>NC_089826.1:42218253-42857253 GCF_035046505.1 Tiliqua scincoides | reverse complement strand
TACCTATCCAGAAGCATTTCTGGGCAGCAACCCAAGGTCAAATTAATGAACTAGAGCACCTGGAATTTTTGCAGGCCTGTCTTGAGGCCCACTGATATCCGTGAGGTGACACAGCATGATAATGCTGCTATCACCCCCCCCCCCCCCCGGCAGCATACTCTCTTCTTTCCCATGGAATGTGCAGCGTATCACTAAGCACTATTTCCCCCTGGGCCCTGCATATCCCTTTCCCTTTCTTCAGGCCTGGCCAGAGCTTCAGAGTTGCCTGAGCAGTCACGCATAATGCCACCCCCCTGCATGGAAGCCCTGTATTTATTCCCTTCTACTACCACTTCCCCCAAAAAGTTGTTTTAAAAATCTTGAATGTACATTCAATGGGCACATGCCTGCCCATAGGTAGCTGGGGGGAGAAAGCCAAGCCTGGCGTGCACGTGCACGCCCACATACACACACACACACACCACTGCTGCCTCCCCTAGAAAGAAAATAAAACTTTTTGCATGTTGCCAGCCTGCCCATGAGTGGCTGGAAGGAGGGCAGGGAACTGAGCCTGGCGCAAACCACCTGTCTGCTGTAGAGCAAGCTGAGTATTCCCTCAACTCCTTCCAGAGCCAAATCACATCCATCCCCTTTCTTTACCCACACCTTTGCTGCATGCTCTGTTCTCCTGGGTCACCTTGTGAAGAAGATTAGTGAAGAAGTAGGATTTATAGGGATAATTTTTATCAGGGAAAGCTCCGTAAAAAAGAGTTAGGTCCCTCTCCCCCTGAACCAATGTCCTGAGGTGGATCAACATGCTACATGAAAGAATTCTGCCCTTTAGGTAAAGGCAAAAGAATGCCAACCTTCCCCTGCGCTCCAGGGTGAACCAGGAGGCAAGGACAACTAACAGGTGAGGGGAGGGCTCTTCCCCATAGTTGGTGGACAAAGGGGGATTTAGTTGAGGTTTGGGGTTGGTACTGCCAAGGAGTTCACTGCCTCCATCTCGGTGTGCGAGCCATTTAAGAGATGACTTCCCTCCCTCATTCCTGTATAGCAGGCAAGGCAGGCCAGGGACTTTACACAGAGGGTATGCATTAGATGGGGTCAGAGGGATGTGATAAGTTACCCAACTCCCCCCCCCCCCCCATCCAAGTGGCTCTTGCTGGAATCTTCCACTTTGGAGAATGAATGGAACACAGGCTTAACCAATTTTTGTCTGGGCCACAGGTGTACACATTTGGTCCCTATTGCGTATATGCAACACTGGACAGAAATAGCTTAAATAGGACCCTGGTGGCATGTTTAGAAGGGTTGGAGAGAGTTAAGGCCAAGAGTGAAAGGGATAGGTGAAATCTCCAAAAATATGAAAGCAATGAAAAGGGGGGTGTAGAAGGCAGTTCAGGATGAAGCCATCAAATATTTTCCTAGCAGAATTCATATCCTGGAGAATTAGGGAGAGGAGGGAAGTCATTAGGCTAGTAAGGCAGTTGTGGAGATTATAACTGGTGGTCCTGAGGAGCTGGCACTGGTGCACTGCCACACAGCTGCAGTGGTGGGAGCAGGTGAGAATAGGTCTGGCATCAGTGGACTGGCACCTATGGAAGGAGGCAGCAGGATTCTGGCAAGCAAGCAGGAGCTTATGAATTTCCTTATGATTGTAGAGCGTCAACAGATGCCTATTGGCATGGAATGGAGACTCCCATCCAGGAGCAATACTACTTGCCTGAGGTCAATTATGGAAGAACATGTTCCCAGACCTTCATTAATTGGTTGCCACATTTGTACAGGAGTGATGGAGTCATTCGTCATTTATGGGCATGGATTTGTTCTTAGGAGATCTACAGCAGGACCCATATTCCTTTAGCATTGGTAAGGGGGAAAGGGGTGAAGCTATGCTAGACTAGACACACACCCAGTCATGTGGTAGTTTCAATGTGGGATGTATTAAGAAAAAATCATTTGGTGAGCACTCTGAGGCATGTTGATTAGTTAAGGGGGTCCCAGACCAATCCCCAGAGGATCTCCAGCTCACGGGGTTGGGATGGGTTTCATCACAGTTGAACAGCTTGAGGGGGACAAAGCAACCCTGAACTTTCTCAACTCTTTAAGGGGTCAGCAGTGATGAACTGGAATCCTGAGCAGACAAGCTACAGGTTGGAGCCAGGATGCGGTTACTCAAAAAGTAAGGTAGGTAGGATGATACATCCAAGTGGTCTCCTCCAAGATGAAAATCTACACTGAAAGGACAGTCAGAACCCACTGACTGTCAATTCAAAAACATTAATCCACATTACCTTGTCTCATGTTTTTTGGGATATGTGGGTAACGAACATGGGGAGTCCCATGCATGGGATTCTAGGACACATTGAAAATAATGCCACTTGGTCCTCGGCAGATCTTGAAGCTCAAAGGATTCCATCTGGGGGATGACAGAGTCTATTGCATTGGATGGGGTTTTTGCAAACTTAGGTTATAGCAGAGACTCCTTCACTGCATTAATCCTTTTTATCAAATTGCAGATGACCCTTTGAACGTCTTGTAAACCCAGAACTGGCTTCCTCAAATCCACGTGTCCACTCATTCTCGCCATTGGCTCGCTGTTACAACTGATAGTGGGGCTATTTACCTCGATAAAGATCAAGTTAAGATGCTGTGTAGCAAGATGTTACAACCCTTGGGCCCCTACATGTTTCAACACAAGCAAACATTGCTTCATGACCAAAGGTCTGGAATAAGTGCTCCTTCACCTTCCCCATTGTGGTGCAGATTTGTGCAAAGCAACAGGTGTGCATGTTTAATGGTGCACACATGCAGAACCAAACAGGACTGTATTTGTTCTGGAGAACACTTTCCAAACCTTATCTAACATATATACATTTTCGCCAAACCCTTTTCAGCTGTGATACAAACTTGTTTTGACTTCCTGCACAGAAAGTGGCAACAAAAGTATTTTTAAGCCATCCATTTTTATTTATTTTTCAACAAAGAGCACATTCTAAGAGAAGCAGGCTTGTATTTATAATGTCTGCACCCAAAACAATTTTGCCAACAACAGTATTTTGCTACTACCAGAAAAAAGCAGGGAAACCAAACTAATGACTTAGGGCCTAATCCTATGTCCCAGCACCGGTGCAGCCACAATGTAGCCTTGACGTAGGGGAACAAATGTTCCCATACCTTGAGGAGGCCTCCAAGACTGCCTCCCCAACACAGGAAGCAGTGTATATCCCATATGCATTGCCACTGGAAAATTGGATAGGACTGGGCCCTCTGTCACACCCCACTTCCATTTACTCATGGCTGCTTTGAACTGATTTGCCTTTTTTTTAATGCTCGCTAGGGAGGTATCGTGATCTGTCTCTAGTTTGATTATATTTCCAGAGGCAGCATCAGAATCTGGCTCTGAGCCAGAGGAATCTAGAAGCATTTTTTTTCTTTCTCTCATCAGGACAAGCTCTGTGATAAAAATGGAAAACCTCTGAGATTACAGTGAACAAAAGGTAGATATTCTGAAGATATTTCTATGGCTTCTGGCCAACATGTTCAACACATAGATCAATCTGTGTGAGACTATACAGAGACATGGAGTGAGATGTCATTACAACAGGAATACCGCCCAGCTCTATAAATCCTTTTTATCTTTGCCAGGCCTGCTGTCAGGGGTGTAGTTGAGGCAGGGGCTGAGAGGAGCAAAGCACCAGGACTTCTCCTACAGCAGGAGTGGTGCTGGTATCCGCAGGAACTCTTGGGTTCTGCTTTTGAAACATTTTTCAAAGGCTCTGAACTGAGAAGAAGCCTCAGGCTCATTAAAGAGCAAAAATAAATTTGCCTGCAAACATATGCGAACGTCTAGGTCATTGTTTTTCTTATGGGCAACCTGAGAGACGCTACATAACTCATCTAGATTATACAGGGCACTCTTATGCATGTCCACTGTGCAGTAAATTCCACTGATTTCAATGGGACCTACTCTCAAGTAAGTGTGTACTGCAGTGGTCCCCAAACTGTGCTCTGCAGCTCCTCACAGCACCATGGCAAACTCACAAGGGCACTGTGGGATATCCCTAGCAGCTTTTTATTCCTGGCTTTCCTGGGTGCAGTCATCTGGGGTCCTGTGAGATCACATGAGAATCGTGCAAGATCTTGCACAATCCAAAATGGCAGTGCCCAGGAGAGCCAGGAAGAGGCTGCCGAAAAGAAAGGTGCCATGACCACTGTAAGTTTGGGAATAGCTGGTGTATAGAAATGCAGCCTAAGGCAACAATTCTATCTACGTTTACCTGGGATTGGGTGTGAGTCCTAATGAACACAGTGTGACTCACTTCTGAATAAACATGCCTCTAATGTATCTTATCTCTTTGGGTTTTTAAAAATCTCTTATGTCAAATGTTATACATTTATTTTAACCTACTGCAACTCACACAAAGAGTTTGGAATGAAATGAGCTATATCTTAAACAGCACAAGTTTCAGCATGTTTACTCAGAAGTATGTCCCACTCAGGTCCATGGGACTTACTGTCAGGTAAGTTTGTTTAGAATTGCAGTCTAAGGGTGCAATCCTAAGGCACCCTTGAGCTGGGACAAGTCCCTTGTGCCAACCCAGGTCTGTTGCAAATGTCTGCAGCACCCGGAAAGGAGGGGCAACAGGTGCTGGGCCAACGCCAGTCGTGCTGAGCCTCAGTGTTACTTGGAAATCCAACAGGCACTCCAGCAGCACTGGCCGGCGGTAAGCAGTATTGGGATAGGGGGTGGTGGGGAGTGGGTGGAATGGGGTGGAGGGAGGGCAGGGCAGGGGGAGGAAATGGGACAGAAGAGGGATGGGATCAGCAAAGCAGAGCTTTGCTCTGCCGCATGCTGAACTCTGTGTTGGGCCAGACGACCTGATAAGTTTCTTAAGTCTGCCGGCAAAATAGCCAGTTCAGACTTGAGAAGCCCTATAGCAGGGCTTGGCACTTTCCCTGGGGGATGAAAGCTATGCCACTGGATGCAGCAGTAGCCGTTTTGGTGTCGCTGCACCCAGTGGAAGCTCTGGCTTTAGGACTGGACTGTCCACCAAGGGTGGCCAAGCTGCAGCTAGAGAACCACATGCAGTAGTACGTTGGCTTTTAGCATGACACTAAATATAAAAGGCAAATAAAACATTTTCAAGCTTTACAATTATTTACCAGGTATGAATAGAGAGTCCACTGGATTAAAATATAAGTTTAAGGTTCATGCTGAGTAAGTATGTTTAAGAATTTACATGCTTCTTAAATATTGTCTCACCTGACGTTTACTGTATGTGGCTCTTAGATTAAGCACTGGAATGAAAATTCTCATCTTGTGGAGGTCTCTGTGACTGCCCCACCATCACAGGATGCAGCACACACCCTGTTGGCCCTGCTCGAGCACTGGAAAGTTGGTTCAGATTGGGCCCTGGGTTGCTTGCATTCCAGTTGAGGGTTATATAGTAATGTATAGACAAAAAGGTAGAAAAGAATTGTGCACAAAATAGTGTATAGCATATTATGTGTTAAATTTACCAGGGAGTTGGTAAGTCACAAAGCCAATTACAGCAGCCCAAATCTAATTTTGCAGAGCTCCTCTCAGCTACACAATTCCTTCCTTCAGGTTCCTGATACTGAGCCAAATGTGTCAATATGCATCTTTACACAGATGATACCAACCTTTGCATTTCATAGCAACAAACTCTAAAGGCCAAATTCCTCAGTGGCAGGCATGCTGCTTCCTTGACCCAGAAAACTATGCAAAAGACGCTGCTGACAGGAATTCCTTTACAAATATACACATGGCCTTAATAAAGCCTCTGTTCGCAGGGAAGGCAGAGTCATATAAATGACTCAAAGTGTGTTCTGCAGCTTGGGAATTCTTGGTTCAAATTTGACCTCTTGGATAGCAATGCTACTGAATTTGGATTTGAGGAGAATCTGAAAACTGAACTGCCCTATTCTGGAAATGTTGCCTCCAGTATGAACAGAGCCCAAAGCCCACTGAACTTCAGTGATGAGGTATGGTATTGAGTTTGCCACCAGCTTGCCCCTTGCCACTACTCCTCCTCCCAGGAATTCGTTCTACTTCCTCTGCTGCTCCCAGGATTCTCTCTGCTTGATCAGTTCTGAAGAAACACTAGTTGTCCAAGGCGTGTCCAAGGAGTTAGGAAGGTGCCAGCAGCAGCACTGGTGAGATGGGGCATGCATGTGGCATAAAAAGAGGGTTTCACTTCAAGCACCAGTCCGGTTTCAGCTATAATCGCTTTCTGTTTGACAGAGTTCAATCTAGAAAATAAAACAGCGTGTTGACATTTTGCTAGAATCGACTGGACTTCAGCTCAGAGACTTCTGTGTATCACCCTAAGCCATACCACCATCTGGAGCTTTTTATAGGAATGCATTTCCAGTTCAGAAGACAGCTCCACACACTCCTTTCTTTTTAAATGTCTGAAAACCAAACCTGACTTGGTTTCGGACCCTGTTCCACTCCTCTCTCAGCAACAAAGCTCATTGCCTGACTTCAACTCAGTCACTCGCTCTCAAGTCACCTTACCTACCTCAAAGGGTTGTTGTAAGGACAACAGGAAGGGGAGGAGATACATATACCAGTTCATTGGAGGAAGGGTAGTATATAGATGTGAAAAATAAAATTTAAAAATAAAATACTGTATTCAGAGAAGGCCCAAACATGAGGCCAAATGACAAGGTCACAGACTGGTGGCACCTGCTTACTGCCTCCACCATTCTCTCTTCTTGCTCCCTGAATGGGAAAATTAAGTGACAGAGGAAGTACGGAAGTGTGTGGGGGGGTAGATTGGGAAGAGCTTCATTCTTTTGCCCCACCACAGTCTCAGTCCATGCTGCCACCACCCACTATTATCTACAGAAGTGAAAGCAAGTACACCAGGGCCAAATCACATTATTAATATAATGCGTCATTTTGCCCCCCCCCCCAGTGGTTTATTCTACCTGCTCTCCAGACTACAAGAGAACTTCATGGATAGTGGGAAGTGTACTGCATGCAAATGCCCCAGTTCTCATGTTTCCTACTCCTGCTCCATTATTTTTTTCCCTTTAGTGTACATTCAGCCTCCTTACCTGCCTAGACTCTTCTACCTGCAATTGCTTCCCTGTCTGTGACTCCTTTCCTGTGCCATGGCAGTACTTGCCAGGGCCACATATTACAGCATCATACCCATAACTCCTCGTTTGTCAGCTACCTCCTTGTCCAGAACCTCATTTGCTGATTTCCTGTTCATCTTAACTGCCTTTCTGCCACTGTATCAATGAATTATAATTCAAACGTGCTTAGATAAACTGCAGAAAATTCTCGTATGGGGGGGTTCCCCTTGCTTTCCACAGAGGAGGGAAGTGCCATTGTGCTACAACCTCACAATGTGAGCAATCACTTTTGAGATTTAGCAGGATGGCACCAGTGGTGTAGCATTTTGTCATTTCAAGGCGCAGAATACGATACAAGAGCTATCAAATTTCCCAGATGAAATAAAAAAGGAAGTGCATAATGCTCATTGCCCTAATCTAAGATGGAAGAAATTGAGACTAAATTAGCTCCAATTACCCTTTTTAAGCCATTGGGACTTCAGTAATGTCCAGCCTACACTTTATATTAAGCACATCATCAGCTCTTGCATGCGTGAATTTTGTTTCCTAAGTAGCAACCACAGGAGTGGGCAATCAAGAACAGGTTTGTGTCAGAGGGACAGAGGAGGCTAAAGGCCCAATCCTATCCCCTGCCAGCCTGTAGCATATAGTGCCACTGACGGAGCATGACAATGCCATGGGGTATTATCAGAAGGCCCAAGAGAGGTAAATAAAAGTTACCTACCTTCCCATAGGCTGCCTGGCATCTAATGCTTCTCCTTGGACCTGTTCTGGCTGCTTTGCTGGCATAAATCCAAGGAGATGCAGGGGGCATTTTGGGTTAAGGAAACTTACTTAGACTTACTTAGACTTAGATCCTCCCTTGCCATTCAGCACAGTGGGCAGTGAAAATAAGCGCTATCCATCATACTCGATCAATTGCAACAGCCTCGGTTCATCCCATGACAGGTTGATGGCCATTAGAACTTCAATGAAGGTCTTTTCTCATGTGATCTTTGGACATCCTGGTTTTCGCTTCCTCTTATCTGGAATCCAGTTCATGGCTTGCCTTGGGAGTGAGGTTAGTGGTTGGTTAAGGAAAAGGGGGAACATGATCTCAGTATGTGCCACTGCCCAGTAGGGTCGCTAGGGGAGTGTGGAGGGTGCAGGTCACACCAGGTGAAGTGCATGAGGAGTGACACCACTACTGGCCAAAATTTTTTAACTCTTGGCAGTTTTGAATAATACCATTGTGTTATATATCATTAGATTTTTGATTTTATGCAGAATGCAATGAAACAAAGCATGTTGAAATATATTCTATTAAAAGTTGTAGCAAAAAAAAAAAAAAACTACCGGGGTGGGGCAATGGTGCATCACACTGCCCAAGGCGTTGCACTGCCCCCTGCATGGGAGGAGGTCCATCATGGGGGTGACACACTGGGCTCCTGCAGTGGGTGACACAAATCCTAATGACAATACTGCCTCTAAGATCCTTCCCCTCTGTCTCCTGAAACCTCCCAACCTGGTCCACTTCCTACTCCCTGTCCTGAAGCACCCATAATCCTCCCTGAACCACCCCAGTCACCAACCTACCTGCTCCAGCAGGGCATCTGGGAGCTGCTGTTGCACTTGTAGTCAGTGGTGTAGCTAAGACATCAGCCAACTGGGATCAAAGAAGATTTTGTAGGCTTCCCCTGCACAAGAAAATTAAATTTAATTAAGTGTGTGCCCCATATATTTAGAAAACACTGTGCTGGGGTGCCACATGTAAAAAATGTGTGCCCCATATTGGTTAGAAACACTGTGCTGGGTTGAAGAGGGATGGTTATTCTCCTCCTACTAAATATCAGAGGAGCACCACTTGAAAAAGTGCCTCTTGACCAAGTTATCAGAGGTAACTGTATTATGATATATGGAAATGAGAACCAACTCATATTAACACCATATTGGTTCCCTGCTGTATCATAACTACATCTTATTGGCTCTCCGAACAATCAGTCTCATTGGGCAGTTTTGAGTTAAGGAAATCCAGTCTCTGCTCCATAAGGCAATCATGTTTTCATTTTCTGGTTAATTGGCCATAACCTTTGATAGCATATAGATATTACAGTGCAGTTTGTTTCTTTGCATTCTGCATTAATTTACCTTTCCAATGATATGCAACATGATGATATTATTCGCACATACCAAGGTTTTCACAATTTTGGCTTCTAGCTCAGCTTGTTACCCCCCTAAAGCTTCTTGCCCAGTGCAATTGCTAACACTACACTCCCCTTAGCTACACCACTGCTTGCAGGGCCTCTGGGCAGTGAAGCATGTGATGGCAGCACACCTTTTGCACTGCTGGTCCAGGGCTTACAATGGCAGAGCATGAGGTATCCTACAATAAACCCTGGATAGTATTGGGCTGTTAACCTCCATTGACACCAATGGCAGCTTCCCACCCAGGGCACATAGCAGCCACAAGGGGACAATCCAGATTGGACCCAAGGAAGGGCAAAGGATTAAGTGCCCTCTGGGTTGTGGTCCTAATCCTGTTCTGGGCCTCCACAGCTGCCATTTAGTAAACAAAAGATAACAGTACAGGGAACAATGGCATGCTTTATGTAATGTATTGATCTTTTCTTGATTGCCACTTCTATGATTTGTTTTTTGTCTATCAGCTAGTCAAATATCAAGCATCTAGATCAGCAAGTTGGCAGTGTAGCAGCTAGTGCAAGGCTCAAAACCTACTGATACTTCTTTCATTCAGAAGTTATTAAAATTTGCAATAATGGAATTTGTTAGTGCTTTCTTTCCTTTCAACTGATGACTAGAAATTTCATAAAATGAACTACTTAGGCCTAGGAAATGCCAGGTGTATAGTTTTTCATTCTATCTTCTCTCTGGGTATATGCTAATATATATGTTAAAAGCACCATTGGTTAGTGCTGATTTTTCAAAGGGATCCTTCCTCAAATGTTCTTGAATATGGTTCTGTGAAACCTAATTAAAAAATAACATTCTTTGCCCAAAGCATATAACTTCTAAGCATAATACACTGTCAAATTCTGTAATTAGATGGTTAACAGCCCAGTTCTATGGCTGGTGTCCACTGGTGGAACTAGCGTTAAATGGTACATGCTTTATGGTGTTGTAAATGCCATTGTGTTGGAGTGCATTGCAGCACACTTCCAGGTTTCCACCGGAGATGCCAAGTGGCACCCTGCATGTGATTGTGGTTGGAAGAGGCTCTGCTGGCCTCAGTATGTTGGTAAGGGAAAGTGGGTGGGTGAGAGCGTTCCTGGGCAGACTAGTGGGAGGGTAGGAGGCATGTCAGAGGTGGCAGGGGGTATATCCCAGAGTGAACCATGTGTGCCAGGATGCTTTCCCCTCCAAAGCCTCCCAACACACCCTTTTTCTCTAATTGGACTTGTGCTAGCTATGCAGCTGATGGAGAGCTAAGGACACCCATAGGGAACTAAGGACCCAATCCTATCCAACTTTCCAGAACTGATACAGCTGTGCCAATGAGACATATGCTCTATCTTGCAGGGGAGGGCAGTCATGGAGGTCTCCCAAAGGAATGTTTGTTCCCTTACTTCAGGGCTGCACTGGTGCTGGGAAGTTGGATAGGATTGAGTCCTAAGAGGCTTATACTTTCCTTGCCTTTCTCAAGCCTCCTGATTGTCCCTAATAGCATACGGTTTTGTGTGTTTTGGAACATCTGCATGCTACAGCAGGGGGAGGATAGAATAGGGCTGTAAAACCATGGCTGAGGTTTTCAGCTTTGTCCAAAGCAAGTATTCCTCTGTGTAATCTCAAGAAGGACATATAGCCATAGATTGTCTCACTGGATAAGTAGCCATAAAAAGTCAAAGCAGACCTCCTGAATGGAAAGACTGATTACTGCGCAGATGAGATGTTGAATATGTCAAAGAAAAAGGGTACAAATAGATGAAGGTCTGATTTTTGAAGGATTCATATACTGCAACAAGAATAATACACAATTTTTTTTAAAGTGCAGTTACAGGTATGGAAACTGCAATTCTGGATAACAATAATATAATCACATGTGAGACTTTGACCTTTGTTAAAAATGTTGGCAGCAGAATACATCACTTACATTGTAGGCCTTGAATAGAATAGTTGCATAATTGATGCCAGTGGCATTTAGAATAGTAGAATGGGTGCATGAGCATTCAGTGAATAATATGTTGTGTACTGTAGCTCAGGAGTGCTGCAGCTTCTCTTGTGTGCTATATGCTGATCACCTAGTTTCAAACCACATGGAACTGTATAAGTGAATGGGAGCCAGTTGTCATGTAGATCAAAGCTACATCTGGCTACAAGATGCCCCAAATGTTACTAATGTATTTGCCAAAATCACGTTGGCTGTTCTGGCTGATTTCTGATCTGATTTCTGGCTGATTTCATGTTCTGGCCACACATGTAAATATAAAGGTGCTGTCAGACCAAATCAGATGAATTTGGGTACAGTGACTAGAGAGGTCAACATACAGGGACACACTGAATGGCTGTTGTTGGATAGTAGACTCAACAACCTCAAAGTCCCATTTAATTCGGCCACCAGTAACCTCAAGACCGAGAATGTAAGTTTTCATAAAATGCACCACTGAAGTAGTAAACATCAGGACGGGATGACAATATTGAATCAGTGCTTTTGAGTCTTTATAGTACAATCAAGTTACACTTTCAAGATTGTCTCTCAAATCATGGAAAGCAGAATAATTCTCTTAAAATCAAATCTGAAATTTTTATCAAGAATAGCCGATTCTGTACAAACTTCTCTCTTAATCTCCAGGTTATAAAATACTTTTTTTTTTTTAAGTGGGGGGTCTTCCACAGCTGGAGCAAATGAAGATACATCATTTAAGGGTGATTATAGTTTATGTGTGGGTGGGGTTTGATCCAGTCACTTCAAAATGAGGACATGTTCCTTAAATCAAGGCATAGCTTTATAACAATGTTGCTTGAGCTGCAAAACTACAACTCTGTCTGCAATTGTTTGATGCATGGAAAGAATAAGCGGAACTCTTTTTTTTCCCTTTAATTTGTGCATATTAACAATATGACTTTTATTTGAAAAATGATTTGGACATTTTTCTAAATGGGCATATCTAATAGATTATACATCATCATATCTGCATCTTCATATGCATTATGTGAGATAATAATACTATTCCAAGTTAAGAAAGAAAAGAAAAACAGCCATAGCTTTTTTACATTCACAGCATTTCCCAAAACGTGATTAATTAAGCTATTTATAACATAGAGTCTTGTATGTCCCATAAGAAACACTATTATATTCTACTAACAAAGATCCAGAACAAAAGAATGAGAAGAGAAGCAGGGGAAAAAATCAATGCATTTTGGGTACATAATGAGAAATAATTCTAGGGAGGATTTGTGGACTATAATGGATTTTGTTGCCAATTAAAGGCATGCTTGAAAATGTACTAAATACTTCTGGGTTATTAACTTTAATAATTTACCTCTACAAATTCTGGAAGAGCTGTTCAGCTTTGCAAGACTTAACTTACTTTAGAAAATTCATCGTCTGAAATAGATGGTACTGTAATCACTTTGAGGGTAAAAGCCTAGTCTTCAGAGATACACCCCTAGACAGTTAGACTCTAAGCAAATCAGCTAACTTTTTAAAACTGCCAAGAGAAGATGGCTTTAATGTGGAACAGAAAATCAAAATCAGGTTTTTGCCATGATAGCTTTCTCTTTGTGCTGTTTTCTTCTCTTTGTCTTCTTTCACTTTACTGATCCCATCAAAGGCATTAATAACTCTTCAAAACTAATTTTATATTAAAATTAGATACATTTCCTACTAATGCCCCAAATCCAGTTGTTACAAATTCTATCCCAGAGAGAGTGGCTCCTTCTGGGAGGAGAGTCAACACTTTTGTTTTCACTTTTCAATGAATCAGTTTTACGTTACACATGAACTTGGGAAAACTGTGGTTTGTAAACTAATCAGAGTTAGAAATGCCAGCATTTCAAACCAGGGTTTGATCCTGGTTTGCTATCCTTGTGTGTACTAACTCTCATTAGTTAACATCCCACTGTCCCTGAGGTTGTTCTGTGCTTGAGGCTGGAGAAAGGAACCCCAAGATTGCAGCATTCTTAAGAACCAATCCTATCCTCAAATTATGCTGGCGTAGCTCCACGTATGCCAGTGCAGTGACCGCTTATTTGGTGTAGAAGGCCACCTGCTGATGGATGAATCATGGACACTGCACAACATTGGATAAATGCCATTCTGACATAGCTTAGATGTCACCTGGATGCCAACACAACTCCATCACCGGAAAGGCCAAAACAAGGAAGAGACTGAGGTAGAACATGGGATGTAGGAGGAATGAGGAGGTGTCAACATACAACATATCCTAACCCACTTAAGACAATGGATACTTCCCAACACCATAAATTTGGTGTGCCGATGAAAGAGCTGGTGTAGGTAGGAGTAAGCCATAAGAAACAATGGAGAAGAGAAACTCTCTAACTCTCCTCATGTTTCTATCCTGAGCGCATTCTGACCCTAGAGGATTATCAAATGCATCTCTGCTATAAAGTGTGTTACTTAACCAAAATGTCCTTTTGCAACTTCTAAGAGCAAAGAATGTCTGCTCCCTTTCGGACTGGCAGGGACTCCAACTCTTGCTGCTACTAGCCAAACACTTATCACAACCCTTTTGGTTTTACCATTACCATATGTGGTTGAAAAATGGTCTTCTGCAGGCTTTGCTCAGCAGCCACCCTCAGAAGAGGGAAGGGTAATGTTCCAAGCTATCATGATCTCACCCCCTACAGGACACCATTGTATGAACACCCTGGTTACCCCACTGTCCCTCACAAATACCAAGTTATGTATCTCAAGCCAGAGAATAGGTGTGGTTGATGCTATTATCTATTCCTTGTTACTCTGTGATTCACCTTGCTCCCCACAGGGAGCTGTTCCACAGGTGAAGACATCATACAGACCCCAAGGGATGCCTGTAGTCTGCTTCCCTGCAGCGACCAGTGTGAGCCCAGTTGCTGTTCAGCAAGATTGCTGACCTACTCCTTTCAGTCAGGCCAGATGAGATGCTCTTTGCCTGTCTCCTGCTGTGGCTGGGTGAATACAAGCAACTTTGTAGGTTCTAGACCTGCCACTTCCTCTTTGTCCCTTCCCTGGGTGTTTCTGGCCAGTCATGCAAAAACTGAGTCCATTGCTGGTCAGGGCAGGTCTCTTGATTGGGCCATCTTGCCAGTTCTCCAGCCTGTGTCCTTCATTGAGTGCTGTTGAGGCTCCTCCTGTAATTCCTCTCCTGGCATAGGGATTCTTTCCAGCTGGTGGATATCACCACACAGTGCTGGGGCTGCTTGGATGCAGCAATCCCTTGTATAGCACACCAACAATACATAGATATCACAGATGATGTGCCAACCTCATGGCAATGATGAACATGGAGGGCATACCAACTTCACAGGGTTGACACATGGACATTACCCCAATGACATGCTGATATCAGTACCAAACACCACTGTCATGGTGATGATGTTCTGCCACTAGGATGCCACTTGGTACATAACAGGCTGTGTCACTGTTTACATGGCTGTTGGCAGTGTTGCTTTGCTGGGACAAGCTTGGCATTTGACCCTTGTCACATTGGTGTTGTTACTCCATCAGTGTGGCAGGGCCAGGACATTCTTAAGACATGACAGATGTCACACCAATGTCTGTGCAACTTCAGCATAGCATCTGGCTATGACTGGATCTTTAGGTGCAGTCCTAACCCCTTTTGTCAGTGCTTTCCAGCACTGATGTAAGGGCGATGCAGCTCTGAGGTAAGGGAACAAGCATTCCCTGACTTTGAGGAGGCCTCCATGAGTGACACCCAACTGCAGGATGCAGCACATGTCCCATTGGCACTGCTATGCCAGTGATGGAAAGCACTGACATAAGGAGTTAGGATTGCGCCCTTAGTCTTGTACATGTCATGCTGAATCATTGTTTAGTGTTACATATGAATTGGGACAACAATGGAAGGAAACTTGTGCTCTATGGGCATAATCCAGGCAGCACTGGAGTACAGGGACAGGCTAACTCTCAATATTTCCAATATTTCCCCTTTTCACAATATAATTTTCTTTGGCCCAATCCAAATGGGCTGCTGCACTACTGAAATTCAAGTTCTGGCAACACAGCATACTTCATGGTTATTGCAAAAGGTGACATGACATACAGTGTGACCTGGTCACTGCAGCAAAGCAGCCAGGTCCATGTACCAGCAGCCCCCCAATGAGCCTCAGTACAGGTAAGTAAGCATGGGGGAAGGAAGGGGGATGAGATTGGGGCGTGAAGGGGTGGATCAGTGTCGAGAAGTGGGCAGTATCGGTGGTAGTGGCACTGCTGATACTCTATTCCCCTTCACTGCCTTGGTCGCCCGACTCATTTAGCATCACAGAAATCATTGAAAGCTGCTTGAATTAACAGTGTATGGACGCCATTGCATGCAGCAGTAACATATACACCTGGGATTTGGAAGACTAGCATACAAGTCAAGATTATATTAACAGAAGAAAATGGAACAGTTCAAGTTTCATGACAGAATTACAAAGAGTATCCTGACAGCCGCCTCAGGTTTTCAATGCACTTCTGAAAAAGTTATATGGTTCTGTGACATCTTTAGAGAGACTGATACTTTCACTTTTTTCTCCCTACACTGTTAGGATTATGTTAAGAGACAGAAAGCAAAAGTGGTATCAAAGGCAAGCGCTGAAAAATTATCTCATATTCAGAACAGCGTAAGCAACAATTACAGACACACCTTCTTATACTTTGTCTTTCAAGCACTGACAAACAGCGATACAGAAAACAGTTATGCTTGCACTACCAAAAACACTTGAATAATTCTCATCTCAATATTGGACTCCTTGCAAGCCACCATTCAGGAAGTTACTGGTATCTTATGAAGGAATGTCACTACACCAGTCTCCCAAGGTCACTGTGTCAGTGGGTACAGGACCAGAGCCCCTTGAGGATTCCAGACCATTCTCAAAATTTAGTTAACCCATACCACAAAAGCAATTACTTTTATGACTTGCATATAAACAATCATACCTTTGATTAATGGGCCAATTCTATTTGACCATACCACTCCATTTTATCCTGTTTCTGTAGTACAGTATGAAGAACTTCCAGCATAACTGACTTCATATAAATACTTTGTAATCTAAGGGGGATATGCTTTTAACTGTGCCGTGTCCTACATTTGCTCACAAAACCTTTGACTCCTAACTGGTCTGATAAAAGTTTTATACAAGCTTGGCTTTATATCTCTTTTATGACAAAATCTGCATGAAGTCTTTTCAGATGTGCTTAAGTCATACCCAGTGGTACATTCCAAATGAATCTTGGCAGGTTTCTCATCCTGAAATTCAAATATTCCAGTCCTCACCCATGGTGTCCTAAGCAAAGAAAAAAAATAGGTATATATTATAATAGTATCTCCTGAATACCATGGTCTTGAAAAGCCACCTTCAAATGAATCCAGGTTTGTATCTTGATTAGTTTAAGTTATAGAGAGATTTTTAAAAAACTGAATTTCTATAATGTATAAAAACTCTTTTATGAACCTGGATCTTTAAAAAAAAAGATGGCTATTACTGTGTATGGTACAATTCTTCGAAAAAGCTTGCACATCAATCAGCAAGCTACTTTTGAACCAAATGACAGGTTTTAAGTAAGGGTCAATGCTCTGATGCTATGAATCCATGTGGGCTGAGGCAACCTCCACACAAGGGCTTGCCAGAGCATGGATTCCAACTGACTTATTGATAGCTTTTGCTCCCCCCCCTCCCATGGATAGGGATGAAATTAGAGATGACTCCGCTCATAGCGGACCCACTCATGTGGACCTTCTATTAACCTAGAAAATGTTAAATATCGACCCTCCTTTTGCCTTTGTGGTATGCAGTCACCTCAATTTTCCAGGATGCTAGTGCCATAATGCGATGCCTTTTTGAGAGATTACTTTCCCAATGGTACAATCATAAACATGTTTACCCAAAACTATTCTCTCTCCTCTGCTGATGCCATGATGACAAAATGGCTACTGCTGCATCCTGCAGGACAGCAGTTGCAGAGGTCTCTTCTGGGTAAAGTTCATATCCATCCCCTGACCTGGTTGTAAGCCTCTGCAGCACGGAGGGCTCTACTTGGATGTACCCTACCGAATTTGCTGGCGCAGGTTCATGTGGACCTTTGCAGCAGGATCAGATCTGGGAAGATGGCTAGGATTGGATGGTCACCACTGTTGCCAAACCCACCCCTTTCCTCAACCCAATCCACCTTTCCCCCTCCACATCCTGCTCCCATCACCACCTCGTTCTGCTCTCCCTAACCTCATTCCACCCTCCTCTATCCCATTCCACCTCCCACATGGTCGTACCTGCCTCAGTAGGTGGCTGGTCATCTTCTGACAGAGCAGGAGTGTACAACTCTATGTGCTGTGTACACTCTTGCAGTGTACAACTCTATGTGCTGCCAGAGTGTTTTTTACTACTGCCAGAAGGCAGTGGCCACCAGAGGAATGTGCTTCCGCTGGCGGCTGGCTAAGGTAGGATTGAGTTATAAGCCTGACTGTGTGCAATGGACCTTATTCCCTAATAAGTATTTTATAGATTGTAGCCCAAGTCTAAGAAATTAAAAACAAAACAAAAAACAAGGCCGGACATGCATGGTAAGGTATTCCATGGAATTTCAGCCTTGAAAACCAAAGCATTGTCCTGTTGACATTAGGCAAATCTACCTGCTGATACTAGCAAGCTAACCTGCTCTGAAAGACTTGATAGGGATCATAGTATCTTACCTGGCCAACTCTGGTGTATGATAGAAAAAGTGTTTCTTCCTGGTGTGGTTTTCTACTTGCAGTATTTTTCCATAGGCAGAATGGGCTGTACAGCTTGAATTACTACTTGCTGCCCTTTAGGACATCAGATCAAGACCCCAAAGGACTTGGATTCTGATAACTCATCCTCATAAATGAACTTCGAACTAGGCTTTATAAGCTACAACAGTTTGTTCATTGCAGCACATGAACAGGTGGTCACCACGATCCTAGGCACTGCCTAAGCAAATTAAATAGAAGTTTCATGCCATGCTAGCTTCACATCCAGAGAGTCTGTGGAAGCCTTGCTCTCTAACAAGCTATTTCGTGTAAAATGCAATATATGTTTTCAGCACTTTCAGATAGCCAATCATGTTGTTGTTGTCTTCTTTTTTTTAAGAAAAGGAAACAAATTAATGAAGGACATGAGGGGTAAATGAAAACATGTCACCGAATAAAAACAGAGTTCAAAAGCTCTTAATAAATTAAAATTAGCAAAAGCAATTTGCAGAGTGTTTTATGTATGTCACACAGACAGGGTTTTATTGGTGTGATATCATAATTTGGCTGTCTTTGACCTGTTCTTCTTGGCAGCGCTTGATTCAAAGACATTCTGCAAAGACGGTGCCAGCTGACAAAGTGGAGGCCTCGGAGCCTGTTTTGCTTGAGAGCAGTAACAAGAGGGAATTTGAGTTTTAGATAGGGCCAGGTACATTTGTGTGTGAGTGTATTGGCCAGACTTTGTTGTCCTCTGCTTCAGTGGCTGCTTGCATGGCAAGGAGGAGGGGGTGTGGAATGTTATGACCTCTGGCATGACATAATACATTAGAGGTGTGATTTTTCTAGAGATAACGAAATAAAAACACATAATGCCGCTTTCTGCACTTCAAACAACCATCTGTGTTTCTAAGCGTACCCAGATTTTACTTTCAACTACTCACTCTCTCTTACTATCAAATTTAAAATAGAGGAATTCCTGAACATGTTTGTACTTGCAGGTTCATAAATTTATGTATAACATGCCATTTTAATCTCTATTAAACTAATCTGAAGTCATGCCATGCCAAGTATCCACGGTAAAATGGATTAGACAAGCCAGCTGATCAGATACAGAAATTGCTCCCAAGACCTTTTTCTCACTTGCCTCACGGTATTTAGAACACAATTTTCACATGAATTAGTGTATTCTCTTTAATTCCTTTGTGATTAAGCTAATTCGCACATTAAATCCATCCTTAGGAGACTTATTAGAATGTACCACAGCAGGCAAGAGGTCTTAATTACAGCTTTTTGTGACTGTATCCATGTTATGCTTCACAAATATGGGCTATTTCATAAAGCAGTATTGAGATGTTTTATTGTCATTCAAAACACCTCTGTTTAACAACATCCTACTGACTTCTCATGAAAGAAATTATTCTGTTTAGAAATTGGCAGTGGTCTATAGACTCTTTAATACATAAGAGCTTGACACTCAACAAAGAAAATGGAAATTATTTTCTTTGTTGAGTGTTATAGAAATCTCCAGAATAGTTGCATAAACAGGTGAGATTTTTATTCATTTTCATTTGTTCCACTGCGCCTTTGCATCATGTGGCAAAGCTTATAAATACCCACTGAGTGTTAGAAGGTGGAGCCTGGTAGCAACATTCTAGCATAGTGCCTGATCTATATCATCATCATCATTAATTTTCTTTCTTTCTAAGAGGTTCTCTGGGAAGGTGTACATAATTAGAATGCATGTGAATCATTTAACATGAATAATGCAGAAAGTCTGAAAATAATGACAAGCTCTGATGGGTGGTGGTGGTTGCAGGAAGTGATACCTTAGATGTGAGGTTGCTTGACACCAGATAACCATCCTTTCATTAATTAACCCATTTCTGCCCAGCTCACTGGTGTACACAGTTCATCCCTGTTGCATATATGCAACACTGGGCAGAAATGGCTTAAAAGCGGTGGTGAAGACGCACCACATCACTGACAGATATTTGATTAAATCACAGACTACATTTGCTCCCAGTGTGGAAGGGATTGTCACTCCCGAATTGGCCTTTTCAGCCACACTAGATTCTGTTCCAGAACCACTTTTCAGACCATGATACCATAGTCTTCCGAGACTGAAGGATGCCAATGATGACCTGTTCCTTCAAGATGGATTTACTGGGAGTCACTGGCATACTTTTAAAGAGCCTGATCTGTTGCCTGGTCAATTGTCGTTCTGGTCAATTGCCTGGCTGTTGGGATCTTGCTTTCCTCTTCCTTGTAGCCTAGGGTTCTTCTCCCTCTCCTCTTGGCCCTTCTTTTGGGGTATTCTCTTTACTCCTTCCACCTATCTTGATCTAGTGCCTTATATAGAGAGCTGGGGCTTATTTGGTCATCACCACCCAGATATCTTGGAACATATAATGATGATGAGTAAATCATAATACTAGTCCTGCTTGTCAGTCACATTCTCTCTGGGTTGGGTTGTACACAGCACACCAGACTTGTATTGCAGCCCACCAGCTCTTTGATAAACATCTTCTGCCCCATCTGTTTGAAAATGAAAGTTAGCAGGAACAGAGATTGGGGTGGGTGAAATCACTGAACTTTTAGAAATTCATTCTGAAACCCATCTCAGATTGTGAAGATTCCAGTTTCTGGTGGTTCCAGAAACTTTATTGATGCTGCAAGGCATGATATATATATGTACAGAAGCCACCTGCACTGACCTGGCATGGTATGACTGCACCACTGCACTAGTTCAGTGCAGTTTCTGTCCATTCATGACATGAAAACATAAGAGTCCCATCTAGTCCTCGGTTTATGACCAACAATACTGATAAAGCTAGACTTATGGTGGGCAGCCCAATCCTACCGAAATCCCCATGCAGTGATGCAGTGGTGCCAGTGTGTCTACCACTGTATTCCACAGGGAATTTTCAGCAGCTGGATATTTGCCCCCTTACCCCAGAGTAAGCCCCAGCAACTGCTATGAGTCAACTTTGATGTGCTCAAGCTTGATGGCTGTTGCAAGTCCACATTGATCCATGAAGGCAGATCAAGGGTATCAGGATTTGGTGTGCACAATGCTGCTGATCCCCCTCTATTTCCAGGCCTGATTTGCCCTCCTCCCTGCCCCCCATCACTGCCCCATTCTATCCACCTCTACCCAGTTCCGTCCACCCTATTCAACCCACCCCCACTGTTTGCCCCACTGTTTGCCACTGATAATCCCCCTTTTTACCTTTCAGCTGTGATTTTCTCTATATATAACTGGTTATGCTATTATGGACTATAGTATCATGCAAGCTAAACTGTTCTCCCAGCATACAGGCCACATTTCCAGGACTTTGGTCAAGCCACAAGCTCATGGTTACACAACCACACACACCCCCATAGTCACACATTATGGGGGGAAGTCTTGCGTCTTAATCCAATCACTGTTTAAGCTTCCTGCATTACTGTATGCAAACTTGAACTGCCTTCCATGATTTTGGTGTTGAAATTCTGTTTCTGATTCATTGGATTGTACCTATGTTTTCCACAGTCTTTGTTAAGTTCCCCCTTCTAGGAAGCCAGCCATCAACCCCTCAGGCTTTCCCCCTCCTGGGAGAAGAGGAAGGAGGGGAAGGCTTTCAGTGCATATTTGTTGTTGATGTGAGAAGAAGCTTTGGAGAAGATCTGCTGAGCTTGTTATGGAAATATGAGTGCATAACTCTAACTTTATAAATCTAAAATTTATTGGATTACAAATTAACCGTCTTGGAATATAATTATTGTTGTGGAGTGTTCAGTTTTGTTCTCCTGTGGAGAGCTTGTGGAATGCCTGTGGAGAGTGGGCACTTACAAAAGTGGTTGATTGTTTACATTCCTTTGATTATATCCTGGAAAGGAATGCAGTTGACATAGAAACAAATATAAATAACAGAAATAAGATATAAACAACAGAAATAAGCGCATCAGGGACATCTAGTGGACTAAAAAAGATACTACAAGGACAAGAACAGGACTTGACAAGTGAAGTAAGAAGAAAGAAGATATAAGAAGGAAGAAAAAGGATGACAGGAAAAGGAGTGAAAGTTAGGAGCCCTTCTGCCCCAGAGTCCAGCTTGGAAAAACTAACACAAGAGGAACCGAAAGGGAAAGAATGGAAGCAGACAATACAAGACAATATAGAGAAATTAGTGGTGATGGGACAGCAACAAACAAATCAATATCTGCAGGTTCAAGCTAGTTGGAATGCATTAACTACGCAACTAAATTATCTTAGTGTGCAACTTAAAGATGTTATATCCGAATCACATGAGAAAAAACAAAGGATTATGGAAAAAGTATTGGAAATGGGAAAGCAACAAGCAAATCGATATTTACAAATCCAAATTAGCCTGGAAATCTTAATTCAACAGACAAATGAGTCTAATATGCAACAAACAGGAGAGGATCAACAAAAGAGCAAAGAAATGGAAGATTAATCCAAAACACTGGAGACAGGACAAAACAAACAATTGGAAGAGACAATGTTATTGGAAATAGCTTGGAAGATAAAGACTCAAAAGTCACCAGACCACAAAGGAGAAGAAATACTTTGACTAATTGATGCAGATTGGATTGATCATGAGAAGGAAGAAGAAATACTTCAGCCAACTAACATAGATTGGAATGATCAAGTGAAGGAGATGACTCATCAAGATGTTGATTTAGCAAGAAGGGCAAGTACATTAAACTGTGATCTGTTAAGAGGAATTCATGTGAAATTTATTAGAAAAAAAAAGATGGAAAGTTAAAGTCTAGAGAAGAGAAGAGATTTGGCAGACCTGTGGATATTTAGGTTGGAGACAAGGGAATAGATAAAAAGAAAGACAGTAATGTGCTAATTTTGTATGTTAGAAATTAAAGTTTATTAGATGTCAATGAGTATATAAGTTTTATAGGTGATATGTAATATGTATAAAAATTTTAGTTAGCTTGATATTAATAGATGTTATAATTTTAGAGGATAATTTTAATGAATTAGAATTAATTTTAGGTGATATTGTTTTGGATGTTTACGTATATATGTATTTAGTCATGAGGATATATTAATTTTGGATGTTATACATAGAGAAATGATATATGCAATTATTAGGATATTAAAAGTTGTTAGAATTTAATATGTTAGATATTGGATTATGATATTAATTCTTGTGAGGATTTTATATGCTAGATATTGGAAAGACATGAAGATTCCAATGGAAGATGAATTAATAGAGAAAATAATGAATGTGGTGGAAACAGACAGATTTCTAGAGAGCTTGGATCAACAGTGAAACCGATATAGATTGAGTAATAAAAATTTTATGCTTGGTTGAAAATAAAGTTGTAGAAGTATAAGATAGGGTATTTAGATGAATTTATATATATGATATATGATATGATATGATAGATAAATGATATTAAGAGGCTAACATAGAAGACGAACTGGATTAGGAAATATGTAATGATTTATTAGTTGTAGTGTTGTATGATATCTTGCACCCTCTAATACTGTGTTTATGTATTGTATTATGTGTTATGTGTGTTATTTTTGTTTTTGGAAAAATTAAAAAAAAATCAATAAAAAATCCCTGATTGAATTTTGCTGATAACTGATATATACATCCTGATCCTCATTTAAATGTATACATATGAAAGCATTACTCCAAGCACCAGCTTTGTGTTAGCAATCAAGCTACCTTCCAGCTCAGTCTGTCTCCCAACCTCTCACACACACACTCTCTCTCTCTCTCTCTCCAAGGTCCAACACATTTGTGTTGTGTCAGAGGGTCCTCTCCACAGGACTCTTACCCCCCCCCCCAACTGGCTCTACAGGACAGGTAACTATCTTGTGCCTGGAACTCTTTCCCTTCTCCCCCCCCTTTTCTCCCCTTCTCTCCCCATCTTTAGTTAGCAGCTGGGGTTGACAGAGCAGGGACCCCTAAAACCTTCCCTACAACCCCCCTTCCTTATCTGCTTCCTTGGATACACCAAATACTCTTCACACGCAACCACTGTGAAAGCTAGGTACACTGTATTCAAGCATTAGGACCAAGAAATATCATTTCTCCATGTGCATTATGTTTACCTTTGTTCTTTTGTAATAAACCATAATCTTTTATTGAAAGTTGTCTTTCTCTCAGTCTCCTCTTTAAGCAAAAGGGAATTTCTCTGCATTACGCCACCTTGTTATTCAGCCTACAATCCTAATGTTCTAATAAGGGCAGTGTAATAATTCCCCTAAACAAAACAGCCCTTTTGGTAACACCACCTCCCTCCAACCCCTTGCCCAGGCTTACCTGCTCCAGCGGGGCTTCCACAAGAGTCCACTAGTACACAAGAGGCCATTCTGGCCTCCCCGCCAGTGGGCCTGCAGCACACATTGGTGAAGGCTGCTTTGCTATTGCCATAAAGCAACCTCCATTGGCACACACTCGGTATGCCAGCGGAGGAGGGGGATAGGATTGGATCAGGAATGTAAGAAAATTTGGTGTTCTAGAGTGAGCAACTCAACCACAACACTTGTCTGCTAAACAATCACAGACTCATATAACAAACTAACATTAGCATTCTGTGCATTCATTCTATGCTTACCTTGTAGTGTGAATATACTGAGCACAATTCTTCCTCCTTTACATTTAATGCTTGAGTTTCCTAAATAACAAGTGTGCTTCCTCGGTTTTGCAGTCATGACTCCTTCTACTCAAGTGTTAATGATCCTATAATATCTAGTTCCACACCCTATGTTAGTAATCCTAATTCCCCGGTTCTGTTATTCAAATTTTTCATATGCATATGCAAGTATTTATTTCCCTGCTGCCTTCTGTTACCCAGCTTGTGCTTGCTTATTATCTTTTGGGCAACAGCAAAAGCTGTAAAACTACAGTTTCTTAGTATCCCTGCTAACTGGGCAAAGAGGCACCTTTTCAAGTAGTCTTCTTATATTTAGCAGGGGCAGAACAATTATCTTTTTTCACACCAGCATGGCAGCTTTTTGGCTGTTGCTGGTGTGTCATCATCCCCCCTTTTGTGTGAGCCCTATGGGAAAAGGGAAACATTTATTGATTTATTTTACTATGCAAACAGCATTGTGAATAACTTTTTTTGAAAAGCTGTGTATAAATACTTCCAAGAATAATAAATAACAGTATCCATAGATTTGGATAATTCTGTGTCCATATACTATTTAGGCTGCAATCCTATCCACACTTTCCTAGGAGTAACCTCCATTGACCATAATGGGAGTTACTTCTGAGTAGACAGGCATGTTATTGGGCTCTGAAGCTGCTATCACGTACTCACTCATGTAGGAATAAGTCCCACTGAACGCGGTAGGACTTACTTCTAAGTGAACATGCATAGGATTGCACTGTTACAGCTCAAGCGTAACTGCCGGCTGAGCCGGTGCAGCCATCCCTGAGCTAGCTCACAATGTCACAAAGCCATAAAGCACGTTTGCGACTACTTGTGAGCTGACAGTGCCAGCCCAACAGCCTGTGCTAGCCAGCCAGCACTGCATCCAGTTGCAGCACTGGCTGGCAAAGGTAAGGCTGCTCTGGGCAGCGTAGGTGTGTAGGATGGGTGGTGGGGAGGGGTGTTTCTGGACAGGCGGAGGGTGGAATGACGGGTGTATCAGACTCAGGAGAGGGGCAGGATTGGCGGAGGCCTCCTCCACCGTTCCTGGCCATCCCATGGCTTCCCAGACTTCCAGCAGCTAAACAGCTGGTGTGGATCCAAGAAGCGCCATGGGGTGGTTGGGGCATTATCCAGGGTAAGGGGAAATATATCCCTTTGCCCCAAGGAGGCGTCCAACTGCCTCCTAACCTGCACTGGATACACAGCAGCTCATGTAGCCTGGCTGTACCAGTGCAGGATAGGATTGGGCTGTGAGGGATGTATTTCACGTGCATGTAGATCTCTCACAGTTACACTTTAGCAAATGATGCAGTTGAATTATGAACTCTTTTCACTTTAAAAGATTGCATTGGAAGTGATGTGATATGAAAATTCTGTCTGTACTGTTTGATCAATGAACATATTAAGTCAGTAAATTTTATTTATGCATTCAATCAACTGTAACCAAACTAAAATAGCAGTACAAAACAGGGAAACACACACACAAGAACCAGGACACACTGCAAACATAGAAATCACACATCACTTTATAGCCTTGTTCTTACAACATATCCAGAGTGAGCGAACACACAGAGACTTGCGACACGTACACTCAGCTGAATTGCTGCATGTTGTATACAGGGTGGTCATAAAATCCCTATGCAGCCTTAAATGGCTTCAATTCCAAATGGCTTCAATTCCAAATCCACACTATCTCATGCATAGGGTCTTTGTGGCCACTCTGTACATATGTTTAACTGTCCACCAGTAGGACTCTCACACATACATACATGTGGAGACACCATGCAGACATTCAGTGAAACACATGTGGACTTAGGGCAGAGCCTTGCCACTGTGATCCTAATCATTGTTGATGTATTAATCACCCTCAATCTGTCAGGAGAACCAGGTTTTTGTGTTATGAACAAACATAGGTGAGCTCACACTTACTCAGCATCCACCTTTAAGTTACTCCTAAGACTATTCATTCACCCACTGAGTCCAGCAGGATTATAGCTGTAGCCAATCAGCAGGGTCTCTCAAGGTAAGGTCTTTCTCATCACTGAGATTGTTTTCAATCTGAGATGCCAAGAACAGAGCCTTGTGAGACCACCTGCATGCAAAGCTTGTGCTCTACCACTGAACTATGGCTCCTGTCTTAAGCCATTTCGGCCCAATGTTTCATATATTCAACAGGGACAAAATACGTACACATGTGGGTCAGGCAAAAATGGGTTAAATTAGACACAGTTGGAACACTGTGCTTTTTCACCTGTGTCTAAGGCTTATGAAAAACCCAAATGAAGTTTCTTGGAAGTAGACATGACAAACACAAGACTCCGTCCCAAAACATAGAATCTGTGCCAGGTGAATATGTCCCTCTGCTCATTTAGTATTTTGCTACTTGATATAGCCAGCAACAGTGGAACTGAAACAAAGGCAATGAGGGTTGTTTTGTTCTTGTTTTTGATATAGACCTCAATCTGATACAAACTGAAACTCCATCAAAAAGAACATTTACTACAAAGAACAGAGCAAGCATTGTGAACTGCCTCATGGTGCAGAATACAAAGAGCTCAAATAAATACTGCATGACACATGAAATCAGTGTCATGCTCCAATTCCCACGTGTACACCTGTGAAATCCATCAAATCCCCCCTCCCCCGTTTTTGCAGCAAAAACACTTTGGCTCTGGAACCAGAACTACTTTTGGAATAATTTTCAGTGATGGTTATGGAGTTCTGTGTATATGAAATCCTGAGTCTCAGCTATTCATCTACAGAAACATAAGAAGCTGCTTCATACAAAGTCAGGTCATGGACCTGTCCTTCTCAATATTGCCTCATTTCTCTCTAGAGTTTTAGATGTGTTTTTTTCTACTCCTTCTTAGAGATGCTAGAGATTGAACCTGGGATCTTCTGCAGGCAAATTTCTCTTCAGTATAGTACAGGCGTTCTCAACCTTTTTATGATTACAGAACCCCCCACATGGATTGCCCATACCAAGTGTCCGACTGATGATGTTGACTACATCAGCAGCAGCAATAGCAAATCTAGCACTGGGCAAAGGTGGCAAATGCCCCAGGCACTGAACCCATGCGACTCTAGGACTGCGCAGGAAACCTCACTGAGGCTTCCAACACAGTTGGAAACCCTACTTCCGGTTTTCCGTAAGTACAGTTTAAGACTGCCGGGAAGTCTCAGAAGGCTTCCCCAGTTGGTCAGAGTCACATGAGGCTCTGTCACATTCTGCAGTTGGGGGGCGGCTTTGCGTGCGGGGGGCAGCATCTCGCCAGGGTGGCATTTGCCCTGGGAGTAGGGCGGGGTAAATCCACCACTGACCAGTTCTATTAGGAACCAGAACATTTCAAAAGATGTCAATTACTTAGTTTGACTTTACATATGGCTTGCTAGGAACAGTATTGATAAGCATGTAGTTAATTACCTAACAATTTTTTTAATTGTTTTGAGTTCTAGTCTCATAGCCCCATCATTTGGTTCCTATACCCCCAGTTAAAAATTTCTAGTCTAGAATGTTAGTTTAAGGATTTATAGGATTTTGAAGTCAGAAAGAAGAGCATTTCACTTGGAAATGTAAAAATAATGAAATAAATTTCAAGATTTCCAAAACAGAGAAACAAAAGTTTTATTCTACTTATGGGCAGGTTTTTTTTGAAGAGACAAATCAAGACACCGTATTTAACAGAAGTGCAATCCTGTGAAAAGTTGTGGGGAGAGTATTAGTCTCTATTGCTGAGAGTTCCTGTGGCTATGCAGCTGCCAAGCCTGCTCATGAATGATGAAGGAGAGAAAAGGGACAGACAGAATGTGGACCTGCTCGTTCTGCTAGAAAATGCATGTGTTTTACGGATACAAAAAAAAAAAAAATGCATTCAGCATAATTTCTTTGCATCCTGCTTTTTCTTGGCTCAAAGAAATCACCAGTGTGACTGACATCAGATTTTATAAATAATCTGGGACGGCTGTAACTGGAGACAAGTTTACTTTTAAGGCTGGCATTTGCTACCATGTGGCCTCTAAACTCACCTAATATGTTTGGCATACCTCATTTTAGGCTACTAAGCACAGACCTTGATGCTTTCCTGTCTAGAAACATTCACTGTCAAGGGAGGCAGGTTACAAACTGAGGTTTTGAGAAAGTTTTGACTCAGACAGCGATAAGAGACAAATGGAAAGGAAGTGGGGAAGAATTGTGACATTTGGTGCTGAACCATATGTGCGTGGTTTGAAAGACATGACTGAACTGTTTTGGGTGCTCTATTATTCTGACATTTAGAATGAGGCAATTTTCCATTTCCATTAATGTACTGCCAAATAGAAGGGGGAACTGTCGTGAATTTGAGACTAAAGAAAGCTGTTCCGCAAACTTTTGCTAAGCATAATCAGAATACTCATTAAACAGCAGGGCAATATTACAGTAATTATAGAACTGGCCTTTATGCCATGTATATTTTAAAAACAGCAATAAAGTTACAGTATAGATTTACAGTACCACTTTACAGTGTGTTTGCAGAGCAAATGCGCATTGTTCAGTGCTGTACAGTATTTAGGCAGGAGGGTCTCCTTGTCAAAATGGGCTGAGGGATGAATATGTGATGCTACCTTAGACAAAGTCAGGCCATTGGTTCCTTAACCCAATTATGTCTACACACTCTCTGGAGTCTCAGACAGGGGTCTTTCCCATTACCTGCTTCCTTTAACTGGAGACTGAATCTGGGATGTTCTGTATCTAAAGCATGCACTCTACCACTGAGTGAAAGCCTCTCTCCTAATGTGAAGATAGGTGGAAGTCCTGTTTGCTCTGAGTTTCACTTGAATATACATATATAGGTGTATGAAGGACACAAAGTGCATTTGGGTAATCAATGGCTTATACCAGTGTCCTTCATCCTGTGGGTCATTACCCCAGTGGGGTCACGAAGCTTCATTTGGGGGGAAGCTTCAAAGGGGGTAACCTTTTAAAGCCTGTGCAACAACAGGGCTTGGATCCAATCCAATAATGGTGCTGTCTTATCAAAACTGAGTTCTTGATATATTCCTACACAGCCTCTTCTTGTGGTCTTGCCCTGCAGCTTTTAAGGCCAGCCCTACTCAGGCTGGTACTTCACATGGCTGTTGTGAAGACACACAAGGTAGGGGGAAAAGGGGTGGGAAGTTACAGGGGTGAGTGGATCAAGTCCTGGAAGGTGGCAGGAATGGCTGTGGGTCCCCATTCTCATATTTGATTGATTGGGATTGTGGCATGAAAAGGGTTGAAGACCATTGGCTTATTTGTTAGCTTACTGCAATTTGTACTAGTGCACATGAGTTGTTGGCATCCTTCAGTCTAGGAAGACTATGGTATCGCGCTATGAATGGTGGTTCTGGAACAGAGTGTCCTCTCCAGTGCGCAAAGCCTGGGTAAAGTAGGTATGGAGGATAGGCTGTTACCCATGCAGCAAATCCCCCCTCTCCACGTCGCTGAAATGGTCCAATGGAAAGGCAGAGGCCAATACGGTTGGTTCCAGCGGCGTCGCAGGAGTTGCCAGAACGTGACTATGTTCAGCCATGAACTGCCTCAGGGACTCCGGCTCCGGATTTTGCCTCGAGGTTGACTCCTGAAGCCTTTTCCATAACTGAATGTAGCCACAAGGCAGTGGAGGTTTGGGGTCAGAGTTTTCCTTCTCTCAGATGAGCTGCCTTCCCAGGCTGACGAGTCCCATCAACCCGGTGGCTGTTTAGTCGCCTCTTACGACAAGTACAGCCAAACTGAGGGCCTATTCTTATCCCCAGCCCCCAGGGGAACATAGCACTTGCATAATGCCGCACTCCCATGCAACATAATTTCTGTTGATTTTGTTGGTTTAATTGATATAAAAGCTGTTATAACTTCTAGTATGCTTTACCTGAAGGACTTTTGTACTCATGCAGCAGTTCCTTGAAGCAGCCTGTAGAACACAAGCTGTATAATAAACAAACGGGAAAGACTGATAGTGTAGATGTACTGGCTTTCCAATGTAGCTATTTATAAATCTGTCTGTTCATCTGTGAACCTTCCTCCTAAACCTGAATTATTTCCCCTATCTTTTAGAGATGGCTCACATGAGATGCAATGCAATGCAATCTCATTGCAATGACATACATGGAATTAATGTGTGACTCCACACATTCCCAGCCAGAGCCACAGTTTCCTGGCAGCAATTCTTGTGAGCATATTGGCCTGAGAAAGTACTCTTATGATTGTGGAAATTGCCACTGGGAAACTGTGGTTGCATTGGGAGGAATGCTTTATTGCAAATCACAGGTACGTGCATGATTATGACATGAGCCACTTCTTGTGGAGATGCTTTGGACTGAGCAAACTGTGCCTAAATCTTTGTATGTATGATAACACTTTCCATGGGATTCCAGATGCACAGTAATAATGGACCACCAGGGCTTACAATCAAGCCATTAAACATGGCTGTCTGGTGACATCAATAGCAATTTGTCCTACTGCACAGTGGTTCCAGTCTTTTAGAAAAGCATCAGAAATGTGGGTCATGCCTGATATACATACATAGATAGATGTGCTTAGTGCAGTGTAATAAAATTTTAGGAATCATTAGTATCCTATTATTTTAAAGAGATAAATTCTTTTTCAATCCAATTACTACAACCCCTTTCATAAACATAGTACACAATGTCTTTATTTTTTTTTCCATTTTAAGATGTCTCTTGCAAGAAATTACAGTAAGCACTTCTACTTTTTCAAAGCCAGCTTTTCGGTTTCTATTTGTTAAGGTTCAAGGTTTGCAGTTCACTGATCTGACAAGCATACCCACAGAGAAAATTAGCCTCTTTTGGATGAAGTATGTTCGAGTGAAAGAAGCAAAAGGGGCTGTTGGTTTTTCAAAGTATGACTAAGTGGTGAACATGCCATGAAGAAAACTACTTTTTATTTCATTTTAGTCTATTTCATAATGGACAAAACATTATTACAGGGCAATGAAAGGACTGACAACAACAAAGGAAAGATTTGGAACAGAGAATCCAGCTTGAGTGCTGGCTCACAGATTCTCACTCTAAAGAATTTATAGGAGGATCTCTCTCCTTTTATGTTCTCTGATCCATTCTCATAGTACAATCCTATGCATGTCTACTCAGAAGTAAATCCTGTTGTGTTCAATGGGGCTTACTCACAGGATAGTGTGCATAGGATTGCAGCCAGGCAGCCTGTTATAGCACTGTGCCTGCACTTTTGCAATGACTTTAGGAGCACTGGTGGGAAGGTCTGCTCCGTTCTACCAACAGTGCTAAATCTGGAGCAATGGCCACCAGAGCTGGTGAAGAGCTATATAGAGACAATGTACGTATTAGTTAGTGGATTGTGCTAGGCAACATTTCATATCAGATAGTTTCTGTTTAATGTTATTACATTATAAAAATCAAAATTAGAACTTAAATATAATAGTTTTCACCAGATCTTAAATGCAACTCTTTTTCTTTTGCTGGGATTCTAAACGTACTTAAAGAAATCCCCTTAACTCAATTGACACTTAAAAGTATGATCGAGTTGATGATAACTGTAGCAGACAACCCTCTCCCCCTAATCCAGTTATGGGCTCTTAATTTGAATTAGTTTTCAGCCATGTGCTCACTTCACAGTTTGTAAGCATTTGTAGTACTGAATACTAATGGAGCATGTATGATATGGACCCTGAACCCAATTTAGTAAATGTATATTTGTACATAATTTTACCAAAGCCCCTCTGAGAGATAATTATGCAGATTTATTAAAAATATACTGCTGAAGTGATTCTTGGCTGCATTTTGTGTCCCTGGGGACTTTAAAAGTAGGTATACCTAAAATAATGCTAGATTGCTATTGCTTCCAACTTGTGAACTTCATTGTGGTCCTAGCACCATGTTGGAACCAATATTTGCTCCTTATCTTTGCCCTTGAGCAAGGAGTCAACGTCACTACATTGGTAAGAACTGCCAAGCTACATTTAGCTGCCATAATGCAAGCAATCTGTTCAAATCCTGTTGATGGAAACTTGTAGCATAGCACAAACATGTACAGACATGTGCATACATCTATTAAATAGAGACAAAATGACAAGTGAATTCTGACCCATGTTTACTCCTGCTTATCACCTTTCTTTTGTAACAATTAGTTTTCAATATAACCATTCACAGTAAGGAAACAGTAGCCTAAAGAACAGTGGAATAATGACATTTAATTTTGTTAAGTTCTCTCTCTGTGTGTGTTTTGCATATTTATTTTTGTGATGGGGGTTCAGCATAAAAGGTCCAATTCTTTGTTACAATTCTGTAACTGCATTCTGTGCTGCATTTACTCTTGCTTGGAGGTGAAAATACAATGTGCCCCAAATGACCATGTTCTACCTTCCACCTCCAAGCAGTGTATCGATTGTCTCTTGGCTTCTCTGACATTGGTTCCAAACCCAAGAAAACTGTATTTCATAGCCATAGCCAGTCTTATTCCTGCAGATAAAAATAATTAAGGAAATGAGTCATTGCCTTAATTTGTTGAAGGAATACAGCCAAATCATGAAACATGTACTCCCATTAAAGTTTAAATCTTTCTTAGGGGATGGTAGTTTTACCTCACAAAGGGCAGGAATGAAGAACAAACGCTTTCAAGAGAATGAAATATCTGGACCCTGTTCTGAGAGCTTGCAAGACCACAATAAAAGATCAAAACACGATTACCTACCATTGTGACTACAGAGCTCCTCCTCAGTTAAGAGGCTTGGTCTGCATTATAGTAACATATGTCATGAACAAAAAGATCAGGGTTAACTTCTCTACAGCTTTCTATAAATTTAACCAAATTTTAATGTAATGGGAGCTAGGACGTATGAAAATGGGTTTGGCCCCATGACAATGCTTCCATGAGGGGATCTGGAAGAATAGACCAACAGATTATTCTTATAGCTTTGATGTAAATTGGTGCAATGTGGCTCGTTTTCAACATGTTATATGGTTTCAGAATCCATATGTACAGTACATCTTGAACCTGTTATGGTTTAGTACAGAAGGAGGATAAGTTTGGCCTGAGGCCTAAACACTAGACAGGCTCTTCTTGAACTGCTTCATCCCTATTACCTCAAAAAGTAAATAGGAAAACTGAAAATACTAGAATAAGATGAACAATGATTGATTGGATGCTACAGAAAGGAATAATAGGTGTGAACAGTATTTGTGGGTCAGGACCCACAGGTGGATCACGAGCCAATTTCAACTCTGACCCCATTCATTTCAATATTTTATTTTTAACATATTAGACTTGATGTTACCATGGCATGTGACTGCATTTGGAGATTTTCATTTCTGTTCTTCTCAATGTGACTGTTATGTCTTGCTGTTTTTTTGTTTCATCCTTCTATGTCAGGGATGAAAATAAAAGGAAATATGACTTAGCAGGGGCCTTTCCCCATGTTTTTAGATCTGTCAGCAACTCAAGGGCATATCCAACTTCATTAATAGAATTGTTGATTAATATTTCTCCATTCTACAAAGTTTTGTAGAAGTTCATACTTCTTTACTAGTAGTATATCTAGAGGTGGCATCACTCATCAAGAACTTATATCCAAGATTTGGTCTTTTACAAAGGCCTGCATACATTTTGCCAGTGTAGCCTATTTCTATATACAAGCACTTAAGTTTTCTGTCATATTCACATGTATCTTGGATTATTTATGTATATGTTTATATCATTTGACACAAGAAAAAGCTAACGGAGGGGCCTTGAGAAGCTGATCTGGAGAGTCTCTATCTTATATGTTATCTTCTTGGGTCCAAGAAGCAGCTCATGACCATATTGATTGTTATGCAACGGATGCAATTTTTCCCCCTCATTTTTAGGCTTAGGCAATTGCCAGACTCTGACGAGACATTCCCACTAACCATCTGGTGTCTGCCAAATGGAATGTCTAGTCAGGTTATACGATTTGCAGAAAGATATTCAGTGAGTGCTTTCATCAGGACAGGAGAAAAATGAGAGATCCTCCTCAGAAACTGAGCAGAATATCTAAATATCTGCAAAAGTGTTCTCCTATGGACACACTGGAAGGAAGTCCCACACCTGAAATCTTAAACAACTCATTTCTAGCAAGTAAAATATAGAATGCATACTTGTTAATAGTACTTTTATATACAAAGCGTTGCACAATCTTTATTGTGTTTGTCCTCACAACAGCTTGTGACATACGCAGGTTGTAGCTGATTCCATTTTCCAAAGATGGCTGAACAAATTGCCCCCATTGAAGGTTTTCTACCTATGATGTTCAATGTTCAATAATGATTTTCTAATGTTGATGTTCAATGTTCAATTTCTACCTATGATGTTCAATGTTCAATGTTGGGTTTAACAGTATTTTATTTTAACTTTATGTTTGGAACAATGTTTTCAGATGTCATTCTTTAAAAAAAAATCAGCATGTAATTTAACTGTAACTCCTTATAGAAAAATGTATAATAATGTATAATATAATGTATAAAAAAATGTATAAATGTAGAAAAATGTATAATAATGAGCTTTGAATGATTTTAGAAGGCTTTTTGTTACCCTTAACACTTTCATGTTAAACATATTTATTTGTAAGACTGAAGAAAGAAGAGCAATATTTATTTGTAACATATTTGTTACAAAGGATTTCTGTGGAATAGTCTTCCAACTGAATGTAGGAATTAGTATGCTTTACTTTTTTTTTTTAAAAGAAACTAAACCAAATAAATAAATCTGCTTTTTAAAAGGCTTACAATAAAGATACAAATATACTCAACACAAAATTATCAAAATACAAAATCAAAATAGTGTAAAATAAGACAAAATGCAGAAGAAACAAGCTGGAAAAACCATTCATTCAGTCTTAAGACAAACATAAAACAGTCCAGAAGCAATTTAAAGACTAATAAATTTATTTCAGTGTAAGCTTTCATGGATTACAGTCCCTTTAAAATGAATTGTAGTTCTTGAAAGCTTAAATAAATCCATTAGTCTTTAAGGTGCTACAACAAAGCAAGCCAATGCATGTCTACTCAGAAGTAAGACCCATTTAGTGCAATGGGACGAACTTCCAGGTAATTGTATATAGGAGTTCAGCCCAAGACTGTTGTTTTTATAACTAATGCAGACATCACTAGAAATCAGAGTTTTGAAAGGGAAAACTGACAAATGGAAATGTTTTCAAATTACAATTAAAAACTGCAAGAGTGGGATGAACAGCACTGTAATCTCTCTGGGAAAGAAGTTCCATAGCTGCAGGACCACCATTGAAAAGGTCATGTCTCTGGTGACTGCCAAATTCATTTCTATCTGTGGTAGGCCAGAGAATAAGTCCTCAGTGGCAAATCTCAGAGAGCGGGCAAGCTGATATGGTATCCTAAAGGTGTGCATATCAGAAAGTAAGCAAGCAAGCACACTGACATGTCTCAGGTCAGTGTCAAAAGTGCCAATCACTTTTTAAAAATGACACTCATCCAAGTGCATAAGACAGGAGTAGATTTAAACTAACCTACAACAATACTGCCAGTAGACACTATTGGACTCACCTGTCATTCAGTCTTGCAGGAGAATTTCAAAATGTATACATTATGCTACATTACTGAGCAGCATTTACATTATACAGGTTGAGCCTACTTATCTATGAATTATCATAGAGCTAGCTAAACGGGGGTCCCTCGGACCCCTATTGAGACAAATTTGACCCAACCTGAAGCTCCAGTCACCTCTAGAGGTTCTTCTGAGGCCCATGGAAGCCTCTGCAGGCCTCAAAGAGCCTTCTAAGGTCTCCCAGAGGCCTTAGAAGGCCACTTTCAGTTATACGAGGGTCACCCAGAAAGTAATGCACCACATTTTTTTTCTCAGCCTACAGTAATGGTACGAATGCGAAACTTTAGATATACATTATTTGAATTTTCAGGAGTGCGCACACAAATTTTTGGTTTCTTCAGACAGCTAGCGTAGCTGCAGCAGTGTTTTGAAATGGCGTCTGTAAGTGATGTACGTTACAAGCAGCGTGTCGTCATTGAATTTCTCACTGCGGAGAAAGAAACTGTTGGGAACATTCACAAACATTTGTGTACAGTTTATGGAGAATCTGCAGTCGACAGAAGTATGGTTAGTCGCTGGGCACAGAGGGTGAGGCCATTAGAAGGCGGTTCGGCAGAGCTCCAAGATTTGCAGCGTTCGGGGTGGCCATCCATGGCTGTCACACGTGACAAGACGCAGCTTGCTGATGTGCTCATTCGCGAGGACCGACGCATAACGACTAGGCAGTTGGTGCTGAAGCTGTCAATCAGCAAAGGAAGTGTGGATGCAATCATCCGTGCTCTTGATTACTCAAAAGTGTGTGCACGATGGGTTCCGCGCTGTCTTATGGTGGACCACAAATCTCTCAGAAAAAACATTTCTTCTGAGTTGCTGAAACATTTTGAAGATGAGGGGGAAGCGTTCTTGTCCAGGATTGTGACAGGTGATGAAACCTGGGTTCACCATTTTGAGCCCGAAACAAAACGACAGTCGATGGAATGGTGTCATCCTCAATCTCCACACTTCATGGTGTCTTGTGGACCATCTGCGGTCTACAGACCACAGGCTGGGAACCAATGCCTTATAGATACCAAGGCACCACCTGGATAAGGTGATTAGACAGACATAATTTGCAGTTGATGTTACCTCATTGGCATCCTTCAGTCTCGGAAGACTATGGTATCATGCTCTGAAAAGTGGTTCTGGAACAGCGTCTAGTGTGGCTGAAAAGGCCAATTTGGGAGTGACAATCCCTTCCACACTTTAGTCTAACCCTGGTGTGTCTCCCTGGCTGTGGGCCTTCCTTCTTTGCCTCTTTTCCTCAGAAGCGGTAAAGGGAGTCTATAATGTTGATTGGGGGGATAACTTTTGCATAAGGCACCTGGTGCCTAAAATCTCCTTTTTTATCATAGACAACAGAAATGGGCTACTCAGTAGTTAGTTTAAATAGGTTCAGAAATGCAATCTTTTTGAAGTTGTGATACTAGGAATGCTTACCTAGGAGTAAGCCCCATTCAGCACAGTAGGACTTCCTTTTAATTCAAGCTGCATCGGATTGCACTGAACATTCTTACATTTCTTTCTCAGTAAGGCATTATGCCGGTGGACTTTTGCAAAAGTTCATTTGACCCAGCATAATTAACCAAAAGATCAGCAGTTAAATATAAATTATATATCAACATATAATATCAAATACATCAAATGAGTATGAAATATAAATTATAGATCACTTCCATGTTACTGTGACTGCTTTTATGGCATGTAGATCAGGTTGACAGAGCTTTTCCAGCATAAAATATGCAACCATAATAAGAGAATAGGCTGGTCCCTCTTTAAATTGTATCGGAAAATCACAACAGCACAAAATCCTTCCTTACCTTAACAGCTTCTAAAATTGTAGAGGTAGTAGCTTAAAGAATAAGCGTTAGATAAGCAACTTGCAAACATTAACCATCCCCTTGAAGGGGGGTTGTAGCTCCCTGATTGAGAACCTGCTTGGTATACTGAAAATTCCAAATGCAATTCCTAGCAATCCTAGGAACTGCCTCCATGAAAACCTGGAGTACATTGCCAGCCAGTCTAGAGCAGGGGTGGGTAGACTTTTTGGGATCAGGGACTTTTAACAATTGTATAAGAGAGAAAATTTCAGCAGCTGCAGCCTGACATCTCACAGATGACAAGCTGCACCTGCTGAAATTCCCTCTCCTACACAATTGTTAAAGGTCCAGGAGCCCCAACGTTGAACGTTCGCTCACCCCTGGGCTAGAGAATAGTGAACTAGATAGATCAGTGGTGTGAATCAGTGTAGGGCACTGAGTACTATTTTCTTATCTTATCTGAACTGATAAATTTATTTATTTATTTAAAAGATTTCTACCCCACCTTTCCTCTGCTGAAAGCAGGTGTCCAAGGTCAGCTTACAATTTTTAGAGTTATAAATAAATAAATAAATAAATAAATAAAAATAAAAATACAATAGAGTAAAAAAAAATAGAAAATACAATTAAAAGGGGAATACATGGGGACACACCAATTGGAGGCCAAAAATATTCAAGGAACTGTTATAGAGGCATAGGAGGCAGACATCCCAAAAGCAAAACGAAACAAAAATGTTTTAAACCCTTGCCAAAATGCCATGAGGAAGAGGGTAGATCTTATTTTAATCCCCTACGGCAGGGGTGTCCAAACTTTTAGGCAGGAGGGCGACATCATCTCGCTGAAACTGTGTCGGGGGCCGAATTAATTTACATTTCAAATTTGAATAAGTTTACATAAATGAATATATTAAAAATGGAACTTGTATGAATGAATAAATGCCTTGCAATAGCGCAAGGCCTATAAAAATCCTTGCACAAAGTAAGACTAGCCTTTCCTTCACTGCCACTGCTACATCACAGATGTGAAACAGCAAGCAGTGGAGGGAACCCTTGTCCCACAGCTCATGCGAGAGGTCAAACAGTCCTCTTCACACTGAGAGCAGTTGCGTCAGGCCAGCATGGGCTCCAGCAAGTCTCCAGAGGGCCAGATGCTCATTGGAGACTGGGGGCTCCCTGCGGGCCAGATTGTGAGTCCCTGAGGGCCGCAAGTGGCCCCCGGGCCGGGGTTTGGGCACCCCTGCCCTACGGGGATTTAAATTAGCCTGCCTATGTAAACCGCCTTGAATAAAGTCTTGAATAAAGACCAAGAAAGGCGGTATATAAATACCTGTATTATTATTATTATTATTATTATTATTATTATTATTATTATTATTATTATTATTATTATTATTATTATTATTTCCCCCAGTAGGGAGTTCATAACTGTGGTGCCACTACTGAGAAGGCTTGCCCTGTGCCGCCATCCCCCTAACTTGGGAGAAGATGGCACTTGCAGGAAAGCCCCCTCAGATGACCCAAGAGGGTGGGCCACAATATATGGGAAAAGGTGGTCCCTCAGATAACCTGACCCCAAACTGTGAAGGGCATTAAAGGTCAAAACCAGCACTTTGAATTGGGCCCGGAAATGAATGGGCAGCCGATGCAGTTGCTAAAGCAATGGTTTGACAGAATCAAACTGTCTAGCTCCAGTAACCACCCTGAATGCTTCATTCTGCACTAGTTGTAGCTTCCGAGCCATCTTCAGGGGTAGCTGCACGTACAGCGCATTACACCATCCAATCTTGAAGTCACTAGGGCATGGAACACAGTGGTCAGATCTGATTAACTCAAGTACGACTGCAGCTGGCACACCAATTGGAGCTGAACAAATGCACCTGGCCACTGCCGTCACCTGGCTGTCCAGGGAAAGCTGTGAATCCAGGAGCATGCCAAAACTGCACACCTGCTCCTGCAGGGGGAGTGCAACCCCATTCAGAGCAAGCAGGCAGATGACTCGGTATCTGCATCATGGATTTCCTGACCAAAAAGACCTCTGTCTTTATAGACATAAACTTTATAAACATTTTTTCCCCAATTTTCAAAACAGTTATTAAATGTGACTACCCAAATTTCCAGCACTGACATAGCCATGCCAATGGGATATGCATCACATCCTGCTGTGTGTGTGAGGTGGGGGTGGTCACAGAAGCCTCCTCAAGGTAAGGGAACATTTTTTCCCTTACCAAGAGGCTTCATTGAGCTGCATCAGTGTTGGAAAGTTGGTTAGGGCTGGGCCCTTACTGTGCAAGCCTATGCATATATATGGAACTCAAAAGTAAAACCCTCCATGTTCAAGGAGGGTCTCCCCCAGGTAAGAGAGCATATGATTGAATCCATCCCAGACTGCCCCTTTCCTCCCCTCCCTTGCACCAGTAAAGTTATCATCACATCCATCTTTTCAATACTACAAAGCAAAACACTTGGGGGGGAAAATATCTGACAAGACATGATAAACACATATCAATATTAATGAGAAGGAGAAGGGCATAGCGTTCCTTTCAAACAGTCCATAGATCCTCTCTGGACCAGGAAGAAAAACTGGAGAACAATATGGAGGCTGGAACTTGTGGACAACAAGTATAACATAACCTGAGCTCTATATTCCATTGATACTGTGTGTACATTCCCAAGAGGACCACATTGTAGTACAGCTTCTTTAATGCACTGCATTTTAATCACAGACAAATATCTGTTATGTAGTAATAGCTGCAAGAGCAGAGAACCAAATGAAACAAGCACAGCCAAAATTCTATGGAGGCAGTTCAGGCTATATTTACTATATACCATCTGCACCAAGCCCTCAGAGACTCTGTGTTCTGCCTTCTATGTCTGCTCAACAGATATCTCTAGGAGTTTTTTTGTTTTGTTTTTTTTAAGTGAAAACCATCATTTTCTTGTCTGATTCCTTTATTGTGACATTTTTCAGAGTGTGGCAATATAACATTCTGTCTGTGAACGGTCTGGAATGGAAACCATCTGAGGTCAAGTCTAGTAATTGGCTGTGAACTTTAATTAATTCCCTTATCCTGAGAGCAAACCAAAGTAGCTAAACTGGAGTTGTTTTTGTTTTGCACACTGCCAGGCAAGGGGGTGAATAGCAACCACAAAGCTTGTTCTGGCAAGAAGGTAATAGATTTTAAATTTATTTTTCTCTATCCCCCAAACCATTCATCATACATTTTGTAAAACTTATCTCAAATCAAGAGATCATAGGTTTCAGATGGTACTCTTTGGGTTTTTCTGGATAGCAGGCAAGTGGTAGATTGTTGTTGGCAACCTTCAGTCTCGAAAGACTATGGTATCGCACTCTGAATGGTGGTTCTGGAACAGCGTCTAGTGTGGCTGAAAAGGCCAATTCGGGAGTGACAATCCCTTCCACGCTGGGAGCAAGTGCAGTCTGTCCCTGATTTTGACCAACAACCTACTCAGAGAACTAAATTATGTGTTACATAGGACATACAGGACTGGCTCTCCCAGCCTACCATTCACAACTTTTTTTTTTAGCTTTCCTTAGGAGCTCTTCTCAGGCTCCAGCCCCCCTCCCCTTTCCAAACTTAGGACACAATCCTAACCAAGTCTACTCAGAAGTAAGTCCTATTGTGTTCAATGGGACTTACTCCCAAGATAGTGAGGTTAGAATTGCAACCTCAGAAACTTTGTGCCCACTTTAGGCTAAGTAGCTTCCCTTATCCAAAAATAGCCAGCCTTAGTTATGTGCAAAGCCCTGGTGCAGTAGCATAGCTAAGGGGGTACAGTGGGTAGCAGTCTCACTGGGCAACAAGCTTTTAGGGGGGCAACAAGCCCCCCACTAGTTTTGGCCACTAGTGGCCAAAATTGTGAAAATCTTGGTATGTACCAATAATACCATCATGTTATATATCATTGGAAAGGTAATTTAATGCAGAATGCAATGAAACAAACCACATTAGAATATCTGTATTCTATCAAAGGCTATGGCCAATTAACCAGAAAACAAAAACACAACTGCCTTAAGGAACAAAAAGTAGATTTCTTTAACTCAAAACTGACCTATGAGACTGACTGAGGGCCCAATCCTATTCAATTTTCTGGTGCTGCTGTGCCAATGGGGCATGCACTGCATCTTGTCATGGGGCAGCAGTCACAGAGGTCCCCTTAAGGTATGGGAACATTTGCTCCCTTGAGGCTGCATTGCGGCTACACAATGCTGGAAAATTGGATAGTATTGGACCCTGAGCCAATGAGATGTTATTATGATACAGCATGGAACCAATAAGGTGTTAATATGAGTCAGCTCTCATTTCCATGTATCATAATACAGCTACTCCCGCTAACTGGTAAAGAGGCACTTTTTCAAATGGTGCTCCTCTTATATTTAGTAGGGAGAGAATAACTCTCCCTCTTCACCCCAGCACAGTGTTTCTAACCAATAAGGGGTACACTTTTTTTATTTATTTGAATTTATTGAATTAATTTATTTGAATTAATTCTTATAATTAAATTTGATTTTGTCATGGAGGGGGGGGCTACAAAATCTTTGATCCCAGGTAGCAGATAGATGCCTTAGCTATGCCACTGGCTGGGGGAAGTGGCAGATCAAGTGGGTGGTGGACTGCTGGGAGGAGGAGGCAGGTTTCCTCCCAATTTGCACTTTTTATAAAGCCCAAGTGTGTCATCACTACCAGTTGTGACATCACTTCTGGGGCATCATTTTGAGCTCCACACAGGGCTACACATTCATTAGCTACACCACTGCCCTGGTGAACCCCACTACCTCTGTGAAGGCAACCAGCAGATAGCTTGCTTGTTCAAGCTGCAAGGGTACTCCTTCCCCTCCCCTGCCCTAGTCAGCAGGTTATCTGGCCAAAGCAGCAACACTTTGGCCCTCCACCATCTTGTGGCTCAGCAGCCACACAACAGCCTCCAGCAATCTCTGGTGCCTACACAATGGCAAACCTGCCAACACACCTCTCTTTTTTTTCCCTCCTGTCCTTTACTCACTCTCCTACCTCCACACCAGTGGTAATGAATCTTTCAGCTTTATCTCCAACTTCCTCATTATCTCTCCTAGGTTACAGCTGTAAACCACATCCAAAAGTTCTGTCATTAACTCTATACTTCCCAGACCTGTCAATACAAGGGGCCACTGACTGACTGCACACACTGTCTCCTTGGGGGGAATCTTCTGCATTTTCACTACACCCCCCCCAACAAAAAAGGATGCAACATGAACAGATAAATGCAAAATCATTTATTAATTTCAGTTTTCAGTCTGTGACCCTATTCAAATGTGCCAGGGCACCCCAGGGTGCCATATGGCTCTGTAAAAGTATTCATGAGGATGGGCTAAATGCTGGGGGAAGGTGACCTAACTCCCCCCTCCACTATAGCTAATGGCAACTACAAAGAGGAAATTTTGATTAGGACAGTGGTGCAGGAAGTAAGGATCTCTACTAGCACCAATATTCCAATTTCCACCCTGCAGCTGCTTTGTCTTTTAAAAAAAAAAAAAATTAAGGAGATCCTAGCACAGATCCCCAATGTTACCTGTCTTTTGGCCTTGCAGAGTCAGCCAGAATCAGCAACTTTGTAGGATTTCATCAATCCATGTTCCTGCAGATCCCTGTTGTGCTAGGGCCCAATCCTATCCAACTTTCCAGCACCGGTGCAGCCACAATGCAGCCCCAAGGTAAGGGAACAAATGTTTCCATACATTGAGAAGGCCTCTGTGACTGCCTCCCTACCAAAGGATGCCGTGCACACCCCATTGGCGCAGCTGCACTGGCACTGGAAAACTGGATAGGATTGGGCCCTCAGTCACTGATCTAGTATCCTCTAGTCTTCTTCATTCATGGTGCTGAAACACAGAAGGGTTCAGGTCAGCAATCTTTTCTCTATCAAGCTACCAAAACGATGCAGAGTAAGGTGGCTCAGTGCCACTGAACCTCCAGTTTGAGAGCACTGGTTGTGTGAACATAGCCCTAAAATCCGCGCTCTAGAGTTGGAGCCCATCTGTATCTTTTGCCCATACTGACAGCATCAGTGGGGTATATATTAGCAGATGCAATGCAGGAGATGTACCCAGTATCAAATTCAGTTTTATGACTAGATTAGGAAAGGGATGTGTGATTATGCAGGAGGATTCTGTAGCATGCAAATTGTCTGTGTCCAGGTGCTCTGTTCAAAGGGTGTTGTACAGTCTATACAGAGAAATCTGCAAAAGGTGGATGTGTGACATTCTCAGGGCCCGATCCAATGCTGGCTACTGCTGGTGCAACTGGTATATGCACAATCACAAATGTGCCATAAAGTGCATTGCAACTGTGTGAAGTCCACCAGATGGAGCGTCACCAGCCGACCAGGAGTAAGTGCATCACCAAGCAGTGGGGAAGGTGGAATGGGGGCAGGGATGGCATGTTTCTGGGCAGGGAAAGGGCTGCCCAGGGTGGGTGGTTCAGGCCTGGGGTGGGGGTATGGTGGCAGAGGTTACCACCAAATTCTATCCGCCCTCCCACACCTGAATGCCCTAAATGGGATATTTGAATCTGTGCCAGCTATGGAGCTAGTGCAGATCTGAGTAGCGCCATACAGGCTGCCTGGTCCCAACAAAGGGTATAGGAACTGATGCTACATTACCCTGAGAAGACCTCCAGCTTCTGACCTGACCCCACAGGATACTGTGGTGTCCATTTTGGCATCACTGGACAACGGGGTGGACGAGCAGCATACGATTGGGCTGCCCGTTGCATATATAATCTGGATATGAAGTCATTTATAGTACAATCTTTTGCATATCTACTCAGAAGTAAGTCCCACTGTGGTCAGTAGGGTTTACTTCCAGGAAAGCATGTACAAGATTGCAGCCACAGTAATCTGAATTATGTTGCTGTTTAGCATATTATTGCAAAGCCTACCATATTATGTTTTAACAAGAGCATGGCAGAAAGAAACCATCTCTTCTCCTACCTATGAAATATTTGAAAACAGGGCACATTCACACACCCCAGGATCAAAGCAGGAAAATATCAGAGGCCTCCTACACCTCCAGGAAGTAAAGTAGCAGCTTGTCACCAGGGACATAAAGAAAAACAGAGAAACAAGAAGGGGCAACCTCCTGTAGCTTCAGGAATTGAAGTGGCAGGTTTGATCAGTTTATCTCCAGGGAAATCAAAATATATAGAAAGGGGGACAGGAGAGACAAAGGGGGAAATGGCTAGGGGCACTCACTGAATCATCAAAGAGCAACAGGAAACACTGGAAGAATTAGGTATGTCGGAATGAACTGATGCGGTTAGGAGGCTAAGAACAGAATGGAGAAGAGCAGAAGTCCAAAGAGCTTTGTGGAAGAGGATTAAGAAGGAGTCAGTCCTAGGTTTGCCAGCCTTCATGACCTATATTGCAGTGATACAGGCATCGGCATGTCGTGGTGACTGTCATACATAAGCTACTATATATTTTTAGTGGAGATCTGAAAATGGTTTCTAAATGTTGAGAAAAATCTTTAAAATCATTTCCTCTCAATAGAATTTATCTCATAAAACTACAGGTGTGTACCACTTAAGTGTACCACTTACCCATCTACCACCAGGTAGATGGGACTCATTAGCCTGGGAAGGCAGCTCATCTGAGAGAAGGAAAACTCTGATCCCAAACCTCCACTGCCTTGTGGCTACATCCAGTTATGGAAAAGGCTTCAGGAGTCAACCTCGAGGCAAAATCCGGAGCTGGAGTCCCTGAGGCAGTTCACAGCTGAACACAGTCACGTTCTGGCAACTCCTGCGACGCCGCTGGAACCAACCATATTGGCCTCTGCCCTTCCATTGGACCATTTCAGCAACATGGAGAGGGGGGATTTGCTGCATGGGAAACAGTCTATCCTCCATATCTACTTTACCCAGGCTTCGCGCACTGGAGAGGACACTCTGTTCCAGAACCACCATTCAGAGCGCGATACCATAGTCTTCTGAGACTGAAGGATGCCAACAACAAGTACCACTTAACAATGGGGATACTTTCTCCGATCCCTGTTGTTATGCAGTTAGGTCATTAAGTGAATGTTCAGCCCAATCTAGTGACTATGTTGTGTAAACAGGTGCACCCTGCGAGACACTAGCAGGGTGCACAGGCTAGTGGAGTCTCCAGACTACCTCTTCTTCGTATTACGAGCCTCTTTGTTGTGTAAACAGACACTCTGCTGCAGGCTACGGGAGACCCAATGGCCTCATTAAGAGCCTCTTGGTTGTGCTTTGACCAACGCCATATATGTGGTCTGTCATAAAGGAGAAAGTTGTTAAGTGGTGCACGCCTGTACTAGGGAATTTTTTTTTTTTAATGGCAGTCATACATCAACAGTTAATTCACACAATAACAAGCTTCTTTCCAACAATGGTAATCATGGAATTTAATGCCAATTACATTGTAATTATTGATTTCAATTACATTTGCATGCATGACTAGCATATACCTAGGGATGGATGGAACCAATCCTGTGGTCCAAAAGGAAAGGTATTTTGTGAATGGATTGTAACTATGTACAACTTTCTCCAGATTTCATGCTTGCAATATTGGGGCTACCTGTTCACTGTGTGAAATGCAATCTCTGAATTGTTTTCCCTCAGCTTGGGTGTGGAATAAAGCTATATAGGTGGGATTAACACTGTATCCTGGATCTCATTCATGTTTACCCAGTTCAGCAAGACCTACTATAAAGAGAGTGCCTAGCAGAACTGCAGCCTGTAAATTTTTTCAGCATTGAGAATCAGATGAAAATTGCCATTATAGGAAACTATTAATTCAACCTGTTCCTATGAATCAGAATTTAAAAAAAACAACCAGTGGAAATTGATCATCATAGGGTCAAGCAGTGATTCAGTAATCACTGAATTGATTACTTCATCCTGTACAGTATTCATCCTGTACAGTATTTCCTTAAAACCTCTCCTCTGAATTGTGCAAAACCCTTCAGAGTTCAAATTGAAAAGCAGCCTTGGTGCATTCAGGAGCCAGCAGTCTAATTTTAGACATGATGTGACAAGTGAAGGTTACAGCTGGGAGCAGATTAGGAGAGGAAGGAGACTGGCTGCAACAGTAAGAGCATATAATTAGGCAGTTACAGCATGCACACACCTTGATGGTACAACAAAAAGCACAGTGCCTTGTGCACCATATGTGTTTTCAAAGTAATCGCAGTCTAATTTGTTGAGGGCACCATGGTAGTAGTTAGCCTAAATGAAGAATCTGAATGTGGAAATGCAAAGGTAGAGTCAAATCTGAACACATCACTTTGGTAGACATGAGAGGAGAAAAAGGCCACTGTTGATTTGGAAACAAAACTGTATGAATGAGCGACTGCACTGGTATTAATGCGGTCGAGAGGAACGAGTGACATGCTAAGAGATGAAGATAAGTAGGCAGCAGTGAGTTATGCGAGGCCTTGAACGCAGGAGGAAGGAATTTTAAAGGACACTATCTAAGTGACACATGAGCCATTTTAAAATGGAACTTGTTTACTTCTGTACTGGATTTGCAGTCTCATCCTAGTTTATTTTCCCTGAAGTGTTTCTCTGTATTTATACAGTGCGTATAGGAGACGTGGGGGGGGGGGGATTCAAAGATGAAGCATTATTGCAAGTTTGAACAAGGAGATAATTTGTTGAAAAGGTAACAACAGCCCAATCCTAATCCAGACCTCCTTGCCAAGCCAATGCAGCCACACCGACGGAGCACACGCTACATCCAAGGGGATGTATGTACGTTGCAGAGTAGGAGGGAGATGGGGTGGGCAGAACGGGGCAGAGACTGGGGTGGTGAGGGGGCAGATCAAGACCCAGGAGGGAGCTGTACCACTAGCAATGTCACCGCCAATATTCTGTCCCACTTCCTGGCCTTGGTCTGCCTTCCCTGTCCATTTGGACTTGCACCAGCTAAATCACTTGCACAGATCCAAGTAGTCCTAGCAGGGCAGCGAGGACTTACTTCTGGGCAAGGGAATAAATGTTTCCTTACCCAGAGGAAATCTCAGGATTGTCCTCCCCTCACCCTCAGGATGCAGCATGTGCTCCAGTAGCACAGTTGCATCAGCCGGGGCATTTAGGCATTTAGATTGGGCTGTTTGATACCTTTCCCATGCCTTTTTCTGGATCTTTCCATGAAAGCTCATACCTTCCCAACAAAGATATTCCTTTGATCAGTTTCTTTTAAGAGTAACATAGCTAGCAATTGACCTCTATATAAGACAGCCTGAATTTATGAGGTACTATGCTGAGACTCATACAATCTAGTGCAGGGGTGTCAAACGAAAGGCCCGCAAGCCAGATGCACCCCTTGGAAGCTCTTTATCTGGCCCTCAGGCTCCCCCAGGAGCACCACCAGCTGCTCTCAGCTGCTGAGCTGTTCTGAGGTGTCATTGCTAAAAGGGCAACCCATATGATAATTGTTATATAGTGGGTCCATGCGAAATAAAGGAAGGCATAGAGATAACAGCTCAATACGTTTATTCCATCTTCAGAACAGGACCTGGCAATGAATCTCAAAGCAAACACCCCTGACTTTTTATAGCCTTTAGCTCCTCCCAGACTTCCCATGATTGGTGCAGTTGAAACATTAACTAGAGGGCCATTCGGATGGTAGGATTTTGATCCATCACCCTATCGGCCAGCAATAAGTCTGGGCCAATCAGTTATGCAGGATTTCGATCCTGCATAACTTACATACATAACAATAATTGTGTCTCCCATATCTTGAAAGTGTAATCAAGATTTGCATATTTTCTCCTCTGCCATTTGCAACTAATGAGTTCCTAAGTGCTTATTTCTGGTCATGACCTGCTTAATGACATCACTTCCTGCTTAATGACATTACTTCTGGCCTTTTGCCGGGAGCATCATGAGTGCTGTTCGGCTTGCTGTATGAAACGAGTTTGACATCCCTGATCTAGTGTATGGGTTCTGCTACTTCCATGACAAGAGAGCTACTTGTCCCTGGCACTAGCGTTGGGGCCAAGCAGCAGAGGTGTTTTAGGAGGCTTTATTTTATCAATTATTTATGGTACTTAGCTTCATTCACTGGGATTTAACATCATTTGGGAGCAGACCAGGGAAGGGAAATCCACTTTCTGCCTCGGCTGCCTCTAAATACCCATGACACCAAGAGGTTCATATGAATCCTTTTATTTCTTCACCTGTGGGCAGAAAAGCAGAGGCAAGGGAGAGGATTTCAGTAACAAAAACAGCCCATGGGGAAAGGATATACCATTTCCCTAGTGCTGTTGCTATGATCAAATCTTCAGCCACCTCCCCAACCTGCTTTTTATTGAAAAAGAAAATGCTGGGCTATCTATCCTGGACCTCCCACTGTCATGTGTAGATTGAGTCTTGGATACCTGAAATTCTGATTCTGTATTCAGAGTTGTGAAGTCTAAGCTGAATAGAATACAAGCAATTTTGTCTGATGATGACTCAATATAAAAATGAATAGGATAGCTTTCCCCGTAATGTACTGCTCAAAACTATTGTTAAAGTACTCAGCCCATTGCTTTTTAAAAGTAAAGCCACTGGGGGGAGGGGAACCCCTGCAAAAATGTCATTGTTTAATGAAAAATACACTAACTGGCTTGGCAAATACTGTATGTGAAATTCTAACAGGATCCATAAATCATATTAAATGGCCAATAAAAGTGTTCAATCAAAAACTCATTTTAAGATACCTTGTTAATGAACTGTATATAATGATGCTTAATCAAAACCTGACACCTTTCATGGGGGAAAAAAGTTCTACAGGACCTCAGGAGCACTGTTGTTCCGAACAAAGGATAACAATAGAACACTATAATTAATAGCCTGCAGTCACATGGCATCCTCTGGGGGATGTCATTTCATAAGTGAAACCCGTGTTTTTCTAAAAGTGGCAATTGTGCAACCTAATATGGTGAGTGCCTTGAACTTGATCAAATATTGAGACATCCCCTGTCAGGTAGATTTTGCATCAGAGCTTTGATCATGTTCATTTGCAAAGTTGTTCTGAAAAGCGAAATTTTTTCAACAAAGAGCGATCCTTTGAGTGTATGCTGCAATGTCTGGGACAAAGCATTCTGGGTCTTCAGAAAGGTCTCTTCAAAGCCTATGAATGCATGGGCTCCAGATACCAATATCAGCACCAGTATCAATGTCTATTCTGAACTCTATATACAAATGGAAATATATTATTACTAAGAATACCCTGATCATTTTGTGCAACTTATATTGTGCAGTTTCTTTCTAACATAGCAGGGCTGGGACTAGATTGTGCCAGGGCTTTAGGCAAGGCTAGCATTGGTTCTCCTAACACTGCCTCACCCCTAAGCACATGGCCTCTCACCCACAGTTTACCATAGTCCTGTTCTTTCTGCCCCTGGAACATGGGGACAAAGGGGAAGAGCTTCCACTGCCAAGGCCTTTGGGTGTTGACTCCCTCCCCTCCCCACACTGGCCAATGGGCTTTCTCTCAAAAAAAAGCTGCAGTATTACAGAGGCTTATTTAGAAGAAGAACTGGCAGTTGGAAGGGAAGAAGAAATTGTATGTGAGACTTACAAGTGCGTGTGCAGATGTAACATCATGGCATACAAAGCTACAGTTACCTAGCTACTACTATTTCCATTCTGAAGAACATATAGTATAATACCATATACTGTGGCCCCAGCATTAAAATCTTAGGATTTTAAGAGGTGAGCATCAGTAGGGTCTGCACACCTATGAACAAAGAGAGGCTTTGTGCTAGACATTGTTCTCTAGACCAGTGTTTCTGAAACTTTGATTCGGGACCAACTAGGTGGGTTGCGAGCCAATTTCAGGTGGGTCCCCATTCATTTCACTATTTTATTTTTAATATATCAGACTCGATGCTACCATGGTATGTGACTGCATTTGGGGAGATGTTACAGATCTGTGCTTCGAACAGGCTACTGTGTATATGCTTTTAACAATGTTAGTAAGTGGGACTTACTCCTTGGTAAGTGTGGGTAGGATTGCAGCTTAGGATTGTTAAAAATGTTCCTGCTTGATGATGTCACTTCTGGTCATGACATCGCTTCCAGTGGGTCCTGACAGATTCTCATTGTAAAAAGTGGGTCCTGGTGCTAAAAGTTTGAGAACCACTGCTCTAGACAGAGTGGGAGTAATAGTCAACGAGGACTTCACTGCCACACCCCAGAACTAGTGATAGACCAAATCTTTCCTTCCCAGCACTTTTGGCATTTTTCTTCTTTTTCTTATTTTCAGACATTTTCTACAGACGTTTAACACCCCCAACTTTTGTGGGTCGATTCATGTGATGTGCTGTTGCACGGGACAGAAAAGAGTTGTGTTTCCAGGGCTACTGCCACTGCCTTGGGAGTCAGTGGTTTATTTATTTATTTATTTATTTATTTAAGCAAGAGAACCTCCAGTAGTCCTCCATACTTGTGTGGCTCTACACCTGAAAGCAATGAAGCTCCACTCAATTTTTGCTGCCTTTGAAAATTATGGCAACAGCGGGGGATGGTATACTCAACCATACTCTCTACCATGTATATACCAAACACACTGGAGCTTTGTGTGCATGGGCCCTCAGATCAGGTGAACGTTCTCAGTTCCAGTTTCCTGAATTACTAAATGGTTTCAATTCTCTACTTATTGTTTTCCTTATGACATACTGAAACCTTTCCTCATCTTCCCCTACTACCACAGCAATTATGGCTTTCTAAATGGATTTTTTTCCTGCAGATCCCCCCCCCCCCGCTCCACTAAACGCAATGAGCGGCCAAGGTTGTTTTCACATTTTCAATTCAGATGTGCTCTCACTTGCTCTTCTGGTTTTTTCACCTTTACTTTTGATTTTCATCCTACACCCTGCAGCCTCATATAAAATATGAAATAAAAAAAGCAATGAAACATACAGAAGGGGATATTCTCCCTCTTTCTGGGTGTTAGAGAATATAGCAATGTGCTGATGTTTCAGTTCACTTTTTATTACTTCCAGGAAGGTGTCAAGAATAACAATGAGTACCTGTCTGCACTTGCAGTCTTAGAGCAGCAGCTTGTTCAAAGATCTTCTCACCTTTCCTCTGAGTCACAGGTAAGAAAACTAAGTCAAAGGGGTGAGTTGGTTTAATTATTTATCTGTACGTGTACGTGTGCAGGTGGCACGTGTGCAGTGATCACACACATTTGCACATGGAAGTGTTTTAAAAGGCCATCTGAACAGACGACTCATGAAAACTTTAAAAGATGACTGGATACCCCACCACAGACAATTGCTTGCCACACCCACATGTTGCCAGTTTCAAGAGAAAGGCACCCTTGAGTTAGTCCCATTGGACTTCCGTGTCTCTGTCATAGCCTGAAGTAACATTGCTTCATTCTATATTCCTGCCTTGTTTTTGCTTATAGGAGACAACCTCCTGATTATCAGAAATATTATTGTCGTAACACTAAACGTATGTTCTTCCACATGGGAAATGACAAAGTGCCAACCAGCAATAAGAGAGGGTTTCTCAGTCTCTGAGTGTCTAACAATGAATTGAATTTTAGGGGTCAATTCTGCCCAGTCAAACAAACAAATCCATGCCATGCATGATATGTTAATGAGTAAACAGCCTACAGTACATGAGGCAAGACTGGGCAGCATGCAGGATTACAGTTTTTCAAAATCATCTTGGAAACAATGCACATTCTTCACTGATGTGCAAAGCCACTGCATGACATTAATCACAACCATCAAAGTGATCTCACATAAGCCTAATTGAGGTCTATGAGATGACACTAGAACTACTTCAGTGCTATAAATGGTTTAAAGACTAAGAGCTTTGAGCAGCATTCAGAGAACATTGTCAAGAGTCCATTTAATTTCAGAGAGGATAAGGAGAAAGACTGTTCTCATTCCCAGGCACTTTATGCCTGCAAAACTGCTACACAGCAGAGCTCCTCCACAGACTGTGCATTGGGTGTTCTGGTCAACTGCTGCTCAAACTTCTCCTTCCTTGCTCTCCACCAGAGCTCCCACTGAAGACTGTCTCATGCCACCCCACACCAAAACAACAAGATGGCCGATGTTGCCTCTAGCTGCAACATTCCCAGCCTGATAAGCTGGAAAGAAGAGCTGTCCAATGGAAATTCAGCAATAGCTCGCACCCAATTGTTTCATGCCCTTGTCCAACAAGATGGGGCAAAACTTCTTAAATATAGTGGTTGAATACAAGTTCAAAATGAATTCTGCTGCCTTTATACTACTGACCATGAATGGTTACTGATTTATATGCAACAGAAAATAGGTAGCATTAATAGGGCTGATTTTGAGTAGTTTCACTCATTCACTGAAGACTGAAGTTCCTGGCTTGACCATCATCTTTTATAAACTTTTATAGATCCATCTGTGGTCCACCTTTCCATCCACCTTCATCAGAGCTCAATCCTATCCAACTTTACCAGTGCTGATGCAGTTGTACCAACAGGGTGTGCACTGCATCCGGGGGGGGGGCAGTCACAGAGGCATCCTCAAAGTAAGGGAAAATTTGTTCCTTTACCTTGGGGCTGCATTGCAGTTGCATCAGTGCTAGAAAGTTGGAGAGGATTGGGCCCTCAGTATTTATGGAACAACCAACCCTTTCTAACATCCCCCCCTCCGCTGATGCAGCCGCACCGCCAGAGTGCACGCTACATCTTGGGGGGGGCAGTTCCAGAGAACTCCTCTGGTTAAGAGAACATTAGTTCCTTTGCTTGCAGGTAAGCTTCTGCTGTCCAAATGAATCTTCTACTCATTTCAGTTCGACTCACTCCAGAGATTTATCTGATGCAAGTCCAGGTAGACCCAAGAAGGCAGACTGAGCCCACGAAGGGGGACAGGATATCTATCAAAATGAAATGTCACAATCCATATATTAATGACATCTAGTTTGTTCATAGTCATAAGCTGAAATAGACCAAGACAACTGAAAAGAACCAAAATAAGATGAAAGAAACTTTAATGGAGAAATTATGCAGTTTGTCTTCCCTGATCATTCACATTCACAGCATGAGAGTCCATAGATTCATTGTTGTGTTTGGCATACCTAGTTCTGGCAGGAATATTTTCCATCAATTTCACTTAATGAGAAAGCATGACCTTCAGGCCTGGAAACTATTATTCATGCCTATATAACCTTGCGACTAGACTACTATTATGTCCTCTACATGGGGTTGCCTCTGAACAATGGTGCAAAACACAATGATTGGCCTGTTCTTGAAGTATACCAAAAGCACGTGATACCAGTGCTGAATTCATCTATAAAAGCACAAATGGGTTTGACCTACACAACTGTCAAGATGAACTTTTTTTCATTATCCCATCACAGCCAGCCCCCCCCCCCCAATTTTTGGTGACATCATCATACCTTGGTAGTCAAGGTTTGTAGAGAGGTTTTCAGGCAGCCCAATCCTGAGCTGCCCGGTGTGCGGGGCTGTCCCAGCACCAAAATGGCTGCTGTTGCATCCTGAACACACCGGGCAGAGGAAGGGAAGCAACCCTGCAATGGGGCTACTCAACTCTGCGATGGCTATTTAGCTCTGCCAGTTCCACCCCCTTCCGCCATGCCCCTCCCCAGCCACACCTTCCTCCGCCCTCTGTCCACCCCAGAACACCTCATCCCTGCCTCCCCCTGACTTACTGAACGGCTCACCACTGGCCTCTGACTGGCGCTGTCCCAGTGCGGGCTTGCACTGGGCCAACTCTGGCACTGGGTCAGCACTAATGAAAGCAAATGTGCCTTATGGCATATTTCCAACAGTGTGCGCATAGTTCTAATCCAGGCATAGTTCCAATCCAGTGTGGATTGGGCCCTCAGTCTCAGTGCCAACTGTACCACTCAAGAACTTACTTCCTCTGAAGTAACGCCACAATATCATGATACTTAAATTCAGTAAATACTCAAGAATATTTTTAGTCTATTTTTATTTCAAAGTATACATTTTCACATGATGTACCTCTTTAAAAGTGTTGCTCAACCTGATCCTAATGGTTAAGGCAGAGTTATTCAAACTGGGGCATCGCAACCCCCCAGCCTGACAGCCCTGGCCTCTGCCCCCTTAAGGGGTGGGGCAGGGGGAAGGCAGTGACACAATCCCCAGGATCCAATCACTAAGGGGAGCTGCAGGGACTGGGATGTACTCACCAATCCCTGCAGCAGCCTGTCAGGGGTGCAGGGAGCCCTGCATGAGCACCTGCAAGGCTCCCCAACGTTCCAAAAGTGAAAGTGGATGTCAGGGAGCCCTGCAGACATTCGTGCAGGGCTCCCTGCACCCCTGAAGCACCAAATCCTGTGCTTAACCTTTCTTTCCCATGTTACCCAACCCATTTTCTCTCCGTGAACTTGCACCAATGAAATGGCTGGCATCTAAGGAGATCCACAGGTATTTGATGAGTCTACCAGCAGATAAGTAAAAATACTTTTACTTGGTTCTGCTGGTTGTCTAATCACCCCCTCCACCCCCACCCCACCCCTGCTGGATGCAGCATACACTACATCAGTATGGTTGTGTTGACAGTAGTGGTGGGGGATAGGATTAGAGCTAGGCTGTAATTCTATACACTCCTATCTGGGAGAAACAGCCCAATCCTAACCTCCCTGGAGCAGGCGGGCTGGCTGGCCTGCGCTGCATTCAGAGCAGGATTGCACCAGGAGTAAAAATTCATTCCCCTTACTCTATGTCGCGTGGCAGCTGCCCTAATGGGGCTACACAGATCTGCACCCCCTAAATATGTGACATAGATTCAAGCGGCACAGTCTAAGGCCAGGCCACCCAGGGGAGGACTTAGGATTCAGCCTAAGTGCTGGGCCCAATCCCCCCACCCGCCTGCCTGTTCTATACCTTCTCTGACCTAGAACGCCCCTGAAATGCCATGCCCCCTCTCCCCAAGCTCCTGTGCTGGCCTGACTCAGCTGGTGCATACTTACCCCTCCGTGGGCACAGTGGAGGCTGGATTTGGTTTCTGGAGGCCAGCGTACATCTATGCACTGACCTTCAGACTCCCGCAGTGGTGCAAAGTTGCACTCTTAGGCCCAAATCCTAACCAACTTTCCAGCACTGACATAGCTGTGCCAATGGGGCCTGAGCTGCATCCTGCAGTTGGGGGGTAATCACAGAGGCCTCCTCAAGGAAAGGGAATGTTTGTTCCCTTACCTCGGAGCTGCATTGCCTTTACCTCAGTGCTGGAAAATTGGTTAGGATTGCGTCCTTAATGTCACTGAACTCAGAGAGACTTTCTTTAGAGTAGACACACATTGGACTGCACTATTAATTTTATTTATACATTTATTTAATGAATTTCTACCCCACCTTTCTCCTGATAGGGACACTCAAGGAGACTTACAAGATTTTAAAACATATAATTATAATAATAATAATACTGCTCAATCATATTTATATTCCACTAATAGAAGTTAGGTTCAATCACCACAATTTTTATGAGAGTTTTTTTTGTTGTTTTCTTCCACTGCAAGTTTAGTGTATTGTATGCTATCCTAAACTATTTTATTTTAATTTCAGACAAGGACATAGTCCTGTTTAGCAAAAGGAATTTATAACCCCCTTTATTATGCTTAAAGATTTATGATGCGAAGGGAAAACAAAAACCCTACACATGTTCTTTGCAAAAACCCTGAAGGCTACTGATATTTGTTCTGAAGTTAATATTTAAATAAATGGTATCAGCCTGATTCACAGATCAGTGAGTGCAGTGATACTCATTTCTCTCCCCCCCCCCACCCCCTCTGTAAACAGGGGGAAGGAACATCTGGACTTCCTTCCAGCTCCTGTACCCCAAGAATCTGCACAGATGCTTCAACTCAACACAGAACTGGTAGGAAGCAGGGATGATCTCTGGATCAGGGCAAAGCAATGGGTGATAGGTAGGAGTTTTTAGGTAAAGTGATGACCCTTATTGTACCAATCTGTGTGAGCAACTCTTTAGAATTAAGGTTGAGTGCACACTTGACCAAAGATTTCCCTCTTCCACAATGGGTATCACTTCACTACAATATCTCTTCCATTCTTACAGAGAAATAAGGCCACACACAGAAAGCATCGTGCGGAGAGCTATAAAGTCATCGGAAACTTGAGAATCTTATTTTTCTTCAATGCAGCAGGGTTCCTATATGTCCCTGTTCCCTAGTATAGCAACAGTGCTGCACGCTTGGAAACAGGTTTTCACATACAGATTGCAATTCTGAACTTGCACATATATATGAAAAAATGCCCTAGGCATAAGAGAAGAGCCTACATCCAGCACTTGTAGGTACTGTCCTGTGTGCTCCTTGGGCCAGGTTGTTGTTGTTGTTACTCTATAAGATATCATGTACATTGACAGACCTATATAAATCATAATGAATATTTTCTTAGCTTTTTGAGATCAATCCAGGAACCCCTATTATTCATCAATCTGCTGCTGTCACTCCACAAGCCACTCTCTGAAATGGGCCTCATATGTGCAGAGTAGAGTACTATTGTGTAACACCACTAAAAGGAACACACGTAGGTATGCAAGTCTACAATTATTTTTGCTGACATTCAGTTTGTTTCTGGTAACAAGAACTATTGGGGAATGTAAGCATGATGAAATGCCTGTGCTAATCACTGCAAGCAAAATGGGGAACAGTCTTCTTGAAGCTCTAGCAATTCAGAATGAGGGCCATTGAGCAATCCTATGCATGCTTACTCAGCCGTAAGTCCCACTATGCACTAGCATACCTGGGGGGCTCAAGGGGGACAAATGCCCCAGGATGCAACACCTGAAAGGGCGCTACCACCATCTGTGGCCTCTCACCACCACCCTTTTAAATACCTTTTTTCAAAGCAAAGGAATCTGGCAGCACCACCGGCTTCTTTCACTTTAAAAAAAAAAGTGATTCCACGCTGCTCTGGGCCACCCCTTCTTCCCTCCCTTTTTCTAAAGCGGAAGAAGGTGGCGGCACTTAGATCAGCATGGCCCAGAATTGTGCCAATAGTGGCTGTGAATGTGCAACCACTATTGGCACTGTTCTGGTTTTAAAAGAGGGGGGAGAAGGGGCGGCCCAGAGCAGTGTGGAATCATGCCAATGGTGGCTGTGAGTCACTATGACATCACCACAGTTACTTCCGGTTGGGAGGGTGACATCCTGCCCCACGGACCTGGGATGCGAGGGCAGCCAGGACCACCAGTTCCACTATGTTCAATGGAATTTACTCCAAGGTAAGTGTGTGTAGGATTCAAACCCAAGTAAAAAGTGGTCATTTTACAGGAACAAGAAATCATTCAACTTTATTTTTGGCTTGGCTTATAGATTATATAAGGCTTTCATAGAACTAAAACTCAATGCAGTAGAAGGGATGAGCTGGGAAGAAATTTAGGGTTGGCACTGCAAATTTTTAAAGTGATATTCAAAGTGAATTTCAGGGTTCTTCCTAAGGAGAAACATCTGACAGTTTTCAAGGAAAGCTAAGTTTCTGTAAAACAGATGGCTTTAGACCAGAGCTTTCTGCATCTCACTAGCTTCCACTGGAAGGGATGGCTGTGCTCTAGTAGTCAAAAATTTATGTTGAATTCCAGAGTTCTAAGACAAATTTTGGCTCTTGGTAATGCCCATTGTCATTTCCCAATCTACAATTCTGAATACAAATTATGATGTTTTCAGTAAACAAAAAAACAAAAAACCAAAACAAACTGCACAAAAACACCATGAGTGTTCCTTCTTCTTCACATCTTTCAGAGAAGTGAGAAAGCAAAATAATACAATTTTTAAAAAAGGATAGCCTTGAGGACATACAAAACTCATAAGTTTTGCAGAGACTCAAAAAGAAATTGTGTTAAGTCCACACCTTTCTTCAAAATCAGCACTTATATTTTATTTTATCAGCATATGCTACAAATCGGCTTTCACACATATAATCGTTCTTAGGACCTACTACTGAACTTTATTCCAAATTAATCAAAGGCAAGAATTACAGAACTGCTTTTGATCATTTTGATAGGGGTTCATAAACATCTTTACCCTGCATTTCAGTAAGTGCCATTGTTAAGAGTATTGAACTGTTGTGATATTAGGTGGCCCCATATGATTGATTTTGCCACTGCAAATCAGTGAGGTTAGGCTGAAAGGTAGTGTCTGCCCCGAGGTCACCCAGGAAGCTTCATGGTTGAATGGGAATTTGAATTTAGATCTTCCAGACTCAATAAATGCTCATAGGGATCCTGCATGTGGGTTTCGCTCCCCTCAGTGTGCATTTGACATAGAGCCTTTGGCATGTACAAGCTGTAGATGCTGAATAGCAACGTTTCTGGTTGCACTTACAGAGGTATGCACATATTCTTTGGGCATACAATGGTTCTATGCATATATTATTCTGTATTAGTGGGAAGGACTGGGTTCAGTAGATATGATCATATTCCTCCACGTGTGCCTTGATTACACACCATTGTAACATCTGTACAGTCTTTGTGAAAGTCTAGGAATTCTTGAGACTAGATCTGGAAATTCTTGAGACTATGTCTACTATGCATAAAAGACTATACCTTCTATACACTGGGAAGCATATTTACAACTTAACCCACTCCACCAGTGTGATCTATCACTCTGAACAGCATAAAGTGAAGACTTGAGTTCAGTGTTAATCCCGTTCATATAGCAGTTGCTACTCTAGTCAACAAATGCTTTGTTTCCCTTGGCTTCTACACAGTATGTGATCAGAAGAACTCTGAGTTAGTCCCTGTCTAGGACTTGCCAGGGTGCTTTGGCCATGCAGTGCGGTTTTCTTTGTTCATTAAATTACCTACAGCCTCTTTGGAGTGCCTGCTTACTTACTTGCTTGCTGACCTGCTGGCCAAGCCTCCAATCTGTCAAGGTGTCCTTTCTGCCACCTGCTGTAGTCAAGTTTGGATGCCCTACAAGGCTGATGGTCCCCAAGACCATTTACATACGAAGTATTCACACATTATGTTGTACACTCACAGAGATATATGCACATTTTTTGTGTGTGAATGACTGTGCATGTATTCATCTTAAAAATGAAAACAGGGACAAGAACTGTGAAACATAGGGCACAATGGTGTACTGGCACTGAGCATGATGTGTGAACAAACTGCACATGTCTGTGAGTGCAGGCACATTAGAATCAAAATATGTATCCAGAAATCTCATATAATAAAGCCCTCCTTAGACTGTTCCAGAAAGAACAGATTATGTCTAAATGGGTAGTTTGATTCTTAGCCTATAGCTGCAAAAAGACCAAAAAAAAAATGTGGTAGAAACAAGAAGAATAGTTTACTGCAGCACTTGGTCTGTAGCATTCAGGTGAATTAATTAATCAAAAGCAAGGCATGCCATTTATTCACAGTTCTGCTATTTAGTAAAAACTTTTTGGCAGGTGGGGAGAAATTCAGTGGAGCAGAAAGACATCACATCAAGAAAAGGAAAATTAGTCAGATGTCCTACACAGACAGACATAAGGTACAAGATTTGTGAAAGAGCAGAGAGACACAGGAGCCTGAGGGAGTCGTGAATGAAAGACACGATAAAATATGTCAGCATAACAGCAAATTACATCTCAAACATTTTTGTGCATGGATTCATTACTTCATTCTAAAAATTTACTGGTTATGTGTTTTTTGTAAGGATGTTTTGTGTTTTTCCTACCTGCGTTCTTCATTTCAAGAGGCAAGATCCCTTTATAGTCCCATTTGGGGGGGGGCACTATCACAAATATTAATATCTAGGGATTGACAGGTATCATTAGATCCTTTAAACTGCCCCATCCTTCTTCTCAGAGTTCCCAAGGACTTTGAATATTCCCTTAAGTAAACAGCTGATCATCATTTTTGTGCAAGTGTTCTGAGACCTAAGCACATCTTCAAAACAATCTTTCCTTTAGCACAGCCTAATCAGAGCAGAAATGTGTTTGCATGCCAGCTGTCTAGACGGCACTGCCTATTGTGTTTTCCAGGTGCATTCTTGCTGACCTTGAAGATAACAAATAGGTGTAAATGACATTCAGGCCTTTCCACTGCTATCATTATGGCTTCTTTGTTAGACTGCAGGAAAAGCATTAACATTATAATGTGAGAACAGTAGGGCAGGTGAAAGAGATGCCCAAACCTCCTGGATACTGCTGCTTCCACTCAGACTCCTGAGACATTGGGCCAAGTGATAACAAAATGGATGGTAAATTAAGAACCCAAACTCTTCTCACATTAGCATTTCAGAGCTGACCTGAACCAATAATCAAAGACAAAGAACTGTAGCAAGACCTCTACTAGCTCAAGACTTAATAAAAAGGGCAAAAAATAAAAGTGGCTGTTTCAAATGACACCTTTATGTGCCCCAGTAAATGTGAACTTTTACCATCATCAGGTGTTATAGGGACACTGTGCAATTCTACACTTTTATCAGAAGTCAATCCAATTGACTTTAATAGGGCTTACTCACCGATAAGTGTATCTACACACCTGGAAATAAGTCCCAATGAACTCACTAGGACTTACTTCTGAGTAGACATATTAGGCTTTTAAACAGCAATCCTGTGCAAATTTGCCTAGGAGTGTGCCCCACTGAACACAGTGGTACTTCTGAATAAACATTCAAAAGATTCCATTGCATGTCAGCTTAGTTTGTGCAGGGTACAAAACAGAGTTCAAGTGTTATCGAGGGCTGCTGAAAGTGTAATGAAGAGAACTCCTTCCCCATGGCAGGCTTTTATATTTTCAAATTTAGAATAAGCCATGATGGGTTGACCAATGTTAAGCTGCTCTGAGTTCCTCGGATGAAGTAAAATATAAAAATTATATAATATTAGATAGACTGAATGTATACTAACCAAAAACTTACACATCTTCATTTATGTATTTATTTTCATACCCCTTCAAAGCGAATATGCAAATATAGCTTCTTTTACTTAGGAGATGAAAATTAGTTAATAACCTTCTCGTAGCTGACAATAATGGCCAGCTGGCATTAGATGGATAATACATCAAAATTTGACAGCCATTCTTGCTTCTTCAAAGAGCGGAGACAATTTTGAATAATTTTAAGTTTTCTCAGATGGTGCTCATTCAATGTGATCGTTACATAAAATGATAGAAATACAACACAATTTGGATAGGCATCAGGCAAATCACATTTCAGTTTTCAACCATGAAATCCACTCGACTTCATTAAAATGAAATTCATCCAGAAGATGGGAACCATCCTTCTTGACCACCATTGCTAGGAAAACTTGAAGAAAAGATATCTGCTGTTTTCTGCAAGGTGATCAGGACTATGGGCCTGTGGCAAGCTTCAGAAAGATGCACGTCATGGAAGAAAAAAGAGCCAAGCTGCTTCTTAAAGGTGCTGCTTGGCCCTTATGTTTGTAATTGGTGAAAATCAGCTGAGGGATCTTATTCAAATTGGGGCCATGGTGGGGTGGAGGGAGGCTTTAACTATTTCTACCTAGCACAGTTCCAGTCCAGATGAAGGGAACACATGCTGCTATTTCTCCATGGAAGTAAAGTTTCCTTCCAGGAGAAATACCAGTGTCTGGGGTCCAACTTACCCTGTGCAGCCTCCACAAAGGAAGGCTCACGACCGCTGCAGCCCCCGGACTCCTGTCTGCCAATGATGTCGCCTGGGACTGTGGGCAGACAGAGCGGGCAGTGGTGCTTGCACCACAGGGTCTGCTGGGGCAATCTCCAGCCGTGGCCTCTGGGAAACCCAGAAACTCCTGGTAACACTTGGCTCAGGCAATAGTGGGGCAGGCAGACAGAACTGCCATCCACAGTGCTCTCAGAGTGCAACATTCAGCAGTTGCTGGGGAGTGCTGGCAGGGTGAGATGATTGAGCAAGATTTGAGCTGTAGGGGCAGATTAAGGGGGGTGAGGAGGCAGCTGTGGCCTTTTTCAGACTAGCCAATGGTCCCTGCAAAGAGACCTATCCTATGTAAACTCCCCTGGCTGGCCTATGAGGCAGTCCAATAAAGGGTAAGTAGCTGGGTGGAGCAGAGGCCTGAACCCCCAGTGAGGCAATGAAGAGCCAAGGTCAGGGAGGAGGATTGAAGGTGCGTGACCCTCATCTCCAGACCATATCTGAGGCCACCCCCTCCTAAGGAACCAGCCAGTGGGGCAAGCCATCACCCTCAAGCAGCCAAGACACATACCACCAAGGGCACCCAACCCTTTTCTTGGCCCAAGAGCTCCAGCACTTTGGGTGACATCCAACACATCACCCTAGGACAACCAGCAATAGGGCATCCCAATCAGGAACATGGCAGATGGAAAGAATTAAAGCTTTCCATCTCTTTGGTTCCAATTCAGATTGCTCCATGGCTAAATTATAACAAAAAATGCACCAGATCATGCATGACCTATGACATGTTTCACATAACATGTAGTTTGGCATTTGGAAGAAAGTAAATGGGATCTAGAACTCTCTTTCTTAGTTTAAAAGCCACTTCCAGTGTTTCTCGGCTCAGACTTAATTCATTTCACATTCCTAATCATTACTTTTAAGGCTTTTCACAATTCCTTCTTTAGTCCTTAATAATCCTAGTATCATTTCTACACCTCTACACAAGCTCATCTGCCTATAAATCTCCTTTTTGCCTTTCCACCTCCCACTTTCACCTTCACTTTTTTTACATTACCCTGATGGATGAAGGTGGCTCACTCTACCTCTCTGGCCACTCTCTCATATACTATATTCAGAACTTTTATTTCTGCTCCAAAATTTCTGTGGTGCAACATAGTCTGACCCTGTCCTGTGTTTTCTGCTATAAGAGATCCCTCTGTTCCCTCCATAAAAGCAAGGACTGAGGTTGCATAGGTATATTAACAGCCCAATCCTGAGCTTCCTGGAACCCGCTGGAGCAGCAGCACTAAAGTGGCTACCACTGTATTCAGTGGTGCTGGGAAGCAACCAGAGGTCTCCTAGGGGAAAAAGGACTTTTGTCCCCTTTCCTTGGGGAAAGCCCCAAGCCTCACAATGGGGTTTCTCAAGTCTGCCCTGGCTACTTTGCCGGCACAGACCTGAGAGACTCCATGTCAGGTCAGAAGGCCCAACACGGAGTTCAGGATCTGGCGGAGCATAACTCTGCTGATCCTGCCCCCTCCCACACTGGTTCCTCCCCCCTCCCTTCCTCCTGGTTCCCTCGTTCCATCCTCCACCCACCCCCCAGAGGCAACACCACTATCCGGCAGCTGACCTTACCCCTGGAGGCAGCACATCCTCTTCCTGCTGGTGCTGAGCCCAATGCCTGATCAGTCCAGCGCCAGTGCTCCTTACTCACCGGGTGCCATAAACACATTTCCAACACCCAGCACTGGCACTAGTGCTCAGCGCTGGCATTGGCCAAGTTCAGGATTGGGCCCTTTGGCTGCTATCTTTCAGACACACCTGGGAGCAAGTCCCATTGAATTCAATGAGATTTACTTCTGAGTAGCCTAGTATTGCACTGTAAATCCTATGTCCTTTCTCTTCATGATACACAGGTGCCAAGAAGATGCCATCAAAAATGGCATCCCTGCGGCCATTAATTCCTGCCTCAGCCTTAACATATAGAACTACGAAACTCCAGCTTTGTGTTGTGATGCTTCATAACTCTATCTACTAGGAGTAAGGAGCAGGACATGGACATTTAACAATGTGACAGCAGAGATCCATTCACTGAGAAGCTTCATAACATGTGAACAGGAAAGAGACAATTCATCAATAATAATAATAATACACGTATTTATATACCGCCTTTCTTTGGGCGTCAGATTTCTCCTTGGACTTTAATTCAAGGCGATTTACATGGGCAGGCTGTTCTAAACCCCCGTAGGGATTTTTACAATCAAAGAAAGATTCTGTCTATCAAGAACCTCACAACATTTCAGATGGATCTTTTCTGGTCTGGTATCTCTTCTGGCCTCCAGTTGCCTCCCATACTGGCTGACAAGCAGCTCCTTCATCTCTCACTTGAAGGGCGGCCAAGACGCTTCTTCACTCACACCAAAGAGCAGGTAGAATAACTCGGCTCGGCTTGTCAGCTGCTTCAAGGTCTCGCAGTTCGGGGAGCTGCCGGTGGCCTCGAACTGGCAACCTATGGATGTTATCAATAGTAGGCTGTTTTCAACGGTATCCCTGGGACAGCACTAGGATATGCTCCAACCCTGAGATGCTACTGAGAAGTGAAAGCTGTCCTACTTGCCTCAACTTCATACTGGCTAAAGTAGTTCCCTCTTCAGGGTCGACTTTAAGCCAATTGGACTAACTGCTCCCAATTGGACTCCACACCTAAGGGGGTCCCACGCTAGGGTAATCTAACCTTGTATACAATATTATATTAAAATATGCTTAGATCCATTTGGTCCATTAACTTACATGCACTTTTTTAGCACACATTTTGATTGCTTGACTGTGAAGCTGGGGCCCCAACAACAACAAAATAAATAAATAAAATGCTTCCAGTTGGGTCCAGCCAGCCCTGTCCCTCTTCATCTTTCTTAGACCATGGTGTAGCAAAGGGGGCAGGGGGAGTACATTGCCCTGGTACCACTCCTTGAGGGGGTGCCTACCTACAACCCTGACGGCAGACCTGAGGTGAAAAAAGCAACCTTCAAATGCCCTTGGAGGCTGTGCGGGGAAGTGTTAAAAATGTTTGTACTCGCAGGTGCAGGGTACCATCACGATACCACTGTTTTTATGGTCTGTTTGCCTGCAATATGTACATCAATCTTTTGGGAATGCACAGTGGTTTAAACAAGCAACCTTAATTACAGTCTGACACAGACAAGTCAGCATTCCACAAGTACCTGCTAACTACTAGATAGCTCATATAGCTGAGTTACCTGGAATTCTGCTTTCATTTTGTCCTATCTTTCTTTTTCAAATTGTAAACACTCTGGGAAGGGCCTGTCACTTTTGAGTTCTGTGCAGGATTATGCAGAAATACTAAAAATACTGCAGTTGATGTCGCACTAAGGTGATATGGTTCAAAAAGGCTCATCAATTTCAGACAAAGGGGCAGAAAAATTGCCCTAAACCTGTTTTTTTTTCTTGTTGGTGTGAGTTCCTCTTTCTTTAAAAAACAAAACCAGACTTTCTGATTCTTCCCATATGCCACAGAAACCAGTTGGACAACATGTTTGTTTCTCACTGTAGAATAGACTAAGCTCAATTAAAAAGACACATACTCAAAAGGGCACTTATCTTATCTTATTCAAGTGTACATAGATGATAAATAGAGGCAAATGTGAAATGTTACAGCAGTATGTGAAGTGATGTAAGCTTAAATTCCATACCACCTACATAGTGAAATGTTAGAACTGTTTCAGACAATGCCTCTCAAGATAGGTGTCACAGCATCATAACAATTGTAAAAGCAACTACATGTCATCTTTCTCCCCTTCCTTTCCAGAATGTGCCCTCTTGATTGGGTTAGAAGACCAAATGCAAAATCAACTCATAAAATTTGTGCAATATGACACCTAAACTGCATGTTACAGAAATATGCGTAACAATAATCCAACAGGCCCTTTAAATGTAGAAAAGGGTGCTTCAGGTGGGTAAACATAAGACCTTTCTTGGATGGTGGTGGCAGGGCTGGCTATTTGACAGAAGTATCAAATATCAAACCAGCCCCTTAAGGAATCATTTTATTAGGCATTAGTCTGAAAATCACAAAAGAGCTGCATTGGCTCATTCGACTACAATAGCATACTTAACTTTGCATTATGAGCTGATACATAGATTTATACAATGACACATTCATGCAGTTTCCAGGTCTTCGATGTGCACCAGTATTTACATTTAAGCTTGGTTAGGAAACGAGGCAATAAATGTTGCTCTGTATCATTCTGTCATTATTTCTTAAAGAGCAGTGAAAGAGGGTTGCAGATCAATCCTGTCCTCGAGACATGCCTGTGTATCTCCATGGACACAGGCAGGATGACACCCCCCCCAATATAGAAGCCCTCCCACTGACAAATGCACCATGGAAGCTAGTGCAATTCCAGAAAAATCTAACATGGGAGGGACATGGGAAGGTCGAGGAGGAGTCCTAACCCTTATTCAGACTCCAAGTACACTCCTGTTGACAGAAAGACATTTAATCAGCGACAGAGTTGGCCTAGGTAGGAGCAACAGCATAGCTAGAGGGGGTGCAAAGTGCACAGTTTTGCACAGCAACTCACTGTGGTGTGCGAGCTGCCCCTCCCGTTTGGAGCCATTCTGAACCACTAGAGCAGGGGTGTCCAAAGTTTTTGGCAGGAGGGCCATGTCATCTCTCTGACACTGTGTCAAGGGCCAGGGAAAAAAAGAATTAATTTACATTTAAAATTTGAATAAATTTACATAAGTTTACATAAATGAATATATTAAAGATGAACTTATATGAACGAATGAAGGTCTTGCAATAGCTCAAGGCTTATAAAAGGCCTTGCACAAAGCAAGGCTGGCCTTTCCTTTGCTGCCACTACTGCATCACAGACGTGAAACAGCAAGCAGTGGAGGAGGCCCTTATCCCACAGCTCACACGAGAGGTCAAACAGTCACCCTCACTCTGAGAGCAGTTGCGTTGGGCCAGTGAGGGCTCCAACAAATCTCCAGAGGGCCAGAGAATCATTGGAGACTGGGGACTCCCTGAGGGCCGCATTGAGAGGCCTCGAGGGCCGCATGTGGCCCCAGGGCCGGGGTTTGGGCACTCCTGCACTAGAGCATAATGGAGGAGATGCCTCCATTTTGTTCTAGCAGCTCCGAAGGGGAGGGGCCGCTTGCACATTATGGTGAGGAGCCATGCAGAACTTAGTGCTTTGCACCTCCCCCAGCTACACCACTGGGTAGGAGTAACCCCGTAAGGAACAATGGGAAAGGGAAAAACAGCAGAAAATCACACCTCCTGCCATCCCCTGCTCCACTCACTTTCCTATCTGACAGCCTAATCCTATGGGCCGTTTATGCCACCAGAACAAGCTTTCCAGCAGCATAAGCAGTTTTATGGCTGTTGCAAATGCGTCAACCCCAGTGAGCATGAACTGGCTGCCACCACAAGCAGTGTGTGGTTGGGTCCACATGACAATGAACACCAGATCATTGTTCCACTGTCAAAAAGCCTGGTTAGGATTGGGCCATCTATCAACAATTGGTTGATGCAATGTAACCAGTTTCCAAACAAACAAGCTGTTGTTCAGAAATGGATTCTTAAGCTCATAAAGCACAAGCGGTTTGATTGGCATAAGAAAAATAAAAAAAATTTTCTAAATGAGAAATCCTATGGCAACTGATGTTTCTTCACAGAAGCATTCAACCTTTGTGCCATGTTTAGCTTCACTTCTTGCATATTCTATCGAGATCCACATGAGCTGCCATACGAATCAATTCTGTTTCAAAACCCCTCCACCTTTGTTCTCCATGAAGCTCATCTTATCAGAATGTCTTGCATAGGAGGTGCCTTCTACAATGATGCTGGGAAACCATTTCTGAGCAATGTCAAAATGCTGGTATGTTCCCTGGGAGCATAATGTACTTGAAGGTCAGTGGGGTTATACTGTATTGTTTCCAGTTAAATGAATGTTGAACCAAAAAGAAGTGAGAGGCAGACGTGTAGTCAAATTGACTATTTATTCTATTGCAATCATGGTTGTGCATGCACATTGTAATTATTCATAAGGATTTACAATGTGGTGCTTTTTCTTTCCTTTTTAACTATTGCATTGTGCACATTTCTGTTAACTGCATATTTCCTATCCATCCACAGTGCGATTTAAATTTCAATAAAATCAGCAATATTCCATTTCTAATGGTAGGTTTAAAAAAAAAAAGATAAATGAGCATCGTGAAAAGGAGTTTGGAAAAATGCAGTTGAAAGCTATTTCTTCTCTTTCTCTCTGTCTTTTTTTCCCGTTTTGACCTTGCAGTTGAAAGCTTCAGTTTGCTCACTGTTTTGTGGTGGGAAAGGCATTTTAAACTTTGATATGCAGCACATGCTGTGGACTAGGACTCAATGAACACACCTGCCTTCCCCGTAACTCTTATTCCTTCTGTGATCCTTTTAAGCATTCTATATATGTTCTTTCACTGCCCTTGTTGGCAGCCAGGCTCAGAGAATAGCCTGTTCACAAAAAAGAGCCTTTTGGCTTTTAATACTATCTGCCTCTTTGTCCTCACTTGTGGAGGGGAAGATTCAGCTTTCCGCAGATTCTGCCTCTCAGAATGGAAAATCTATGAATTGCTTGACAGTGTCAGTCTTCATGGAGATGGCCACCCTGACATGATACAAATGTTTCTTATTGAGGCTAACAACCACAGATGTTGCACAGATGCTCAGCTTCTACTTGGGTGGCACTGGCTTCTATGAATGCCAGATGCTCTTCATTTTTTACATCCTTCAAGGTCAATATCTTGGAACTATACCCATGGGATCACCCAGGTGAGGTAATCCTAGGTCTCACATTGAAACCTGTGTTTCCAGTCTTTGGGATAAATCTCTTTCATCCTATTGATCAGAATCTTTAGGCATCATCTCAAATAAGGATTCAAGCATATGAACACTGCGATATGCTGCCTGCACTCTGTTACTCCACTGCATGCCTTTTTGATATAAGATGTGACACCAGCTGTGACTTATTTTGCTAAGGTTGCAATTCTAACCACACTTCCCTGAGAGTAAGCCCCATTGAACAAAATAGGACTTACTTCTGAGTAGACCTGGTTAGGATTGTGCCCTTGGTTTTGATCACAGTATTTCGTTCTAAAGCAGGGGTGTGCAAACTTAAGAGCATAAGAAGAGCCCCGCTGGATCAGGCCAAAGACCCATCTAGTCCAGCTTCCTGTATCTCACAGTGGCCCATCCAATGCTTCAGGAAGCAGACACAACCTGCATCCTAGTGCCCTCCCCTGCATCTGGCAATCAGAGACAGGAGGGCCACATCTTTTAAGCAGGAGGGCCACCTCATTTCTCTGACACTGTGTTGGGTGCCGGGGGGAAAAAGAATTAATTTACGTTTAAAAATTGAATAAATTTTCACAAATGAATATATCAGAGATAGAACTTATATGAATGAATGAAGGTCTCATGGTAGCTCAAGGCCTCTAAAAGCCCCTGAGCAAAGCAAGGCTGGTCTTTCCTTTGCTGCCGTCGCTGCTTCACAGACGTGAAACAGCAAGCAGTGGAGGGAGCCCTCAGCCTGCAGCTTGCAAGAGAGGTTGAACAGTTGGCCCTTGCACTAAGAGCAGTCACATCAGACCAGCGTGGGCTCCAGCAAGTCTCTGGTGGACCAGAGGCTCATTGGAGACTGGGGGCTCCCCAGGGGCCAGACTGGTGGTCCCCAAGGGCCACAAATGGCCACTGGGCCAGGGTTTGGGCACTGTTGGTCTAGAGAATGCATTCTATTCCAGCAAAGAGTTAAAGTAGCTGATTCAGCCTTAAAGTCTGATTCAGCCTTGTTGGTCTTCATTTAAGAACATAAGAGCCCCGCTGGATCAGGCCAAAGGCCCATCTAGTCCAACTTCCTGTATCTCACAGAGGCCTACCAAATGCTTCAGAGAACACACAAGACACAATCTGTGTCCTGATGCCCTCTCCTGCATCTAGCATTCTGAGGTAGCCTACTTCTAAAATCAGGAGCTTGCACATACCTATCATGACTTGTAACCTGTGATGGACTTTTCCTCCAGAAATTTATTCAATCCCCTCTTAAAGGCATCTACGTGAGATGCCATCATCACTTCCTGTGGCAAAGAGTTCCACAGACTAATTACATGCTGAATAAAGAAATACAGGTCCTACCTTGTTATACATGAATTTGACTCAACACAAATGGCCACTGCAAATGAGAAGGAATGTGCTGATCTCTGGAGAGGGGACAAAATGCACCCCTTTAAAAACACAGTTTAAAAAACTGCTTTTCTTTCTGTTGTAGAGAGACCATCATGCAAGCGATCATTCCATTCTTCAGCTGAGCCAGGCAAAGGCAGTGGGTCCTTTGCATTTCTAATTTCTGACTGCCTCTCTACAACAGTAAGAAAAGCTGTTTTAAAGCCACAATTGTAAAGGGATGCACTTTTTCTTTTAATTTTTTTCAAATTGTTTTTATTTAACACATTTTATACTATCAGTAGGGAGTCTCAGAATCAAACCCCTGTGAATGTTGAGACACAGCCTTATTAGGAGCAATGGAGGGGCAAGAAACCTGGAAGTACCGTAGGTCTTTAAATCTATTTTTCAATTGTTATTTTTTATCCACTGATTTTTTAATCCACTAGCGCAGGGGTGTCAAACATAAGGCCCGGGGGCCAGATGCGGCCCCTGGAAGCTTTTTATCTGGCCCTCAGGCTCTCAGCTGCTGAGCCATGCTGAGGTGTTACTGCTGAAAGGGCAGTCCACTTGAAAATTGAGCTCTCCCATATCATTAATATGATCAAGGTATGTATATTTTCTCTTCTGTCATTTGCAGCTAATGAGTTCCCAAGTGAGAAAAAGTGCTTATTTTTGGTCATGAACTGTTTAATGACATCACTTCCTGCCTAATGACATCACTTTCAGCCCTCAGCAGGCACCATGAATGCTATTTGGCCCTTTGTATGAAATGAGTTTGAGACCTCTGCACTAGTGGTTCTGAAACGGAACCCCAGTGGATAACGAGACACGTCCTGTATTTTCTTTACGAGATAACGAGACATGTCCTAACTTTTCCAACACTCAATTTTAGTGGATGTCCCCTGGTTCTGGTGTTATGTCTATCTATTCTGTCCATCCCCTGCATAATTATTTGCACATGATTTCAAACAGTGGACTGTAAAATCTTAGAGAATCTACCAGTCACAAGAACCCAAACTGGGGCTGGTCACATAGAATCTAATTTAGACAACCTGAAGATTCATTAGTTTGGGGAAGGGGTTCCCAAAGTGTGTCACAGTGCACTCACAGGAATGCTGTGAGATGTCCCCAATTGCCCCTCTTACCTGTTCCTCTGGGTTCTTCTATCTTGGATCTCATGAGATTTTGTGAGATCCAGGATGACATCACCCAAATCTCACAAGGCTTGAGTGCCTCAATCTTGGATCTTACAAAATCTGATGAGATTTGGACGCCACCATCTTGGATCTTTTGAGATTTCATGAGATTCAAGATGGTGATGTCTGGCTGAGTCAGGAAGAAGTGGCTGCAAGGGCATTGTGATTCGGTTTCATTTGGGAACCACTAAACTGGGAGAAACAAACTTCAGATTGTATGTAGTTCCTTACATCTTCCTCACATTTTGAATGCTAATAGCCAGTTGATGCAGTGTGGTGGCTAAGGTTGCAGTGCTGTACACGCTTACTTGGGAGTCAGTCCCTAAACTCCATAGAGATTGCCTAACATGCTTGTGCTGTAAAGAGACTGAGCTTTGAATCAGGACTTCCCCAGTTTGAGCTCTTCTCTGCCAGGAATTCTCACTGGGTGGCCTCATGCAAGCCACTCCCTTGCAAGTTCAACTTCCTAGTTGCTAAATGGAGAAAATGATACTCAACTCACAGAGTTGTTGTAATGATTCTATCAGGTAATAGCTGCTTTGACTACCCACTAGGGCAGTGGTTCCCAAACTTTTTAACTGGTGGCTCCCCAGACCTACTGAGCCATTTGCCACAGCTCCCCATTAGAGCTACAATCCTATACATCGTATAAGGGAATATGTTTTTTGAGAGGATTTTGCGGCTCCTCTGGCTGGCTTCCATGGCTAGTTTGAGAACCACTGCACTAAAGTGGGGTAAAGTGGGATGCAAATAAATAAATAAGGGCATGCCTGGTAACCGTGGTTTCAGTTATCTGTGGATACCATGGATACTGGGGATGCCTTTTTAAAAGATAGGGGAATCTTGCATTACCTTATTGCAGTGAAATTGCTGCATTTCCAGGGCTGCAGGCAGCCTTCCAATCCACTGCTCCCTGGTCACTCTGAGACTTCTCCATTTCTCCAATGTAGTCCCAAAATGCAAGGCAACCAGGAAGAGAAGGCATCGCCTTGTGCTTTGGAACTTGTAGGAGAAATGGAGGAGCCTCAGAGCGACCAGGAAGAGACTGCAGTTGGCTTGAAAACTGCCTGCAGACTTGGAACGCAGTAATTTCGCTGTGATAAAGGCGAATTAAATTTAAATATCATTTAAATTAAAATATTTAAATAACCATTTAAATATTTTTTTTTACCTTGTCACAGCAAACCCATTGCATTTCCAGGGCTGCAGGCAGTCTTCCAAGCTGCCTGCAGCCTCTTCCTGGTCACACTGAGGCTCCTCCATTTCTCCTACAAGTCTCAGAATGCAACATGATTTTTAAATATAGTTGACCCTCCTTACCAGTGGGTTCGGAACCTGCTGATATGATTCAACACAGGTGCCAAGCTCACATCTGGGGGGCTGGAAGCGCCTTCTGGTCATGTCTGGGAGGTCATGCACAGTCTCCTCACACCACAGGCTTCCCAGATACTTCTGAGAGGCACTTCCGGTTGCTAGCATGGGCCCCCCACAGATTTAATTATCTGCTTTGGTGTCTGGAGGGGTCCAGAAACAGATCCCCCCACAGATACTGGTGGCCCACTATATTGCATTGTCAGCCACACTGGGAACGTTAAATGTAAGGAGAAGGCAGGGTATACGTGTTTTAAAATAGATAAATAAAATGTATATAATTCAGAATTGCAAGTCAACGGGTGAAGCAATTCCCCTTCATCCAGAATATATTATTAAATTCTGCTTGCCACAATGCCTTGCAAAATTTTAGAGTACATTTTAAGAAGAACCAAGTTCTTCTGTACATCATAGGCCTGTACATCTTCACCTAAAGAAGAATTTCAACTTTCATGATCAACTACAAACTGACATCTTTTAAGTGTTCTGTGATTGATGATGTCTAGTAGTTCATCATTTTCTCATTCTATCCCCCAAAGGTAAGGCCAGCAAACAAAGGAAGTAATTGTCTACAAGGCCTTAGTTGTTTTTTTTTTTTTGTCGAATAACTCCAGCAATGTCCTTCATGAGAGAAACTCACTATGAAATCTCTTGGGAGTTGTGTAATCAATGTCACAGAAATTTATGAACTACTGTTTTAGCAAGGAATTTATATTAGCCAGTAGCATGTGGGTTTCTGCTGTACCTGACTGACTACCCACCTCTGTGTGCTGTTGAATATAAGAAGTTTAAAACCATAGAGTAGAATACCTGTTCATCCAGTGGTTCATTCAATTCCTATTTTGAAAGGCTGCCAATATCGAATGTGGAGTATTCTGATCTGATCTGCGCTTGCTGAATCCTATCCCCCTTTCCTGCAAACTTCCCCCCCTTCTCTCCTCTGACTTGCAGCAGCTATAGAGCTGGTGCAGGTCCAAGGAGACCCATGGCAGAGCAGGAGTTTTATGGAGGGGTAAGAGGATCTAACTCTCCCTTCTGAAGCCTCCAGATCCACCACCCCCTCCGCTGGATACAGCACACTCCTTTCTGAAGTGGCTGCATAAGTAGTGCAGGAGAATGGTAGGACTGGGACATATATCAGAATGCCTGTGTGGCTCTTACTGAGTGCTGAGTTGAATGCTTCCACTCAAAGTTTCACTGTTATCTCTACTTACAATAGATTTATTATAAACTTAAGGGAGGTGTGATCCAATCGTTAGAGTATTAAAGTTGGAAGTAGTTGAATAACTGCAGGTTAGAACCTAATCCAGACTTCAATGGCCATGATCAGGTTATCACCTTTGCAGAGCATGCAAGGATAATTGAGGGTGGGGTGGGTTACTAGGCATAAGAATTAAATTTCCCATGATGTCCCATGAACTGGAAGGGATCTTCATGTGTGGCTGCATCTACTTTTGGCCAGAAAATAGCCAAAAGCGACTAACATGGCTCTTTGCATGCTAGAAATGCAAGTAATGAAAAAATGGAAGGAAAATGGTGTTAAATGAACTTCAGGGTGTTTTGCGACTTTAATCATTGCCTTAGCATTATTAAAGTTACCTTAAAGTTATTAACTTCTGTATAATGCTTTCACAAATGTCAAAAATGGATGACTCTTTTTGTCCAAATTCAAAAACCCCTCTTCAACCGCCTCTCCTACAAGATGGCTGTGCCCAGTTGTTTCTTCCTCAGAACAGGGCAATAAAATAACATTATTCATGGAGATGTCCATGTTTTCTAGAATCAGGCTCACAGAAAGATTGGTGGTATGGTGAGCACGCTAGAAGATGAAAAATGAACACAACCCTACCATGATGGAAGGAGAAAAAAAAGCTCTCTACCGCTTGTAGCGTTGGAAACTGAAAAACAACGAAGTCTGATTTTAGATTAGGCTGTCCTGTTGAAACTGAACAATCCTAGCATTCAAAAAGCCAAAGTGCTAAAGGGCTGCAGAAGGCCTTCTCAGTTGTGGTCCCTGTTATATGACGTTTCAGACCAAAAATGGTCTGCTTAAGCACAAACTACTAGCCTTTCCCAAAGCAACGCATGGTTTTTGTTTTGGAAAAGCCATCAATACATTTCTGTGATGGGTGTTTTCTGTATTCCATAACACTGTGGAACAATTTGTTCCATTATCTTGTTCAATGACGTTGACTTTTTAGCAGCACAGTAGAACAAAACAAAATCCTATTGTTCTTTTGTTGTACGTTAATGAAACCTGCATGGAAATGATTTTTAAGGTATTGTTTCAATATTCTGTACATTTCAACAATTCGGGGAATGTCCCACCATGCTCTGTGGTTCAGGTGAATGAGGAAGGGGTACATTGCACCATATTTCCTAATCTTGAAGAACAATAAATACACACTTGCATTATAATTTATCCTCAGCATCTAGCTTCTTTTTGTCCAAAGAACAGCAGTTGCTGGAAAAGAGAGGGGATAAGCAAGAAAATGAATAGAGTTTCTGTTCCTTTAAACACATTATACCTTGTAGAGAATTATTTATTTATTTATTTAAAAGATTTTTATCCCGCCTTTCCTCTGCAAGAGGTGGCTTACAATTTATAAAGAAAAAAATACAATTCATAAAAACAATGAAAAACTCATGAATGAATGAATGAATGAATGAAATAACTGGAGGTGGGCAAAACTATTAACATTCAAGGAACAGCTATAAAGGCAAGGAGACAGACAACCAATCAGCCAGATGAAACAAAGAAGTTTTGAGCCCTTGCCGAAACGCCATGAGTAAATTGTATTTACATTAATCTCATGTAATTATCAAAAGTCAGATGGAAAGCTCTTCAACCTCTCCAGACTGAGAGCAAAGTCCAAAGTCCAGCTGAAATGTCTGCATGACTTCCTCTTTGCCGACGATGCAGCTGTCACTACCCACTCTGCCAAAGATCTCCAGCAGCTCATGGATTGTTTTAGCAAGGCCTGCCAAGATTTTGGAGTGACGATCAGCCTGAAGAAAACACAGGTCATGGTTCAGGACGTGGACTCACCTCCCTGCATTACAATCTCTGCACATGAACTGCAGGTTGTCCATGACTTTGTGTACCTTGGCTCAACGATCTCCAACACTCTTTCTCTCTATACCGAGCTAAACAAACGCATCGGTAAAGCAGCTACCACGTTTTCCAGACTCACAAAGAGAGTGTGGTCCAACAAGAAGCTGATGGAACATACCAAGATCCAGGTCTACAGAGCTTGCGTCCTGAGTACACTTCTGTACTGCAGCGAGTCATGGACTCTTCGCTCACAACAGGAGAGGAAACTGAACGCTTTCCACATGCGCTGCCTCCGATGCATTCTCGGCATCACCTGGCAGGACAAAGTTCCAAACAACACAGTCCTGGAACGTGCTGGAATCCCTAGCATGTATGCACTGCTGAAACAGAGATGCCTGCGTTGGCTCGGTCATGTCGTGAGAATGGATGATGGCCAGATCCCAAAGCATCTCCTCTATGGAGAACTCGTGCAAGGAAAGCGCCCTACAGGTAGACCACAGCTGCGATACAAGGACATCTGCAAGAGGGATCTGAAGGCCTTAGGAGTGGACCTCAACAGGTGGGAAACCCTGGCCTCTGAGTGGCCCGCTTGGAGGCAGGCTGTGCAGCATGGCCTTTCCCAGTTTGAAGAGACATTTGGCCAACAGTCTGAGGCTAAGAGGCAAAGAAGGAAGGCCCATAGCCAGGGAGACAGACCAGGGACACACTACACTTGCTCCCGTTGTGGAAGGGATTGTCACTCCCAAATTGGCCTTTTCAGCCACACTAGACGCTGTTCCAGAACCACCTTTCAGAGCGCGATACCATAGTCTTTCGAGACTGAAGGTTGCCAACAATGGCTGCCTAAAAATTATTACTCATGAGGCTACTGTTTAAATGATAGCTGACCTTTGAAGTTTGTTTTTGTACAGCAAGTTAGGTTGTGCTTTCAAACCTACAAGCGACATTGGTTACAAATGGGAGAAGAGGATGGTAAAAGTCACTTTGAATGCCCACTTTGGAAATAAGTAAATAAATAAATAAAGCAACTTTGCATGCCTCCTTGCATCTGCCTGTAACCTTAAGCTCATAGTGAACTTAGCAAAATGAAACACATTTTTTTGAAAAGGCCATTTTAACGACCACATAGTGTAATTGTGCGGCAACTAACAATGAAGCAGGTGGCAGAAGATGAAAATAAAAATATAAGAACAAGTAAATCAGGAGCATTGGGCCAGTCTGTATGAGGTTCCCATAAATGTTTCTGAGTGATAGAAAGCAGGAGCTATTTGGGAAAGGGAAGGATATAATGGATCTAAAGAGAAGCCCCTTTGCAATAGCATTTCTGATGTCATTTCCTTTCTATCTGTGACATCCTTTTTTGACTTGATGCAGTTTCTCACTGAGTACTCTGATCACAGTGGCTATTTCATCCGCTCAACTAGGAAAGCATTTTTCCAGCTTTGTTTATACTGTTGTAGCAACCCTATTAATACAGGACAGTCTTTCATTGCTAGGCAACCTGAACATCCTTTTGCCTCCCTTGCCTACCGCTCAGCATATGCAAAGCATAACAGCTGTCTAGCACTCAGCCCAAACTCCTAATTCTTTCCCCTACTTTCCTTTCCCAAATTTCTTTGACTAGTCCAGGGGTGGCCAACCTTTCAACTTTAGGGCTCCAGGACCTTTAACAGTTGTGTAGGGGAGGGAATTTCAGCAGGTGCTGCTTGTCAGCTTTTTTAAAGGTAAACGTTGAAAGATTGGCCACCTCTGGGCTAGCCTTTGAACACTCAACTTCTGTGTCCACAATCAGTTTCCTTACAAGCCCCACCAGCTTCACATACACTTTCTTCACATCTCTGCTCCCCTCTCCCTAAAATGACTGGCAATACATGGTCAACCCCCGCAAACGGTGATATCTACAAATTTAAATTAGGGTCCCCAAATCAGTGGAAAACACTGCGGGAGATGCTGCAGTGAATGGGGATATATTGTGTTTGGCTTTAAGGGCATCAATGGATCTGTGCTGACATCAGCATAAGTTCCAACACAAGTACCCCAAGTACTTTGCTTTGAGAAGAATCAATCCGGCTGAGACACTCCAAATTGGAACCCCTTATCTCTTTCATTTTCTGGACTGAGGGTTGGATCATAGTTCTGTATCTTCTTAGGAATTGTTTGGCATGTATTCAAAGTCTGCCCAGCACTGCCCAGATCAAAAGCTGCTCTCCACTCTTGGATTTCAGAGTTGCTTACCTGAGCAGCAGCTGCCTCATGAACTGACCAAATTTTCTTCTTGCAGTCAAAGTTTATTCTGGCTGTCTCTTAGGGTAACACTTCTGCCCTTCAGTTTTTCCTCCAGTTGAGCTACTGCCAAACTGAAGAGAGGTGAAGTATCTTTTCCTGATTACTCAGTCTTTTCTGGATCCTACCAGGACAGGCCTCCTTCCTTTATCTCCTCTTCTCTCTGTATCAGCTTCAACTGTAGTCACAAACTTTCAAGTGATGCACCAACAATTAATCCACTGTCAGCCCAAGTTCAGAGTTTATAATGTTGGACCTCACAAGCTGCTATCATACATGTACCAGTGGTGGGAAAGCTGTGCCACCCTCATGCACACCAGGGCTGCTAGTACAAAGGGCATGACCCTATTGGAGCGGGTAGGTTGGCAGCAGGTCAGTTTTGGGGAGGTTCATGGGTGGCTTGGGGAAGGGAGCAGGCTGGGCAGGGGCTGATTCAAGGGTGGAAGGGAGAGGGTCTTGGCAACAGTCATGCATGCGAAGACACTATTCCCTTTTTGCCATCTCGAAATGCCCCCAGGTCTCTTTGGACTTCTGCCACCTAAATAACTGGCGTAGATCTGAGAGGACCCATTGGCAGTCAGGTAGCCTATGGGGAGAGAAGTAAGGAAAACTTTTACTTACCTCCTCAGGACCATCTGTTCACCCCCTCCCCCCATAGTGCTCTACTCATGTGCTCTGACAGCAGCACTGCATGCTATGGACTGGCAGGGGACAGTATTGGGCTCTAATTTTCTAATTTCCAGCAGTCTCAAGGCCCCTGTGACATGTCACAATGATTTGGTGGGCCGCTGTGAGATACAGGAAGCTGGACTAGATGGGCCTGTGGCCTGATCCAGTGGGGCTGTTCTTATGTTCTTATGATTAGTAGCTGAAGTGTGTCATTCTGGACTCTGTGTTGAAGCTGTCACCACAATCCATGGGTTCTTGGTTGTCTTTGAGAGAATGAGGGATCCAGTGGTCTGTCACCTGTGTATATATATTAGTGGAAACTTATTTTCAGAAGACATGTAATCCATGTGCCTATAGAAGCATTTTATATATTCTGTTTGAATATATATTGAGAGAATTGAGAGAGAATTCTCTCACACAGAGAGAATTTTGCTTCCATACCACCCAAGCAAAATTGCTCCAAAGTTTTTGTCTTCTAGCTGTGAATATGCCTCTCTGTTTTGAGCCTGAACTTACCCTGCATAGTGTGCTTCAGTCTTTCTTGCTTTCCACACATTATATCTAAATCAAGGGCAGATCTAGTGGCTAAAGCTAACTTGCACAGTGAAAAGCAAAAGTTTGAAAATGCTCACATTCATAAGGATAAGTAATTAAGAAAAGGGCAATTTACACATGTTAGGTATAGATGTCTGTATGTGTGTAGATGGTTTCATTTGAATGACCATACATGCCTTCATTTGTCACTAGGAGGACTGGAAAAGAGGAAAAAGTCTTCAGTGAGGTGTGATATGAAAAGGTTTAGTAAGCAGATGTTGTAATCAGTCCAATGTGTTTCAGCATACGACTTCCTCGGGTACTAAAACATGAAATAATTTTAAACAAACGATTATTATCAAACAATTCCTACACAACCCTCTAAGGCAATAATTACCCATAGGCAAAATACAAAAGAAATTGACTCCAAACGTTTGAGACAATATGAAATAAAATTGAATCATGAGGAATACATGCAATGCAACAAACGTATTAAAAAATGTATTAGTGTAATACAGTAATGATAATTAAACCTAACAACTCACAGTAATAATGAAATCACTCCAAACATTTGCCCATTAGAACAACAATACAAAGCATGATGTCAGTAAGCACATATCAGAAATTATGTGCCTAAAAATGCACATAAGGAACCCTTACTAAACAGAGTGAAGTCTAACAGTCCAATCCTATTCTCTTCTTTGGGACAGCAGGACAGTATCCCACTGTCATAAAAGTGACAGTGACAGCATGCAGAGCATGCTGCTGCCAGGCCAGTCTTCTTGGACTTTTGCCAGCTCTGTAGCTGGCATAGGTCCAAAGAGACCCACAGGCCATCAGGGAGACCTGGAGGTAAAGTTCCCGTACCTTAAGGAGGCCTTCCTGATCACCCCACCAAGACCACAGGATGCAGCACATGCCCCTATGGTGCAGCTGCATCAGTGCCAATGACAGGGGATAGGGCTGGGGTAAAAGAGGCACTTTTCTGGCATTATCTAAACCAGGGGTGTCCAAACATTTTGGCAGGAGGGCCACATCATCTCAGTTGCGTCACTAGGATTCATGTCACCCGGTGTGGGAGGCCTACGCTTCACCCCATGCAGTGGGCGGGGCAACGTCCCAGGTGGTGGACGGGGTGGTGTTCCATCAGCCTGCCCCCACTGGTTTTTTGACTGTACCTTTTGTTAGAACACAGATATTTCAGTGTGGTTTGTTTCATTGCATTCTGCATGAAATTACACATTGATTGATATATAACATGGTGGTATTATTCCTCCAAATTCTGATTTTAGTGATTTTGAAAACTTGTAGAGTCACACACACACACCCCTGTGTCAACTTACTAACAACTTATTGCAGCAGTTCTCAAACTTTTAGCACCAGGACCCACTTTTTAGAATGACAATCTGTCCCGGACCCATTGGGAGTGATGTCATGGCCAGAAGTGACATCATCAAGCAAATTAAAATAAATAATTATAAATAATTAAATTAAAAGAAAAGAAATAATTAAATAAGGGGGAGCCAGTCCTGTTCCACCAAGTGAATCTACTCTGAAGTAAGTCCTATTGTGGTCAATGGGGCTTACTCTCAGGAAAGTGTGGGTAGAATTGCAGCCTGTGATCTCAAACCTATGCATGTCTACTCAGAAGTAAGTCCCATAGTAGTCAATGTAGCTTACTCTGTAGTCTGCCTGCAATAACACCCCCCAAAAGAATCAGTGAGATTTCCAGCCCTCCCCAGTGCCCAGTTTAAAGTTCTTCTGTTTCAGGCATATCAAGATAAAAACCCACGTGGCTTTGCAATGCAAAATAGAAAACTTTCCCCTTACCAGTTCAAGCCTCCTTTTTGGTCCTTTTTAGTGGGGTGGGGGGAGAAGAGAGGCTGCCTTCTGGAGCATTTGTTGCACTCCAGCTCCATTGGATCATGACCATTCTGGTGTCCTCACATTCCCCTTTACCTGGCCTGACCACCAGCCAAGGCACATCTGCCTACTCATGAGTAAATGCGACTGTGAGGCTGCTTTGCTTTCCATAGGGCTCAATAGACTGCAGCTGGGAGGGAGGGGGGACCTCCTCCTTCCTTTTGTGTTTTTGGGGACTGCATTCATTGGATCAGTACCATTCTGACGTCCTTGGAGTCCTCTCAGCCTGCCCATTCCGATGGACTAAGGCAAGTTCGCTTACTCACGAGTAAATGCAACCACATGACTTCATTTTGGGCGCAATAGACTCGTTGCTGGGAGGGGGGAACTTCCTTCTCAGGTGTTTTAGGGGGGCTTCATTCATTGAATCAGAACCATTCTGGTGTCATTGGATTCTTTTCAGCCTGTCCTTTCCGACGGCCTATGACAGGTATGCCTACTCACAAGTAAGTGCATAATACGGCTCATTTTCACTTTCCATAGGGCTCCATTCATTTTTTCTTTCTGGTTTTTTGGCCATAACTTTTGAAGGAAAGGAGCTGTTTTTTGCATTGCATTCTGCTGGCTATTCCACATCCAATGGTGTATGGCGTGATAGGGTAGCTCCTAATGCCACAATTTTAGCGCATCATCCCCCAGGGTGCATCACCCCCCTGGTGCGTCACCCGGTGCGGCCCACACCCCCTGCACCCACCCAGCGATGCCACTGATCTCTCTAACACTGTCAGGGGCCAGGAAAAAAAAGAATTAATTTACATTTCAAATTTGAATAAATTTACACAAATGAATATATTAGAGATGGAACTTATATGAATGAATGAAGGTCTTGCAATAATTCAAGGCCTATAAAAGGCCTTGCACAAACCAAGGCTGGCCTTTCCTTTGCTGCCACTGCTGTATCACAGATGTGAAACAGCAAGCAGTGGAGGGAGCCCTTATTCCACAGCTCAAACTGTTGGCCATCACACTGAGAGCAGTTGTGTCAGGCCAGCACAGGCTCCAGCAAGTTTCTGGAGGGCCAGAGAGTCATTGGAGACTGGGGGCTCCCCGCGGGCCGAATTGGGAGTCCTTGAGGGCCGCAAGTGGCCCCAGGGCTGGGGTTTGAGCATCCCTGATCTAAACAAACAGCCACATCCATCCAACTACGTATTAAGTTGAAATACTAGTTAATTCCCAAGGTGGGTGTAAGGCTAGATCAAAGGTAGGCATCAATAGGCGGCTGTGCTCTCAAAAGCCTGCTGATAATCTCAGAGGCCGCCTTTGTGCCTCTAGGTTTAACATGGTGATGATGGTGGAGGAGCAGTTCTCCTAAGGCCCACTCAGATAGGCCTTGAAGGACAGTTTTACAAGAGCCTCTTGAAACCTGAAGCCAGCCTAGTTGGATGGGTGTGACTATGTTTTTAGACATTGCCAGAAAAATGGAATATAGCTATTTTCTGATGTGCTGGGTGGATTTAATGTTATGAAAAAGATTACACAAGAGAAAGGACCTGATTGTGTTTGGTTAATGCCAATACTAGTTGAGAAAGTATATGTAACTTTCATTGATTCATACTAGTCCTTCATCATTAGCAAAGTCATCAAATTCTCTTTATATTAAATTATCTGAGTTATGTATTCTTCTAATACTCCTTCATGATATTTATTAACATTATGAGGAGACTTGTTTGTTGGTTTCCCATAATCAATAATTTCAGAATGAAGACATGGGGATTGGATTTCTCTATCCTTTTGGTCACTTTATTAAGACAAATTCCTATTTGGCTATCATACGATATTGGGAAGATCTTTCCTCTTACAAAGATGAAAAGATGCTTCCATTTATAATGAGTTTTCAAAGAGAATTTTTCTTGCTCTTTTTTTCCCAATCAGGGCAGTAGTTGGTTTATAAATGTCCAAACAGATATACAGGTAGATCCAATATCCACGGTTTCACTTATCCATGATTCTCCATGGGCCCCGTGTCCTCCCTCACCCCTTACCCCTCTCTTTCTTTAGTAGCAGTGGAAGCACAAATGTTCTTTCTTAACAGAGGAACAGTTTCTTGCTTAACTGAGGGCACAATCCGAACCAGGTCTACTCAAAAGTAAGTCCTGTTTTCTTCAATGGGGCTTACTCTCAGGAAGGTGTGATTAGGATTGCAGCCTGAGAAACACAACATGCAGGCAGGCAGCCTGCACACTAGATGCACACAACCAGAATGTTAAACAGAAAGGAGAAAACTTCCTGTGAATGTTTAGTTAGTCTCCTTGCTCTAGCGTGCAGGCTGCTTGCCTACATGTGGCGTTCCTTAGTTAAGCAAGAAATTGTTTCTCTTTTAAGAAAGAACATATGTGCTTCCCCGGCTACTACAGAAAAACAGAGGTAATGAGTGCAGGGGGTGCGGAGTATTGTAATTTAGATGGAGTTATCCCATATCCATGGTTTCTGCATCCACAGGGTGCCTCATAACCACCGCAGATATGGGGTATGCCTGTATAAGTAAGTAAGCATGCTGAATAGATGCGATAACATTAATAAATGCATTTCACTGAATCATTGTAGAAACATATCAGGCTTGGCTGTTGCATGTACCCAGGCAAGATGGATAGATGTTTTGGTTTACATATGCTAATTAATTAAAGTGAAAGAAGGTTTTCATGAACACTAGTTTTCGTCACAACAGATATTCCAATTATTTTATGGAACGGTTCAGAAATGTTAACATGATGGGGGGAAAGTCTCCTGAGAGCAAAAACAGTTTTTCATGCCCTTCAGCCATGACTGTATAGGGGTGGGTTTTTCCCTTCCCCCCTACTGAATGTGTGTGCCTCTCCTTTTTAAATTCACTCCTTTCCCTGAGACTGGGGAATATCCCAATGAGACATAAGAAATTAGAAAACGAACAGAAACTAAGAACATATGGAATTGAGAGGAGAGGCTTAGGTTTTCCTGTTGCCTCTATATTGCCTACAACACTCACTGTTGGTAATACACGCCAACACTCCATATGACATTTCCTTCTATCTCCAACAGACTCTGGAAAGCAATATGTACTCCAACTTAAACACACTCTGTCATGCCAAACTTTAATGGCGACCTCAGCAGTGTTCAGGAAGAGTGGCTTTCCAAACCAATGGTCTGCGTAAGAACCAGATGTGCTAATCTGCTGATACAAGAGAGTTTAAAGCTTCCATGAAGACTTTGGGTGAGATTCAAATGTGCATAAAAGTGGAGATGCCATGTTTTGTGTCTCTTTTGGAGAATTGCACAGCATTCATTCTTTATGGGACAACAAAAATTATGAATACCCTCTTCTCATAAATCCCAGAGAAGAATACCCCAATTCAGTTTTGTCACTGACATTTCATAAAAGTAGCATTGAAAATGAATGTCAAGATTCCTCCTGAAGCAAACCTGTGAAAATTTTTCAGGGAAGACAAGCAAGTTTCTATACAGCAGGAACAATTTCTTGGGGAAGGGTACTCTAAACATCTCTTCTATAAGTGTAAAAGGCTTTGAAATCCAATCCAGAAACATCAGTCAGAGTGTAGTCCCATTTCAATGGAACTTACCTGCTATTGATTTCAATGGAAGTTGATCATAAGTAACTTTTTTTGGATTGTGCAATTTACATTTCTTTCAGTGGGAGTGTGAAGAAATGAAAAATCAACAGGTCCTTTTCATTTAGTTACGAGTTCATTGCCTGAATGAAGCTTATTTTCTAATATATTGTTTTCTAACAATAGAGCAAAAACAATAGTAGCAGTGATTCTATTGCTTTTGCTATTGTTCTTGGCAGGCTTCAATTACAATAAAAAAATATGTATAATATTAATTAGTTTTATCACAGTGAACATAAAAGTAGATGCCTTCTGATTGCCACATAGCACATACTCCATACTAATGTCACTGCAGCATAAGATTACAAGAATAGGAACTAATGTTTAGGTTCATAAAGTCTGATATGAATAAATACTTTTATATATCATGGGATACACACTGTTGCTGCCAAGCCAAGCCCCTCCTCATGCCCAATCCACCCTCCTCCCTGCCCCCAACACCACCCAATTCTGCGTACCCCCACCCCGCTCCACCCACTCCTCGCTTTCCTCCCACCCAGACACGCTCTTACCTGTGGTGGTGGGCAGTGGGTGTCTGCTGTTTCTTGGAGCTGGCCACTCATTGTTCCTGGCAGTGGCCAGTCTGCACACTCTGGCAGATCATGTTTTGTGACTGTCAGAAAGTGTGTTGTAACACAACGTACTAGTACAGTGGTACTCAAATTGGTGGGTCGCAACCCACCAGCTTGTGTAACACTTCCTAACACTTCCTTCTGTGCAACTGCCAAGCTGCAGAAGCTGGGTGCCCGCCTGGCACTAGCCCAGCACCAGCCAGTGCTGGGCTAGCATGAGCACTTGCCCGGCGGTAAGGCTCGCAAATGTGCCTTACGGCACGTTTGCAACAGTGTGCGCCAGCAGTAAGCCGGTGCGTTGAGCCCAGGATGGGGCTCTTAGTCACCTGCGGAGGGGGTTCCCTCCTTTGCAACTGAACATTGGGGTCTAAATATTTAGGAATAATAAAATAAAAACATTCTAATTTAGTTTACCTTCTGTAAAATTGCTACTTTATCTATCAGCAGCATCTTTGTGCCATGACAATCAAAATAAATAACATGTTCAAAAATATGTTACTAACTTCAATATGTCTGCATGCACAACAACAATGTGTATTATTCAAAGCACTTGTTAGATCAAATAGTGCATCTGAGCAAATGGCAACCATCTTCTTTGCCCAAGATTGCCCATTCTGGGCCAGCCCTTATATGAGTCAAACCAACAACAGTGAGCTCATGATTTGAGCTCAGAAACAGGGCAAAGTAACAGGTAACATGGGACTTTCATATGGGAGTTTAGTGGGGAAGTATGCCAAGGAGTTCAGAGATTGCTGCTGGTATGTCTGTATCTCCAAACAACATGGAGAGAGGACCATGGTTGTAACCTAACCTGCATGTTATGTGCCATACTTGTTTGCTTGCCTACAGAGCATATGAACTACACCTGTTGGAAATGCAAGCTAGTCCCCCTACTGGAAGAGAAGGTGATAGTACTTGGTGTACCTTTCCGCACTGAGACTCATTAGGGAAGGTGAAGAGTGCCTGGACAAGACAGAAGGATCTCTTTATGAAGGGAGGCAAAAGGGGGGGCAATGAAGAAGAATTTATTATTATTATTATAGTGGTACATAAGAACATAAGAACAGCCCCACTGGATCAGGCCATAGGCCCATCTAGTCCAGCTTCCTGTATCTCACAGCAGCCCACCAAATGCCCCAGGGAGCACACCAGATAACAAGAGACCTCATCCCGGTGCCCTCCCTTGCATCTGGCATTCTGACATAACCTTCCTGGTATCTTCCTGGTGCGCATATCTGGGATCTGATTATCATATCTGATGTCCACTATCCCCTCTTGCTGTTCCACATAGGAATAAGTGATACTACCCAAAAGTAGTTTTGGAAGAATCTCAAGAGATTATGAGACTCTGGGTAGGAAAGAAGTTGGGGGCACAAGTGGTGTTTTCATCTATCATTATTGCCAAAGGTCAAAGCATAGCAAGAGCAAACAGGATCCTGGCAGCGAATAGCTGGTTACAAAGATGGTGTTGATAGGTCTCTTGGACCACTGCCTACAACATGACGGACTCCTTGCAAGAGATGGGTTTGCATTTCATGAGGACTGGGAACAATGTGTTTGGCAAGAACCTTGCAAGTCTCACCAGAAAGGCATTAAACTAAATACAAAGAAAGAGGAGAATAAAATACTGAAACTGATAGGAACACAGGCATGGGGAAGAAACAGGCTTGCCATGGGGGTGATCAGAAACTTGCACAAAACTGCATCAAGGAAGCTAATGAGAGACAATAACTGTGGCCTCCCATGTTTATATACGAATGCCCACTATATATCCCATGTTGAAACCCTAACATGGCAAAGCAAATATGATTTTATAAGCATCACAGAAAATAAGGGAAACATCAGGGGTTTTTATCACAAGGAGTTGAATATTTCCTGCTATTCTACACATGCAGTTCTTTCTGTGGCTTTTTCCATGTTACCCACAACAGTTCTACCCACCCACTCCCCACTAAACCAAGCCTACAATCCAGTGCATTTAATCCCATTGATTTCAACGAGCTTATCAAAACAATTCTCTGCATTGTCTACTCAGAAATCCCACTGAGTTCAATGAAGCTCTCAAGTAAGTGTGCATAGGATTGTACCCTAAAGCCATTTAAGTCTGTATTGAATTATGACTTTTCCATGGATCCTATGAGGACAGGATACATGCAGTGGCAGTAGCATTGCACCATGGATAGAATGCAGTGGGCATATCGGTTAATCATCTGAAAACATCATGAGGAACATTGCTGGCCAGACCCCAATAATTATTTATTTGGAGTGACCTGCTCTCTTCGTACCCTTCTTCCTTTCAAGCTCACTCGTCCTCTTCAAGCGCTTCCTCTTTTTGCTTTGGCTTGCCCTTTCTAGATGCTTTCTGATTTTAACTTGGAGAATAGAGGTTTAGTTTGGCTTTGTGGAACATGTCTGCAAGCTCTAGGAATGTCTCCTGTTGGCCTGCACTGTGTCCAGGTGATGTTGTTTGGGAAATGGGAAATGTTGCAATGGGCAGACAGTTCAAATGCAATTTCAGGGCTTCGTCTACAGACTGCAAACATGAAGGTGCCTAAAACAGAGTGTGCTCCCTTATCTCCTGTGTCCAGTTATCCAGAATGCCCAGGCCACTGCTGGATTGCAAATCCGCTTTGAATATACACGACGCATAAACCATCTGCACAGGAATGGTTTCCAATGCACATGAGTAATTCTTAACCATAACAATTGCTGCAGTATATTTACATGTAGCATTTCTATCTACTTTATTGCTTTCTTGGGAGGAAATAGCCTTCCATAATTCTAAAGGGAAACGTATAAACTGCTGACAAATGAAGAGTGCTGTTATTAAGGATGTTTGCTTCAACTATATTGTTCAATGTACTCATGACATCATTGTCCTGATATGTCTTCACATTCCAGTGAGGATTTCGAGACAATAGCCATGACAAAAAAATGCTTTTCTCCCATTTTTCCTTAAATGTACATATTTTTAATATATGCAACTTTTTAGATATTATTTTTATACTTGCCCATAAGAACAGCATATAAAGGTCATATCCCACCAGGAACATTGCCTATACAAGCCCACTTGGATGAATGGGAGTCTCCCAGAAACACAGATGTGTTTTTCTCCCCTCCCAGTTTATTTCCTTTGTTAGTTGTGGCAGAAAAGTTCCCAGTGAATTATGCCTCGTATTCACATTTCTATTCCACATCCAGCACTATTTCAAAAATGACATTTACAAGGATCAGATCCGGAAATGAGAATTTCCTGGGGAGAAAACAACCATACTTCTATTTAGATTTGCACTCATGCAAAATAACTACACGAAATCGAAATGGACAAATTGACGACTTTACTTAAAGAGAAATCAACAGAAAACTGTATGAAGAACTGGAAACCAATTATCAACTTTCTGCATGAGAGAGAGGATAATGAGTTAATGAGTTGTGAATTTGAAGATTAGATTGTAAGGGATAGAGAACATTATTCCGAAATAACAATTTGAAATGGGCTGTTGGAGATATAACATATATAAGGGTGGAAAATTAGATTATTAAGATGTAAAGCTGTAATTAGAATATTCGACTTCACCTGTGCTACATTATTAGAGGTTTTTTTATCTGTACTTTTAATGTATTTTTAATTTTTTTTCATTTTATTGTGTGCTTTTCTTTTCTCTTTTTCTTTTACTATAATAAATAAAGAGGGAGTATACTTCAGCGTAACTACACGAAATCTACAGAATTAAGAGAAAAAGCCAGAGTGTGTGACACAAATCAGAAGACTGGGTTCGACTTAGTATGAAGTCAAATGCAGCAGGTGCTTCAGACAGGAGATCACACCAAACCAGTTATCTGCTTCCATCCTTCATCTTTGTGCACAACTTAGACAAAAAGCAAGAGGAGTCCATTTGATTGTTCACTTGTGAGGCAAACCATCCATAGTCGGCACTGTCAGAAGGTCTGACTTGCAAGAAGGCTTGAACTCAAATGCCTCTCATTTTAGAAAGACATCTCTGCAAGTCTCCCAAGCCTAGGGGTGTGTTCTCCTACTAAGTGTTTCCTTGATAGAATCACTTTGGTGGTGTGGTCAAAAATAGCCTCAGATAAGCCTAGAGAAGAGGGATAAGGATGCAAAAAAATACCCATGGTTTTCATTTTGGGAGAAAATGCACATATTTGAAATTGCAGATAAGTGTTTTGAATACAGTATCTATTCCTGCCTGCTGGGCTCCTTATGAATCCAGTAGCCAGCCTTAAGGGCCCCACCCCTTCTAACCATGTGATCCTCCTCAGACCTTGAGAGCCTTTAGGCCCTACACCTGAGGTGACCACTTGCCTGGGGGTGGGATCCTGGCCGCACTTATCTTTCCCCCCTACTTTCAAGGAGTCCTTTACTCCTGAGGAGTTCCTCGTTCCCGAGGGCATCTGTGTGGCCGGGGCCTGGCCCTGGTGACAGGCCATCATTAACTGACTCTCCATACAACCTGAGTCACCTCTGCAATGGCCACTAGCATTCAAAATGTTTTTTAAACCATTTCTGCTCAGCGTTGCATATCCTCAACAGGCATCAAATGTGTACACCTGTGGGCTGGGCAGAAATGGGTTAAGTGGCCACCACATACCAAATGTGTATTTAAATCCAACTATTCTCTCCACTTGCTAGCATTCCTGTACTCATACCTAGTCACCTTTTGCTACATGCTGTTAAAATAGGCTGGCCATTCCTTTGGTTAAGCAGATTGCTTGTCAATGGCCCAGAGTTGTTGGCTGATGTTTTCTTAATGGGACCTGATGGTGATATCCAGAGATTCCTTTGCAATGTCCAGCATGGGAAAGCCATCAGGGCTGGGAGTAGGTTCATCATTCCCCAAGTCAGGGGGTAAGCCTGGGAAAGCCTTCAGAGCTGGGAGTAGGTGCATCCAGGGCTTTTTTTCTAATGGAACGCGGGGGGACGGAGTTCCGGCACCTTTTTGCAGGGGCCCCTCCCCTTTGGAGGCATTGGGGGGGAGCAAAACAGAGGCATTTGCTGGGTGGGTGCAGGGGTGTGCAGGGTGGGCGGGCGCCTGGCCCCTGCCTAACCGCACAACGACCCCCTCCTGCCCCATTCCCAAGCTCTCGCCTGAGCCCAGCCTGCCTCCCCTCCCCCTGCGCTCCACTTCCCTGCGCAGCTTCCAAGCCGGTGGAGGGCACAGGGGACAAGCGCCGACGCTGAGGAGGAGGATGGACAGCCAGCCAGCCAGCCAGCCAGCCAGCCAGCCAGCCAGTCAGGGAGACGGGCTGCAGCACCCATGGAATGCCCAGGTACTGGCTTGGCAGAGGAGATGGGGAAGGAAGCTGGCTGGTGCAGCCCCCGTGCCAATCTGCAGCACCAGCCTAGGTGTGTCTACTCAGAAGTAAGTCTCATTGTGCTCAATGGGGCTTGCTCCTGGGAAAGGGTGCATAGCTTTGCAGCCTGAGAGCCCAAGCGTATGCATGTCTACTCAGAAGTAAGTTCCATTGTGTTCAATGGGGCTTACTCCCGGGAAAGTGTCATAGCCTTGCAGCCTGAGTAGACAGGCAGAAGAAGGGCTCTGAGGCTGCAGTCCTCTCCACACTTTCCTGGGAGGAAGCCCCATTGACTCTAATTGGACTGACTTCTGAGTAGACAGGCACAGGATTGGGCCCTGAGGCTGCCATCCTATCCACAGTAAGCCCCATTCACTAAAGTGGACTTCTGAGTAGACATGTATAGGATTGGGCTATTAGGCTGCAATCTTAGGCACTTTCCTGGGAGTAAGCTCCATTGACTAGAAAGAGACTTACTTCAGAGTAGACATACCTAGGATTGGGCTCTTAATCCTGGCAGAGATATATATCTGCACCCGTTTTCACATGCTAAGGGCAGGTGAAAAGGGATTCTACGTGTGTACAACGTGCTGTCCAGCCTTACCAGAGATCCTTCTTCCCCCACAAGCATGCCCTCCGCCAGCCAGCATTTGCAGCGCCTCTCCAGCAATGCACAGCAGCTGCTCAGGGCAGCAGAGAACATACATTTGCATGCCAAGCACCTTCCCAAAGACACAGAGTATTCTGATACCTGAATTAAACCATATTTAATTGCTTGTAGCTGTTTCTATGTGCACCTAAGGACCACTCTCAAGTAAGAATTCCTTTTTTGTTCTTACTCCCACAGTTGCTTAGTGTAATTTTACTACATGGAACTCATGTAAGCCATTTTTCGGAATCCATTCACTGCTTCCTCTCCTCGAAGTAGTGCCACACTACATGCTACAAGTGCACCTGTACAGTATTTTTCCCCATGTGTAGAAAAAGTAGCTAGGGGGAAGGGGATGTGGAGATTGACAGCCCAATCCTATGCATGTCTACTCAGAAGTAAGTTCATCTTTAGGGGGGAGGCACATAAAAAATATTTTATTTCTCCAATAAAAAATGGTTTAAAAATAAATAAATAAATAAATAAATAAATAAATAAATAAATAAATAAAAGATTAACAAGTTGTGAGTTCCTGCACCTTTTCTTTTACAAAAAAAGCACTGGGTGCATCATTCCCCAAGTCAGGGGATAAGCCTGGGAAAGCCTTCAGAGCTGGGAGTAGGTGCATCATTCCCCATGTTGTTGGCAACCTTCAGTCTCGAGAGACTATGGTATCACGCTCTGAAAGGTGGTTTTGGAACATCGTCTAGTGTGGCTGAAAAGGCCGATTTGGGAGTGACAATCCCTTCCACAACGGGAGCAAGTGCAGTCTGTCCCTGGTCTGTCTCCCTGGCTATGGGCCTTCCTTCTTTGCCTCTTTGCCTCAGACTGTTGGCCAAGTGTCTCTTCAAACTGGGAAAGGCCATGCTGCACAGCCTGCCTCCAAGCGGACCGCTCAGAGGCCAGGGTTTCCCACTTGTTGAGGTCCACTCCTAAGGCCTTCAGATCCCTCTTGCAGATGTCCTTGTATCACAGCTGTGGTCTACCTGTAGGGCGCTTTCCTTGCACGAGTCTCCATAGAGGAGATGCTTTGGGATCCGGCCATCATCCATTCTCACGACATGACCGAGCCAACGCAGGCATCTCTGTTTCAGCAGTGCATACATGCTAGGGATTCCAGCACGTTCCAGGACTGTGTTGTTTGGAACTTTGTCCTGCCAGGTGATGCCGAGAATGCGTCGGAGGCAGTGCATGTGGAAAGCGTTCAGTTTCCTCTCCTGTTGTGAGCGAAGAGTCCATGACTCGCTGCAGTACAGAAGTGTACTCAGGACGCAAGCTCTGTAGACCTGGATCTTGGTATGTTCCGTCAGCTTCTTGTTGGACCAGACTCTCTTTGTGAGTCTGCAAAACGTGGTAGCTGCTTTACCGATGCGTTTGTTTAGCTCGGTATAGAGAGAAAGAGTGTCGGAGATTGTTGAGCCAAGGTACACAAAGTCATGGACAACCTGCAGTTCATGCGCAGAGATTGTAATGCAGGGAGGTGAGTCCACATCCTGAACCATGACCAGACACTCCAGCCTTCCCAGCATCAAGATCACGCGCAGCTATCAGGGTGCTGCTTGTGACACCGACCATTCCCTGGTGTGCAGCAGAGTGAAACTGCAAACAAAGCGACTGTACCACACGAAAAAGGAAGGAAGACCTCACATTGATACCAGCAAGACCCGGGATCAGAGAAAAGTGGAGGAATTTGCACGAGCGCTTGAGGAATCTCTTCCAGGCCCAGTCAATGCAAACGCATCCAACAGATGGGAACATTTCAAGAATTCTGTTTACAACACCGCCTTCTCCATATTTGGCAAGAGGACCAACAAGACGGCAGACTGGTTTGAAGCCCACTCTGAGGAGCTGACACCAGTCATTGAGGAAAAGAGGAGAGCTCAAGCAGCATACAAGGATCATTCCCCAAGACAGAGGGTAAGCCTGAGAACAGGAGATAGGGGCTTCTCTGGAGAAGGGGATAAACATCCAAGTATGAAATACATTCCTCAACACATGACTCAAAGCTCCTTTTCCAAGACTGTTTATTGAAGCCTCCAACTAGGCATAACAGCACTACAGCATTTTAAGAGTTAATGACTTCAGAGCATTTTGCATATAAAAACTTCCCCTCAGTAGCTAATGAGAATGGACTGCTTTATGTTGAATGCAGCTTAAGTGGATGTGAAGAAATACTGTATCCTAAACTGAGATTGCAGCTCTTAATTGTATGTCTTTAAATGAATGGCAACATTTGTATATATAATTAAGTCTTTGCAGTGCCTAACTACCTGCATAATTCTTTCTTTCTGTGTTGTTTCAGTGTGTTATAATGAAGTTCACAGGAATCGATGGTCTGCAGATATCTGTGCTTAAAGCATAATTTTCTCCTATCCACATGGGCTCATCTCTTTAGAGAACAGCACAGGCAGTGAAAAAGGAATGTTCTTGATATACTTTAATATCCTGGATTAAAAATACAAATAGGAAAGAAAGAGCTGGCCAAGTAAAAATTAGTTTATCATATTTATATTGTATAGATACATTCAGAAATGTAATTTTAAATGTGATGTTGTCCACACAATGAGCTATAGGGAAGCTTTTCATTGGCAAGACTCTTTGGGGAGGGAGGATTTTTGCAGGGGTTTTTCACAACCTTTGTAGAAATACATTCACAATAGATGCAACCCTGCTCTTCTATATTCAGTGGGAATTATGGCATTGCACTTCAAAAAAAAAAATTGCACCCTAGAAATAAAACTTCTATGTGGGGATAGTCAAATCATGTGTGCATGTGATATTGTGCCTGCTGAGTGCCCCCCTCCCTGCCTTTCATGTGTTGATAAACCCTTCTGCACAGAGGCTACATGTATTGTATATGTTCATAGGCTCTGTGCAACAGAACTAGTCAATGTATGAGGTCATGAAGCAGAGATATGATGACTCCACGTCCTTCCACATGGCATGCATTGAATACATAATTCTTATATAAAAGGTGCAGTCAGCGACATAGAGTGGCTGTAGGGCCCCCATGGTAGTCCAGAGTTTTAATAATAATAATAATAATAATAAACTTTATATCCCGCCCTTCTCCCCGAAAGGGACCCAGGGCAGCTTACAACATGTTAAAAACAGATTAAAAACATAATTTAACAGCAAATAAAAACATATTAAAACACATTAACAGATACCATAAAAACAGTAGTCAGATAAAAAGAGCAAGACACAGCAAATCATAGAGGAATCAGGCCTGTAAAAATACTAAAAGATATAAAAAAAGATTTTAAAAAGGCCATGAACTCAGAAGGCTTGTTTAAACAAAAGGGTCTTCAGGCCTCGCCAAAATGTCTCAAGAGAGGGAGCCATTCTCAAGTCAAGGGGAAGGGAGTTCCATAACGTTGGTGCCACTACTGAGAAGGCCCTATTTCTTGCCGCCGCCCCACGTACCTCCTTAGGCGGCGGCACTTGTAAAAAGCCCTTCTCTGATGACCTAAGAGGACGAGCCAGATTGTACGGAAGTAGGCGATCTCTAAGTTTTTGCCGGGCTCTCCACTGGGGTGGTGCACAGCACTTGCCACCCGAGTCATCGGAGTGGTGAGGGTCCCTCTCATTTGCCCTTGCCTCCATTTGGATCCAGTTCAGAGCCATTCTGGAGGCAGGGGTGACATGACAGCGTCATGGCATCACCCTGCCATGGGCACTAGCCGATCTGACAACATCACTGGTGCTTTGGAAACCATTCACAATCCATAAATAGTTTACGCACAATGAAATTTAGGCCCCAATCCTAACCAACTTTCCAGCACTGGCATAGCGGTGCCAATGGGATGTCTGGTCTAGAGGGTAGAGCCTCCATTTGCCTGAAGATTAACATCCACAAGGTCGCCAGTTCGAGGCCACCGGCACCGTGCGACCTTGAAGCAGCTGGCAAGCTGCAGCTGAGCTGTTCCATCTGCTCGGAGCGTGGGAGGATGGAGGCCAGAATGTTAAACCAGATCGGAGTGTAACATCTTGAATGTGGTGGTTCTTGAAAGAGAGAACCTTCTTTCAATTTGTAAAAATCCCTGCGTGGATTTAATAAGCCTGCCTGTGTAAACCGCCTTGAATAAAGTCTTGAATAAAGACCAAGAAAGGCGGTATATAAATACTGTATATTATTATGTGTGCTGCATCCTGCAATTGGGTGGCACTCACGGAGGCCTCCTAAAAGTAAGGGCATAAGAATATAAGAACAGCCCCACTGGATCAGGCCATAGGCCCATCTAGTTCAGCTTCCTGTATCTCACAGCGGCCCACCAAATGCCCCAGGGAGCACACCAGATAACAAGAGACCTGCATCCTGGTGCCCTCCCTTGCATCTGGCATTCTGACATAGCCCATTTCTAAAATCAGGAGGTTGCACATACACATCATGGCTTGTAACCCATAAAGGATTTTTCCTCCAGAAACTTGTCCAATCCCCTTTTAAAGGCATCCAGGCCAGATGCTATCACCACATCCTGCGGCAAGGAGTTCCCCAGACCAACCACACGCTGAGTAAAGAAATATTTTCTTTTGTCTGTCTTAACTCTCCCAACACTCAATTTTAGTGGATGTCCCCTGGTTCTGGTGTTATGTGAGAGCGTAAAGAGCATCTCTCTATCCACTCTATCCTTCCCATGCATAATTTTGTATGTCTCAATCATGTCCCCCCTCAGGTGCCCAAACGCCATAGCCTTCCCTCATAAGGAAGGTGCCCCAGCCCAGTAATCATCTTAGTCGCTCTCTTTTGCACCTTTTCCATTTCCACTATATCCTTTTTGAGATGTGGTGACCAGAACTGGACACAATACTCCAGATGTGGTCTTACCATCAATATATAAAACGGCATTATAATATTAGCCATTTTGTTCTCAATACCTTTTCTAATGATCCCAAGCATAGAATTGGCCTTCTTTACTGCCACTGCACATTGGATCGACACTTTCATCGACCTGTCCACCACCACCCCAAGATCTGATCTGTCACAGACAGCTCAGAACCCATTAGCCTAAATGTGAAGTTTTGATTTTTTGCCCCAATGTGCATGACTTTACACTTAAAGACATTGAAGCACATCTGCCATTTTGCTGCCCATTCTGCCAGTTTGGAGAGATTCTTCTGGAGCTCCTCACCATCGCTTCTTGTCTTCACCACTCGGAAAAGTTTGGTGTCGTCTGCAAACTTAGCCACTTCACTGCTCAACCGTGTCTCCAGGTCATTTATGAAGAGGTTGAAAAGCACCGGTCCCAGGACAGATCCTTGGGGCACACCGCTTTTCACCTCTTTCCATTGTGAAAATTGCCCATTGACACCCACTCTCTGCTTCCTGGCCTCCAACCAGTTCTCAATCCAGGAGAGGACCTGTCCTCTAATTCCCTGACTGTGGAGTTTTTTTAGCCTTTAGTGAGGGACCGTGTCAAACGCCTTCTGAAAGTCCAGATATACAATGTCCATGGGTTCTCCCGCATCCACATGCCTGTTGACCTTTTCAAAGAATTCTAAAAGGTTTGTGAGGCAAGACTTACCCTTACAGAAGCCATGCTGATTCTCCCTTAGCAAGGCCTGTTCGTCTATGTGTTTTGAGATTCTATCTTTGATGAGGCATTCCACCATCTTACCCGGTATAGATGTTAGGCTGACCGGCCTATAGTTTCCCAGGATCCCCTCTTTCCCTTTTTAAAGATCGGCGTGACATTTGCTATTCTCCAATCTTCTGGCACCGTGGCTGTTTTGAGGGACAAGTTGCATATTTTAGTCAAGAGATCAGCAACTTCATTCTTCAATTTCTGAATAAGTCTTGGGTGGATACCATCAGGACCTGGTGACTTATTGATCATTAATTTATCAATGAGGTCTGAAACATCTTCTCTTTTAACCTCTATCTGACTTAATTCCTTGGTCAGGAGGGGCCGTTCGGGTAGCGATATCTGCCCAAGGTCTTCTGCAGTGAAGACAGATGCAAACTCATTCAATTTCTCTGCCATCTCTAAGTCTCCTTTTATTTCCCCTTTCCCTCCCTCACCATCCAGAGGGCCAACCGCTTCTCTGGTGGGTTTCCTGCTTCTAACATATTTGAAGAAGGTTTTATTATTCCCCTTCATGTTGCTGGCCATGTATTCCTCATAGTCTCTCTTGGCCTCCCGTACCACCTTCTTACATTTCTTTTGCCACAGTTTATGTTCCTTTTTATTCTCCTCATTAGGGCAAGACTTCCATTTACAGAAGGAAGCTTCCTTGCCCTTTATGGCCTCTCTAACTTGGCTGGTTAGCCATGTGGGCACCCTCCTGGACTTAGTCGAGCCCTTCTTCCTTTGCGGTATACACTTTCGCTGGGCCTCTATTACTGTTGGTTTGAGCAACCTCCATGCACTCTGGAGAGATTGGACACTTTTTACCTTCCCTTTCAACCTCCTTCTAACCAGCCTCTTCACCAGATGTTCTAGTTCTCCCATCTTTCCTCGGAGACTTTGGGCATTTGCATAAAAGCATTTGTACATTGAATGCCCCAGGATGGGCTGCTTATTCGCTCCTTTGTCTCTGCATCCTCTCATTGTGCCAAACCGTCTATCACATCCCATCACGCTACCATTCCCAATTTCTTCTCCTACTCTGCCTTTACCATGTTGTTCTCTAACCTCCCCATCCTCATCCCATAGGGATGAGGAGTCCCGAACCGGATGCCCCTTGGCTCCTGTCGGCTTTCCCCCAGGGATCAGTTTAAAAGCTGCTCTGCCACCTTTTTAATGTTATGCGCAGCAGTCTGGTTCCATTCTGGTTCAAGTGAAGCCCTTCTCTCTTGTACAGGCCCCGTTTGCCCCAAAACGTTCCCCAGTGCCTAACGAATCTAAACCCCTCCTGCCTACACCACCGTCTCATCCACATATTGAGACCCCTGATCTCTGCCTGCCTAGCTGGCCCTGTGCGTGGAACAGGTAGCACTTCAGAGAACGCTACCTTTGAGGTCCTGGCTTTCAGCTTCCTACCCAATAGCCTAAATTTGGCCTCCAGGACCTCCCGGCTACACTTGCCCATGTCGTTGGTGCCAACATGCACCACAACCGCTACCTCCTCCCCAGCACTGTCTACCAGCCTGTCTAGACAAAAAGTGATGTCCGCAACCTTCGCACAAGGCAGGTAAGTCGCCATGCAGTCCTCACATCCATCACAAACCCCCCATCTATGTTTCTGATAATCGAATCCCCCACTACAAGAAGCCCCCCAACCCCCCTCCCGCTGAGGAGTATCAAGCGCGTTCGGATACAGGCCTGTCCCCTGGAGAAAGGGTCCCCCCTAGGCAATTGTTTTCCTCCTCTCCAGGATGACGTCCTCCAGCCCAGAGACTTCCAACCCGGGCAGCTGAAGAGCTGCACGCCTGAGGTTGGAACAAAGCCTGATCGTCCCCGGAAGTCTCCCCACGGTCCTTCTCTGCCTGCCTCTGCTTCTCCAGGTCGGCCACCAAGGCTTCAAGGGAGCAGACACATTCCCTGAGTCCCTGGAGCTCCTTGCACCGAGGACACACCCATGACTTATGCCCCAGAGGCATATAATCATACATGTGACACTCAATGCAAAACACTGGATAGCCCCTACCCTGCTGCTGGCTGTCTGACTGCATAGTTGTTTTTGTTTGTTTGTTTAGGGGTACTTAAAAACCCTACACTGGTTTGCTGCCTTCTTCTCAAGGGAAGAGAAGTGCAGTGTCTGGGGCCCTGGCTTCCTTGCCCTGCTGTTGAACTCGCACAGAGGCTAAACTCGCTGTGTGTTACCTGGCACTTCGTTCCAGAGGCACTGGGTTTCCCAGAGGCCACACACGCTTCTTGCAGAGAGGCTCACAGGACTAGCTTTACACCCCTAGCTAGCTCCTCCTCCCTCCTTCCTTGCTGATTGAAAGGGGGCTGGTCTTGCCAGGTGAGATTACAAAAGATCAGGAAGACAAAAGGCTGCTGATGGGATTAATCTACTCTGCAGGCTCCTGAATGGGGTGCTTGGATTTGCCTTATCAACTCCTAAAGGACAATGACTATGCTAGATTGCCCTTGCTGGCTGGGAACAGGCCCTTCCTAGGTTCTTACCCTCCTAATTCAGTTCTCTTTGGCTGGACTGTTTTTTAACCTCAAGCTGCTTTTTATTTAAGTTTAAATTGCACTGGTTAAAGAGTTTTTTGGGCTTGGCAGAATTTACACACTAAGGTTTAAATCCTGTTTTGCACTGTTTATAAAATAGACACCAAGTGTGCTTTCTCCCCCTATTACCCTCTTCTTTGTTTAGTTTGGGCTCTAGCTCCCTATCTAAATTATACCTCCTGCTTTTATTAGGTGTGCATGTTTATTTAAATTTATTTATTTATTTAATCTTTGTTCCCTTACCTCAGGGCTGCATTGCCCTTATTTTGGTACTGGAAACTGGGTAGGATTGCGCCCTTAGTGTTTGCCAGTTGCATCCCACTGAAATGATTGGAAACTTAGACAACTATTCGTTTCAGAGTCTGGATGATGTTTCTGTAAATTATCACTTGTGGCAATCAGCAACCTGGGGGAGCAATTTTGGGCAAGAAAACGGTGAAAGGAGAAAGTGTTGACTTTCTCACCACATCCCATGGCCTAGGAGAGGGGAGTAAACAGGGTAATTTGTATCCAGTCCCAGGATCTAAAGGGGGGCCCAGGACCCAAAGGGGGGCCCAGAAATTTCCTCAGATCTTGCATTTTCTGATCACACCTGAACTCACTGTCCTCGTGGGATTCTGGGTTCACTACCACAAGCGTGTGGCTGCATCTACTGGCAGGCCATATATGTTGGACCAACAAATGCATACATGACATTCTTAACATAGTGTCAAATCTGGAAGGAAACTGGCCTGCTACAGTAACTCTTTGGCTTGTGCATCTGCTTACCATGAAGGAGTGTGTAGGAGCTCAGGGACACAGCTGCAAGCCTACTGCTAAAGCAGAAGCAAGTTTTGGTATGCACAGGACACTTTCCTTTCTAGTGTGAGCCTAAATATGATGATAATTTTCTGCATGATTTTATATATTTAAAAGATTTTAGAGGGACATATGAGTGTTTTCGGTTTTACTTATCTAGTTGCCAATGCCACATGGGTGGGTAGACCTGGGCTTCAAAGACTTTTCCAGCTGTCTCCACACTCCTCCCACCTGTTTTGTCCCTCCCTGTCCCAATTCTGCTCGCCTGTCATCACCCTCCCCCTTTGCAAAGGGGCCCAAAAGCAACTTTGTACCCCCTGATAAAATTCCTCTCAGACGCCCTGCCACACCCCCTCACCATATACATTGAGTTCTTATGCCAAATTATGCCCCCCCCCATGGCTGTTCAGGGGCTGAAAAGGACCATTTCTGATCCATTTTCTGTTTTAATCCCACCTGCTAATGATAGGTTTAAAGGTAACACCTAGCCTGGATTTTATTTCCAAGTTACATGAAAGTGACATTTTCTGGCAGTTGTACAGTTGTACCTTATGAATTTCCATCCCTTCAACCTATTCATGAGAAGTGTAGAAATGAGTTCAAAACACGTTGCTAAAAACCAGAGTACTGAACAGACATATTCATGTAGTAAAAGAGGCATTAGCAAGGAATTGCCTCTTTCAATTAAATGTTATTTGTATTATGTGGTGGTTCAGTTTATGTAGGTAGCGTTACAGCCTTTTGAATAAATCACCACTTACACTGTATTCTTAGCAGATTTACACAAGGCTGCTGTATTGAACTCAATGCTGTGATTTATCTCAAAAGGGAGTTGAAAGGCCATTCACCAACTCTGTACACTAGTATGCTCCCATTGGGCCAAGTGCAAGTAGTTTGTGATCCAACTCTTTAATATTTTGTAAAAGGTGTACTAAAACAGTACTCCAGAAAACTAATTTAAAATTTTCCCATTTTGGTTTCTGCAGTCAGCTTTATGTGCTTCTTGCTGTAATAAAGATTGTCAAAGAAAAGTGTGTGAGAATTTTCCCAATGTTCTGACATGGCTTTTCTTACTTGATAAACTGAATGCAGAAAAAAAAAATGTTTCTTACCTTTGTTCATAAGTTTTCTGAACTTCTGGATGACAGCTTCCCTGTGGAGCTCCTTCAAAGCTGGAGACTGCCCTCTCTATATGAGTAAAAATATTTTTGTGCTATCCCAGGTGGAAAATAATATTTTGAAATCAATATCCGTGACTGACCTGGTAATGTACAAAATGCTGACCACTCAAAATACTGTTTCATGAAAGAACTTTGTAATCACTGCTGTTAACATCTTGATGGCTTCAGTCTTCTCTTTGCAAACTTCAATGCTGCTTTCAACTCATTCTTCAAAACTGTGCTTGCAAAAAAAAAAAAAAAAAATACAATGCAGTAGTCATCTATGGAGTCCAGAAATATATTAAAATAAATCTGTGACACTTCATTGGTACAAGGTACCTGCGAATCACCACCTAAATAGCTGAAATTCAAATCAAATCTTTTCTTTTGCTCAGCTCCTCATACTGAAAAGGTCACATCATCATAAAGAAACTGGCTCAAGATAAAGTTGAGATGGTTCGGCACAATTATCTGCCTTGTGGATTAAAATTAGTCATTCTATACGATCATTTTGATGGAAAGACAGCATATTAATTAAATGCTACAGTAGATGAATTGGAACAGAAAGAGTGTTCGAGAATGTCTGTGAATCAGGTGAGGTTCAGAATAGGTTAAGCTTAATTTGTCACCCAGAAGAGCACCGACATGGCATATGAAAAGGTTGCCAGTGGCCCAATCTCCAGATCTTCTGTGTTAAGCCCTCTTGCAGCTTTATAAATGACATGCCACCATCATGTGCATTGGAGCTGCCAGCTGTGTCAGAGCATAGCAGGTAAGGTACTGGCGGGCGTGAGGGCGGGTTGTAAGCAGTTTAGGGAGATTTGGGGTGGGGAGCAGGAGATTTGGGTATAGGAGGAGTGGATCTTGGCAGCAACAGTGAACACCAGATCCTATCCTATCCCCATTTTCCTGGCCCAGCATGGCCCCGCCTCTCTTCAGACTTGTTCCAGTAAAATAGCTTTATGGCCAGGAGGCCTACAGAAAGGCAAGTAAAAAATATTTTTACTTACTTCTCCCAAGCGGCCTGATTGTCATCACGTCCCCCCTCCCCCAATGTAGCATGCAGTGGTGGTCCATCAGAGTGGCTGCATAGAGTGAAATGGTGGGGGATAGGTATGAGCTATAAATCCCATTCTTTCTTGTGCCCATCATTTTCTGCTCACATTCTTCTCAGGCCCAGATAACAACTTGAAACTTTCTTACCTAGGTATAATCCTCTGAAATGACAAACACACAGAGAACTTTTTGACTCACATGTGGCAATTCCTAGTACTCATAAATGCCTCTTCTGGGAGAAGTTGCAGGACTTTCCCAGATTTTCTGAGCCAGAATATACATTGACTGTATTGCAGGAAGGGCCAAATAGTCCCAGGAGAGTGAAAAGCATATACAGAGTTCAACAATAGAAATACGTCGTTCATTTTGGTTTTTCAATGAATGAGATAATAATCAGGAAGATCGACTAACAAGGTTAATTTAGATAGATTTAGAAAAAGTTGCAGCCTCCATCAGCAGTCATATTTTATTTGGTGACATTTTGATGCTAAAAAAGATCTAGGATTGGCCAGAACTTATTTGGAAAACTACCTGAATATGTACTGTAGTTTCTCCATGTGAAGTTGCATCACTGTCATTTGCATTCCACAACCATTTTCATGAAAATACCTGAATTTATATTGTGCAATGTCCAAACACAATTTGTACACAAAGTTGGCAAATATTTGTCTTAGAATTTTCAGAAAAAGCATGATTGATGCTTTACCCATATGTTTTTATAAAACATATTGTATTTTAGATTTGTTGCCTCTGTACCAGTGCTGCCTCCATACCAGTGCTTGATAGTCTGCCTTCATTCATTCATCTCATGTTCAGTTTGGATTTAAGGAGAACACCCATGCTTGTGGACCATTTCTGACTGACTTCATAGCCTTCTCTATGGGTATTGGATCTAATACAGCGATTTTCAACCACTGTGCCATGGCAGACTGGTGTGCCATGGGAGTTTGCAGAGGATCATTTATTAGTAGGGCAATTGGGGGATCTGAGCCACCTATCAGCAGCATGGTGTGCCTTGCCAATGGTAAAAAAACAGATGGTGTGCCTTGACAATTTTAGCACCTTTGTCAGTGTGAGATGAAAAAGGTTGAAAATCGCTGGTCTAATTGGAAAGACTAGGGCTGCAATCCTATCCACACTTCCCTGGGAGTAAGCCCCATTGACTATAATGGGACTTACTGCTGAACAGATGAGCATAGCATTGGGCACTAGGAACCATATTACAGGACTAGGAGTCTTCTGAAACAGCATCTGCTTTGCAAATCGTCCATGCCATTGTTTCTCAAACTGTGGGTCGGGACCCACCAGGTGGGTCATGAGCCAATTTCCAGTGGGTCATGAGCCAATTTCCAGTGGGTCCCCATTCATTTCAATATTTTATTTTTAATATATTAGACTTGATGCTACCATGATATGTGACTGCATTTGGGGAATTGTTACAGACCTGTACTTTAAACAAGCTACTATGTATATTCTTTTAACAATGATAGTAAATGGAACTTCCTCCTGGGTAAGTGTGGGTAGGATTGCAGCCTAGGATTGTTAAAAATGTTCCTGCTTGATGATGTCACTTCAGGTCATGACATCACTTCCACCAAGTCCTGACAGATTCTCATTCTAAAAAGCTAAATGTGTGAGAACCACTGTTCCATGCAATCGCTATAATATGTAGAACTGTTTACCTTCTGAATTGTCCATATTGTTGCAGAGTGCCTCCATGCCACTACTACATTTCCTGTAATGGTAGGTGGTGGTGTGAAAATTCCTCATCAGTGTGGTAAGCATTTCCTCTTAATGGTAGAAGACTTCAGCAATTTCATCCGAGGAATATCATGAACTTGCTTCTTAACACATTACAAAGATGCATCTCTTGGAATGCGCCACATATTGTTTCAGAACACGAGTAGGAAACCATAACTAAGCTTTGATGTGCTACTATGGCTTGTTTCCATAAGATTCTAGTTCTGATTCAAGGCCATTAGAACTTCTACAGAAGTCTGGTTTAGAAAGATCCATTTGAAAATTTGAACTTGAAATAATTGTATTATTTATTTTATTTATTCTTCCTGTTTCTAGACATTGGAATAAAGGTAACCTGGGAGTATAAGTTACATGTGCAAATTAAAGTCACATAAAATGGGAAATTAAAATGTAAATTTAATAATGAAGTCCAAGATATGCTTTTGGAAAAAAAAAATGGAACTTATTAGTAATATTACATTATATTAATAGTGGCAAACCTGTTCAACATACATGATTAGATTTTAAAAATTCTGATCTAATTTAAAATATATGGCCAATAGAGTTACTATGCAGCAAATTCATACTTACTGTAGTGTGCTTACACATTGGTGACTATGATTTAACAATTTTGGAAGGAATAAAATCCAGGAACTACTGTTATGTGATACACTGTGCTGTTACTTTTTTCTTGTCTCTCTCAGCTGTACCAGATGTGAAACTTGAGTGATAATGTCAGGGTAGAGCTCCTTTAGCTGGCCCAGAGGTAATTAGATTCCAAGTCAGCTTTTGAGGAAGAGAAGAAGGGAAGTCGGCTGGAGAGAGAATGGAGCTGTGATTACCTGTTCTGGGTGCTGGCTTGGCACAGTGGTGGAGGCAAGAATGGAGGTGCTTCATGCAGCACTAGCAGGTCAATAAATGACCACAACAATAAGTCAAAAATGAAGATGAGCAAAGACACATGGAGTCCTGCAACCTAGTTTTTTTAATACACCTTTTTCTCCCATAGAAACATATAGGATCAACTTCTGCAAATGGGTGGCCCTTGATTGTTCATTCCCAGACTTAAATGGGTGTTTCTGTTCTTTTGAATCCTACCAAGGGAGTGGAAGCTAGCTCCGTAGGCTGGTTGCCTCATTAGCATGAACTATTTGACTGACCTTAGCCATGGGGTTGGTGAGGGCAGCCAGGGTTGAGGACCCTTCTTTTTGTGTAGCTAACATCATCTTTGTTTACTTCAAGTCAGGAAGCTCTGGGTTGTGACTTTTGTTCACAGAGTCAAATGTGCTGTGCAAGACAAAGCAGGGGCACTCACAGAATTCTCCCAGAAACAAAAGCCAGGCAAAGCTAGAGTGCAAGGGTGGTAAGGATTCCTCTGACAATAATAATGTGGCCTTCCTGGTGCCCTGTGAGTTCCTCTTATTATCAGTCCAATTCTTAAGTATAGTACTGTCTGGAGTGATGCCCTCTTGGCAGGGACCCAGCACAAGAGTATACAAGTGTGTCACACAATACACATCTAAATAAAATTTTTAAAAAGTTGTCAAGGGAGTAAGAAGGTTGCCCGCCCCTTCCTTTCCACCCTCCAGTGACATGACAGCCATTGGTTCTGTTGCTTGGAGTGAGGAAAGCTTCAGTGACAGTTGATGGAAGTCATTGGGAATCAATAAATAGATAATTAAATAAATACCAGCCTAGCTATAGCCAACCAAAACAGGACCATCCTAATTCTCATGGAGTGTTATGGCTGAGCAGGAATTTGAATCCTGGTCTCCTCAGTCCATATAACATTAGAGCCCCATCTAAGTTCTGTTTGGTAGCCACTATACCACACAGGCTCCATTACATGAAACTTTTTACATTTGTTTGTGAATTAGAAGATCTGTTTTCTAGTTGTAATTCTATCAGCACTGGGGATGTAGCACACATCAAATGGACACCCCAATCCTATACTACCATTTTACACTATGCAGCCATGCTGACAGAGTACATGCTGTGGTATTGGGGGTGACCAGATGACCTGGGAGAAAGTGAAAATATTTACTTACCTCTCCATAGTCCGCTTGGCTGTCAGTGGGCCTCCTCACACTTATGCAAGTTGTGTTGCTAGCATAAGTCAAAGAAGAGGCAAGGGACTTGTCCGGCAGGGAGAACGGGGATAAGATTTGGTGTGCACTGCTGATCCACACTCTCCTGGTTCTGAATTGCCCCCAAACTAACGTCTGTCTTTTCACTTCCTACCCCAAACTTCCCCTGAACACCCCCCCCCCCGGATTGGTCCGTCAGTAAATTGGCAGGCATTCCCCAGCTCTTATCTACTTTTCACACCACATAGATAACTAGATCTTCTCCAATGAAATGATTACAACTACAATTTCTGCACTATTCACATGTAATAAATATCCCCCTTCATGCCCATAAGTATGGGCTAGAACCACTTTAAATGGTTACTTATAGGCTGTTTTGGAAAGTGGGGGTTTAATCATTCTCACATCATTGTCTCTGCAGGTTTTCTGGTTGCTGCTTAAGAAATCTTCCAGTGAGAATAGAAAAAAAAAAAGTTATGTGATCATAATGTGGTGTCTCTTCTCTCCAGGGTATTATGATGCGAGCTACTTTTTTGTTTTGAAATGAAGAGATGAGACTGTAATGGGTAATAGAAAGCATTTTATTTAAATTTAATAATTCACAAATGTTACCATTTTAGAAATTAGAGCCCAGAGGATAAATTAGATGATTGCAATTGCAGTGTTGGCTGATCTAATCAGCCTGTGGCACTTGATGAACTGTAATGGAAAGAAAGAATCAATGTTAAATAGATTCTACATTAATATATATAATCTTATCTAAATATTTATTTTTCTTGAAGTGTCTCTGATGCTACTGGGAAATGATTAGAAAGAGAAGATGCAAATCACTGACACCAACTGTGTTGATGTATCATTAAGGGTTCAGCCTGAGACACTATTTTAGATTTACTTACTCTAGATCAGGGATGGGCAAACATTTTGGCAGGAGGGCTGCATCTTCTCTGACACTGTGCCCAGTGCCAGAGAAAAAAAAAATCCACATTTCAAATTTGAATAAATTTACATAAATTTGCATAAATGAATACATTATAGATAGCACATATGAATGAATGAATTTTACTGAACTTATTTATAATACACATGAGAGCTATAATACAGGCAGGGTGACAGTACTGTTATCTTTTTATTTACTTTTTAAAATTATTTTCCAAAATAAAAACAAACAATAAATATAAAGAAACACATAACAAATACAAACTCAATACACAACACAAAAACACACCGTTGGAGGGTGCAGGCAATCATATGTCAATATATCTAATCAATCAATACATATCTTTTAATCTTGTTCCTCTTCTAGTTTAGCCTCTTAATATCATTTATCTATCATATCATATCCTGTATAATATATCATGTATACAATATATTCATCTAAATGCCCTATCTTATACATCTACAATTTCATTTTCAACCAAGCATAGAATGGTCTCCATTGCTCTATCTGTGTTGGTTTGCGCTGTTGATCCAAAATCTCTGTAAGTCTATCCATTTCCGCCACATTCATTATTTCCTCTATTAATTCATCTTTCGTTGGAATTTTAATATCTTTCCAGTATCTAGCATATAAAATCCTTGCAGCAGTTAATATCATAATAACTAAATACACATCATTTTCTTTATCTATAATATCTAAGGTAATATTAAACAAAAATAGTAGTACTGTTATCTTTATGTAGCCCTATCAGGCCATATAAACATGCACTCCCCCTTCCCTGAGTAAGACATTTCAGGGAAGTGCTACAGGGTTTGTTGTCCTTTGGATGAGAGTGGGAGAAAGCACCTGTGCAACAGAGATTTCGCATGTACAATATTTGTAAAATTTGTTACAAACACAAACAGAACCTATTGGAAGCAAGCAGATTCCTAAAAATATGCAGTAGATCCCCAGAGAGACAGCCACAGCACCTCAAGGTACAGGTGTGCATCTTTAGTGACATTCTGACCAATGACAGACCACATGTACAATGGTCTGTCATTGGTTTACTGTACAGTCACTTAACTTACTGTATAGTAGCTTAAAATGCATAAAAACTTACCTCTGTATTGATCGTATTTAGGAAGTTCCAGAGGCCCCTTCCAGGTCATGCTCGGCCTCAGAAGCCTCCGGAAGCTATTTCTGGTTTTTGGAAAGCTACTTCCAGTTTGCTTCCAGAAATAGCTTCCAGAAATAGCTTCCAGACACTTCTCTGGGCCATTCTGAGACCCATGCAGGCCTAGCACGACCCAGAAGAGGTCTCTGGGGCCTCCTAAAGACAAAACCACCTACATGAAGGTAAATTATTATGCAGTTTTTGCATAACACCAAAATCACTTAACAATGGGATTAAGAGAAAGTAACCCCCTCGTTAAGTGGCACATACCTGTATTTCATTTTCAGCCAGCCCTCTCTCTTTCACTGTTCATTCAAACTGTTTCTTGCAGATACATCCAGAAAGCTCTGGTCACAAATCCGACTCCTGGAGATGAATTACCCATCCAAGAAATCATCCATGGCTTTTCAGACACACTTTTATCAAGTGACCACTCATTCAGAGTGATCAGGCCAGTCAAAGAGATTTCGGTCCCCATAGGGGAAGAAAAGCAGGATAAAAATACAGTAAATTTAATAAATCTCATGCCATCATAAAACTGCAATAACGTACATCAGATCATTGGCCCACCTGGCCAAATATCTTCAGGGTTCTTGAAGGCTCTTGGCAGAAGGCTGTCCTAGCTCTACTTCTTCAAATTTTATAACTGGGGATGCTGAGAAACAAATCTGGGATGACCTGGAATGAGTTTGGGATGAAGCTTGCACTGAGGTAAGCAAGCTTCAGACAGCTATCTTAGACGACTGTACAGTACGTGTAGATACACAGTGAGAGAAGGAGAGAAAGCATGAAAGACATGACAGTTAGTAAGAGGGTGAGGTGAAGAAGTGGATAGTCACATTCCCGTGTGTATAATGTAGAAAGAAAAACTCTTCTTGACAACAATGGTATATTTTCCTACATAAAACATGTTTAAGTTTTAACATATGTCTAGGTCCACAGGAATCTCTCATTTCCTGCATTTCATATGTGTTTGGGGCCAGTTCAACAACCAAGCCTTCGTGCAATTGGCGTGCATTAGAAGTCCAACTTTCCATTTTGTATTTACATTTTGGTCACTGCAAAATATGTCTTCCAGCTGGTTGGCTTCACTAATAAGCATTATTTTAAATGAAAAGAGCTGTGTTGCCTTTTGCTTTAGTGGAAATGTTTTTCTTTATTCTAAATATTCTTTTCAATGGACTTTGCTGATCATGCCAACTGGCACTGAGTGGCTAATTCAGTACCAGGCATTGGAGAGAGAGACAGAAAATCACTGGACAGTCAAAGAGACCCTGACAAAGCCCAATTGTGTTTGGGGATTACTTTAAATAGTATGTGGACTCTTTAGAAATATCACCATGATGGCTAAATATTTGGCTTCAGCTTTTAATCTCAACCTCCTTCCCAAGTCATGCAACCCACCACCAGTTTTTGGCCTTGGCCAGATGTTTTGCCCATTTCAGGGCAAAGAAATACCTGGCACATGCCCATCAAACTTCAGCTTAGAAATAAGACCCTTGAAGAGATTTCATTAACAGTCTCACACTTAGGACACAACTGATCAACAGGAAATACTGATAGAATCTATATTTTAAAGTGCTGGGGGAGTGTGAGATAGTGGCAGCACTTGCAACAATAAAGCTTCAGGAGCCTATTGGCTTAAGATGGGGAGGAGCTCTGTGGGCAAGGGGAAGAGATGAAATTTTGGAAACCTCAGTGAGAAGTCCCAGGAGGTCGGAAACAGAGAGGAAGGGAGCCAGTTTTCAAATGGAATGGGACAGAACAGACTATAGACTAAAAAAACAGGAAACTGGGGAAAGGTTGGGGACACCAGAGAAGATGTGCAAAGGAGAGTGAGAATAGAGGAGAGGGTTTTAAGGAAAATAAAGTATTGTGACTGAATCTAAGGGCAAGGGATTCTATGCTGTGAGAAGCAATGGACAGAGAATAAGAGCACTAGGTAAGCAGAGAGACTGACCAAGAGGTAGAGTTAGGATATGTAGAAGACAGGGCTGGCCCACACGCACAAGGCAGGGTAAAGCAGCCACCTCAGCCTGCAGCCTTTCAGTGAGGCTGTTGCATGCAGTTGGTCCACAGCCAGAGATGATGAACAGCAGCCATGAGGCAGTGGCCCAGTAAGATGATCTGGCACTGGTAAGATGCTGGGCATAGTCAGTGGAAGGGCAGAAAGGGGTGGGAGGGGGAAGAACAGAGCAGGAAAGCAGCAACTCCACAGATATCCTATCTCCCTTCCTGGCCTTGATCCACCTGCCTGGGTTCACTTGGAGTTATGCCAGAAAAAGAGCTGGTGTAGGTCCAAGTATACCTATTGGGGAATTGGAGGCTTACCCTGAGGTAAAGGAATGAACCTTAAGGTGGCCTCCAGGATAACCCCCCCCCCCATACAGCACTCACTCAGTTAGCACAGCTGAAACAGTGGGGGGGGGGATTTAGAGCCCAGTCTTATCCTTACCAGCAATCATAGCTTAAGGGTCCTCAGCTGGCACTGACAGCCATAAAGCAGTCAGCACCAGTCATAAAATAAAATGCCCTTCAATAGCATGCTACTCTGCACAGTGTCAGGAGCACTGGTGGAAAGGGCTGAGCCTTCCTACCCACATTGTCACATCTCCCAACACTTGCCCGAGCACATAAGATGGGAGGGGGAAGGGCAGATGGGGTGGGAAGGGTGAAAAACCGTGCGGGGAGGGGGTGTAGATTGGGTCCAAGAAGAGAGCATGTTTGGCGGCAGCAGCAGTTGCCAAACTCTAACCCCCTTCCCAGACCTGATCCTATGGCGCAGGTTCAGGTGGACATGTAGAAGCTATTTAACTAGTACTGGTCCAAGTAGACCCCCTGTGTTACTAAGGCTTACCCCTGGGTAAGGGAATATTGTTCTTCTGCACTAGGAACAGTCTTCACAACTGCCCTCCCAAAGGATGCAGCAGTAGCCATTTGGTGCAATTGCATCAGTGGAGTGGGAGGAATTGATAGGATTGTGCTATTAGGATTGCACTGTAACAGTTTTTTAAAAAGTTTTCCTTCATTTTATAAATAAATTATTGAAATATTAAATTCTAATACATGTGATATTTTTCATGTTCATTTCCATTAATCACCTATAGCACAGAATCACACAGAATGAACAAACAAGTTGGCATTCATTTATTGTTTTTGATAGATCTCACAATGTCTATTAATAAAGACTTTTGATTACTTGCCTTTTCAGATTTCCAAATGCATCTGGAGCCTGCTTTGCTTTTGTTTAACCAAGCTCTTAATTTGCACTTGATTACACTCAGTCTTCTAGGTTGTTAGGCCAAATACTGGAAGATCCTGAGTGCCTGCAGCTCTCATAGAAATCATAATTTCTTTACAATGTGATAATTATTGCATTCCAAGAGGATTAGCATAATAAAAGCCACACTTACACTGGAATAAAATCCGATTAGAAGAAAGTTTCCTCTGGTCATAATCAATTTTGAGACTATCTAACTGGATTGAAATTTCACTGAAACAATTTGGAACTTGCACACCATTTCACAAAACATAAAATTCCCCTTAGCAGAAGGAGCCAGCACAAAATGAGGTGGAACACAGGGCCATTTACGCATTTTCCACACAGAAAGCATTCTGTGTGTGGGAAAAGTTTGGAATTCTCATGAAGATTATCACTTATGATGAATGCATATATGTACACAGGAGGAAAGCTGTTCTGGAAATATATGCATGAAAAGGTGAAATAGGTGTATGACAATGCTGTGAAAGAGACTGGGCTTAAACACACCTCCTTCTGAGTAAAATTAGCCAACAGACCAACTAAGAAATCAGCAACCCAGGTGTCCCCAGAGCACTCTTCCCAATCCAAAGAGTAGACCAAGAAATTTTATGAACAAGGCAAAGTTTATATTAAATAGCCAATGCTCATACAACCAAAAAGCTTTGCTCGGGTGCGTTTTAACAGGGAAAATTTCCACACATAACTTAAAACAGTTAATCCTGACCTGCCTTCCTCTAGACCAGACTCCGTTCGTAAGGGCTGATAGCAAGCAGAGAAGGACAGCCAATTCACATAGAAAACTCAGGCTAAAGGACTGTAACCCAGCAGGCCTTTACTCCCCTAACAAGCCAAGTTCCCTTAAAAAGAAAAGGGCTGTTCACCCTAACTTCTTGTGAGAAATACCCCTCTCAGATCCTCAAGGCTCCTTCAAGCATTCTTGAACCCATGTAGGATGGTCAGTATCATGATCAGGGGAGGTGTTGCTGGGCAGCCCAATCCTGAGCTGCCCAGCACGCGCGGCTGCAGCAGCGCCAAAGTGGCTGCCACTGCATCTAGCGCATGCCAGGCAGCCGCCGCCTCCTTCTCTTCTTTTTTTCCAATCCAGTGTGTGGGAGCAGCAGCAGCTGTGGTAGACAGGTGAATAATAGTGGGTGACCCCATTGATATGCTGCCTGAGGCAAATACCTCAGTCAGCCTCATGGATGGACCAACCCAGATGGGCACTGTCAGAAGAACTGATGAGATTGATCATCACAGTGCAGAAGTATTACAGGCATATCCTAACTGTTAGATATGGGGTTTCCTTTGTCCTACAACACCTGGCTCGTACTTGTAGTGTGAGAGTCTCTCAAGCGAAAACAGGATCAATGTGTATATACCACATTGCACGGAACTATCAATAAACACTCAGGATTCTTTATGGTTTACAGACAGTAGTAATTAATTAGTTATATCATTATTATTTACTGTATTTTTTGCTCCATAAGACACACCTGACCATAAGATGCACCTAGTTTTTAGAGGAGGAAAACTTACTTTTAAAGTAAGCCTGCCCTCCCCCTGTGGCGCCTGTGCAAATGAGGACCTTGCCCCCGGTGCGGACCTTGCCCCCTTTGTTCTCCGCCTGCCCTGCCCCTGTGGCGCCTGTGCAAATGAGGACCTTGCCCCCAGTATTCGCTCCATAAGATGCACACACTTCCCCCCCCCACTTTTTTTTGAGGAAAAAGTGCGTCTTATGGAGCAAAAAATGCGGTATATTTAATTATTGACCTCCAGGACTGAAAAGAATCCAAGCCTTTCTGCACCTTCTGCACACTTTTCTAACTTTCACATGAAAATGCATGAGTCATATGATGCATTTCTGCCTGCTATTACCATAAATGGATTCTAATAATATTTAAATCTAATAGTCCATATGCTTTGATGGAAACAGATTTTGTTGTTCATACTGCAGCCTTATTCAGCATACGTCTGTAAATGTAAAACGTGGTTGACGATTTAGTATAAATTCCAGAGAAAACCTTCATGAATTTGAAGTCACAATATGCCAGTGTATAAGTCGGCCTCCATATTAAAAAGAGAGGAAACCCCTGTGAGTACATCCAAGGGAATTTCTTTTGGATAGAGGCTAAAGACTCTCATTTGTTTTTAAGGTGTTTAAGGTGTTCCTATCTGAATACAGAAAATGTTAGTTGGTGACAAAAGTGGCGTCCCTCTGTGGCAGGTGTCTCTCTCTCTCACACACACACACATGCACCAACACACACCCACTTGTGGTGCTGAGCAGCAAGTGCTGCTGGCAGTGGTGCCTGGCGCAAAGTGCAGTGACGTGATGATGCCAGCGTGCCATCACGTCACCACCAATTGCTTCTGGGGAGCCTCAATTTGCAGCCAAACAGACACAGGTGTGGGTGGGTGGGACAGCCTTCTGCTGCCAAATGCAGCATGGAGCTTCGTTCAGTGGAGCCTCAGGCAATGCAATCGTCTACCCCCCCCCGCACCACCCCAGAACATTGCACTGGGGCAATCTCTTAACAGTCCTTTCCCCCCCCCCCATGGCACCAGTAGGCATCAAACTTTCATGTTATACTTTAGAATAAAATAGTAGTAGAGAGCAATGGGTCTCTTGGGAATCTTTTTTTAACATCTCTTTTTAACCCCTTCAGGTATTTGGGTTCAGTATTTCATCAAGAGGCACATCTAATAGCCATGGTTCCTGCAGTAGTTTGCTTCTGCTTCTGAACACTAGTTCATGGGAAGGGGGACTTGAAGCTTTTGCTCACTGGCAGTACCAAGAAGAATACTGGGGGGATTCAGGAGGGGCAAAGTGCATGGGGGGGTTGTTGTTCCACATGTCAAATTTCTCACATGTGACTTTAACATTCCCATCCTAAATGTTTTTGCTTTTTAAAAATAAGTTCTATTCCGTTGGATGGGATTAAAACTTTTTTTCCCCTTCACTCCAGTCAATCGTTGGGCCATTTGAACAATAGCTAACCCCAGACTGGCCCCACAAAATTACAGACATGTGCACTCACACTGTATGTACGCCCTAACTTCTCTACCTCCCTTCCCAGTTTCTTTCTGTAATCACATGGAGGGGCAGTTAGACTAACTAGACAAGTGTCCATATATTCTATATGTTGAGCTACATTTTTTTTAATTTAAAGGAAAGCACTCTTGAGCATGTGACAAGTAATTCCTTCAAGGAGCCACAGAGTTTCAACTACTTATTGGGGGGGGGGCCTTGCCCTCCTCTAGTGATGCCTGTGTTTTTATTGGAGGGCATCACAAAGTAGTAATACCAGGGCTGTAGCCAGCCCTTCCTTCCTGGGCAGGACAGCTGCATTTCAAGGTAGAGATTCAAATAACAGAAGCAGGGAGAGGAGGACAAACAGTGGTGACTGTAGCTCGTGGGTTGGTACATGTCCAAACCAGGCTGGGAAAGAGAGCAGGGTGATGGCAATCTGTCAATCTGCCCACAGTCACCAGACTGCTACAGGGCTTCACAAGTAGGCTAGCCCTAGAGCTTCAGTTGTCAGAGTTTTTTTTAATTACAGTTGTTCCTGTTTTTAAAACAGGCTTATATACTTTAAATGGTGTCTGTCATGCTACAGATTAAGTGACACATTTTTCCACAAAATCCTTGATGGGGCATAGCAGTGCTTTAGGTGGGGATGTAGTGGTGTAGCTAAATAGCTGCAGCAGGTCCCAGCTGCACCAGGCAACAAGCTACCTGGGGGACAGCTGGCCATCTGCCCTTTTATACAGCTCCCTGCTACAACCAAGCAACCTACATTTTGAAGTTGCCTGCCTGGAATGAGCCCCCAGCAGGAGCAGCGAGCCTCACACAGGTGACGGTAGCAGCAGCCAGAGCAGCAGCAGCACACTTCTGGTGCATCATTTTGCCCTTGGCTACACTTTCATTAGCTATGCCACTGAGCCTTGGTGGACAGTGGACTCACTGCTACTTTGGAAAGTTTACAAATAGCCCTCATTTTCATGCCTTCCTTATGAGCTCTTATAGGTGCCTGGCAGCCATTGGAGACAAAAATGCTGAAACAGCTGGATCCTTAGTGCAATCCAGCAAGAGCAACTCTTAACGTTCTTTGTCCCAAATACTATAGAGATCAGTAGTGCAAAAACATCCTGCAAGTTCTATCAGGGCACTGCTATATTATCTATCACTTTCGCCAATCTGTAGAATTCAATTTGCCTTTCAGGACCTTATTTTTAAATGTGCTGTTTGTGGAAGGACACTGTAATGTATCAGAGCAACAGGTAGTTTAATCAATAGCTGGAAACTAAAGCTAGGGTGCCTTAAATTAGATATAAGGCACAAATGTTTAATGGGAAGTGTAATTAACTATTCACATTGTTTACTAGTGAGGGATACTGGATAATCCATTATTCACTCATTTAGTCATGATTAGACTCTTTGCTATAAGATGTGGTTTCATCCAATAAAAATCAATGCTCCTGGTATTTTGATATGGCAGGTTAGCGGCCTGTTGTATGGGATATTTAATTTTTATTTATGGAATATTGTTGGGAATATTTATGGGATAGTGTTGTATGGGATATTTAATTAGGCACTCTTAACATGAAGATAGATCTGGCAGAAATATGCTGGCTCTGGATCTGTAAAATGAGTTACTGCTGCTGCCATGACTTTCAGTTTCATATGTAAACTAGTTGATATAAATTACCTGCCTTTGTTGACCTGGACAAGCCTAGAACAAAGAATAACAACTGCCTAGCCAAACTTCCTATTTCCTATCCTGGCCAGAGCCAAATTTCTATCTCCCCTACCAAATGTCAATGTTAGCGCTTCCGTCTCTCTGCTGTTACTGTGAGAAGTGGACAGCAGATGAATCAGACAAACATTGAGAATGCTAGACTCTTGTGTCCTGTAGCATTCTCAGTTACCTCCTCTATTGTTCCTCTAGCAGCTCTGAGTCTAGGTTATCACTGTTTGCTTCCTTTTCCAAAGTGTTCCAAAGCAAAAGGAAGACAAAGTTTTGTTTTGCAAAGTGTTTGCAAACAAAGATAGGCGAGTCATAAGCATGATGGGAAAGAATCTGAGAACTGCAGATAAGTGAAACCATATATATGGGACCTGCAGATACAGTGGGGCTACTGTATATGTTCTCTAATAACTCAAAAATATCTCATTTGGTTATAAAAACAAAAATATTTTCTCTCCATTTCATTTGGTGACATGTTACGTTTTCATTTGCTCTAAATGTGTTCTCACACTTTGTCATCTATGTTTGATCTACTTCATCAGGTGGAAACCAGACATTCAAGGTTCATGAATATCCCTTAAAACATCCTACAATGAAGAAGACGGATGCAAATAATTAATGCAATTTTGCTGAAATTTCCTTAAGCACAGGGTAGAAGAAGGCTTGAGTGCATCTCAGAGTAAGGGGACTTATGTCACAGGGTGTCATGTGCCAGCCAGTCCTATGGGCTTCCTCAGATCTGCACCAGCAGATTTTGCAGGCACAAATCCAAGCAGCCTGTGTAACATTCAGCAGGGCAGAGATGGGGGTTAGGACCTGGCCTAGATCTCCCAGGCCAGTCCCAACCCCCTTCTGGGCCCAATCTGCTTCTCAGACTGCCCTCCACACCCCAGAATGCCTCTGTTCCACCCTGATGCCGCCCTCTTCCACCCCATTCCAGCCTGCCCAGGCTGGCACAAACTCACTATCCACTGGTGCGGCTCCGGCATTGCTGAGCCGCAGCACATCTGTGTGCTGGCTCAGCTTCCTTCTGAGTAGCCGTGAACGTGCTTTGTGGTGGAGCGGTGTTTGGATTGCGCTGTATGTTTACTTTTTGAATCTTTACCTTCTATTCTAAGTGCACTCTGACACATCGCCAGTTTCTCAGATGTACTTCGAATACATCTTAGTGGTTTTTAACTTTTCCAGTTGGCTTCCCAAATACTTTGTTGGTTGATTGTCAAGTTACACTTCAGTAGCCAGTTTATGATTTTATTTTATTTTCATAATTTGGGCCAGATTTTCTGTCTTTAGAGTCAATGTCCCTTTTCACCCGGCATGAGGACTTTTCTAGTGGATGTTTGCTAGTGTTCTTCTGCATCTTCTTAGATTGTGAGCCCTTTTGGGACAGGGAGCCATTTAATGTTTTTATTTTTGTCTGTAAACCACTTTGTGAACTTTTTTGTTGAAAAGCAATATATAAATACTGTTAATAATAATAATAATAATAATAATAATAATAATAATAATAATAATAATAATAATAATAATAATGAGGAGGAGGAGGAGGAGGAGGAGGAGGAGGGTGATGATGACAACAGCAACAATAATAATATTTTTACCTTTTATGCCCTCCCTGACTCAATTTAATCAGAAGTTCTAATTTTGCCTTTCTGCTTTGTAATACACATTTTATTTGAGGATTCTTTTGTGAATTTTAAAATAAGTAGTATAGAGAGGAAAATTGTGAGAAGTTTCATTGTACAAATGGGATTTGTAAGTTATGAATAGGACACTAAACAGTATAAATTTGCTTAGGTGTTTGTGTTAGCAAAATTGAAAGTGGAAACTCCCCTCCCCATAAGAAATATCCACAATTTAATTTCTTTCTTGCAATTATTTAATGTTGTAGACAGATTTTATAACTTTCCTTTTGTTAGAGGATCTGCTTTTGTTTTGTAATCTGGAGGCTGAACAGAATGTTCAATGCCAAAAAAAGCAAACAAGCTGAACAAATAGCAAAGGCAGATTTTAATTTCTTTTAATAAATAGCACTCATAAAACTCAGTTTTACAGTACAGCTGTTATTTTCCAAAGGTGCCAGTTTATAATAGGTAAAACAGATATGCTTACCCCCCTCTCCTGCCCCTTATTTATAGGAAATTGTTTGCAGGAATGAAACTCCCCAAGTTAACCCGAAGAATGGGGTGGGAGGGAGTAGTCAAAATGCTGAGCTGATCTTTGTTTCCCAACATATTCATTGTAACATATATTTCTAACTTTATGGTAATTCTTAATGTCAAATTAATCATATTATAGGTATTTTTTGCCTGACATGAGGAATCGATCTCATTTCTTCTCTCACATTCCAAATATGCTACTTTGTGGGAAGAATTAACACTTCTAATTCCAGTTTGATTCTAATTGGATTTTTTAGCAAATGAGTTCAACTTCTTCAAGATCATATTAAAGTCTGCCTCATCAAACTGTTCTGAATAAATGTTTTCTTTTTTCTGGGCAATGCTTTATCCTTTTCTTTGTAACTTATGATGTCTTTTCTGACTACAGTTTCAAGACAATTCCAGCAAAGTTAGGAAAAATATACATCATAACCCTGCTCCAATTTAGTGCATTGTTCAAAGCAATCACTTCATTCCCATTTTGGTTGGAACTCACAGATTCCTGAATTTATGATTGCCAAAACCAACACTTGTCGAAACTGAATGCTTAACTCATCTGTTTACACAATGGTGTACTACTCAGTGAGGTCTAAAGCCTGATTCCATTGTTAGATTTTACTTTGTTGTGGTATGGATATCCTCACCAGAGCCGGGGGGGGGGGGGTAGCTTCTCCATTAATTCCAGAAAAGGAAATTTCTGTATATTCCTTTATAAATGAGAAGTCATGTATATGCAGGAGCTCTTTGCCACATTAACTACATTCAGAGCTCTGATGAATGTTTCTTGGTTCAAAGTGAAACAGTGATTACCTGCCCACTATTGGTTTGTTTGTTTTGATCTGTAAACTTCTGTGTGAACTTTTTGAATTGGAAAAACTGTATATAAATATTATCAGTGATGTCACAGCCCACCACATGTTTGGACTGGGATTTTTGGTTGCTCACTAGTTTGAACTCAACCCAAAAGTTTAAAAACTGAGATATCACCATATAATGTTTGATGTTCCTAGTAGTGTATGTGTTCTTGTTATACCACTTTGAGCCCTGGAAAAGTGAGTGAGTGAGATATATAGACAAGGAAAACAAATCTCTTCAGAAGCTGCTGGTGTGATCCCGCCAGCTGCTGGAGTCATGTGCTGGTGTATTAATGTGCTTCTGGTTTTTTTGTCCGGTGTTGAATCACATCCATGTTGCCCAAGATGGGCCTAAATGTCATAAACAGGCCTTGCAGCACATTATGTTGATATATATTAATATCCCCAATAAGGCACAAAACAAGGTGATTCGCTATTTAACATACTGCAATATGGGTAATAACTCACCTACAGTCCAATCCTGAACAGCTTGGAGCACAAGGCTGCCACAGTGCCAAAAATGGCTGCTGAGGCATCCTGAACACAACTGGGCAGCCGCCGGCTGTTCATTCCCTTCCCACGGGCAGGGAAAGTAGACCTACAATGCTGCAGAATCAAAGTGTTCCGTTCCAGGCCACGTGGCCCGACAGCTGAGCTCCACTGGTCCTGCCCTCCTCTCATCCCACTCCCTCCCCAGCTGCCTTCTCTCCGCCCTCTCCCCACCACCCCCTGCCCTGGAATGCCTCTTCCCCGTCTCCTCCCATGCCCCCATCAACCTCTCTGCTGCCTGGCAGTTTGGACGACTGCCAAGTGGCAGAGCACCAGCTTTCCACTGGAGCTAGCACAGTGCGAGCTCACGCTGGACTAACTCCTGTGCTGGGCCAGTGCTAAGCCCCGCAAACGTAGCTTATGGCACATTTGTGATAGTGTGCACCAGCTGTAAGCCAACATGCAGAGCTCAGAATTGGGCTTCTAACTTTCTACCTTTCCACTTCTAGTGTGAGTTTGTGCATTGGAGGAGACAATTCAAGGCTACTGTCATACATTGCTGCTTTTCCTAGGTGTCCCACATAGTTCCAAGCTGCCAATCATGCCCTGGCAATCTCAGCTTATCACTGCTTACACTTGCAAAGAGTCAAAAACATTTTGTCTTGCATTACCCCTCACCTCCAGCCAATCAGTCTTAAACTTTGACTGTGCATCCATTGCTGAAAAGGCTCCCATCCAGCACCCCCAAGCTGAATAGTCTCTCGAGAGTAGTCCTGAATTGCCTTTGAACAATTGCCTTTGAACTTACCTGAGGGTGTACATTAATTTTCTATTTTTAACCCTCTTTCTTATATTAGAAGTGCCACATGGAAGATGGGGCTGGTGTAGCTTAGCTTTCCTCCCAGGGGCTGGTGATATTCTGAGAAGACTGGAAGATGATGCAACCTGGTATTAGTCCTGTTTTCATTTTGTTAGGCTGCATGTCTCTGAATGTCACCAAGCAGCTTTGCATACCATTGGAACTATAAAGCAACAGAACAGATGCCGCAGATATACTGTATATACATGTGAACATTTTACATAAGAAGTATCTCGCAGATCTCACCACAGTTTATAGGGATATCAGAAAAAGAAAAAAAAATCCCAATTTTATGGACTCATTCAGCTTGGCAGAACAAGTACAGTACAGCCTATTTATCCGCATTAGTTCTGTTCCATGACTTGGCGTGATTAACAAAAAACGCGTTGTGCTAAATTCCATAGAGTTACGCAAATACACTGCAGCCTGACACTTCAGGTGGAAGGAAACTAAGGCAGCTGTTATCAATCCCTCTCCCCTCCACTCTGTGCTCAGCGCTCCCCGTTGCCAGCTGCCCGGCTGCTTTCACATGGGATGCTGATCTTTTAAGAGTCCAGCCCTATGCGTTTCTACTCAGATGTAAGCCCCATTCCAGTCAATTGGGCTTACTCCCAGGAAAGTGTGGAGAGGATTGTAGGCTGTGTCTCATGCTTTGCTTGGTGGGAAGGCTTTTTTGTGTGATTGCCTGCACCATGGGGGGGGGGGTTTGCTTGTGTCAGTGATTGCCTGCACCATCTCAGTGGGGGGGGGGGAATTTGGCAAACAAATTTTTTAAAGCAATCCCCTCTGTTGCTACCACACCTGCCCCTGTGTGAGTGAGAGTGAGTGAGTGAGTGAGTGTGAGAGAGAGAGAGAGAGAGAAAGATAGAACTCCATCTTGCTGCACGTGTTCTGGCTACAGAGATTTTCAGCCCCCCCCCTTACCCTCTTCAGCCTCTTTGCTGGCTCAGGGGCTCCAGGAGTGTTACTGTTCCTTTGCAAGGGGAACCTCTTCCAGGGCTCCAGGGCTATTTCCCTGCCTGGGCAAGGCAGAGCCTTTTTGCAGTGTTTTGGGCTGCCTGGAAATGGAGTGAGATGCCACCGCAGGGCAAAGGAGGTAAAGGGGCATGTGACTTTCAGTTCCCCCACCCCATTCTCGTTGAGACAAATACGCAGGTAAAAAATCCATGGATAAATAGGCTGCACCTGTATTGCTTCCAGCAATCCGTGAAATAGTATTCTGCCAGAGTGCTGGCAGGAAGACCAGAGCCTTCCCATGTACATTGGGGGATCACTGGCATCAATCCACCAATGCAGGTAAAGCAGAGGGGGATGCGGGATGGAGGGCAGAATGGGGCAGCAACAGGGCAGGAGAAGTGTGGATTGTATTCAGGAAGGGTTGGGTTCAGCAGCAGCAGTGGTGGCCACCAAATCCTAGCCCCTTTTGCAGACCCAATCCTGCAGTGCAGATCCACACAGATCTGTGCCAGTGAATTCACTAGCATGGGTTCAAATAGGCCCCCTCATGCTGCAGACACATGAACATTCATTCCCTTAACCAGAGGAGACCTTCACAATTGCCCCCCTGTGGGATGCAGCAGCAGGGCCCATGGGGGTGCAGGGGGGTCATCATCAGTGGGGGGGCAGAGGGTGCAAATGCCCCAGGCTCTCAGAATGTAGGCTCCCAGGGGGCAGCACCGCGACCCACCACCTGCCCCCCTGCCGCCGCCACCGTAGTCATCATCGCTATTACTTCTGGGTTGGAGGGCGGAGGTTGAGTAAGTGACCCCTGACATGAAAACCACCAAGATCACACAGTACATCATACTTGAGCCCAGGCTCATATAGGGCTCTGGGAGCCACAGGAGGGGAGTCGTAAATTTCCTGGGAAAATGTTTGCATATATTATACAAAGACTAGCATTCATATTTTAAGCCTTTATAATTTAATGTATTGTAATTTATACAAATTACGATCCAATGATTGTATGAAATTATGATCCGATGGGAAGGGAAAGGGCCCAAAAGAAACTGTGTTAACGTGATAAAGTTCCTCATAGAAACCCTGTGCAGCAGTAGTCATTTTGGCATTGCTTCATTGGTGGGAGGGGGGATAGGATCAGGCTCAAGAAGACTGTACAAAATGAACATGTGTGAACAAACCCATGAGAATAATATTATCATGAAATAATATTATTCATGAGAATACTATTACAAAAGAAAAAAGGATATTGGAAGCCCATTCATTGTAAACAGGAATATGGGACCTCATACAAATGTTCATCTTAAATCCTTTCCTCAGGGGCTTTATGTTCCTGTATGTTCCCCTCTTGTAATGCAAATAAAAAATATCAGCTCAACTGTTTAGTACTTCCTAATATTTAATTACTTAAAGATGTTCCATCTATGATACAATACAGACACATGTTCCAGTAGAGATTCTCAGTGTGCTTATTTAAATTAGTCAATTCAATTTCATTTTTTTACTGATTCCTGAATAGTTACTCTAGATCAGTGTTTCTCAAACTGTGGGTCAGGACCCACTAGGTGGGTCGCAAACCAATTTCAGGTGAATCCCATTGAGTTCAGTATTTTATTTTTAATATATTAGATTTGATGTTACCATAGTATGTGACTACATCTGGGGAAATGTTACAGACCTGTCCTTTTAAAAGGCTGCTCTGTATATGCTTTTAACAATGATAGTCAATGGGGTTTACTCCTAGGTAGGATTTCAGCCTAGGATTGTTAAAAAATTTTCCTACTTGATGATGTCACTTCTGGTCATGACATCACTTCAGGTGGGTCCTGACAGATTTTCATTCTGAAAGTGGTTCCCAGTGCTAAAAGTTTGAGAATCACTGTTCTAGATCCATTCATAAAGTGGTTCTAAGTTGCTTTCGGCTGTGCCACTAGGAGAACATTCATATGCTATAGCAGTGTTTCCCAAATTGTGGGTTGGGACCCATCAGTGGGTTGTAACCCAATTTTTTGGTGGGTTGCAAAACTGACAAACTGATAGCTTGTCATGAAGAAAAATGTATTGAGCCCAATGGAAACTGAATGGAGCAGCATGTATACATTTACCCATGAGTAGGAGAATGTACCTTGGTCCACTTCAGGGGTGTCCAAACTTTTTGGCAAGAGGGCCACATCATCTCCCTGACACTGTGTTGGGGGGGGCAGGGAAAAAAAGAATTAAGTTACATTTAAAATTTGAATCAATTTACTTAAAGTTACATAAATGAATATATTAAAGATGAACTTATATGAACAAAGGAAGGTCTTGCAATAGCTCAAGGACTATAAAAGGCCTTGCACAAAGCAAGGCTGGCCTTTACTTTGCTGCTGCTGCTGCATCACAGATGTGAAACAGCAAGCAGTGGAGGAAGCCCTCGTCCCGCAGCTCACGAGAGAGGTCAAACAGCCACCCTCACGCTGAGTAGTTGCGTTGGGCCAGTGCAGGCTCCATCAAATTTCTGGAGGACCAGAGGCTCATAGGAGACTGGGGGCTCCCTGAGGGCCACATTGAGAGGCCTCGAAGGCTGCATGTGGCCCCAGGGCCGGGGTTTGGGCACCCCTGGTCCATTTCAAAGGTCAGGCCCAGCAGACTGCAACACCACAAGCATGGACCTGATCTGCTGAATGTGGAGTTAAACAAACATTCAGAGAGGAGTGAAATAGTGGGGGAGGGTGTTGACCAGTGAGCAGAATGGGGGCAGGGAGGGGCGAAATAGGGTGGGGCAAGGGTAGAGACAGCTGGAAAAGTCTCTGGAGCCCAGGTCTACTAACCCATGTGGCATCAGTAGGGCCCACAACATCCTGTGTGGGCAACAAGTCTGAGTAGATTGGAAAACATAAGATCTCAAGAAATTTCTGGGGTCCCTCCTTTGGCTCCTGGGCCCCCCTTTTGACCCTGGGCCCAGGTACAAATTACCCCCTTTCCTAAGCCCTGACTGAATTTAACTAATTAGACTTGGCCCTCACATACCACTACCGTTTGGGAGCTCAAGTGGTACCAGACCATCCCAAGCTGCTGGAGCAATATGACACACCCTGGACCATGTGGAAGGAACCCACAACGTGAGCAGCATCAGACATCAGAAAATGGGGCTGAGGTGAAAACTGAATGCTGAGGTGAGGAGGAGCCACAGTATGGGCTTGATCTGTTTGGTTCCTGGATTCCCATGTTACCCCCCATGTAGAAAGGAACAGTTCCCATATACCTGTGTTAATATGGATATCCAAACTTAAGCCCTGGTTCAGACGATTACCCTGGATCCAATTTTCCAGAGCTGATACAGCCATGCCAATGGGGTGTGCAATGCATCGGGGGGGGGGGCGCAGACACAGGCCTCCTCAAAGTAGTCATAAGAACATAAGAACAGCCCCACTGGATCAGGCCATAGGCCCATCTAATCCAGCTTCCTGTATCTCACAGCGGTCCACCAAATGCCCCAGGGAGCACACCAGATAACAAGAGACCTCATCCTGGTGCCCTCCCTTGCATCTGGCATTCTGACATAGCCCATTTCTAAAATCAGGAGGTTGCGCATACGCTTGTAACCCATAATGGACTTTTCCTCCAGAAACTTGTCCAATCCCCTTTTAAAGTCATTCAGATCAGATGCCGTCACCACATCCTGTGGCAAGGAGTTCCACAGACCAACCACACGCTGCGTAAAGAAATATTTTCTTTTGTCTGTCCTAACTCTCCCAACACTCAATTTTAGTGGATGTCCCCTGGTTCTGGTGTTACGTGAGAGTGTAAAGAGCATCTCTGTATCCACTTTATCCTTCCCATGCATAATTTTGTATGTCTCAATCATGTCCCCCCTCAGGTGTCTCTTTTCTAGGCTGAAGAGGCCCAAACGCTGTAGCCTTTCCTCATAAGGAAGGTGCTCCAGCCCAGTAATCATCTTAATCGCTCTCTTTTGCACCTTTTCCATTTCCACTATATCCTTTTTGAGATGTGGCGACCAGAACTGGACACAATACTCCAGATGTGGTCTTACCATCGATATATAAAACGGCATTATAATATTAGCCATTTTGTTCTCAATACCTTTTCTTTTCTAATAATCCCAAGCATAGAATTGGGATCTTCTTTACTGCTGCCGCACATTGGGTCGACACTTTCATTGTCCTGTCCACCACCACCCCAAGATCTCTCTCCTGATCTGTCACAGACAGCTCAGAACCCATCAGCCTATATGTGAAGTTTTGATTTTTACCCCAATGTGCATGACTTTACACTTACTTACATTGAAACGCATCTGCCACTTTGCTGCCCATTCTGCCAGTTTGGAGAGATCCTTCTGGAGCTCCTCACAATCACTTCTGGTCTTCACCACTCAGAAAAGTTTGGTGTCGTCTGCAAACTTAGCCACTTCACTGCTCAACCCTGTCTCCAGGTCATATATGAAGAGGTTGAAAAGCACCGGTCCCAGGACAGATCCTTGGGGCACAACGCTTTTCACCTCTCTCCATTGTGAAAATTGCCCGTTGACACCCATTCTCTGTTTCCTGGTCTTCAACCAGGTCTCAATTCAGGAGAGGACCTGCCCTCTAATTCCCTGACTGTGGAGATTTTTCAGTAGCCTTTGGTGAGGGACCTTTGGTGTTGAATGCCTTCTGAAAGTCCAGATATATAACGTCCACGGGTTCTCCCACATCCACATGCCTGTTGACCTTTTCAAAGAATTCTAAAAGGTTTGCGAGGCAAGACTTACCCTTACAGAAGCCATGCTGATTCTCCCTCAGCAAGGCTTGTTCGTCTATGTGTTTTGAGATTCTATCTTTGATGAGGCTTTCCACCATCTTACCTGGTATAGATGTTAGGCTGACCAGACTTTTAAAGAGAACTTATATAAAATGTTTTATAGATGGTATTTAACACCAAAGAAGTTAGCAAAAATGTACTCTGGGTTATCAAATAAGTGTTGGAAATGAAATGAGTTAGAAGGAACTTTTTATCATATGTGGTGGACATGCGAAAAAGCAAAGAAATATTGGAAAATGATACATAAAGTGTTGCAAGAGATATTGCATTGTGTATTACCATTCAAACCAGAAATATTCCTCCTAAATCTGACATCAGACATTAAAGACCAACCTAAGAAACACTTTATTGTACATATTGTTACAGCGGCAAGAATATTGTTTGCGCAAAAATGGAAATCTATAGATGTACCAACTAAAGAAGACTTAATAGATAAAATCTATGAAGTAGCAGAAATGGAAGTTTTAACAGAAAGAATGAAAGAGAGAGATTTAGATAGAGTAAGAAAATACTGGAAGTTATTTATGATTGGGTAGATAAATTTAGTTAGATAAAATGGAGTGTTTCGTAAAAATTAATTTTTTATATTGATAAATATGCGAACCTTTGTATTGATGATTATTGTGTTTTTTTTGTGTTAATTGAATGATGTATGTTGGAATCTGGAGCCAAACCTTATGTGTAACCTGTGTTGTACCCTACCCAAAGTTAAGCCTATTTCCTTTCCTGTATCTGTAATGATTGAATAAAATATATTTAAAAAAAAAAAAATAGATGTTAGGCTGACCGGCCTATAGTTTCCCGGGTCCCCCCTCTTTCCCTTTTTAAAGATCGGCGTGACATTTCCTATCCTCCAATCTTCTAGCACCGTGGCCATTTTGAGGGACAAGTTGCATATTTTAGTCAAGAGATTAGCAACTTCATTCTTCAATTCCTGAATAACTCTTGGGTGGATGCCCTCAGGGCCCAGTGACTTATTGTTCTTTAATTTATCAATGAGGTCTGAAACATCTTCTCTTTTAACCTCTATCGGATTTAATTCCTTGGTCAGGAGGGGCCGTTTGGGCAGCGGTATCTGCCCAAGGTCTTCTGCCGTAAAGACAGATGCAAAGAACCCATTTAATTTCTCTGCCATCTCTAAGTCTCCTTTTATCTTTCCTTTCCCTCCCTCACCATCCAGAGGGCCAACCGTTTCTCTAGCGGGTTTCCTGCTTCTAACATATTTGAAGAAACTTTTATTATTCCCCTTAATGCTGCTGACCATGTGTTCCTCATAGTCTCTCTTAGCCTCCTGTATCACCTTCTTACATTTCTTTTGCCACAGTTTATGTTCCTTTTTATTCTCCTCATTAGGGCAAGACTTCCATTTATGGAAGGAAGCTTCCTTGCCCTTTATGGCCTCTCTAACTTGGCTGGTTAGCCATGTGGGCACCCTCCTGGACTTAGTCCAGCCCTTCTTTCTTTGCGGTATACACTTCCGCTGGGCCTCTATTATTGTTGATTTGAGCAACCTCCATGCACTCTGGAGAGATTGGACTCTTTTTACCTTCCCTTTCAACCTCCTTCTAACCAGCCTCCTCCTTTGAGGGAAGTCCGCCTGTCGGAAGTCAAGGGTTTTTGTGAGAGATTTGCCCAGTATTCTTCCCCCAACTTGCATGTCGAAACGGATCACAGCATGATCACTCTTCCCCAAAGGCTCAGTAACATTGACATCTCTAACCAGGTCCTGAGTACCGCACAATATTAAATCCAGAGTCACCTGTCCTCTGGTGGGCTCCATCTCTAGTAGTCATTTAACTTGTCAAGAAATCCGGTCTCCTTTCGTGACCAGAACACAAATTGATCCAGTCTATATGAGGATAATTGAAGTCCCCCATGATTACAACCCTGTCCTTCCTTGTCACCTCCCTGATCTGTTTCCTCATTTCAAGGTCCCCTTCTGGTTTCTGGTCTGGAGGAAGATAGTACGCCCCCAGCATTATATCATTCCTCAGGCCTGGTAATTTAACCCACAGAGATTCTGTGGTGGAGTCTGACCCGCCTTCAGTCTCTATTTTGCTGGATTCTATCCCTTCCTTAATGTAAATGGTCACCCCACCTCCAACACGCCCCTCCATGTCCCTCCTGTACAGTTTATAGCCCGGGATAATAGCCCGGGATAGCACTGATTCTCCGCATTCCACCAGGTTTCCGTTATGCCCACTATGTCAATGTTTTCCCTTGTCACCAGACATTCCAGTTCTCCCATCTTTGCTTAGAGACTTCGGGCATTTGCATAAAGGCATTTGTACACGGAATGCCCCAGGATGGGCTGCTTATTAGCTCCTTTATCCCCGCCTCCTCTCATTGTTCCAAACCGTCTATCACATCCCATCATGTTACCATTCCCAATTTCTTCTCCTACTCTGCCTTTACCTTGTTGTTCTCTAACCTTCCCATCCTCGTCCCATAGGGATGAGGAGTCCCGAACCAGATGCCCTTTGGCTCCAGTCGGCTTTCCCCCAGGGATCAGTTTAAAAGCTGCTCTGCCACCTTTTTAATGTTATGCCCCAGCAGTCTGGTTCCATTCTGGTTCAAGTGAAGCCCTTCTCTCTTGTACAGGCCCTGCTTGTCCCAAAACGTTTCCTGGTGCCTAATGAATCTAAACCCCTCCTCCCTACACCACCGTCTCATCCACGCATTGAGACCCCTGATCTCAATAGTCCTTGAGGTAAGGGAATGTTTGTTCCCTTAACTCAGGGCTGCAGTATGACTGCATCAGCACTGGAAAAGATTGAATAGGATTGAACCCTCAGTTTGCAGTGGCAAGTGCTAAATGTGGGGAGTTCTCCTCAATGCAAATGGAACCTTGGGTTGTCTCTGCAGAGATGTCCTGAATACAGGAATGCCCAGGGGCATGATCAGGATGTGTGATCAATGTGCCAGCATTGCTAGCAGGCATGTTCCCACGCTTCCTCTCCTCATGTTCAGGCTGAATGCAGGGCTAATGCTTGAAGAGGGCTCATGTTTTATTACTTTATGCAACATTATCCAGATGCTTGAGTTATATTATGAATTACTTTATGAACTTGAATTGTTGACCTTTGCAGTTCTCACCACCAATTTGCACACAATTCACATATTTGGGAGGGGATAAACACCAGCTTCTACAACAAAAACGTCTTAACCTAGAATCAGGTTTATTTTATGTATGTATTGAATGTCCTGTGTAAACAAAACCTGACCCCCAAAATGGGGGCAATTTTATACCAGTCAAAAGAGATTTAGGGCCCAATCCCATACTCATCTGGTGCCACACAATACAGTGTCACCGAAACGGCCACCACTGTATCCTGTGGGGCCAGAGAAGCAGCTGGAAGTCTCCTCAGGGTAAGGGAACATTGGTCCCATGTAGAGCTCCAGCAGCCCTGATGGGTCTACTTGGAGTTGCACCAGCTATTTAACTGGCATAGAACTAAGGAGACCTGTGTCAGACTCTGTGACTCGGAAGGGGGGATAGGATTAGCAACAGCCTCTGCCACTATCCCCACTACCTTCCCAGGCCTGAGTTGCCATCCTGTCTGCTCTCCCTGGCCCAGTTTCACTCCTTCTCTGCCCTCTCCCTACCCCAAAAGCATCTTTGCCAATGGATCTCAATAATCCTAGTAGTGCTGGCATTATTTCATAATTTCATGTGTGCAGCAGCTGGTGTGTTTCAGTTGAAACAATTCTTTGATAGTGTAGCATGTCTTATATGAAGTCATATACTGAACACCCCAGATACTATTGCAGGATGTATAGGGAGTGGCAAATGGAAAGTGAAGGAAATTGACATGGCCTAGATCCAAATAACTACATAATTAGCTCTTGCATGCTCAAGAGGACTTTGAACTTCTGCTTCTCAAATAGCAGCTCCCCCTCCCAAGGCCACCTACTAACCCTCTTTTAAACCTGAGGGAAGTTTTCAAAAGCAGTCTGCGATATGGCACAGTTCAAAGTGGGGAAAAGGCCAACATCGAAAAGGGCACACCTCAGCCCTTGAGCATGTCTAAGGAAGCTCTTTGGATCCCTGCCCATGTAGGTTCTAGGGCATTTCAGGACTGCTGATTAGCTTTCCGTTGTGCCACAAGCAAAAATGAGCGCACTTCAAGAAGTTCAGAAGTTCACTTTAAATGGATCATTCATAGGTTCAGATGTTCATCCTGTCCAAACATCAGCACAGAAGCCTCATAAAAAGCAACTTTTTAAAAAAAGAAAGAAAGGATATGTCATCATGACCTAAATTTAGTCCTAGATTGACCTCCTAGTTGAGTGCATTGAATTATTCATTGCCCCCCTTCATTATCTTATTTCTCTTCTGTGTATTCAATACCCAAATCAACAAATAGCCCCCTGGCACTCTATTTCAGTCTGATCTGGAGCCAATCATGAAACTAATTACATCTGAGTCAAAATACCAGCAGCATTATCTTCTATATTGATTTGTTTGCATTTTTAAAATATTTGCTTTATTTTCAAAAGTGGGAACTGATGAGACAAAATGCCCTTCATGATGCACGTGTATGAAATATGAGGGGAAAATAGTATGTGTACAGATGTAGGCATCCCCTATTGAGGCAAGGAATTCAAGTAAAGATTAATTTTTGATACATTCAAACTCTAGGACTACTCAGTTCCATAAAACCCACCTCAGGTATTCATCAGTAAGAGGACAGAATAAGCTCAGGATTTCAATCTTTTCTGAACTAGGGATGAGGTTGGCATTAATTAGTTTTGGAAACATAAGTGAGTGACCCATGTTCAGATCCCACACGTTTAGCGTTACAGCTAGTTTCATCAAGCATTCAGGCTATCAGCAGCTTGCTCTGTTTAAACAAGAAAACTTCACCCTAGTGTGCTTTTTAACTACTTCACCTAAAGTACATAAAATTTTTGCCAAGTAACCAAGCTCCAATTATCACTTTGCCTTATCTCTAGGTCAATCAGAGGGCAGAGCCTTTCAACTCTGAAAAGTTTCTTTCTTGCTAAAGCAGGCTCATTAGAAGCAAGGTAGAGATCATTTGTTTATATAGTAACTTTCCTGGGAAATTCCAGCCAAAGTTAACCTTTTATTCTCGTCCTTTCCCTTTTGTAAATGCTGCTGCAACCTGGTTCCTTTTTGCAAATGCATGCATTTGGCAGAGGTCTTTTTTTTCAACACCAGGATGGGATCCTCCTTTCCATTTGAAATAAAGTCCCAGGCTACAGTTCAGTGCACCATTATTTAAGAATAACTCCCATGGAAAGCAGTGGGTCTACCTCTGAGTAAAAAGGGTTGCAAATATATGAAGCTGCATCTCTCTGCTATGAATTGAATTGCACACTCCCAGTTATGTGTTAAACATTGTATGTTATATGTAGAGCTTCTGGCTTAACACACCAGACACCTTAAAGGTGGATTTGATTCATGGATCTCCTGCAGTGATTTCCAACCTTTTTCACTTGCAGCCCATTGGCAGCCCATTGGCATAAATTGTACCCTTCCTATTAGCAAAATGTTTGTAATAAAACAAGCCCTCATCTCCTCTCTATGAAAACCCAGACTTCATGTATTCATCACATATTTTCTCTTTTTATCTGTTTGAAGACCAGAAGACTCTGCCTTTGCACTGTTTTGCACCAGAAGTGTGCTGAGAAGTTCTGAGTGATTGATCACTTTCCATATTATGTTTCAGCTTTTTTACTGTGCTGGTTTTCAATCACCTGTTCATAGATGAATTGATGACCAAAAACTAGCTATTGGTGGGGCTTACACAGTCAACTAGCTACCTCCCTTCCTGCCTTGCAAGGCATTCTGGAGCACAACCTGCCTTTTTCTGCCATTATACCATTCTTTTTCAAGTACCCCTAAAAGTCCTGTTGAGTGTCCCTGGGAGTACATGAATACCAGGTTGGGAACCACTGTTTTACTGGTATGTAGTTTACAGTGCACTTACTCTGATAGTGTTTACAAAAAGGTGGTGTAGACCAGAATTTAAAAAGAATAAAAATGTATCTTATGATCTTTTACTATGTTTTTAATAAGTTAGAGCAGGGGTGCCCAAACCCCAGCCCTGGGGCCACATGCGGCCCTCGAGGCCTCTCAGTGTGGCCCTCAGGGAAACCCCAGTTTCCAATGAGCCTTTGGCCCTCTGGAGTGATGCAACTGCTCTCAGCGTGAGGGTGACTGTTTGACCTCTCACGTGAACTGTGGGATGAGGGCTTCCTCCACTGCTTGCTGTTTCACATCTGTGATGCAGTAGCAACAGTAAAGGAAAGGCCAACCTTGCTTTGTGCAAGGCCTTTTATAGGCCTTGAGCTATTGGAAGACCTTCATTCATTCAAATAAGTTCATCTTTAATATATTCATTTATGTATAATTATGTAAATGTATTCAAATTTGAAATGTAAATTAATTCTTTTTTTTCCCTGCCCCCCACACAGTGTCAGAGAGACAATGTGGCCCTCCTGCCAAAAACTTTGGACACCCCTGAGTTAGAGACTACAGTTTTTAGGTAACAATTAGTGGTAGGTTATTTTTCAGGATCTGACCTCGAGTAAAATCAGACAAAACTATAGTCAGACACCCCCCTAAGTTTAACCCCCGACTTATCCGAGGGTCATAGAAAATTCCATGAATTTTTTTTTTATTTGCTCAAAACCTGCCCTCGGCTTATCTGTGGGATCGGCTTATAGGCGGGTGTCTGCAGTATGTTAATGGATTCAGGGGGCATCTATTTTTATAGCATTCCCTATCTTTGGTTTCAGTAACTGCAGGAGGTCCATGGAACAAATCCTCTATGGATAAGGGGGCACACCTGTATTTTTGCAATCTGCAGACAATGGAAAAAGCATGGAGCCATCCTATACTGTGTAAAGTATAAACTGATACATGTTAACTTTCTAATGTGTGAATGCAAGCTAAATTATCTTGTCCCTCCATTACCTTCGGTATAATGTTCAGTCTTTCCAAAATAAGTGTGAAGAATGTTGTCATCAAAGTAGCTGAAGAGAAGAGTAACACTCTGTTAAAAATATTGCAGGGCCCCGCTTTCGAAATATGCAACAGATGTTTGCGAATGAACTGAAAGCTTCCTATGTTGGTGACAGTCGTGAACTTTTTAAAATGAAGGAAATGTTTATTCAGTTTCAAGCAGAGCAATTGTTCCTCGCATGAAGTTCCTGTATTTGTTTCTGCAACAAGCTTATGGTAATTCGGAAAGAATGGGTGTATAATTTTTTTTTTAATCTCTGCACAATTTGGAAATGCTGAATGCACAAGCTCTTTCCAGTTTATCTAGAACAGAACAAGGCTAGAAAAACCACAGAAATGGTAGCCAGCAACCATCATTTTTTCCCCCTACAAAAGAAGACAAAAGAGCAAAACCTGTGGGGCAAAAGAGCTAACCTGTGGGAATTCTATTATTTAGAATTGCTGGATCAGGATGGTTTTATTCATTTACAGCCCAATCCTATCTGTGCAGTATACTAGCAGACCCCAAGGTTGACCCTGAGCTCTGCCACCAATGCAAGGACCAGGAGGCCATGTGCCACCAGCAGACAAAACTGGCAGCAGGGTTCACGTCACCTGGTGCAGGATGCCAGCGTGTCACCCCCCCCATGTGGTGGGCGTGATGATGTACCATCACTCCGCCCCCACTTATTTTTTGGCTGTCCCTTTTGATAGAACAAAGATAGAACACATTCTGCATGAAATTACACATTGATTAATATACAACATGATGGTATTATTCTTCCAAATTGTGATTTTAGTGATTTTGGTCGCTAGTGGTGTCACACACCCCTCCCAGGGTGTCAACTTACTATTACCTTATTGCAGCAGTTCTCAAACTTTTAGCAGTGGGACCCACTTTTTAGAATGACAATCTGTCCAAGGCTCACCAGAACTGATGTCATGGTGGAAGTGACATCATCAGGCAAATTAAATAAGTATAAATAATTAAAGTAAAACAAATAATTAAGGGCCCAATCCTATCCACCTTTCCAGCACCAGTGCTGCCTCAATGCAGTCCCGAGGTAAAGGAACAAATGTTCCCATATCTTGAGGAGGCCTCTGTGACTGCCTTCCCATCACAGGAAGCAGTGTATACCCCACTGGCACATCCAACAAAATTGGATAGGATTGGGCCCCAAATAAACAGAAGCCAGTCCTGGTCCACCAAGTGAATTTCCTCTGTAGCCTGCTTGCAATAACACCCCCCCCCCCTCCAAAATCAGTAAGGATTTCAGCCCTACCCAGTGCCCAGTTCAATTTAAGAACTTTTGTTCAAACCAGATCACTGTCAGGATCCACCTGGCCTTGAAAGTATCAAAAAAGTTCACCTTATAAGCTGAAGCCTCAGTTTTGATCCTTTTTCGGGGGGGGGGGGGGGAGGAGGCTGCCTTCTGGAGCATTTGTTGAGCTCCAGTTCCATCAGATCAGGACCATTCTGGTGGCTTCACATTCCCTTTTGCCTGGCCTGAGCACTAACCAAGGCATGTTTGTTTACACACCAGTAAACATGACTGTGAGGCTGTTTTGCTTTCCATAGGGCTCAATACATTTGTCTGCTTGGAGGAAGGGACTTCCTTCTCAGGTGTTTTTGGGGGCTGCATTAATTGGATCAGGCCCATTCTGGTGTTGTTGGATTCCTCTCAGCCTGCTCTTTCCAACGAACTAAGCCATGGTTGCCTACTCACGGGTAAACACACAATACAGCTCAGTTTCACTTTCCATAGGGCTCCATGCCTTTTTAATCTCGGGTTTTTTGGCCATAACATTTGATAGAAAGGAGATATTTCACTGTGGTTTTTTGCATTGCATTCAGCTGGAAATTCTGCATCCAATGGTGTATAACATGATGGTATTACTCCTAACCACCGTGATTTTAGCGTGTCACCCCCCCAGTGCGCATCACCCCCCTGTGCACATCTCCTGGTGTGGCCCACACCCCCCTAGCAATGCCACTGACTGGTAGGGTAGTGCTGGTGGTGGTGAGGATCAGGAGCAGGATGAGGCCAGGGTGGGGCAAAAGAGCTGGTGTAGCTCTAAAGCAGATGTGGCCAACCTTTCAACTTTAGGGCTCCTGGAAGTTTAACAATTGTGTAGAGGAGGAAATTTCAGTAGGTGCAGCTTGTCATCTGTGAGCTGTCAGCTGGCAAAGAGAGGAAAATATTCAAGGCACCCCATCCTCCTTTGTCATCTGTGAGATGACAAGCTGCACCTGTTGAAATTCCCTTTTCTACACAATTGTTGAAGGTGCAGAAATCCTAAAGTGGAAAAATTGACCACCTCTGATCTAAGGGCGGAACCAACAGGAGGAGGGACCATCAAGAGCAACACATCAAGAACCTTCAGGAGACCAACACAAAGGTAGGTGTTTACTTATCTTTCTCAGCCTGCCCATAGGATGCAGCAGACACTCCTCCAGCGGCCCTGCACCCTGCATTCCAGGCAGGATAGGATTTGGCCATTAGTTACAGCATAATCCTAGGCGTGACTAGGCATTCATTTAAAGGAAATTGCTTAAAAGTATGTGTAGGATTGCATGTCTGAAACCCTGGAGAGTCACTTCCAGTCAATGCTGACAATATTCAGCTAGATAGCCAATGGTCTGACGTTGCATTAGGCAACTTCATAGGTTCTTTGGGAAGGTATATATAACCTTGTTTAGCTTGGATTGATCTGTGAGAAGAAATTTATTAATTACGCAGACCAACACACATTTTGCTTCCTTAAATGTTACACCAATTCCTGGGTAGATTTGGGGTGCCGTTTCCAAAAATGGCATCCGTTTTGCCCTATCACGTCTTGTTTTGGAGACACGGCATAGCCTCTTTAGTGAATGGTTCAAGCAGCTTCCTCATAAGGAAGCCTACACCATGGCTTCCTCATGAGGAAGCTGATTGAACCATTCTCTAATGAGGCTATACTATATCTCCAAAACTAGATGTGATAGGGCAAAACAGATGCTATTTTTGGAATCGGCACCCCAAATTCACATCAAACCACCATAAAGTTTGGGAAAAACTTTTCTGACCCTCAGTTTTGTATGCCTGTGTTATCTGTTTACAAAGCCATAGTAGGAATCACTAAATCAATGTCCCTACAATAGTTAGAATATTTACAACACTGTGTAAGTGATTATTAGCATGGTGTGCCTGAAATCAAGGATGACTGCAATGTCTGCTTCATGTGACTGACACATGTTTGATTGGTATACAATTTAGTTTTGCCTAACTGGTTTAACAGCATGTCTTATCTTTCTAATCTGTTTCTTATCTTAAAAGTTTTCAGGCCCCAGTTATGACCATGGCAATAAAGCCAAGCCTGTTCAGCTGCCAAAAATGTATAGTTAATCATCCCAATTCAGCAAGGCCAATCTCACATAGATCTCCACATGATTTGTCTATAAGGGGCACAGTGTAGGTCTGCAGTATAGGTGAAAAAACCTGTCTTCTGCCTCTGAGATATGCAGTGCTCTTCTGCTGTTGATGAGGGGTGCAGTGTAGTCAGCTCTGAAACCAATCAGCTGACAAAGAAGGGAAAATATTCAAGGCATCCCATCCTCTCTCTCTAAAACAACTGAGAAGCATTGTTAATTTCACTCAGCAGAAACTATAGTTATACAAAAGAATGCAATGTAAAAAGAGCCCTGCTGGATCAGGCCAAAGGCCCTCTTAGTCCAGGAACCTGTTTCTCACAGTAGCCCACCAGATGTCTCTGTGAAGCCCACAAGCAAAGATAAAGACATACATCCCTCTTATTTTTGCTTCCCTGTATTCAGAGGCAGACTGAAACCAGAGCTAGCACATAGCTATCATGGCTACTAACCACTGATATACTCTCCATGAATTGGTCACATCCTCTTTAAAAGTCATCTAAGCTAGTTGTCATCACAGCATCCTATAGTACCAGTTTCTAAGGATTAATGATGTCCTCTGTGAATAAATACTTCCTTTGGTCCATCCTACATCTTCTCTCAATCTGTTTCATTGAATGGTCCTGGTTTTAGTATTGTGAGAGAGGGAGAAAAATGGGTATCCCATTTTCCCACACCAGTCATGATTTATCACTCATGTCTCACCATAGTTGTATTGTTTTAAACTAAAAAGCTGCAAAAATCTGTTTTTATTTTTCATATTTTAAACCACCCTTCCTCCAAGGAGCTCAGGGTGGTATACATAGTTCCTCCTCTCCTTTTGTCCTCACAACAACCCTGTGAGGTAGATGAGGCTGGGAGGGAGTAATTAGTCCAAGGTCATCCAGGAAGCTTCATGGCTGAGTAGGGATTTGAACCTGCATCTTCCAGGTGTAAGTTCAATTCCCAAACCACTACATCACCCTGTAGCCTTTCCTTGTAAGGAAAGTGTTCCAGCCCCCTAAGTGAACCAACCCCTTTGGTTGTCCTCTTTTGTATCTTTTCCAGTTTTACATCTAGTGCATTTGACCTGCAAATACCCAAAAGATCATCTAGGATTGGGGCTGTTCAAGATATAATAGATCTGGAATTGTTGATGTGTTTGTTTGAGATACAACTTCCAATAAGAAAACAAAAAGTTCTGGTAAAAGCAGTACTAAACCCTTGAATGCATTTCATGGGGGGGGGGGTATTGAACCCAGTGGGACTTACTTCCAAGTAAGCAAGCATCATTCAGGGTTGCATGTATTTGTGTGAGTGATTCTATGAATAAAATCATATAAAGAGAGAAACGGTCTACAAATCAGTCATAAAGCATATATTGTTCATCTTTTGAGATAGACAGCTTTCAGTGTTCTTACATATCACATTTCTTACTATTAAGTCAGTTAAAACAAGATAATCCCTGGTGATGGATGGATGAATACATTTTTTCATGGGAGAAGGAGATGGTCAGTTCAAGCCGCACTCTGCTCATGGTCTGGTGCTTTTTTAGCCTACTCCGATTCAGCTATCATTCATTTTGTTATGTATGGAAGTTATGCAGGATCAAAATCCTGCATAACTGATTGGCCCAGACTTATTGCTGGCCAATCAGGTGACGGATCAAAATCCTAACATCCAATTGGCCCTCTAGTTAATGTTTCAACTGCGCCAATAATGGGAAGTCTGGGCGAAGCTAAAGGGTATGCTAAAGGGTATAAAAGCCTTATAAAAGGGTGTTTGCCTTCTGTCAGAGTCACTCAGATTCATTGCCAGGTTCTGTTCTGAAGATGGAATAAACATATTGAGCTGTTATCTCTATGCCTTCCTTTATTTGCATGGACCTACTATATAACACATTTCACCTTAGCTGTCCACCATTATCAGTCACCTGGTACATGGTATGCAAAACTGCAGGTTGAATTGGGGTGAATAATTCACTCGTGTACCATGAATGTGGTTGAATCAAGGAGGATAAAGCAACTAAATACAAACACTGTTGGCATGAGTAAGCTCCCAATTACCCCTTCCTCATTATTTTGTGATCCTGCCGATAAAGATCAGCTTCAGGAATCACTGTGCTGAGCTAATTTGGGGCAGGTTTCATGCCATGTCTTCTTAATGAAAGAATAGCCTCACTTAGTACTTCCAAGTCACAGCTGAATCTGATCTTCTCCTATTGGCACAAGGATGAGATGACTGACCTGTTTCCCTTCTGCCCATGACAACAGTATAGAGACAGAGCCAAACAACTTGAAGAGTGTGGCTACATTTATTTACATGTTTAAATGGGAGTGGGGATATACTTTAGATCTGCACAGAAGTAGGGAACTGAATTCCCCTCTCTTCCTTCACCATATTCCATCACTTTTGTCCCCAGCCCTTTTTATTATCAAAGCCAAGCTGAGAGAAAATTCTACAACAACTGGGAGGTAAAACGGGAAAGGGTTGAGCTCCCTTCACCCATGTTCACTTTTTGTTGTAAAAAAAAAAAACTGTAATCAGTTTTTTGGTGGTGTCTGTGTCCTCTTAAAATATGGACTATATTTATTCAGTAGTTTTTCAAAGTCATGTTCTTACAATTTTTTTTTTAAAGATAGATTCAAACCTATTTTTGAATCTTCCATTGTCTTTATATTGTCAGGATGGTTACCATAGACTTAACAGCCCAATCCTGTGCATGTCTACTCAGAAATAAGTATCATTGTGTTCAATGGGACTTACTCTCAGGAAAGTGTGGGTAGGATTGGAGCCTAAATATAGGAAAATTGGCTTCATTATTTTGAAGGTAACCAAACTGTGATAGCTAAACAAATGTCCACATGTATGTCTGAATATCAGATGCTAGAAGTAAACAGTGGAGAAGAACTTCATGTTTTCCATGTGAGATTCCTAGAAGACTTTTGGTCTCTGTCTTCCAAGACACAATCAGTTTAAGACTGAACATGACATTTTATTACAAATGTCTATCTAAATTTCCTTGTTATAAATTTTATTAGTGGTCATAAAATAATCTCATCCTTGAAATGATTCAGACATACTGTTTGCCTTAACAAATACTACCCAGTTCTCGCTAAACAATAAAATTTTAAACAGCAAGCACGTCAGTGGAATTTGCCTGTAAAACACCATCGTTCTGTGTACTGAATTTACAGCACTCATGGCATCAGCTGAGCCAGCTAAAAATGCAGACTTTGAGAGGCAGACAATTTTCTGTTATAAAAGAATTCTGGGACACAGACAAAGATGAGAGTTCAGTTCATGGATATACTGGAGTTTCCAAAACCCAAGCATCCAGTCTTAGCAGGGGACAACTCACAATTGTTGCAGGTTGGTCCAAACAGGCAAAATCAAGGCCAGATGAAACTAATCCAATGGGGCCAAGACAAAGGCATAGTGAAGGCTGGGCCAAAGGTCAAAGTCCTAGAAAAGCAAGCAAGCTGAGTCATAAGAACAAGTTTCTGACACTGCTAGACCAGTATCAAGGCAAAGACTTGACAGCCTTTGGCTTGGCCAGTCAGCTGATTGCAGCCTGGGTGGCACCCTTGCACTGCAAAGTTGCAGTAGGTGCTGTATGTCACATGCCACCCCAATAATTGGCCCATGCATGATTGGTTGGCTACCTTCAGTCTTGAAAGACTATGGTATAAGCCTACAGCACCCGGTATTCCCAGGCGGTCTCCCATCCAAGTACTAACCAGGCCTGACCCTGCTTAGCTTCCAAGATCAGACAAGATCAGGTATGTGCAGGGTAACAGTTGCTCCCTCTGATAGATCCATGTGTTACAATCCTATGCAGGTCTATTCAGAAGTAAGACCCAGTGTCTTCCATGGGGCTTATTCCCAGGGAAGTATGTATAGGGTATGTATAGGATTGCAGCTTTGAGTTTAATCCTATTTTCAAGAAATGTCAGCAAATACTCCCCTATGCCAGTGCAGAAGTCTGCTCACTGATGGATGCTCTATCAGCACAAGGTCAAAGTCAGGGAAAGAAAAATGTGCCTGTCTATCTAGGATGCCAGCACAACTCTGCTGACAGAGAAGCCAAAATGCTGACCATGCATGAGTGGAGCCATTTCTCCCAAGTTCTCCACATGCTAATTTTGTTGTGTGACTTGAGCATTCCTTACCAACTGAAACATGAAGGGGCACTAGTGAGCTCTGGAGTGAGCATAGACAACCTTCCCATGATATGTATCTATCTATTTGAGGGATTTCACATTTATACTTCCTCGGTCCATAAATGTATAGCAAATGTTTTGAGACTTTAAAGCCTCTGAGTAAAATTTATAGGCCATTCACTTTTCCTTCATAAAATTTTTCTCTCATAATTAAAGTATAAGCTGCTATTATCAAGCATGCTGCCAGGAAAATAGTCATTTGTAGTCATCCGTTCTAAAAGAAGCTTGAGAGAGATGTGGCACTCAGATATCTGTACAAGATGAAACATGTAAAAAGCAAAACAGAGAGAGCATTTGAGGAGTGAAGGGTGTAGGCAAACTGACCAGTGGGACATTGCGATCCTTGGTCAAGATGCCATAGGCTGCCAACCCATTTCTGTAGGTTAGGAATGTGGTCTCCCAGAAGAATTCTGAAGACTTCCTGGCAAACAAAGTACAACACTATTTTCTAGGTTCCGAAGAGACCTCCAGCAATTCAAGGGGCCTGGGGAAGGTTTAAGTTGTTTAAAGGAACCAGTAGGCTCGAGCAATCAGGTAACTGGCAAGATGCCATTTACTTGCTCAGTATTGCTGACTGTGACTGGCAGTGGCTCTCCAGTTTCAAGCAGGGATTTGTCCCTAGTGTCTCTGGAGATACCAGGGATTGAATCTCACACACAAAAGATATGCTTTGCTACTGAGCTGTGGCCTGTTGGCATAGCCATAGGTGATGTAGAAGTGAAGAGAAAAATAAAGCTAAACTCCAGGAGCAAGTACATAGTCCAAGGCCATCTTCTGCCACAGATATAAGGCAGAAGATCTGATATATAGGGCAGGAGGTCTGGCTCAGTTGGTAGAGCAGCCGCCTTGTATGCCTGAAGATCTGAGGCTGCCAGTTCGAAACAACCGGAAGTACCCAAGAACTGACGACACGCTTATATACTGATGAGCTGACTCTCAGTGGCAGAAATGAGTTGCCGTCAAGTGCAGCGTGGGAGGCAAAAGACCAGAGAAAGGCCAGATCGGGAAGGAATCCAGCTGGAAGGAGTTCTATGAAAGACTAGAACTATTCAATTGTAAAAATCCCTACGGAGGTTTAGAACAGCCTGCCTATGTAAACCGCCTTGGATTAAAGTTTGAGGAGAAATCTGACGACCAAAGAAAGGTGGTATATAAATACCTGTATAAATAAATAAATATATGCTTTCATTTGTTTGAAAGGTGACCTGACTCATTTCCTCACATTCTTTACAGGCCAAACAAGATGTGTACTGTTATGTTAGTATTAGTAACTGGCAAGATGTATGCATCTCTCTTTAAGGTGCTGGCACCTAGATGAGACTTGGTATTGTGTAGTGGTTAAGAGAGTGAGCTGCAGACTTATGTTGCCAAGTGTGGTTCTCCAGAACACACATTAACATGTGCACTCAGGTGAAATCTATTTTGTATGCTGGGACCCTGTGCAGTAGATCATGGCACAACTCAATGGTGGACAAGGACAAGGGAGACAGAGTGAAGCTACAACAACAACAACCTTTATTATGGATATGACGATTTCAGTTATAGGACGGGGGATCAAAAATTCAAAGCAATGAAGCAGTTATGTATTGAGGGGAGAGAGAGTCCTTAAAAAGGAAAAGAGGTGCATAATGACACGAGAAAGGGGATCTAAGGAAATCAGGAGGGTTACCCAGAGGAATTGGAGCTGGAAAACTGAGAGGGGGTTGTGGTAGTGGGAAGGGGAAAGGAAAAGAGCTGGAGAAGAAAGGTTAAGGAAGCAAAAGAGATTACCAAGATCTTGGCTGTGGCAAAAGGCTGTGGCTGAACTACAGTACTGAGTAGCCAGAACCAAGGGCTGCAAGCAAGGAATAATCCCTTTGGTGGGCCATGAAACCACTTTACCCACTTGCAGTGAGAGAGCTAGTGTCTCTCCCAAATGCTCACTCTCAAATTATGTCTCTAGTCTCTGGGTCCGTGGGAGAGTGTGCAAGAGAAGTGTGCCCCTCTTACTCTTCAGAGTTGATGGATAATTTAAGGCGCATCGTTCATTGGAAGCCTGAGGCTGAAAGACTAAAGTTTACACACACATTCACACACAGGAAGAAAAGATAGAAGCATTAAGCATACCATCAATTTAACTGCACATAGGACAAGCACTGGAAGCCAGTTGTTTCATTAGTAATTTTGTTTCAAGTCAGGAAACTCCCAGGATGGGGCTTTTGCTCTAGCCAGCCCTCCAGAGCAAAGGGGGGGAGGTTGCTCTGACAAATTAAAAATGTGGCCTTCCTCAAGGCCTGTGGGGCTTCCTGTCATCAGTTCAATTCTAAAGTCATATTACTGGCCTGGGTCATGCTCTCCTTGCAGGCTCATAGCACCACATACATGCATATTCAAATGTGTCACACATCATGCCTCTAAAAGAAACAAAGAGGTTGTCAGGTTACAATTCCCAGGTCACCTCCACCATGAATTTACCAGGTAGCCTTAGGCGAGCCACTTCCGGCAGCAGTACCAGGAAAATAATACTTACTATACAGAGCTAGTGCAAGCATTACATCAAGATAATAAATGTGGTGTCCTTTGCACACCGCAAGACGTTATATCAGGGGTGACAAACATGTTTCATACCGAGGGCCAAATGGCATTCAGGATGCCTGCTGAGGGCCAGAAGTGATGTTGTTAGGCAGGAAGTGATGTCATTAAACAACTCATATCCAAAAATTAGCACTTCTTCTCACTTAGGAATTTGTTAACTTCAAATAACAGAAAACACACAAATCTTTATCATATTTTAAGATATGGGAGAGCCCAATTTTTGTGGGGGCTGCCCTTTTAGCAGTAACACCTCAGCACTTCTCAGCAGCTGAGAGCCTGATAGAAGCTTCCGCGTGCTGCATCTGGCCCCCAGGCCTTATGTTTGACACTCCTGTGCTATATAAATCCAAAGTAGCATTATTAGATTGCCCACTGTTTATCAGGCTAATAGACTGAACTGTGAATCGGGAGGGTACTATGTCATTATCTGGGCTCCCTATACAGGCGTACCCCCATATGCATGGAGGGGTTCCATTCCGGACCCCCTCCCCCCCAGATACCACACATCCATGGATATCGAGAACATACTTTAAAAAGAAGGGAAAGTAAAGAAAAACACTAAAAATATCTCTGCATACCAGTGAGCAGCAAAACTGCTGCATTTGGAGGGCTCCAAGTAGCCTCTTCCTGGTAGCATGAGGCTCCTCCCTTTACCCAAAGTCGCCCCAGAATGCATCACATTTAAAAGTGTGTCCCCAGTTTCAGCAGAACCATGGTTAACTGATACCATGGCTGAAGGATCCGCGGGTACTGGAGTATGCCTGTAGTTAAGTTTTTCACACCCCCTAGCATTGAGATCAGCCACAAGCTACCCAGATGTGAAGATTACTAGGAGAGACATGTACTGCTGTCCTCCTACACGTTCAGACTCAAAATATAGCAAGAGAATTCATTAATTTATACCCAGAACTCAAGTGACAAAGGGAATACGAAACCACTAGTTCACTCGCTTAGATATTTTTAAAAGTATACATGTTACACCAAATTAGGGTCATAACACAATACACTTAGTTTCAAAGAATTTATTTACATAATTAAAGTAGCATTGTTAAGTCATTTCTAAAGAACATTGTCTCAACTAGAGTCAAACCCATAATAGTTATATGCTGCCTAAGTTAGAGGAAGGGGTGAGGCAAAAATGCAAGATTTCGCCTGTGAGCCAGGGTGAGAACAAATAGCTAGCCACCTTTCCTCCTGACTCCCAAACATTGTTTAATCCTGTTTAATCTCAGTAAGATATAGAGGAACAAATAAACCTGTTTTGCTAGTGATTGAACTTAGGACTTGTTTTGCTAATAGGGAGAAACTTTTAAGATGAATCGAAGCCAAACATGCAGAAGTTGAATCAAAAGTCATAGCTGAATCAAAATCATACCTTCATAGCTAAAGCCATTTTCCCACCATGTTCATGACACCTGGTTTGAATCTCTCTTCTACCATGAACCTGTAATCCTATATACCAGTGTTTCTCAAACTGTGGGTCGGGACCCACTAGCTGGGTCACGAGCAAATTTCAGGTGGGTTCCCATTCATTTCAATATTTAATTTTAAATATATTAGACTTGATGCTACCATGGTATGTAACTGCAATGGGGAAATGTTACAGACCTGTATTTTTAACAAGCTACTATGAATATTCTTTTAACAATGATAATACGTGGGGCTTACTCCTGGGTAAGTGTGGGTAGGATTGCAGTCTAGGATTGTTAAAAATTTTCCTACTTGCTGATGTCACTTCTGGTCATGACATCATTTCCGGTGGATCCTGACAGATTCTTATTCTAAAAGGTGGGTCCCGGTGCTAAATATGTGAAAACCACTGCGATATACAGCTATGTTGAGTAAGCCCCATTTAACAAATGGGACATATTTCTGAGTAGACATGCATAGAAAATGCAACTAACCTGTGCATACTGTGCTGTTAGTAGCCTTAGGTGAACCACCCTTTCTCAGTCTGTCCCCCCCCCCCCCATGCAATAAGGGGATAGTACTTATGCACCTTGCAGGGTAGTTCTAAGGACAATACGAAAATAATACATGTGAAGGGCTCTGCACATTCAGAAAATATTATAGGAAAGTTAGGTATTATTAGGGTAGATTTTTTACTTGAACCTTCTCCATCCAATCTAGATTCCCCACATCTCAATAACAATAGCATTCCTGGAGGGGGAGCACAGCGCTAAGTTTTGCAAGCCCCTCAATGTGCTGTGTCAGCGACCCCTCTCCCTCACCTTCAGGGCCATTCTGGAAAGCATGAGCAAAGAGGAGGAGATGCCTCCACTTTGCTCTCACTGCCCAGAAGGGATCTGAAGGTGAGGGGGAGGGGCTGCTTACAGTGCATGTTGAGACACCTGCAAAACGTAGCACTCCTCTCCCCCCCTCCCCCCCGTCACTACTGCTCAATAAATCCTGGCTGGGAGACACCATCCATCTTCTCAGCTCCCTCTTTCTCCCATTGACTTCCAGCTATCAACTCCAAATGTGTTCCTCCCTTTCTCACAAAACTTTCCAGATGTGTGTCAGATGTGGGGATAGTGATTTCTGCAGGCCATACTACAACCAAAGCTTTGGCAGTTTTGTGCCATTAAGGCAGAACTGTAGAGCTTTTATGGGAGTATGTTTTGATTCAGCACTGTGTTCTTTTCCACACAGTTTCAGTTAAAACCCCTGAGCCAAGTCTGTGCGACTTTGGTTGGTAGCTTCACATCACATCTACACATCTCCTTGCAAGCTGAGAAGCAAAACCCAGATTCTAAGGTCAACAGACTTATTGCTTTAGAATTGGTGATGTTGAGGCTTACGAATAATGGGAACTCATTTCGAGGAGAATGAAAAATGAATCCCTTCTATTATAAAAGACTCAACTCAGTATATTTCATTCATGGCTTACTGAGGCAATGGTAACTATAGCAGCTTTTTGGCCCTTCAGCTGGAGAGAGAGAGAGAGAGAGAGAGAGAGAGAGAGAGAGAGATGGTGTTTGTGTATGCATGTGTTCACACACCAGTAAGAAGAAAAATTATTTCATTACCAGCTATGCTGCATTAGTTTAAAATGCAACTGAAGCATAAAGGTGAAAAATATATACACCGTAGAATATATTTTAATAGGGGAAAAAAAGTCACACTGGCAAAATATCCACAGGTCTGATGAACTGCAGCTACTAAATGCTACCTTAAATAAAAGCATGTATTGTTTTCAAATGATGCTGAGGCTTGGTCTTTGTCAAAACTTAAAGGGAAAATTGCCACAGGAGGGATTGCCTAAGTCTGTTGTGGCAAAAACAACCAAGACTGTGGCACCTTCAAGACTAACATTTTTATTGTGGCTTAAGCTTTGGTTGACTAGAATGCCTTCTACGGAAAGAGTATACCTCATTCATAGCTACAATAGCCACTATCTCAATAAACTATTTAGCAATCAAGAAGAGTGCCTCACCATTCTTGCTATGGGATGACTTAGTGCATCCCCTATCCTTCCCCACCCAAGAAAATAGAAAACCCTCATCTTTTCAGTGTGATCCATATAGTGTTTTAAATGGGAAATTCATGCACATAATTGTGCAAATGCTCTAAGTAGGAGCTATAATATTCCTGATTGGGTATCAAAAGGAACCTTGTTTTCATTAAACACTACCAGGAAAGGCACTCTGCATATTTGAATGTTTTTCATTCAGGTGCGCATTATCCCTTCATTGACTTGAATATGTCCCAGGGATAATGGCCTGTATCGTGATGCTGTGTCTTATGTGAATGTCATGGGCTCTTCTTTCACCTGTAAAATGGGGGTAGCAATACTTGCATACTTTCCTGAGACTGATGAGGGGCTTAATTCAAGCTTAAAAGCCACTCTGAAATGCTTGCATGAATTATGTATTAGGGAATGTGTATAATATAAAGTTATTATCTTTAACAATAACCCTAATCGTTATTACAGAAATAGGTCAGGAACCTCAATTTGATTTATTGTCATTGTTCACAATTCTTAACTGAAAGAAAAGGGTTAGATTTGAAGGCTCATCTGTCATCAAGGTTTCCCATTAAATATATTAAAATGTTTTAAGCCTGTTAGTTTATTAAAGGAACATAATCCTATTCTTCGGCTTTTAGCAAAAAGCAGCCGCCACTATCTCAGTTAATTAGCATTTCATGGCTATAACCTCCGAGTAAGAAAAAATGTTCCAAGGTAATTTGTGATGTTTTAGAAGAACCAAATGTGTTACAGTATTTTGTGGTGGCACAGAGAAAATCACCCAACCTGCATGGCAAGCAACTGCACATAGATGGCTTGCCACATGGACTCCATCCTCTCCAGTCCTATTTATAGGGGTTACTCCAAAAACTTGTCTCCCAAAGTTGGCCTGGTTCCATCACACACATTTCCAACAAAACACTAGAGCTGCATCCCATGCACAGTTCCCCACAGTAAACCTCACTGAACACAGATGGGCTTACTTTTGAGTAAAATACATCAAATTACATTATAAATCATTCTACACCAGAGATTTTCATCTCCAGGACACTGACAAGGAACTAAAATTATCGAGGAACACCATTTGACAATTTTTGACAATTGACAAAGCATACCTTGCTGCTGCTGAGAGGCTCACATTTCCCAATGGCCCTATTAATAAATGACTCCCCCCCAAACTCCCACAGCACACGTGCAGACCATTCGCAGCACACCAATGTCCTGTGGCACACTGGTTGAAAATAGCTATTCTACTCATTTTCATTTCTCTTATACTTCCACTGGTTTTGAATCTATTTATTTCACCCTAATCAATGTAGGGTCTTCTGCCTGCCAGACTCCACCCTTGAAAGTCCTTTTTCATGGGACATTATTACATTACATTATTTGTGGTGGCCCCACAAATACATGAGGAATAGTGTACATGAGAATGCTCGTACACTCAAGACTATGGTGTCATCTGGCATGTTTTGCATTTGGAGCTCCATACTCTGAGCTAAACATAGTACAACAACAATCCACATAGAGTCTGATATACAAATAACTACTGGGATTTTGGAAAATGTGTAAATAACTTTGCATTGTGCTGCCAGACTGCAGTTGGTACTTGGTGTGCACTTTTCCTCTCTCTGAACTAAAAATAAATGCAACACACCTGCCTCCTCCCCACATATTTCAACCTGTTCCAAGAAAACAAACATACATTTTGTGTTTTGCCAAAACTTCTATAAGGATCTAGACTGTGGAAGGAGTGACTGTTCTAATCTAAGCCACTATTTTGGTGCCTCATTCAGATGAATATAATCCCCTCATTGATGTATTTCAAGTATTCTTTTAGATGTCCTCAAGGCCATAAAAGCACTTTTCTCTTTTGATATTGCAATTTTCTATCAAGTATTTTAGTGCCAAAAAAGGAACATCAAAAATATATGAAAATAAGAGAGAGGACACAACAACCATCAAAATAAACACCCAATCTCCTGCAAATATAGAGTCAATTAACAGTGAATTGCATCCTAAGGTTTCATTGCTCCTGTGGAAGGAGCTTTCTGAGGAGAGATTCCTTTCACAAGGATACTATAGGTCAGGGGTGCCCAAACCCTGGCTTGGGGGCCATTTGCAGCCCTCGGGGACCCCCAATCCAGCCCATGGGGAGTTCCCAGTCTCCACTGAGCCTCTGGTCCTCCAGAGACTTGCTGGAACCCGTGCTGGCCCAATGCGACTACTCTCAACGCAAGGGCCAACTGTTTGACCTTGTGCAAGAGCTGCAGGTCAAGGGCCCCCTCCACTTCTTGCTGTTTCAATCTGTGAAGCAGCAGCAAAGAAAGGCTGGCTTTGCTTTGTGCAAGGTCTTTTATAGTCCTTGAGCGATCACATGACATTCATTCAGTCATATAAATTCCATCTCTAATATGTTCATTTATGTAAATTTTAAATGTAAATTAATTTTTCCCGGCCCCCAACACAGTATCAGTGAGGTTATGTGGCCCTCCTGCCAAAAAATTTGGATACCCCTGGTACAGGATACAAGCCAGCATCTATATCAGGTAATTCTTGTTCAAATATTTCTTACAGCAACCATGCACTTGACACATTTTTTTTTTTAAAGAGGACATGCACACATGGGAAAAGAGGAACCAAAAAGAGCAGGAGAGAGTTCTGGTGACTAAGCAGACATATTCACAGCCAAGAGTTTAGTGAAAGCATTTTAAAAATGATAATCCCACTGATTTGGATGGGGTTTATACACATTGCATTTGAGAGACTACAACGACAATTTATATGGTATATCAAACTTAAAGCAGCAGCAGCAGCAACACAAAAACAGGACAACAATACTCAATGGGCATAGCCCTTCTAGAGAAGGTAAGTTTTGTATCCAACCCCCCCTCCCCCCAGGATTAATGCAGCAGGACTAGTACAGGTCATGCTGTACCCTATGAGGGATGTCGGCAGGCAGGTGAGCCCCTCAAGATAAGGGGACATTTTCCTCAGGGTAAGCTCCAGCAGCTGCAACAGGTCTACTCAGACCTGCACAAGCTAAATAGCTGCCCCAAATCTGAGTGGATCCATGTTGGTGGATCAGGCCCAGGAAGGGGGTAGGATAAGAACATAAGAACATAAGAACAGCCCCACTGGATCAGGCCATAGGCCCATCTAGTCCAGCTTCCTGTATCTCACAGCGGCCCACCAAATGGCCCAGGGAGCACACCAGATAACAAGAGACCTCATCCTGGTGACCTCCCTTGCATCTGGCCTTCTGACATAGCCCATTTCTAAAATCATTTCTAAGACAGAGCTGCCACTGAGCCCACCCTGCTCCTGGGCCTGAAACACCCACCCCCATCCATTTCTGTGAACCATGCCCTGTTTCTTTAGGCAACATAACAAGTTTCCACTGCTTCTGATTCTGCTTCTACCCAACAATCCTGACAAATGGATAGTCATAGAAAGGGACTCATACTTAATTACTTAGAATCAAGTGGAGGCTTCCCAACAAACTGTAGAAACAGAGCTTGCTCATGAGCTTCTGACACTCTAGACAGGGCAGGGTGGGAAAGGAGAGAGCACATCTCCTTGCAACCAGGAAACATATCCCTCTCTAAATGTACGTATATAAAAAAATATATGAAAGCATATGAAACAACAGAGCACTATTGATAAAATTCTGCATTATATGTGTTTATTATAATTGGATAATTGAAGACATCAAGCAAAATGACTTAAAGATCTAATTACATAACTGATGACTCATCATTAATCAATGCCAGTTAGAATGTTTCAGACAAGAAATTTAAAAGAAAAAAAAATTAGAAATTAGGCAACTTCAGAAGGATCTTCTCAGATACTTTTCTTAAACTTTACATCTGCACGTACTGTATAATTATTTTGAGGTTACTTACAATGCAATTCTATGAATGTCTCCTAGAGAAGAAGCTGCACTGAGTTCAGTGTGACTTACTTCCAAGAAGGTGTGTAGCTCCAGTACTCTTTATTTCTAGTTTATCAATTTATTATGAACTTTTTATTCATTGGGTTCCTTTTGGTTTTAAGCTGATTGCTGCTCCCCTCTCCCTCTGAGTTCAGTCATTGTCTTAACAATCTCTGGTAATCAGAATGACCATGGATATTTCTGAAACCAAGAACATGTGTTTGGCCACCTGAATATAGTGAGTCACAAGAGCTTTTGGAGACACAATGGCAGGTCATTACATAAAACTGCAAATACCTGCCTAGCAATGACTCATCATAAAATAAGGTTTTTGAAGCCATTAATTGTATTTCCTCAGTAAATGCAATTACTGAATATCTTTGGCAGTGAACCCATGTGCCAACACACAATAATTTATTTACAGTAATTACCTAGAGCCCAATCCTTAGACAGCTGGAGACTGCTGCATGCCAGAAAACCCTTCCCTGGCATGAATGAAGCTTATTGTTCCACCAGGAAGCCTCCACAGTGTGCCTCCGATCACCCCCAAACTGCATGCCGGCCAGTCACATCTGCCTGGAAATCCAGATGCAAAGTCTGCTGGGATGATGGAAGTGGCTGGCCAGCATGCAGTTTGAGGGCAATTGGAGGCACATTGCAGAAGCTTCTCAGTGAAACAGTAAGCTCTGTTCACCCAGGGGAAGGATTGTGATGGGCGCTGGATCTGGCACCGCGGCTGGGGTTTGATGCCCACTGCTTAAGACTATAAGGGCAGGGTTTAAACATTTTTAGAATGAAGACTGAATAAAGGTCCAAACTAATATGTTCTTAGGAAAGTTTTCTTATTTGGATTGCCTATGCCTAGAAACATCTCCTTGCAAAGAACAAAGTTATAAAAAATAGCTTATCTCTGATCATAATTCTTTGCCCTGGTACCACCACCACCCTGCAAACACGTGTGGCCACTTTGCACAAAAAGAGAAGTTAGATCTCCGTAAGTTCCCCTGATGCTGGAACTGAAAAACAGGATTGTTCTGTGCTCCACTAGAAACAGCAGCACCATTTTTTTCATACACGTTGAAAAAAGAGAGACTCCTCTTCCCCATATGGAAAAGGCAGCTTCGGGATTTCATATATTGTACTTTCTGAGTGTAAACCTTACAACCCTGTAAGGTAGAAGTTTTCAAACCAGGGCATTGGGACACCCCAGCCTGAGTTCCTCTGCTCTTACCACTTTAAGGGTTGGGAGGGGGGAAACGATCAACTCAGGGCCCAATCCTATCCAACTTTCCAGTGCCAATGCAGCCACAATGCAGCCCCAAGGTAAGGGAACAGACGTCTCCTTATCTTGAGGAGGCCTCTGTTACTGGACCCCCACCATAGAATGCTGTGCACCCCATCAGCATGGCTGCATCAGTGCTGGAAAACTGGATAGGACTGGGCCCTCAATCCCCAGGACTGAGCCGCTGTCGGGGGACGCAGGGGCTGTCCTTTACTTGCATGTTGCAGCAGCACCCTCCCAGGGGTGTGGGGTGCCTCATGGAAGCCTCTGCAGGGCTCTCCAAGCCTTGGAAAATGTAAAAATTACTGTGTTCAATGGAGCAAACCAGAAGTGGGTTGCGATTGTTGCTTTTTTCATTTTCCGAGGCTTGGGGAGACTTGTGGCAGTTTCTATGAACCAACAGGAAAAATACATTCCATACAAAGAATTGGTGCTAAACACCACTTGACATTGGGCTGTCATTTCTCTTGTTGGTTTCCTTTGTATACATTTCTTTGTCAATGTCCTGATTGGCTTTATTTTATTATTTTTGGCTTTATTCTGTTGTGATGTTTTGTCATGGCCAATGGCCGAAACAAATTAAACTCTTCTACTTCAATCCTTTCAAGAGATGTTAAAGAATCATGTAAATAATGACTAAATTGGAGAAAGCTGAGAATTCTTTTGGAATCAATGATTCTTGTGCCAACATTCCACACAGTGTCTCTATATTGCTAAACATCTATTGGATTGCACCCATACACCCAATTCCAAAGGCAGAAAATAGACATGTAAGCAGAGAGACTTGCCTGAATTTCTCCTGATTAAAAATCCAGTCCAGGACATGGAGCTGGGTAAATCTAGTCTATCCCATTGTGATGACTATCCCTGATAATCTTTGGGCACAGAAAGGGCAGAACAGAGGACAAGTTTGCATTTTCACACATCCATTCCCACAAATATTATTGATGGTTTCTGATGACAGCCAGACTCTGAGCCCAAGAATGCAGCTTCTCATGTGCCTATTCTCAGATGCAGCTTCTCATGTGCCTATTTCCATCTATTGGATTGGGGCCATAATCTTCTTGAAAATAATTATTCAAATGTTTTGCAGGTGGGTTAAATCCCTACATGGCTTGGATCACATGTAGCTGAAAGACTGCTCTCTTCCTCACCAAGCTGCTGCACAACACAATTGTCATCAGAGCCCCTATGTCACATTCCCTCCCTAGCTGAAGCTCAGTTGATGGAAACACAGACTAGACCAGTGTTTCTCAAACTGTGAGTCAGGACTCACTAGGTGGATCACGAGTCAATTTCAGGTGGGTCCCCATTCATTTCAATATTTTATTTTTAATCTATCAGACTTGATGCTACCATGGTATGTGACTGTATCTGGGGAAATGTTACAGATCTGTACTTTTAAGAGGCTACAATGTATATGCTTTTAACAATGATAGTAAATGGGACTTACTCCTGGGTAAGTGTGGGTAGAATTGAACCCTAAGATTGTTAAAAAATTTGATGATGATGCTTGATGATGTCACTTCTGGTCATGACATCACTTCTGGTGGGTCCTGACAGATTTTCATTCTAAAAATGGGTCGCAGTGCTAAGTTGGAGAACCACTGGGCTAGACTCTTTTCAGTGGTAATTCCCCCATCCTCAACTCTGGGGTTTTCTTTCCCAGAATTCCCAGTTGGCCTTGGGAATTCCACCCATTTTTAACTTTTCTATCCCATCAGTTCCCATAATCTTAATCTTATCCCATAATCTTTTATTGATTAATTTTCTGATGTGCACAAAAAGATAAGGTCAATAGGTACTCCTGTCTGAGAGCTGTCATGGTGCAAAGAGAATACAGCATTTGGGTCTGACCACTGAAGGCCCTAGTTTGGAACACACATGCCACATCTTAGACTTTTTTGGACTGCTTGATTGGTGGTGAAGGGTCACATTTTCCAGGAACAGCCACAACTCCATTACAGAACATATGCTTTGTATGCAGAAGGTGTGCAGTGGCACACAGGATGTATCTTGGAGCACATAGGAGAGGAAGACCCCTGCATCCAGTTGTCACTCCCTTGGATCCATCATTCAGACATAGCTACCACGGGAACTCGGAGGCTGCATACAGTCATCAAGGCTTGTGACTTTTTACCTTTTCCTCCCTTAACCTGTTCACTCCCCCTTTAAAAGTATCTAGGCCATCACAGCATCAAGAGGCAAGCCCCTGCTTTCCACGTATGGGCTATGTCAGAATGCCAGATGCAAGGGAGGGCACCAGGATGCAGGTGTCTTGTGTGCTCCCTGAGGCATCTGGTAGGCCACTGTGCGATACAGGAAGCTGGACTAGATGGGCCTATGGTCTGATTCAGCGGGGCTGTTCTTATGTTCCCAGGTTCAATCCTGGGGATTTCTAGGTGAGAAAGAGAGAAATTCATTTTGGAAACCCTGGAAATCTGCTGTCATCCAGCAGTCACAACATTGTGCTAGATAGTCAAACGATCTGACTTACTGTAAGGCAGCTTCCTTTCTTTGAAAGCTCTCTCATTTAAAAAAAAAATTTAATCCCTGTACATGAAAAGTTAGTACCTCAAGGAGGGATTTAATGAAAAATGTTAGCTTTCCATGTGCAAGGAGATTTTGGTCAAGTGAAATGAGGTGGTATTTCTAGCAAAGTTGGTGGAATTAACAAAATGCAATGGTATTCAGCACAATCTGTTTAGCTCTGAGGATGGATTTTACTCCACAAAAGAAAATTTATGGATAGAGGTGTTTGTTTCTAGTAAAATAATAATAATAATAATAATAATAATAATAATAATAATAATAAACTTTATTTATATCCCGCCCTTCTCCCTAAAAGGGACCCAGGGTGGCTAACAACATATAAAAACACATTTAAAACATAAATTAAAACAAATAGCAGATAAAAACATTAAAAACACATTAACAGCGACCTTAAAAAACAGTAATCAGATTAAAAGACAGAATAAAAAGAGTACAACAGAGCAAGTTACAGAGGAATCAGACCTGTAAAAACTACAAAAAGTGTAAAAAATATTTAAAAGGCCAAAGAATCAGAAGGCTTGTGTAAACAGCAGTGTCTTCAGGCCTCGCCGGAAACTCTCAAGAGAGGGAGCCATTTTCAAGTCAAGGGGAAGGGAGTTCCATAATGTTGGTGCCACTATCGAGAAGGCCCTATTTCTTGCAGCTGCTCCCCGGACCTCCTTGGGTGGCGGCACTTGTAAAAAGGCCTTCTCTGATGACCTGAGAGGGCGAGCCGGATTGTACAGGAGTAGGCGGTCTCTAAGATATCCTGGCCCAGAGCAGTATAGGGCTTTAAAGGTCAAAACCAGCACCTTGAATTCGGCCCGGAAACGAATGGGCAGCCAATGTAGCCCCCGGAGAAGCGGACTGACAGAGTCAAACCGCCTAGCTCCAGTGACCACACGGGCTGCCGCATTCTGCACTAGTTGCAGTTTCCGAACCGTCTTCAGGGGCAGCCCCACACAGAGCGTGTTACAGTAATCTAACCTCGATGTCACCGTTGCATGGATCACCGTGGCCAGGTCTGCACGATCCAAGTACAGCCGCAGCTGGCGCACCAGCCGAAGCTGAGCGAAGGCCCCCCTAGCCACAGCCGCCACCTGGGAATCCAGGAGCAGCTGCGAGTCCAGGAGGACCCCCAAGCTGCGAACCTGCTCCTTCAGAGGGAGTGCAACCCCATTCAGAGCAAGCCGATAATCCAGCACCTGTATCGAGGATTTCCGAACCAGGAGAGCCTCTGTCTTATCCAGATTTAATTTCAGCTTGTTAGCCCCCATCCAGATCCTTACTGCTTCCAGACAGCGCTCCAGGCCCTCAACCGCCACCCTGGAATCTGGAGGAAAGGAGAGATAGAGCTGGGTGTCATCAGCATATTGATGGCACCTCACTCCAAACCCCCGGATGACCTCTCCCAGCTGTTTCATGTAGATATTAAATAGCATGGGGGACAGAATTGAACCCTGCGGCACCCTGCACCTCAAAGGCCAGGGTGTCGAACAGGCATCCCCCAGCACCACCATCTGGGACCGACCTTCCAAGTAGGAGCAGAACCACCGCAAAACAGTGCCTCCAACTCCCAACTTGGCCAGTCGGCCCAGAAGGATACCATGGTCGATGGTATCGAAAGCCACCGAGAGGTCCAGCAGGACCAACAGGGACGCACTCCCCCTGTCCAGACCCCGGCGTAGGTCATCCACCAAGGCGACCAAGGCAGTTTCCGTCCCGAAGCCCGGCCTGAAACCAGATTGAAAAGGATCCAGATAATCCGCTTCATCCAAGACCCTCTGGAGTTGGGACGCCACCACCCGCTCGATTACCTTGCCCAGAAACAGGATGTTGGAGACTGGCTGGTAGTTATTCAACACAGTGGAATCCAGGGAGGGCTTTTTCAGGAGGGGGCGAACCACTGCCCGCTTCAAGGCAAGATAGGATTACTGCCTTGTTGAACACAATGGGCTTACTTCTGAGTAAAATAAATAACACTGTTTTCAAACACCTCTACTTATGGAGGAACAGATGAAATTATGACAGAAAAAAGTCAAGATAGGAGACAAAACATTGCAACTAGAATTATCTGCAAGTGAATACTGGGACCAAATGAATTCAGATATGAGGTCCTAATGATTGGAGAGAGAAACTGCACATTGTTAGCCTGTTCCTGCTCCGGCATTTCTTTCACAATCTATTTTAGCCGCAGTCCTGTCAAATAATATATATGTGGATTTTTGCCCCAGATCATGCAGCTCTACTTTGTATTATAGTGTACTGTTTCCTGCAGTGAAGGAGTCAAAAACATAGAAAGGCAAAAGAGAGCCAACAATTTCCAGCAATTACCTGGCTAACCCTTGATTTGCAGTTTTACTGCATAAGGATTGTCTGTAGGGAGAACTGACCTAGCAGCATGCTCTGTGCTTTTGCCTGACTAGACTCTATATTAAATGCTTACATTTGGCAAGCCAGGCAAAAATAATAGACAGGTTTTAAGAGCAGGAAAAGAAACGGCATGAAAAATGGGTCATTCTGCTGTGCTGTGTGTGATGATTTCTTCATTTGGTTTTGAGGCTGGATCAGGACCACCCAGCACCAAAGCTGGCATGCTATTTTAGATGCTGCCTACCCAGTGGCACACAGCCCCCATGACCACTACTGCTCCTCCCCCCATTTTGTGGATTTGAAAAGGACAATAGAGATGAAGAGTAGGGAGAGTTTTCCTGCCAAAAATCAATGTGATGGGAAAAGGCTAACATCCCCCTTCTCATGAACCATGGTCCCAATAAGAATTGCCCCCTACCATATTTTTTGGGGATGGAAAGGAGCACTTCCTGGTACAAGTACACCTGCTACTAATGCCTCTTACTAACAGAAGTCAGCACACACCAAACTAGACGTGTGCTGGCTTCTGTTAGTTAGTAAGAAGCATTAGTAGCAGGTGTACTTGTTCCAGAAAGTGTTCCTTTGTATTCCAGGAAGTGCCCCTTGAAGAATGTGAAGAAATGAGAATCTTCAAACAGATGAAAACACCCATTTTAAGCAGGAGATGGCCTTGGACTAGCTACATTTTTGTAGTGCTCCTGAAATGAAGCTTTCTTTCTTTTACTTCTGTTTCACAATGGTGCCATCAGGGCCTGAGGTTCATGGTAAAGCACACTGTTTACCTACAGACAGTCCCAGGTTCAATCCCTGGCATCTCCAGGGTGGACGGGGAAAAAATGCCTGCCTCAAACCCTGGGAAGTCACTGCCAGTCAGTGTTGACAATAATGAGTGAGATGGTGTGATCCAGTGTAAAGCAGCTCCCTATGTGTCTGCAATAAGGAAGTCTCTATGAGTGATGGCTGTTTATTAAATAGGCTATTTTCTCCTCTTTCTTCCGCAGCTTACTCTCTCTTACAAAACCTGTTTTGTACTAAGCTTGAACTAATTATGATGCTTTCATCTACTCAACAAGTCTGACGTTCCTTACTACAGAGCTGAATAAAAGTTGTTGCTTAAAATATTAGCATGCTTTCCATTAAACTTCCTGATGGTGTTCCCTGATAATGTAATGATGCAGGATTTCATTGAGCTAACTTCAGAGAATGAAAAACCACTTTGTATGCACAACGAAAACACAGGATCGAGATAATCAACTTACAGTTTCTTCATGGTAACATCTGAATTACTTGCACATCATTTACTCAGACATACAAATTGGCAAGGGTCTATGATAGAGCAAGTTCACAGCACTGTATAATCGGTTACAGCAGTTCAAGTATATTCAAGATAATAATTCAAGATAAGATTAACAAGTCTGAGATCTACAAAGTAGATAACACAATTTTAAGGCATCGGTTTCTGCCAGTAAACATACAAGACCTAAAGTTTCAAAATGTTTTCCAAATTGGTTTCAAAAGAAGTTGCAGGCCTTTCACAGTTGCAGAGACTCTTCTAAGTTCATCTTCTGTACTTCCTGACTTGTAAAAGGTCATTCATATCTCTCATATAAATAACTCATATATCTTCTACCATGGTGAGATGCATGCTTTACCAGTGGCATACTGTGGATTGTGAGTGATTTGTTTATTTTCTCAGTAGGGGTGTGAATACGTTTTTAGAATGAGTTGAACTGAAACAAACGGGACCCATACAGTTTAGGCTTCATTCATTCCAAAATGAATGTCATGTAGGTAGAGGTGGGAGAAAACTATTTTATTTTTTCAGAGATTTCGGTTTTTTCCAAAAGTTAGAAGTACCTTAAGCAGTGTTGTATGTTTTTATTCAAAACACACCAGGTCAAATCCGGAGCTATGACTGCCAGAGCAGGTAAGAGCTTCTCTGTATGGCACAGGAGCAAGGGAAAGCGGAGATGGGGCAGATCAGTCCCTGGAGGAGACGGGATCAGAGGAGGAGGCCTCTGCCATATCCTATCCCCCCTCCCGAGCCTTTTCCCCTGATATGGGGTTTTTGGGGCTTGCGCCAGCAATTTCACATCTACATCATATTTTCATACAGTATTTTATCATGTAATGAGGTAGAATGTCTCCTCTTGATAAAATAGTATAATAAGCGTATTACTGCTTCTACTATACACTCATTTTCTAGTGTAGTTAAACACATTTCTGGTAATTTGTCAAAGGGTTTAAAAATTGACTGAAAAAATCTGGGGCATAGTGACTGTGCATAGTTCTACTCTGTTTATCTAATATCTTTACTGCAATCCAGCAAGGTGACCCTGCACATAGAAATAGTGTTTCCTCACTGTAAAGTAAGGAAGGAGAATGAGTCCCATGCATTCTGTGGAGCTCCAATGAAAGCTCCATATCGCTCCAAGGAGACTGTGAAGAGCACACATTCATGAACAAGTAATTTAAACACACACACACACACACACACACACACACACACACACACACACACACACGAAGCTGCTTTATTTCAGTTCATTGGTCCATCTAGCTCAGTATTCTCTACCGACTCGCAGAAGCTCTCCAAGGTTTCAAAGAAAATTTTTTCCCCTTAAAGCTACCTGGAGATGCCAATTATTGAACCTGAGACCTTCCAATAGTACGCAAAACATGTCCTCTACCAGTGAGCTTTTTCAAATGGTTATGGGTGCCCTAATGCCTTGGTACTTTTCCTCTGCCTGAAAAGATAAGCAGAATGTTGTTTACCCACTAAAGCTCCTAGGATTTGTAATCATCCCAGCAGTAGTGTTCTGGAACCTCCTGGCACCTGGGGCCAGGCATCACAGTGACGCAGAAATGTCACACTCCCCCCCCCCCCCGACATTTGCAGCCCCATATCTGTACCTGACATCCCTGTGCTTCTGGAATAGCTCAATTCCAGAGCCAAAGGAGGCAAGGAAGGGTGAGTGGGCCCAACCTCAAAGTGTTTGCCACTTTAAGCGATGAGCACTATGTGCACTCCCCCCACAGAAAGGCAGGAAACACCAGCAGTGCTGCAGGGGGAGTGCGGGTGCCTCCCCAGTTACTCCCCCCCCCCGCATGCTATTGCCCTCTTGGATATCCCCTGTGGACTGGAACCCAAGTTCTGCACACACATACACTCATCCCAGTCATCCACTCACCATTGCATCCCAGGCCTAGCAGGGCAAAAAGTCATAGGGTGCAATTCTATGCAAACTTACCTGGGAGTACACCCCCTTGAACTCAATGGGGCTTACTTATAAGTAGACATGCATAGGATTGCTGCTAATTTCCCTGTCTTTCCTGGCAGCTCTCCTACACATACTGTACACACCTCTAAAACCAGTGGGTTTAATTTGAATGCCACCATTTGTAATGGTGCCACCTTAGTGCCTGTCGCTTACGGTGGCCACTTTTCAGCCTGCATGTGTACTCTTAACATTAACAGTAACATCCATAATTGGAGACATGCTGGGACGGGGAAACAGATTAGGGGACAGTGACGTCCAAGTCTTCACTTATTTCAAATGTTGGCATATATGCCATTATAGAAAAAATGTATGACGTTGGTTGGTAGTACTCAGCTAACACAGCCCAACTACTATTGAACTGAGAATTATATAAGAGCTTGCAGTTTCACATCCCTCAAGATTAGTTCATAATAACTCTAAGAGAAACAGGGCTCCTTTTGATTTCCAAGCAGTTAGGAACAAGAATGTGTGGCCAATTCTTTTCAGGAACAGGAACACAAGAATAGTTCAAAGACTGAGAGGTTTTACACCCCAAGGCAAGTTGGAACACTATGAGGAAGTTACAGAGTCACGCGCAATCTAGCAGACATTTTGAAACAGTCTGCCTAAGAACAGATTCATAGCTCTTGGATTGAAATATGTAATCATGAACGATTAGAATATAGACAGCGTAAAAGCACTTCTTAAAATATATTTCTCCATAAATATGGAATACATTTTCCAAGAAGTCTGAATTCTGACCACTTTTAACCCACAGGAGATTTTTTAGCCAACAGGCCATGGCACTAAAAGATTTGTCAGGAGATTTAATTGAGGGCTGGTTTATACCTCGCCCCTCTTCTTCTACACAAATAACAAAAGGGATATCAGCATGATGGGCTGTGTTTGTTTTCTCCCATAAAAGTGAATGGTGTCTATTGACTTTTATGGGAAAATTAACATAGCGCTTACTTCTTCGTAAAAAGTGGAAGAAGCTGGAATGTAAAGGCCAGTGAGGTGGGCAACCCAATAGACCATTGTCACGCCAGAGCCTGCTGTTTCTAGGATCTGGGAAAGTAAACATATGAGGTTCCTATCTAAATGGTTTTCCAAATTCCAGGTCTCCCCTCTTCATATGTTAAAGTGAATGTGTTGGTTTTATTTTTGTGTAAAGGGAAGAGGAGTCTGAAGCTGGGAAGGCAGCTGATATTTGGCCACCAGTCCATTTCCAGTTGCCCTCAAGATCTGGGTTGATACCACTTCTATGGACTTATTCCACATGCTCTGTCTCAGGGGTGTCAAACACAAGGCCCGAAGGCCAGATGTGGTCCCTGGAAGTGTTTTATCTGGCCCTTGGGCTCTCTCAGCATGTTAATTGAGCTCTACCATATCTTGAAAATATGATCAAAATTTGCACATTTTCTCTTCTGTCACTTGCAGGTAATGAGTTTCTTTGTGAGAACAGAGTACTTATTTCTGGCCATCACCTGCTGAATGACATCACTTCTTGCTTAATGAGGTCACTTGTGGCGCACAGCAGGCTCCATTAAGGCACACTGTATGAAACATGTTTGATGCCCCTGCTCTATCTAATACCTCCTTTGCCAGCCACTTCCCACCCTCCCTTCCCTGGAAGCCTGGTGAGAAAGTCAGCAGGCAAGACATGACAGAGAGCCTTTGGCTCGTGGTTGGTGCTGGAGGTTGCTTTGGCCCCAGAAGTTATCTTGCATTCAAGGCTGCTTCTAGCACTGTTGGCTTTATGAAGCCAGTCATGGCACTTTGAAGAGAGTGGGGTGAAGATAGACAGAAGTAGATACAGGTGATCCAGTTGACACCATATAATTGGACTGGGAAAAAAAAAAAAAAACTTTTGACAAAGTCCTTCCCTGGAGTAAACTTAGCAGTCATAAAAGACAAGAACAGGGTCTTTTAAGGATTGGTAACTGGTTAAAGAAAAGGAAGCAGAAAGTGCAAACAGATGGGAAATTTTCACAGTGGATGAAAGTTAGAAGTAGGATCCCCCAGGGATCTGTCTTGAGACTCATGCATTTTAACTTATTCATAACTGATCTGGAATTAGGGGTAAGCAACGAGACGGCCAAGTCTATGGGTGACACCAAACTATTCAGGGTGGTAAAAAACAGCAGATTTTGAAAGGAATCCCACAGCACTGAGTAAATGGACTGCCAGATGGCAAACGTGGTTCATTGTCAATATGTGTAAAGCAGTGATTTTTAATCTTTTTCAGCTCATGGCACATTGACAAGGTACTAAAATTGTCAAGGCGCACCATGCTGTTGTAGAGGGGCTCACATTCCCCAATGCCCCTGCTTATAAATGACCCTCCCCCGCCACTTTGGTGGCACACCTGCAGACCATTTGTGGCACACCAGTGTGCCATGGCATAGTGGTTAAAAATGGTTGGTGTAGTGGTGCACATTGAGGCAAAAAATGCTAACTTCATGTACAGACTGATGAGATCTGAATTGTTGGTGATGAACCAGGGAAGAGATCTTGGGATCATGGTGGACAGCTCAATGAAAAGTTCAACCCACTGTGTGGAAGCTGTGACGGTGGCAAATTTCATGCTAGGAGTCATTAGGAAAGGATAGAGAATCACAGCTCAGTGCTATTGAGGATTGGGCTGCCAGGCAGAGCCCACTATGACAGTGAAAGTCACTTCCGCTGCTGTTAAATGGTTGCTAATGGAGCATGTAGAGCTTTATCAGCTGCCGTTTTGCATGTGCTGCTACAAGATGCAGCAGAAACGCAACTCTGCTGCTGGACCCCACTGTGCCCACTGGAGCAGAAAAGGCAGCAGCAGGGCAGGGAGGTGGCAGGAGAGGTGACCTAGCAGCAATGGTGCATGCTGGATCCTATTCCCTCTTTTTAAAACCTTCCCACCCCTTTTCTCTACTCAGACATATACCTCCAAAAGTTCAAGGAAATCCACAGGTGACTGCAGGGCTGACATGGGGATGAGTAGAAATAAATTTTACTTACCTATCAGCCCTCTGGTCGCCCACCACTGCTGGATGCAGCACACACTGGATACAGCACACATAAGAAAAGCCCCACTGGATCAGGCCAAAGGCCCATCCAGCACCCTCTATCTCACAGTGGCCCACCAGATGCCTCAGGGAGCACACAAGATAACAAGAGACCTGCATCCTGGTGCCCTCTCTTGCATCTGGCATTCTGATGCAGCCTACATCTAAAACCAGGACATTGCACATACACATCATGGCTTGTAACCTGTGATGGACTATTCCTCCAGAAATTTGTCTAGTCCCCTTTAAAGGCATCCAGGCCAGATGCCATCACCACATCCTGTGGCAAAGAGTTCCACAGACCAATTACACACTAGATTTAAAAAAAATTCTTTTGTCTTTCCTAACTCTCCCAACACTCAATTTTAGTGGATGTCCCCTGGTTCTGGTGTTGTGTGTGAGAGAAAAGAACACATTTATGGCACAGTTGCATCAATGGGGGGGGGAGGATAGAATTGGACTCTAAGGGCACAATCCTAACAGGTAGTTAGGCTGGCCCAAGTTCTTTGAGCCGGTCCGGGAGGATCGCAAATGTGCCATCAGGCATGTTTGCACCTCCTTGGGAGGAAGCCAGCCTGGCGCTTCAAGAAGCATTGGCCTGCAGAGGCTGATGGAAGCCTTCGTGCCAGCTTCCTCCCAGCACAAATAAGCCGACGCAAGGACGAAAGGTAGGCATACGGGAGGCAGGGAGGAGGAAGGAGTGGGGCGTTCCTGGGCAGGGGGAGGGTGGGCAGTGGGCGGTCCCAGGGGCAGGCAGTTGGGGAGCAGGAGGCAGGGCTGGGATCCAGCAGTTATGCCAGATCCCAACCCCCGTTCCCGGGGAGAATGGAGCGACTTCAAGCCGGCATCTCAAGAGGCGGCGCAAGTCTGAAGAGACCCATTAGGGCAATCAGCCCTTACCCAGAGGTAATGGGAAATGTTTCCCCTTACCTCTGGCTGAGCTGCTGAGCTGCTTATGGCCACTATCTTGCACTGAATACAGCGCAAGCCTCCTGCTTATGGCCACTATCCTGCGCTGAATACAGCGCAAGCTTCCTGGCTTGCCTGTTCCCGCACAGGACAGGATTGCGCCCAGTGGCTGCTAATAAAACCCCTGTGCAAATCTATGGTGCCTAGGTCATTAGTCATAACAGTATTGCTTACCTCCTCTTTTTCTGGATTGGCATTTCTGAAACAGGATATTTTCTTACCACACAGAGACATGCACATCTTCTTTGCACACGTCCTTTGCACGCTGGAGAACAGGGAGGGAGGCCGGCCATCCTGGAAAACGCACTGTTTTGCCAGCCAGTTGAGATCCAATTCAAACGTGCAGGTATTTACATTACAGAGATCATTGCACACATCTGTAGCACTTCAGAATGCACATCACTTGTCTGAAAGAGCCCCAGCATCGAGATCCATTTCCATACCAGGATACAGAATCACATGGAGGCATAAACACCAACACTTTTGTGTGAACCAACTTCATTTTGTGCTAATCCAGATCTGGAATATGCTAATTCTCCTGCCCCAAATATTATATCTGTTGGGAGGAGAATTTGCCACTTCCTTTCTCCAAAATACCTGCTGGAGAAGTTTTACAATTCTGCTCCCTTTGGCATCCATCCTGGAGAACCACATCAATTTTCATGTATGTGGATCTCGTAATGGAATGATAATTACAGTTTCAGCCTTTCACTTCTCGGCTGCTGATTCAGCTGCAATTCAGATGTCAGTCATGAAACTTAGTTAATGTCTCATGTGAAACAGGATAGTGTTCATTATCCAGAAAATTTATCTCTAATACTACCAATGCAATCCTTTTTAGAAAAAAAAATACAATTTCAAAGCACATCCACATCATTTATCAAATTTATCCACATCAAAGAAACCTCAAACCTTCATTATGATAATACTGTATGCTTATTTATATACAGTGGTGCTTTGCAAGGCGATTGCCTCGCGCAACAAAAAACTCGCAAGACGAAAGCGTTTTGTGATTTTTTTTGGTGACTCGCAAGACAAATTTTTCTATGGCCGTGCTTCGCAAGATGAATTTTTTTGCATTTTTTTTGTTTTGTTTTGGTTTGTTTTAAATCGCACTTCGCAAGACGAAAATTTCGCAAGACAAAACAACTCGCAGAACAAATTAATTTTGTCTTGCGAGGCACCACTGTATAGGGTTGGGCGATTCAAATCCATCCAGTGGATGATCTAGTGTTTCTTATATGAAATTGATGACTGGACACTGAATTGTATCCATTTTAGCAAATGTTTTAAGTTGTTTATGACCAGCAACTCTGCTGGAGCCAGCTTGCCAGGGGCTCTGAGGCAAAACCCTGCACTGCCCTCACTCACCCTCTGATTATACATTGAGCACTACCACTGCCACCCATATTGAAGGTTTAGGGTGGGGCCCCTGTTGAAACAGAAACTGGAGCATTCCACTCATCAGTTCAGGAAATATGGATAATGGGAATGGGGAGCTAAGTACTCACCATTTAGTTTAACTGTCTCTCTGTGGTAACTAAACTAAAGTGCATGTAATTAAGCCATTTCTGCCCAATGTTGTATATATGTAACAGGGACCAAATGTGTACACCTCTGGGCCGGGAAAAAATGGGTTAAAACACATATTATTTAGGACCCAATCCTAAACTGGCTCAGTGCTGACGCTGAGCCCTAGCGCCAGCACTAGGTGCCGTAAATGTGCCCTAAAGCATGTTTACGGCAGCCAGTGAGCAGGGAACACCCACACCAGTCAGGTGCCAGGTTCAGCGCCGGCAGGAAGAGGACCCGCTGCCACCAGGAGTAAGCTCAACCACCGTGTGAAGGTGTAGCCTCTGAAGGGTGGGGGAGGAAGGTGGGGTGGGAGAGGAACTGGGGCATGAGGGGACTGGGATCAGCAGAGTTCTGGTCCGCCATTTCCTGAAGTCCATGTCGGGTCAGAAGGCCCAACACAGAGTCTCTCAAGTCTGCACCAACAAAATAGCCAGTGAAGATCTGAGAAGCTCCACTGCTGAGTTTGGGGCTTTTCCTGGGGGAAGGGGACAAAAGTACCCTTTTCAAGGAGACCTCCAGCTGCTTCCCAGTACCTGCTGAATACAGTGGTAGCCACTTTGGTACTACTGCTCCAGCAGACACCAGGAAGCTCAGGATAGGACTGCCCAATAGTTACAGTACAATCCTTTGTACGTCTACCCAGAATTAATCCCCAATTAGTGCAATTGGACTTACTCCCAGGTGCATAGGATTGCAGCAACACATTGCAATCCTAACTTACCTAAGAGAGTATGTCCCATTAAACTCAGTGGGGCTTAATTCTGAGTAAACAAACCAAGATTTCACTTGTGGGTGATGATTCAGAACACCCACCTTCCATGTGCAATTCCCCCCCCCCCCCAAGTGATAAAGTTTAGAAAAAGCAAGTATGCAGCAACATATAACCTGGTCATGGGCAAATGACATACTTTTTATGCATTCAAGGGATTTATCCCTACCTCCATGCTCTGTACTCCCTTGTTGTCTCTCTTCCATCAATATTTAGACTGAGCCAAAAGTTAATTCTTGGCATCCTTCCATCTCGGAAGACTATGGTATCGCACTCTGAATGGTGGTTCTGGAACAGAGTGTCCTCTCCAGTGCGCGAAGCCTGGGTAAAGTAGATATGGAGAATAGACTGTTTCCCATGCAGCAAATCCCCCCTCTCCACGTCGCTGAAATGGTCCAATGGAAAGACAGAGGCCAATACGGTTGGTTCCAGCGGTGTCGCAGGAGTTGCCAGAACGTGACTGTGTTCAGCCATGAACTGCCTCAGGGACTCCGGCTCCGGATTTTGCCTCGAGGTTGACTCCTGAAGCCTTTTCCATAACTGGATGTAGCCACAAGGCAGTGGAGGTTTGGGATCAGAGTTTTCCTTCTCTCAGATGAGCTGCCTTCCCAGGCTAACGAGTCCCATCTACCGGGTGGCTGTTTAGTTGCCTCTTACGACAAGTACAGCCAAAGTGAGGGCCTATTCTTATCCCCAGCCCTCAGGGGAATAGAGGCAAGGGAAACCCTAGCATCTACTTTAACCAGGCCAGAATCTAACTGCAAGCTTACATTGAACACACAGCTAGCCAACTGAAATACTGATCTTAGAAATTTTGATTGAACTCACTCCAATAAAGCAAAACTAGAAGAAGGTGGGCCTAATATTATCCCATACATATATCTTGTTTTATGTAAGGTTTTAAGAATTTAAGAATTGTTGTTATGTGATTTATGCTAGTCATTGATCAAATTAATGAATTGAATTGCATATTTATACTGTAAAGCCTTCTGGGCAGGGACCTGCCTTTTTACACAATGTTGACTGCCATGCACATTGATGATGCTGTTACAAATAATATTAATCATTCAGTATCCAAATGCTGAACTGAAATATTAAACATCAGTATTAACTCACATCAGTGCCCCACTGCATGCTTTTATTCATATATTTGCATAAGCAGCTGCATGACTTTTTGGAAAATGTGACTCTAATGGCTCATATCCCCCACAAAACCCTTTAACAACAATGATGATGATAGTAAAACATGCTGTTTCTTGGGCAAAACAAAACTGACGATAAGAACAATATGGCAAAAACAAAAGCAATTTTCCAATGAAATGTTTACCAGCATCATCAATACTGTGTAAGGTCAGGTAATAGTTCTCTGCCTTGTTTCTATCCAGTCATTGCTCAGCAAACCAGAGGGTAATTCACTAGCATGCATGTCACATAACCTTGAATGCGTAGGATATTTGCATAATGCTAATTACTCCATCAACCCTGGGATTCCCCGTACATGTGATGTCTGACGGTGAGTCATTTGAAGCTGCTCCAATTAGGTGTGACTAAACCGACAGTGCAGAGTCATTTCAGCAAGGCACGTGGCACTGCCCTGATGCTAGGAGGTGAATGAGTGGGTATTTCTGAGTGCTGAGGAAAGGCAGATGCTGGCTTTTCCTTTGGCTGAAAATAAGGCACAAAGGAACCATATTACAACTTCTGTAAAGTCCCAGGCTGCTTTGTTTGTGAAGTTATTTGGGGGGGGGGGGTTCCTGGACCCTCTCTCAGTCACGCTTTTAATAGCAGCAACTGTCTGATTCTAACCTTAATGATGGTTTTTTGCACACAGCAGATTGTGTCTCTGCATCTGCTAATTAGTTAATCTACTTATGGGCTGCACTGCCTGCTTTCAGAGGGCAGAGTTTTTATTTCCATGTATTCTGATACAGTGGGACTATCCAAAGCACTGTGAAATAAAACGATCCTTTTAGAATTCCACTGAGTTCAATCAGCAAGCACTGCTTATGCTCTTGAACTTCTTTTTGCTGGCAAACGTACATTTCTTGCATGAACACGTAGGTCCTGACAGCTATTACATGTGATTTGTTTTTATCTCCATCCAAGTATGTCATTTGCCCATGACCAGGCTGTCTGCTGCTGCATCCTTGCTTTTCTAAGCTTTATCACTTAGGGAGGAAAAAAAATTGCACGTGGTAAGTGGGTGTTCTGAATCATCACCCACGAGGGAAAGACACAAACTTGCATGTTACCATTCCAGCCACATTAGGAAGTCAGCATTTTCAGTGACATGCACAGTCATGGTTTACTCCCATGATCAGACACAAATGATGCATTCTGGGCTTTGGGATACCTGCCTGAACACATTCCGAGTGATAGTTCCTCCCCACATGAGTCCATTATTGATTGTCCCTCTGGGGGTGGAAAGATGGGGCAGAAATGTTTGGAATATTTGACATGGAGGCTCTTGATTCTGCACCAGCCCAAGGGCTGCCACAGAATTGAGTAGCTTCATTGTGGGGCTACTTTCCTTACCCAAGGGAAAGGGATGAAAGTCCCCTTCCCCTGAGGAGCTGTTTGTGGCTGCCCTATTGTACACAGGATGCCATGGCAGCCGTTTGGCGCCACAGTAGTCCCGGCGCAACAGGCAGCTCATGATTGGACTATGAGTGGGGATTCAAACCTGGATTTTCCACACTTTTCTGGGAATAAACTCTATTGACTCTAATGGGACTCTAATAGACAGGCATAGGATTGGGTTCTAAGTCCAGCTCCCAAACCACTACACAACCTGTCTCTCTTTACCCTGATAGTCTTATTTTGTGCACCCACCACATTTTTAATATGAAGCGAATTAAAATATGCCACCCGAACCCATTGGTCTAAAGTGGTACAGCTCAGTAAAAGATGCATTGCAAGGTTTATATTGTGCCTCTCAGTGAAGAACACTGGATGCTGCCCACTGAAGTGTTTTTCAAAGAACCTTGAATATAGCTCTGTTTTGCCCTGGGTCCATAGAGAAAAAATGTCCATGAGAATGCAAAAGAGATTATGGCCAGAAGTACATACTTCAACTAGACATAGGTGAGATGTGATAAAAATCAATTGCTTTCACATTCTCCTAGCAAGGTTTTATGAGTAAAGGGCTCTCAGGTGTTTTTTTTTCACCCACACTGTATTTCTTTACAGCTAATGCTCCATATTTATGTCTCTTTTATTAATTTCCTTATGTACGCTTCAGTTCTCTGAAATGTTACCAGATTTGGAGCTTTCGTCCTTGTAAAGCTATTTGCAAAGGGAGGCTAAATTTTGATGCTATCTTTTGACAAAGGTGAAGCAAAGGACTATAAAATATATCACCATGGGAGGAGTAAGATCATAGCACTGATTAAGGGTAACAAGGTGATTGGCACGATCGTTTCATGACAAGGTCACATGCATCCATGCTCCAAAGTGAAACAAGTTCATGTCTGGCAGTCCACTTTTGTCACTTTCAGTGCCACACCTCATTGAACAGCTAGGTCAGAAGTTTTTCTTGGATTTGGCCAGGCCTTCATTTTACTCCTGGATTATTTGTTAGATTTGGGTTAACTTCCCCTATCCTATCCAAAAGTTGTTGTTGTTTTTAATTTTAAAAAAGCACTCCCATTAGTGCTAAGCAGAAAAAACTACTTGTGGTTCTATATGGACTTGTAAATATTTTCAGATATCTGAAGTGTATCGTAAATCTTCTATGTGTTCCTTCTTATGACAGGGGAAACAGGAGATCAACTCAGTCCTGGAACTCAAATACAACTCATGTATTCTACTAGGATTTTACAGTGAGCTTTCTCAGCTCATCTCTTCAAACACTTAGAGCAGAGGTTCCTAAACTGGGGAACTGCAACACCCCATTCAGGGAAGCCCGGTTGCTGCTCCCTTAAGGGGCATGGCAGTGTCACAGCTGCAGTGGCAGCACCTCCAGGATTGTACCATTGCCATGAAAATATTTTTTTTAACTTACTGCGGGCCTCATCAGCCCTCCGGAGGGTGTGGGGGGCCCACGGACCCCTCTGCAGGCACCCCTGCACTCAAAACAGCTCCCTGAGGTGATTGTGACCCAATTCCAGTGTTCATTGCAAAACCACAATTGGTCGTGATCACTTCAGGGAGCTATTTTGAGGTGTGGGGAGTCCCACAGAGGGGTCCACAGGCTCCCTGCACACTCCAGAGGGCCAGCATGCCCCAGTAAGTTTTAAAAAAATCATGGCAGCAGCATGATCCTAGGGGTGTCGTCACTGCCCCCACAGCACTTTACAGGGATCCTACCCCTTCCAGAGAGTTTGGGAACTTCTGACTTAGAGCAAGTGTGGCACCACAGATCAGTCAGGTTGGGCCAGCGATTTTTAACCTTTTCAACCTTTTCCACACTGACAAGGTACTAACATTATCAAGGCACACCATCAGTTGTTTTGACAATTGACAGTGCACACCATGCTACTGGTAGGGGGCTTACATCCCTCAACTGTCCTACTAATAAATGACCTTCCCCCAAATTCCCATGCCATAACTGCAGATCATTCAAGGCACATCAATGTGCCATAGCACACTGGTTGAAAATCTCTGAATTGGGCACTGACTGACAGCACAACACCCATCCAAGGGCATACCTCTGGGCCTACCTTCAGCCTTATCCCTGAAACCTCAGAACTAGCAGCAAGTAATGGCACTCCCAATGTGCTATGATGGGGCAGGATGGAGACAGTATGGGATCTAGTACAGAACATTGTCTGAAGCACTCCAATAATTTGGTGCTGGTGTTGGCTCAGATGCTGGGGTAGGAATTAGAGGATACTTGAAGAATGCCTTCAGGTCATGTTAAATACTGGAATCCTTCCTGGTTGAAGGTAGACTCACCCTTCAAATCTTGCCCTGAGTGTAGACTTTCAAAATGGAGACTATCTTTCTTCTCTGAAACTCCTCATGTTTGTTTTTTTCCTCTTGTTTGATTCCTCCCCTCTCTCCTGAGTACCATTCCTTTTATACTCTCCAACTGTACACTTCCATCAAGAGACCAGGGAATTCACATATCCACGAACTGAAACATGACTTTCTATTGGTTGAATGTATTAAATAAATACAATTAGGGCACAATCCAAACCTTCTCTGGAACAGGCATGCCAGGAGGCTTGCGCTGCATTCAAGGCAGGTTTCTGGCCAGCAGCGGCTCAGCCAGAGGCAAGGGGAAACTCTTCCCCTTACCCCTAGGTAAGGGCTGCTGGCCCCAATGGGTCTCCTTGGACCTGCGCCACCTCTGGAGGTAGCGCAAGTCCAAGGAGAGTGGAGCAGCTTGAAGCTGCTCCGTTCTCCGCAGGGATGGGGGTTGGGATCTGGCATAACTGCCAGGTCCTGGCCCTGCCTCCAGCTCCCCACATGCCCGCCCCCAGGGCCACCCATTGCCCACTTTCCCCTGCCCAGAAACACCTCCCTCCCACCTCCTCCCTGCCCCCCCATGCCTAGCTTTGCCACTTGTGTCAGCGCAAGCGCGCCAACACAAGCGGCTGCAAGGAAGCCGCCGCAGAGGCTTCTGCCAGCCTCTGCGTGTCGGCACATCTAGATGCACTGCCGCGCCATCCTCCCACGGAGGCACAAACATGCTTTATGGCACGTTTGCGACCCTCCTGGGCCGGCCCAAGGGACTTGGGCCAGCCTGAGTCAAGGTTTGGATTGCGCCCTTAATAATTTAAGTACATTTATACCCCACCTTTTATGGAACTCACATAGAGTTCCTATGTGGTCACCCATCTAGGCATTAACCAGCCTTAGACCTGCTTACCTTCAGCAAGGTGACTCTAACATATAGCCTCAGGCTATGCCTTGGAATACTGTACCTAAAATATAGGAGTTCCTTTGCTTTGTTGAGGGCTTCACACCTTGTGATCACTAAGTAAATGGTAGGATTTTGTTATCACCTTTATAGGTGTTTGAGAGAAGGCAAAGGTTCTTTTTATGAGACACTTGAATCCATTTTTTTATTTCCTGTGCCTGTAGCATGAAATCAGACTGACTCATATTCTACATATTCCTTGGCACTCTTAGGACATTTTCACACACAAGGCTACTAGCACCTCTGAATTCTTTGCTCCCTATTTATACACACCTGTGAATGTTGTTAATGCTGGTCATAAAGTGGAAAGGAATATTTTGAAATCAAATGCACATGCTAACTAATGGCAGTTTTAGATCCACCTTGCAGATGTGGGAAATGTGCCGTCCAATTTTCGCAAGCCAACATTCTTAGAAATACCACACCTGACTCTTTCTGGTATATGAGATGACACACCCAGGAGAACAGCTCAGATACTTTGTTTCCATATGACAAAAAGCAACAACCTACAAACAGATGATTATCACCTGATACTTACTTACTTACTTACTTGCTTGCTTGCTTGCTTGCTTGCTTGCTTGCTTGCTTACTTACTTACTTACTTATTTGACAAAGGTATGCTTCTCCTTTCCCTTCCCAAAGCAAATGTCCAAGGCAGCTTACAAAATACAATACAAAAACAAAACTCTCAGACTAGAGCTGGGTCTATGGAAGCTGGTGTTACAGGCTCTCTTTGGCCTGGACACCTTTTCTTTCTTCCCGCAGGGTACACGGATCTCAAGTCAACCAGGGGCAGGTGTGGGGGTCGCACAGACGGTCTTCTCAGGCCACAGCTAGACTCCATGGGAGCTAGTGTTATCTGGCCTGGGCACTTCTACTTTCATATGTAGATGTATGGCAGTGGTGGTTCTGGCGAATGGGAAAATGTATGTCCACTCCCAGATCTAGCACAAAGGACCAGAGTTCTCCATGGCCTTTCCTGCCTTACCTCTCTCCTCTCATATCCCATTACACTCCTGCCCATGACCTTTGCTCCTCCAGCTCTATCACCCTCAGCCATATAAAGTTCTCCTGCTTCTTTAGACAATTCCACTCTCTCTTCCTCTTTTGCTGCCCCTATTGCATGGAACTCCTTCCCATATTACTTGTATAATTAATCCTCTCTTACTTCCTTCAAAACTCATAGTTTCCATGAGGGCTTTGATATAACTCTCTAGTTTCATTGCCACAAACAAGTCTAAATACATGTGCATGAAATGATCACTTATTCTTCCCGTTTATCCAGTCACTACTCTTCCCCTTTCTCTGATGCCTCCATTGTGTTTGTTTCTAGACTGTGAGCCCGTCTGGGCAGAGATGTATCTTCTCACCTGTTAAGTGCCATGTCCTGTACATCATTGAACAACTACATTTCTGAGGACTGTCATTCAGATAAGCGCTAAGCATGGCTGCTTCCTCCATTACATAATGCCAATTTTAAAAACAACAAGAAGAGAAAGAGCAAAAAAAAAAATTTTTTTAACAGTCATTTGTGAAAGTCGTCCAAGTCTGGGCCTCTCACGTACTTCTCTTGACTTTCTCATTCTGAAGCACTCCTTCAGCCAGAGTTTGAAAGAAGGTTTGAACTTGAATACTCAGTACGGATCTTACACCTGGTAAGATTTCTTATTATGGGTTTGTGGTTGCCCTGCTGGAAGACACCACAGCTGACCTTCACAAAGTTAAAAGACCTAACTCTACCACAGCAATATTCAGAGAACTTTGCAGAATATTTTCTGGAAAGAATAGTGAATTGGAATTATTCAGTAGCATTCCAAAGGTCATGGAGAGCTGAAAGCTTACAAATGCCTCTTCACATGGCACTACGCATGATTATTTAAGCTTCATGCTATTATTTATTTGTAACATGATCCCCATGCACCTGGCAATCAACACACTTAATTTATATGCAATTAGGATGTGATTAATATCCTAGCCAGTCCTTCTTGTTTAAGCAACTCTTTCTAACTTTGAGCATTCCACGATCACAGTGAATCACCCACACAATGTTGTTCATATCTTGTTGTGATACAGTGGGGCTGAATAGCAGCTAATCATATCATCTTTGTAAGCAGTGCCACAATTATTCTGGGACAGCCCTTAAAAAGAGATTGGCCCAAATACAACTCAGACTGAGCTGTAAAGCTGCAAACAATTCTGCACAGCAAAATAAAATAAAATAAATGTTAAGATAATCTGTGGATGAGAGAATAAAAATTCAAAATGCTAACATCTTGCCTACACTGTAATTTACTGTAAGGTTGCATCCCATTAACCTAGGTTGCTCAGTCACACAGAGTGAAAAACTAAACATGATGGAAGTTACAAGTGGACAGAGCCGTGTATACCCAGCTTACAATTCAAAGCAAGTGTGATGAATAAAAAGATGAATAAGGGGTTAAAGCCAAAACACTTTCTATATATGTTCAGAGGATTCTGACCTGCAAACTAACCAAGTTATACAGGATAGCCTGATTCAAATAATGCTGACTTTTAGAAAGAATCTGAAGATTGTTTTGAATGACATTTGATGCTACTGATGTTCCTGATCTTTTAATGCTGACTGTTTTATCAATGTTTTTCCTGATTTTATTGGGGTGTTGTGCTGTTAGACACCTCATCAATCCTTGTGTTTAAGAGAGAACCAATATATTATATAAATATTTGAAATAATACAACTGCAACTATTTTAAATTAAAAAACCAACATTGTCTCTAACTTTTAGCACTATACTTTTTTTCCAGGCAAGAGGGTCTAGAGGGTAGAGCCTCTGTTTGCCTGAAGATAACATCCGCAGGTCGCCAGTTCGAGGCCACCTGCACTGTGAATGGTGAGATCTTGAAGCAGCTGACAAGCTGAGCTGAGTTATTCCACTTGCTCTTTGGTGTGAGCGAAGAAGAATCTTGGCTGCCCTACATGTGAGAGATGAAGGAGCTGCTTGTCAGCTTGCGTGGGAGGAAATCGGAGGCCAGAATGTGATACCAGATCAAAAAGATCCATCTGAAATGTTGTGGTTCTTGAAAGATAGAACCTTTCTTTGATTGTAAAAATCCCTATGGGGATTTAGAAGAGCCTGCCCATGTAAACCACCTTGAATAAAGTCTGAGGAGAAATCTGATGACCAAGAAAGGTGGTATATAAATACATGTATTATTATTATTATTATTATTATTATTATTATTATTATTATTATTATTATTATTATTATTCTGTCATAAGCATTAACAGCAACTATGCACAAATATGGGACAAAGTAAAACCATTCACTTAAGGACGTCAACTGGATAAAGATAAAGCTCCCCTTCCTCACAGAACTCCCAGCAACTGGTGCTTGCTGCCTTCCATGTTTTTTCTTCCACAATTTCCCATGTAACCTCTCCAATGGGGGGGGGGGCAGGCTGTAACCACTGGCTAGAACACGATTGTTGCTGCTGGCAGTCCACAAAGAATGAAAAAATAAACCATCCACTGCCCAATGAAGGGAAAGGGGCTCACTCATGTAGGGCATGCCCTACCAGAGGTCACCTTGCATAGGGAAGTCAGCCCTGAGTGTAGGCAACAGTGACCTCGATGAACCAATAGCCTGATTCAGTCAAAGACAGTTTCATATGTTCACTCAACCAGCTCAACATCCAGCTGGATAATAGTCCTAAATTATCACCTTCAGTACTGGTTCAGTTTGGGCCTTAACAAATCCAGGCTTGCCCGATTTTTCTGTTTACTACTCTGGCAGTACTACATACGGAAAAGTATAGGAAGTCAGATCTGTCGTCAGACTGTTTTGCCAATATCATCTAACTCTTTACCAAGAAGAGCATTTATAGCCTTTAGAATTTGCTTCAAGGAAAATGACTTTGTTGTGCAACTCTTTTTGACATGACTAATTAGAATTCATTATTGTCTTGATTATTTTCACTTTTCCCCCCTCAGAGCTAGCTAGTCTAGTTCCAGTCTATTCCTTAAGCAGAACCAGGAAGTCAAAACACTGACAATCCTCAATATTTACTAGCTGTTGAAGAAAATAAAGCTTCTTCTGCTAAAATACTTTGGGGATCAGGCAGTGGGTGAATAAAGGCATTAACTGTGACAAATCTATACAGTATGGATTTACACAATCACCATAGGTAATTCTAAGAAAATGCTATTGTTCCCTAGCTCTTTTAGAAACCTAGACTTAAAGTTCAAGGCATTTGTTCATCTTACCCTTGCATTTTCTCCCTTATCTTTGTTGTAGCCATCTGTCAACCAGTTCCTAGTTTTTAAAAGAAAAAGTGCAAGAACCTAAACCTGTTGTGAGAGTTGTGCCCTTGAAACTCTTATCCATTCAACCTAATCCTACGCCTGTTACTCAGAATATAGGTTCCTTCAAGTTCAATGGGATTCACCCAGTAGCATAGCTGGGGGGGGAAAGAATAAGTTTTTAAGGCAGGTGCTGCAATGCACTGTGCAGGCAGGAGCCACAACATTCTATGAGCCCAATCCTGAGCTTGGTGCGCCGGCTCACTGCTGGCGAACACTGTCGCAAACATGTCATAAGGCACGTTTGCGGGCCCTAGTGCCACTGCTCTGCTGATGCTAGCCTAGTGCTGGCTGGATGAGCACCAGAGCTCCGCCGCTCAGTGGTCGCATGGACTGCCGAGCAGTGGAGAGGTAGGTGGAAGCATGGGGGGAAGCAGGGAGGAGGCGTTCTGGGGAGGTGGAGTAGAAGGAGGACAGGGAGATGGCAAGGAGGAGGTGTTCCAGGGGGACGGAGTGGGGTGGGAGGGAGGAGGGACTGGTGGAGGGATGGGCTGGCTGCCTGACATGAAGGCTCTTGATTCTGCATCGACCTTCAGGCTGCAGTAGAATCGAGTAGCCCCATTGTGGGGCTACTTGCTATATACCCAGGGGAAGGGGACAAAAGTTCCCTTCTCCCGAGGAGCCAGAGGCAGCTGCCTGGAGCACGCTGGATGCAGCGACAGCTATTTTTCGCGCCACTGCAGTCACACCTAGCCTAATCGTGCCTCCCCAAGCACACCTTTAACACCTCCTCCTCCTTCCACAGCTTGCCTCCCCTGAACCTGCCATTTTTAAACAGCAGGAGAAGGGCTGGCTGGCTTAGGAGAAGTTGGCAACAGAGGTGTGTGGGGATGGCAGAAGATGAAGTGCTGCACTGCAAAGATGGAAAGGCAGGAGGGAGTACCAACCAGGTGTGCATTTTGCTCCCCACTCCCCCAACTGCCACCTGGTTTTGGGACCCCACTGAGGTCAACTGGAGAGCCAGCCCTGGGCAGTATGTACTGTACAGTTCAGAGCTGACTGGTATTAGAAGAAATCTAACCAGACATTCCAGTTCCTTACTGATTTCAATTCATAATTATACAAACATGGCCACAAAAGTGGTTACAAAAGTAAGTTCTTACAGCCACATTCTCTGGGAATTTTGTTAACCAAGTATATGAGTCCTGCCCTGTAATCCTCAGCAAAAAAGCACTTGTGGTTTGTGAATTATATAAAATACAAATAATTTATCTAAATGTCACTACTGTATAACAACTTTGAAGACTTGTTCAGCAATGTGTTGAAACATCTTTTATTTTTGGAGAGCAGCTCAAAAGATTGTTCATTCCTATGGATGGTAAGTTTTCCCTTAGTAACCAAGAAGGCTCATCCTCTGTGTGTTTGCTTTGATGTTTTATAAAACACTTGTTGGGTTATTGCAGCTAGCAGGTTCTGCTTTTGATTTTGTAGGATTTAATTTTATTATTTCCTTAATCATATTTCTTATACCCTGCCTGATTTATCCTTAGAGTCTTTTGTCTGATTTTATTTCTCAGTGCTTAGAGTTTTATACTAAGTATTTAAAGACTTGGTATTTGTTCAATGCATTCCTCTCTATTTTCCAGAACAGAGGACCCATCTAATACAGATTGTCCCTTTATTTTCTTCCTTGTTCCTCTCCTATTATGAGATGACCTTCCCCAGACAGTGGAGTTCAGCAGGCAGTTATGAGGTATGTTCACTCCACAATGTCTTGATTAGATGTCTCTATAAATAATTCTGTCTTTCTGCTCCTCCAGTTCAGTAACTCAGACCTCCAGATACCATAGAAACCTCTGTCACTGCAACCTTTGCTCTATGCTTGCACACTTTTGGGCAATAGGGCATGTAACACACTTTTTCATCTGCCAAGATGTAGAAAATCAATTTTAATGTCCCTATATAAAATGCCTAGTGAAGCAGAAGAGGATTATATACACCATCAGCCATAGTATTGGGCAAAGGTTTGAAGAATGACTTTTGAGAGGAAGACTACATTCCGTTTTCAATGAATGATCATTGCAACAGTAATTATCAGTGTAGCACACTGTGGGGAAATGAAAATAAAACCTGCATTTCCCCCTTTGTACATTTTCCCAACTGAATAGTTGGTCTTCCTGAAAAAAAATAATGAGGGGGAAGAGAGCTGGCAGGAATCTTGGCTAGGAAGATGGTGATTTACTAGCAGCAGATAGAAAGACCAAATGAAGATATTTGATACGACACCAATGTTGAGCAATGATAATGTCAGCTTCTGTAACCCAATACACTCCATTACCCATGGGCAAGGAAGCAAGTGCAATGGGCTATTGTTTTGTGTTTCGAACAGCAGGGTGCCACCACCCCTTGCCTCCAGCATTACACTGCCAGGTGCTTTTTGAACTTGGGGAAGTTTTGATTTGGCAGGTGGGGGGGGGAGTATCTCTGCTCTTAGGAAGAGAGGCCACAGGAAGAGAAACACACCATTGTAGATGCCACAGGTTTTCTGGGATTACAACTACTAATTTTAAAAATGTTGTAAATGGAAACACAGAATCCACCCCCAGATGACAGGTGCTCATGTGGAAGCATTTGATCATCAACTGGTAGATATAAAAAGCAGCTCTGGTCTTATGTGGGTGTATAAAACAGAGGTTGATGTTGCGTGAAGTGCAGCCCATTTTCCTTTGAGATCATATTACCTCTACATCCATTTCATTTTGTTAGGCTCAGCTCTGATGGATTTTTCTTCCCTAATATTTAACCACATGTTCTGCTATATAACTGAGGGCCAAGTCAGTAGAACATGTTGTATGGTTATGTTCTCAAGCATATGAGTACAAAAATCATGTGACATGGGTGTATCTCAGTTCCATCCCCATAAATCAACAGAGGCATTGTTCTCAAAGCATGTCCATCGGACAGCTGCTCATAGTCTTGATTTGGCATCTAACTATTTGACCAGGAGTGCTCCTAGAAAGAGCAGATCACCTATGCTCCAGGGTGGCATTCATGGGAAGGATCTCTCTCCATGTTCAATGTTTGTCACTGCAGACAAATGTTGATCATAGGGAGGGCTGGGGAGGGGTGGAGCTTCATGAGCACGTTGGCATGAGGACAAGGCTATGAGGGGCACGCTCTTGCTCTTGCTCTATGTCCAAGCGAGATATAATGCCTGAAAGAGGGCTCATATTCACCCTATGGTTTCATGTATTTTACTGCTCTGAGATCTGAATAACACTGGGTGATTCTAAAAAGAAGCAAGATGCATCCAGTTCTTACATCAGCACATCCTCACACTGCATTTATGGCTTATACTCTCTTCCTGGCTGAAAATACAAATTGAAAACTATAACAATTGCAAATAAGCATATTTATGAGAGGTACACCACTGCTTTATTTCTAGTAATGAAATCTTAAAAGAATGTGGTAACATTTGTCATTCATCACTCACTCACTCAGGTGTATACCTGAACCATCTCTGAACAAAGATGTAGCAAATTTTATGTGTGGATTGGATCGTCTTGAACATTTAGATCATGCCTCAAGCCCATTCTGTCAACACATTACATATGTGTCTCAGCTGCTGGCTTGCATTCATGTCACTTCTTTTGGAAGATATGCAGCATGGATACATACCAGTTCCAACTACATACCAAGAGTAAGATGAACAGATGTTATATATACAAACACTACAAAGTGGATCTGAATTTGCACCACATAGAATCTGTCCTATGGTAATGTATGAATTAACTAAATGTAGCTGAGAATGTGATTTCCCAGCAAACCAACACTTTCCAATATTCTGTTCTCCCATGCATAAATTACAAAATGTAGCTTGAGGCAAGTGGCATAGCTAAGGGGGTGAAGGGGGAGCAATTACACTGGGCAACAAGCTTTGGAAAAGCAACAACTTGAGCTTGACACTAGTGACGAAAAACTGTGAAAACCTTGGTATTTTCAAACAATACCATCAAGTTATACACTATTCAATACATAATTTAATGCAGAATGCAATGAAACAAACTGCGTCAAAATATCTCTATTCTATCCAAAGTTATAGCCAAAGAACCAGAAAATAGAAACACAACTGCATTATTTAACAAAAACTGGATTTTCTTAACTCAAAATTGACCAATGAGACTGATATTTCCAAGAGCAAATTAGGTGCTATTATGATACAGCAGGGAACCAATAAGGTATTAATATGAGTCAGCTCTCATTTCCATGTATCATAATACAGTTCCCCCTGTTAATTGGATAAAGAGGCACTTTTTCAAATGGTACTGCTCTTATATTTAGCAGAGGGAGAATAACTCCTACCCAGCACAGTGTCTCTAACAAATACAGGGCACACTTTTTATTTAATTAATTAATTAAATTTGATTTCCTCGTGAAGGGGGCCTACAAAATCTTCTTTGACCCTCAGTAGCAGATGCCTTAGCTACACCACTGGCTGGGGGGAGGCAGCTGAGCAAGTGGTCAGCGAGCTGCTGGGGGAGCAAGCAGATTTCCCCCCCATTTTCACTTTTTTAAAAGCATAGGTGTGACAACACTTCCAGGGCATCATTTTGAGCTAGGCACCGGGCTACACTAGATATGCCACTGCTTCAAGCAAATTTGGCTCATTAGATGTGATGCACCACATCAGTCAGCAAGGCTCCCCTAATTTGATGTGAGGATCTTGAGAGTTCCTAGTTTCTAGATCTCTGGGTGGTCATAGGTGCCCCAAGTCCTCAGCAAAAGAGGCCCAGGAGGCCCCAGACTCCTGGTCCAGAAGCCACATCTTAAGAACCAAACGTATCAAAATGGGGAGGCATCAAAAAGAAAAGTAGGTCCTCTATAGAAACAGAGTGCTTCTCTGAGCCCATCTGGAATCCTGTGAACAATGTGTCATTACTCTGTGTGAACTTTTAGTTGAAAAGCGGTATATAAATACTTGAATTCCAAGCTATGCAAAATAATAGCATGACCAAGCTGTGTAATGGGACCTTTGGCTGATTGCTGCTTAGGTTTGAAGCCTAAATTGATGATGTCACTTCTGTCCATAACATTACCTCCAAGTTAATGATATCACTTCCAGTGGGTCCTGACATCACTTCTCATTTTTAGACTGATGTTCCAAAAAGTGGGTTCCAGTGCTAAAAAGTTTTGAGAACCACTTGTAAGACTATGGAATATTAGCAGTACTTGGGAATATCTATTGTTCAACAACCACTGTACAAGAACTTCCAAAGACAAAAGCATCTCTTTAGTACCAGAGAATAGGGCAACTCATGTAGTAAAGTTGACCTGATGTATGCCGGATATTATGACCTGATGTATGACCTGATATTATAATCTTACCAAATATATTGTGGAGAAATCTAGTACCTCCACATAAGGATATAGGAAGAGGATATAGGAAGATACAAGATATAGGAAGTTGTTCTCTACATACTGTTGAGCTACAGCTATGTATGCTGCCAAATAATCTGAAGGCCCTACACAGTTTCCCTCTTAATGCGTTTTCTATGAAAAGAATGTGTAAGTTCCCTCTATGTTAAACAAAGTCATTCTCCCCAAGCTTAGGGTAGACTGTAATGGCTCTAATAAGCAAACAGGTTTAAACATCTGTGCAACACTACACACCCCACTTTTCCCTCTCCTCCAGCCACCAATCAATTTATTTTGGGGATTTTAAAGAAAAGAACTTTCCATGCCTTTCAAGTCATGCCGCTAAGCAAAGCTGGAGGGGGTGTGCCTGCACAACCCGCTCCAGCTTTTGGCCTGATGCGGATCGGAGCCAAAGACAAAAAGTTAATCCACTTCACCATCAGCCCCTCTGGGGGTTCATAACTCAACCATGAATGTTTGTTTTGAAATGAAACTTGTTATGCAGGTTTTTAGCCTAGAAGCAATTTGAGGGTGGAATGAGAGAACATTCAGGCAGGAGTCTTGCACGTTGGCTTGAGGTTCGGGGCAACACTAAGGAAAACGAATATTTCTAAAAGGAAGAGAAGTGGCGGGGAGAAAGTCAATAATCTCAAACATCTCCTGTAGTTATTTTGCTTTTTACATGTCATATTGTATGTACTACAGCCTTTCCACTTTAGTTAAACTGAGTTCTTTAGAGAGGTCCATTTACATTTCTATTCAGTACATTTAAACAATTGCTCATAGAAAGTTGTATCCTAGGCTGAGGACCCTTTGAAAATATAGACTCATATGCTGGATCCCATATGAAAAGGCAAAACTGCTGCCAGATGGGAATCCTTTGACTTTGAACGTTTCCAGGCTCTGATTAGGTCTAGTTATAACTTGATAATGCTGCTGCTATGGCTACTTCTACAATTGAAAATCACCACCACAACCACAAAAATAATAAGATACCAATAGCTCTATCCTCTGCATATCTACTCAGAATAAGTCTTATTGAATTCAATGGGGCTTACTCTCCCAGGTAAGTGTGCATAGGATTGCAGCCTGAGACACTTTCTTTCAGCTAAAAATGATGACTTTGTAACTCCAGCAATTTCCGTCCCTATCTTCTAAAAATTTGTTCATATTACAGTACTTTTTCCAGGTGCTATGATCAAAGAAGTGGCTGCCAAATGTCTCATGTGCAGTGACTGTTTCTCACTAACAGTTCTCATCTCAGTTGTGGATCCATAGATACAGTCATATGGACATGGTGAGTAGTATAAAATACTCTCTAGTCGTGAGTAGAGAGCCAGTAGTAGTAGCTGATAGAGACAGCCATTGTGGTGTAGTAGTTAAAAATGTTGGACTAGGACTAGGGAGACTCAGGCACCAATCTCCACTCAGCCATGAAGCCTCCTGAATGACCTTGAGGCAAACACCTGCTCCTAGCAATCTACCTCACAAGCTTCTTGTTTCTCAAGGTGAGATTATGATGACACCAACCTCCCTCCCTCACTTTTTCACCGCACAGGTTTTCAAATATATGTTTGCCCCTTCTCCATTCAAACTCACTTGCTCCCAAACCAACTTCTCTAGGAAAAGTAAAACACACTGGTTACACACATTTGAGGGTAATGTGTAGTGTGGCCATCACTGAGTATAAAGAAGAAAGTCATATCTACCTTTTCCTGGTGTTCCTTCCCCTATTTCTTCTTTTTCAATATTACATTCTCTTTCTTCCTTGTTCTTTCATGTCTGTTCAGGCAGTAATTTTACATGATGTAGTATATGAGTTTTCAAAAGGAATTTGACAAACAGATTGTGTGTAATTTGTTTTGTATTCCATATAATTTTTTTTCAAAATCCAATCCATAAAAATCGTATGAAAAGTGATAAATCATCCTAGGGACATAAACAAATGTGGTCCCTGAGCTTTCATGATTTGCAGATGCAAACTTTGGCTGGAGGAGTGTGAAAAGAAATATAGGAGAACTTTTGTCTGTGTTCAGACAGCAAGATGAACCAAAGATAGGTGATGAAATGTGAAACTTTGTGATGCTGCTGAAAAGAAAAGCTAGAATGAGGCACTCAGCAACACTGACAAAAACAAAGAGGAGGAAAAGTCACAGGTCGGGATCATGTCCAAAAGATCTTGGACAATATCAGTGATCCAGGTTAACAGGTCCTTTGTGCCATTCATCATAGAATAAAGTGGGTTAGTATGACGAGGTAAATGCCTTTTGCAATCAACATTTTAAGGTTAGTATTTATTAAATCTTCCTGGAAACCCAATAAAACTTGCATAAGATGCTGACATTGCAGCTTCTTAAGAACAATTTACAACTCAGGTGCAGAATTAACATGTTTGAGTGAATGTGCAAATAGGTTCGGTAAATTGATCATACATGCAACGCACACCATAACAATTGAATAAACTGAAATGTTGGAATCTAGTCACCACAAATTCTGCACACCGTGTCATCTTGGAATCACAGTTGGTGGGCTGGCATTAGTGTTAGACTCTATTCCTCCAAGAATTCAACTGAGGCCTATCAGGTGTGCAGACAGAAGCTTTAGCCAGATTGAGTAGTCTAAAAGGCCTCTCAAGAACTTCCCCTATTTGCAGGACAACATGGAACCTGGTTGGCTTTCAGCTGAAAGTCACTTGAGGCTCCAATTTTATCCAACTTTCTGGCGTTGATATAGCTGTGCCAATGCGCATACAATGCTGTCTGTGGTGGTGGGGTCTGTCATGGTTGCCTCCTCAAGGTAAAGGACCATTTGTTTCCTAGTCTCAGGGCTACACTGCGGTTGCATCAGCACTGGAAAGTTGGATAGGATTGGGCCCTGAGTCCATAACATTTTCAGGGTCAGCACAGTCAGCGAGCCAGAATTTCTTCACACTTCTCTACTCAAATTTTATTCCAATGATATTCCCTTGTCCAATCTTGCCTTTTCATCTACTACCAGTACCTGCCTCAAGAATGTTAAAAATGCCCAGTTGGCCTTGGTAAAGGACCCAGATGCAAGTGCAAGATGTTCCTTTGCAAGTGGAACAGCATGTAACTGAAGAAACAAATGGTGTTCCAAAAAACTGTGCATGTATTGATTCAACACCGAGATGGGTACAACCATATTCTTTCAAGCGCCATGTCGTGCAAAAGCATGACCCTTCCTGTTCCGCCTCCAGCCTATGATAGCTGATTTGATACCAACCATTATGTAGCAGCTGATAAAGCACCAAAGCAAATTAATTTACTGTTATTGCCTCCTTCCACTTTGCATATTTGCAGGATAGTCACTATTATATTTATCATAATAGTCCTGAAAAGCTGTATGGAACCAAGGGGCTTTCAAAAAGCTTGAGACTTATTATTTACTACTAAGCTAGGTAATGCTTGGCACTTTCAAGAATTTCCCACCTTAACACATTTTCTTGCATAACCTGAAGCTAACTGCACCTCACTGATATTTCCACATGGCTCTTAACAGTTGCATCACGACAGGCTTTACACTACTTACCATCAATATAGTAAGGCTCGTGTGTGATCCAAGAATAGTACCATTAAAAAAAAACAACACCTTGGGATTATTGGCCAATTTTCTGAGTGATACGTGTGGTTGTGAAATGAGGATTGAGGTTTTGGCATCATCCAAATTATTCCTTGGGATCAAAATATGCACATTGACTAGAAGAAATTAGCAGCATGTATGTGAATAAGTGTGTTTGTCATAACCCATGTGCTAGGCAGAAGGTATTTCCTCTGATAGGACAGAAGAAAGCATTTGTTCCCCTGGAAAAGGAGCCACATCAATCACACTATTGTAGATTAGATTAGGAGAAAAATGATATCTTGCTTTCAGATCCAATATTCCAGGCCCTATGCTCTGTGACAGTGCTTCATCAGAACACCAATGTGCTAATGCTTTTAAAGGCCCAATAATCCTATCACTGTTTTTAATGAAGAATTCTGAATATGATTCCCCAAACAAACATTTTATGCATTACATTGCTTCTGAAGATATTAAATAAACTTGAACTAGTTTGCAAGTTTAGCATAATTTTCTTTCTTTATTAGCCCACTAGTAGCACATGTCAGCAGATAGCGTGTTCTGGCAGCATGTCAGGAACTGCCCTCTGTGTTTATTTAATTGCAAATTGGATTTTCATCTACAAAACAATGGTGTACTGAAATAGCACCATCCTTTCACTTAGTTGATTCACTTTCATTGTTGGGGAGGGAGCATATTTATGTTTTTTAAATGACGCATAGTAGTAGTGGTTGCCACACTACTATATACATCATCACACTTTGAAGCAGGCATGTGTTTTAGAATGATTTCAGCTTTTTGATCTTGGTTCTTTCCTAGATTACAGTGTTTCTTCTATAGTACTAGATAGTCTTTCCACTAGACATGAAATACTGCTACTCTTTATATGATTACTTATTCTGGTATAACAAAGAGATGAATCAACACTGTTTCAAGTCATTTCATTGCAACCTCTTAATTCACCTGAATGTTCCTAAATGAATCTTTTACCCAGAATTCAAACACTCTTTTTCCTTGCCCCACCTGCACGACGCAGTGCAGAGGTGCAAATTTGGGACCATTCTACTGGCAGCTTTAAGGCTCATGGGCAGGGTATGGGGGCAGTTGGGCTCGCATTGCCTGCCTCATCTCAGTCCAGTGGTTTCTGCAGAGCCCCACCTGCCCTTATTTCAGTCTGAGATTAGCTGGTTGCCCTGTGTTTTACTTGCATACTCTTTGGGAGACCATTTCCATAAATTGTACCCCTCATATTAGCAAAATGTTTGTAATATGGTTGCTATTTCAAATGTATATGTTGTTATGGTAAATAAATGGGCCAACAGTGGAATTAAAAAGCAAATGAATAATTTGTTTTGTTTGTAAATTCCACAAGAGTAAAGGTTTCATGCAACCATTGGATAATAGTTGCCCACACACTACATACTGGGGTTTAGGACACTCCTCATCTCCTATATCTGAAAACCCATACATATTGTATTCATTGTAGTATTTTCTCTTTTTACATATTTGAAGAAATGAACACTGCCTTTTTCACTGTTTTGCACCAAAGTGTTAGATATGAACTGAGAAATTCTTCGTGATTGATCACTTTCCACATTATGTTTCAGGTTTTTTTTTACTATGCTGGTTTTCAACCACTGATTCATACCTGATAATACATGAACTGATGACCAAAAACTAGCGGTTGGTGGAGCTTTTGCAGCCAGCTAGCTGACTTCCTTCCTGCCTTGGTGGCATCTGCAAGGCATTCTGGGGCACTACCTGCCTTTTCCCATCATTATTCAATTTCTTTTTTAGTACCCCTAAAGCTCCTGGTGTGTACCCCTGGGGGTACATGTACCCCAGGTTGGGAATTACTAGTGTAAATGATAGACAGGGGCCTGAGAGAGGAGCAGAACTGCATAGCCCTCTGTAAATGTAACAAATAAATACAATCTGAAGCCAAATCTGAAGATCAGAGTGGTGACTTGGAGAAGTAATGTTGTTTCCTGACCCTGGCAATGTGGGTCTTTCCCTGTGGGAGGAGATGGATCAGGGTCGTGATGCGACATATGCATAGGATTAGGTTGCATAAATTGGCTAGTATGTAGGTGGAAATGACAATCTCCACTAATCTAATCTCTGGAATAAATTGACTAAGAATAGAACTTGACTTGCTTTGATAAATGTGCTAGTTGAAAGTACTGTGAATTGTTTGTACACCAAAGACCATCAGATCATCCACCTGACCAGAAGTCCACCAGTCACAATGAATTTTAGAGCATTTCTTTAAGATCAGATAATGATAACATTTCAAAATGTTAAAATATATTTTCTAAAAGTCTTGGATACTAATATTTCTATTCTATCATTATTCCTGACAAATATCATTCTGTTCATTCAGAGCTATCTGATAGTCATATACTAAATTAAAAATGAACCAATGAGTTCTATTCCATTTGTTTTATTGCATTTAATATCAAATTAATGCTCACTCCAAAAGGAAGTTAAGAAAATGAGAAAAAGCCCTACCGGATCAAGCCAAAGACACATTTTATCAAGTATCCTGTTTCTCATGATGGACAGAAAGGTGTACTTCTCTCCTACCATTGTTCCCTTACAACTGGTATTTAGAACCACACTGCTGCCTGTCTTGGAGGTAATACATAGTCAGTAGCTGTCTAGGAGCTGACTTACAGCCCAATCCTGAGCTGCTCAGGGTGCCCAGGCTTGGTGGCCCTGAGAAGGGCCACTGCCAGATCCTGCGCCTCCTGGGCTACCCGTGGGAGGCACCTCAGGAGAAGGGGACTTTCGTCCCCTTCTCCCAGGTAAGGGAAGCAGCCCTGCAATGGGGCTACTCACTTTATCCTACAGAAACACCTTGGATCCTGCGCAGCGGACCTCCGTGGACCCGCCTCCCATCTCTCCCCCGGCACACCTCCAGCCTGCCCCCTCCCCGCATCACACCTCCCCGTCATGCCTCCTCCCTGCCCTCTCTCCACCACCCGCTGGTCTCCCCCCCTCCCCGGAACACTTCCTCCCTGCCCCGTCTATCATGCCGCGGCTCGACTGAGCCGCGGAAGCTGGGAAACCACCCTGCGCTAGCCCAGCACCAGCCAGCACTGAGCTAGCATGGGCAGGAGCCCAGCAGTGAGGCTTGCAAACATGCCTTATGGCACGTTTGCGATGGCGCTCAACAGTGCTTGTTTGCGACGGAGCTGTGCCACCTAGCACAGGATTGGGCCATTAGAGCCCAATCCTATCCACACTTTCCTAGGAGTAAGACACATTGGCCATAAAAAGATTTACTTCTGAGTAGATGTGCATAGGATTGGGCTGTTAGGGCCCAATCCTAGCCAACTTTCCAGCACCGGTGCAGCCACAATGCAGCCCTGAGGTAAAAGTTCCCATACCTTGAGGACATTTTCTGTGACTGCCTCCCCAAAGCAGGAAGCAGTGCTTACCCCATTGGCACAGCAGCACCAGCACTGGAAAATGGGATAGGATTGGGCCCTTACTCCATGCCACCATCTCCCATTCTGAGACTGACTCCTGCTAGGCCCAAAGCAGCCAGAGCCTTGATGCATATCTTGGCAGAGCTGTGAACATGCCCATCTCTTCTTCTGGCTGGTGTAGTGGCTAGACAGCCCTATGCTTCCAGGTATCAGTAATATGGCCCTGCCCTCCACCTCAGCACCAACAGATGGTCCTTGGAGAGCACCTGTGCCACAGTGCTCTGGCTGTGAGGCAGTCACTGCCAAGCTGGCGACGGCTGCCAAGGACACCAACAGCCTCCAGGAAACCAAATGAATAAAATAAAATCCTGGCAGGCACATAGCCTGGGGAGGGTAGGAATGGGGGCTGGGGGAGGGTGCACAAGATTAGAGGGCCTAATGAGACCCAAGGAAGGTATAAAGCTGGGGCCCATGATGAGGCCAGAGCAGAGTCTCCTGAAAGAAGGAAAAAGCACAACTAAGGAATTAGAAGAGCAGGCTCCTATCACCCCTTGAGGGGAGCAGCCCACTTCTCCAGGAAAGCAGCACATCCTGCCAGAAGGTGGAGGAGGGAAAGGGTGGCAACAACCCCCTCCCCAACTCCCCACAGGGGGTATAATTGGCATACCCCAATGGAACCTGGGAAGCAACTGTCTCACACTAGTATTCATTGATAGACCTGCAGTCAGTGAATTTGTCCGATCCCCTTTTAAAGCCTTCCAAACTTGTGTGGCTTAGATAGACTAATTGCGTGCCATGTGAAGAAATAATTCCTTTGGTCTGCTCTAAACCTCCTGTCATTCAGTTTTATAGGATGACTCATGGTTATAGTATTATGAGAGAGGAAGTAAGAAGTTCTGAAGCCAATCAAACTCCATCTTTGCACTAAGGCAGCTTCTTATATAGGACTATCATCTATACCAGCTCCATTTTGTGTGGGTTTTCTTGTTTGGTTATTAGGGCTTGCATTGATGTAGTCCACAGGTTGGGTGGGGATTGACAGCTCCACTTAGTTCCACCCTATGCTGACATGTTCCTTAAGCCCCACCTCCTGTCATTTTTCTGATTAACATTGTCTGCAGAAACAAATGTGGAGGGCAGCAGGGATAAGGCTTCAGGAGCACACTGGCATGAGATCAGGCTAAGTTGTATGCCCTTCCTTCCCCCTCCCCATAACATGTGGGCTGTGTCCACACAAACCCTAACGACTGAATAGGGCTTCAGGCTGGCAAGCAATTCCTCAAAAGCCAAGAGGAGTGTATGCAACCTCCTAGCTCCACTCTGGTCATGGCTCCACTGTTTATTCCTCAGTAAGTCCGTGGTTCCCAACCTTTTTAACTTCTGGACCCACTTTTTTAAATGGCACTCTGTTGGGACCCATGTAGCTTTATGAGACTAAAGTCTCACTTTGCCAGCTGCTCAGGCCTCTGTTTTTATTATGGTGGGGGAAATCACCTTCTGGAGCATTTGTAGAGCTCCACGTTCACCAGATCAGGACCATTCTGGTGGCCTTGCATTCCCCTTTGCCTGGCCTTTTATAAGAGTTGAGGCACATCCACCTACTCAGGAGTAAACATGCACATATGGCTCAATTTTGCTTTCCATAGGGCTCAATACATTTTCCTTGTCAGCTTGGAGGGAGTGACTTCCTTCTTGAGAGTTTGTTGGGGTCTGCATTCATCAGATTGGGACCATTCTAGCGGCATTAGGTTCCCCTCCACCTGCTCTTTAAAGTGGGCCAAGACACACTTGCCTACTCATGAGTAAACACATACATGCTGCTCCTTTTGTTTTCCATAGGGCTCAACACATTTTCCTTGTAAAGCTATCAGCCTTTCAGTTTTGCAACCTTCCAAAAATTGGGTCACACCCCACTGTTAGGTTCCGACCCATGGTTTGGGAACCATTGCAGTAAGCTATTACATGTATTAAGCTACTGCAAAGTTACTACTTACTCAGCGAATACCGTACTCAGTAAGCTACTAAACAAAGGCATTCCTTCTGCCCAGATATTCTGGTGGCATTCACTATGGCTCTTTGTTAGCTTCCTCTAAGTTTCACCAACGTAAATGCAGAAGTACAGTCTTGGCCCAGACACTCACTTCAGATCAACAATCGCAGACAAATGGGTGGGGACAAAAAAAGGAAAGGGGGCCTTGAACTGAATCCAAACATCCTGTAACTCCAGCTTCTGTTCCATTTGATTGCATATCAGGGCTGGGAGAAGAAAAGTTGGCTCTGGAGTTGTGATTGGTTTGATCCACAAAATGATGCATGTGTTTGATGGATTGGTTTGATCCACAAAACGCCTACTGTGGTGTCTGCAGTTTTTGGGATTTAAACCATTGTTTATTTGATCTACCCAGGTCCTCAAGAGGTTATCATGATCTGCTGAATTGAAACCTAATGGGGCATCCACTCACTGAATATGTTCTTTCAGATGTAATTTCTCAGAATCAACAGCTTGAGAGATCTGAAGGTACCAAAGTAGACTGAGAAGACCAATTCTTTTTTAAAGGTACCAAAGTAGACTGAGAAAACAAACCTAACACATTGCTAAACAGCTTTTATGTGCAACATGTCCATTTCAACTTCAAAGATTAATTTGCCATTAAAAAAAGACTTCAGAGTACCAAGAATCACTTTCACATTACTAGTTTCATCATTAATGATTTTCATCATTAACATGATTGATATTCTTAAGCAACATTTATAGTAGACATAGAAGTTCCAGAGAGTTTGGTTCATTATTTATAAGAAGCTACATATTTTATATGCTGTGGGGGATTCAGTGTAATACAAAATCACTTTTGAACCAGTTCATGACATTAAAGTTTTGTGCTGTGTCAAACACATTAAGGTAGATTTGAAACAAAACAAAAAAAAAGGCATTTGTGATTTTGAGACCCAAATAGTACAAAAGGCCTTCATTAGAGCAGGAACTTAATTACCCATGAGAGCAGCATACAGAAAAGACTTCCAAATGCAAAACAAATGGTGAGAATTTCTTCTTTGACCACTCTCCATTGAACTTAATAATAATAATAATTTATACTTTATTATTAAACAGTAATTATATACTGCTTTTCAACAAAAGTTCACAAAGTGGTTTACAGAGAAAATCAAACAAACTAATGGCTCCCTGTCCCAAAAGGGCTCACCATCTAAAAAGATGCAAAACATCAGCAGACAGCCACTAGAAAAGACACTGCTGGGGTGAGGAGGGCCAGTTACTCTCACCTTGCAAAATAAAAGAGGAGCACCCACTTGAAAAAGTGCCTCTTACCCAATCAGCAAGGGTTAATGAATTTGTTTTTAATATTGGGAGATAATGGACACTTTGCTATGTCAACCTGGACTTTTCCTGAACTTATGCTCTGTTGTTTCCCCCCCTCCCCCGTCATTGCAGCTTCACCAAATTAGCTCTTACGGCATCCTGCGGTGGTAGGGGAGTCTCAAATGTCTCCTCTGGGTAAGGGGTAAGCCTCTGTGGCACAGAGAGATCTACTCAGACCTGCATCAGTGTACTTGCTGGCACAGGCCCATGTGCACCCAGGTCACAGGATTGGATCTACGAAAGGCGTTCTAATTCGGTATCCATCACTTGCCAAACCTGCCAAACCCACCCCCTTCCCAGATTCAATCTGCCTCCTCCCTCCCACATAGCTACCCCATTCTGCCCTCACCTGCCCAATCCCACCTCCCCAACTGGCTTACCTTGGTTGGTGGATCTCAAGCACCTCGCCGCCAGGTGCAGGGCGGCTCTGGCCTCTCTAGTGGCAGACTGGAAGCATGCAATTCCGTACACTGTTAGAAATGCTTTTGTGACTGCTTGTTCAGCCAGTGTTCCTGCCCAATGCAATTGGGCTGTAATAATAATATCATTAGATGTTTCCCAATTATCTCTTTGACTGAAAAGACCAAAACAGAAATACCTATCATAAATTAAATACTGTGGAAATTTTTATTGTTGAATATACACATCAGTGTCCTGAGCAAGTAGAGTTCAAGGTCACTCTGAAACCATTCAATGCACCCAGAAGTAATAGTCCAACTTTTGTATTCAGACTTGCCCAGTTTCACAATCTCAGACAGAAGACAACAGAGGAGATGCTGTCTAAAAGCTAGCATGTTACATGTGGGGCCCAGGAGGGAATGAACCAGGGTTCAAATCCCTGATCAATCAGATTCAAATAGCTCAGCAACAAAGTTATCATCTTCTGGCATTCACATGGTTGTTGTGAAGAAAATATTTTGCAGATATTTTATTGCCTTTTAAAGCACTAACCTTTGAGTAATTTTGTTTTTGGTCCTGTCATCTTGATTGTACAGACATACATTGCTGAAATGACACATAAGCACCTTCCGTCAATACTATACAACTACAGTAACATCATGCACTAGACTAGACAACTGGACCAAGTAAACATTGCTAGTACCAAAGCTTTAAGAAGGGGCTGTGGCTTAATGGTAGAGCATATGCCTTGCATGTAGGATGGCCCCAGGAGTGGTGGGGCCCAATGCAGGGCATTCTTGCAAGGGGGCCACCCTCCCCACTCACCAGACAGTGGCAGCAACTGCCGTTGCAGCAAGAAGAGCGCTTGAAGTTTTGCACACCAAGTGCAGCACCCAGAAATAGTTGGCAGTGACATGATGTCATCAATGCCAACTTCTTTCAGGAGGCCCATTTCAGGCCATTCAGGAGCCAGGCCAGGTGGGCAGTGCACACACACTCCTCTTGCTCATCAGCCCTCAAACACATTGTAATCCTGGCTACGGCAGTGGGCAATTTGCTCACCGTGCTACTGTGGGGCCCCACAAAGCACAGGGCCCAATTTGAGGACATCGGCCACATCCACTTAAGGCCATCCTGCCTGCATGTATAAGGCCCCATGTTCAATTTCCAGCATCTCCTTGTAGAGTTGCAAAAAAACCCTTCCTGGAGAGCCACTGCCAGTTAATATATAATTTTAGTACTAACCTAGATGGTCTAATTCAAATACAACAGCTTCTTACATTTCTAATGTGTTACTTTGAATCCATATGACTGCCAGAACACATGTGGGTTTTGTTCCCAGTCAAGCTATCATCAGATCTTCTCTCCTTTGATTTTGTGCCAAATGAGTTCTTTGTTTAGACCCCTTATTAAATGTGGCTCTTGCCAGCACTGACCCACAGTTTACTAAATGCAAAGAATTACACCAGATCCTAACAGATGTTGATGTGGGCACCATGATTTGTAGAGTTGAACAACTGAGGGGCTACCATGATATATTCATAATTACTACTTTCATGATAGCTATAGTCCTGTAATTCATTTTTACTCAGAAGTTTGTGGTTAGGAATCTGTGATATGAATCAAGAGGAGTAACTTTTCCCCCACTATATCTCTGCTTTTGATCAGGAGCAGAGACGATGTGTTAGAAATATTTCACAGGCACAAAGAAGCCTAGTGGAGATAAGCACCCAAAAGTCATGATAAACATCTAAATTAAACTATGAGATCTTCTGTGGTTTGCTTATCACTTGCTATTGCTCTTACTTACATGGAATGTAGTCCTCTTTGCAAACCCTACATCATCATCAGTAATGAAAAGGTTTATTCATAAAAATAAGCATTGCAACCACACGTTTCTTGTTTGATCACTCTGGCAAATTCTGTAGCTACAATGACTGACATTGTAGAAATAAAGACAGGGACCTCTAATATTTTTGCTAAACTGCAACTTTATTAATTTTACACATCTAGGAGTGCTTACTAATAAATTTGGTAGTAAAAGTTAAATTTTCCATTATCCATATATGTTATCTTGGAGATCTAATTTCAGCCTATTTTCCTTTAAATATTAAAGAAAATTTGGTGCAGACTTCTCTTTCCTGGACCTGATTACACTCCCATTTAGTGGTGGACCTCCCCAGCCCCGTACCCCAGAGCAAAGGTCCGCAATGGTGCCCCCCACACAAATCCACCACCCCCCACTCACTTGAGGCTCACAGAGCCTTGCACAATCCCAGGCTGTGTCGGGGAAGTTTCCTGAGGTCTCCTGAGGCTTCCTAACGTTATAAACTGTGTTTCCGGAAAATTGGAAGCACAGTTTCCGACCCCATTGGGAGCCTCAGAGAGGCTTCCGCGGGGTCCTAAAGGTTCACACCCGGGACATTTGCCCCATCAGAGGTCCGCCACTGCTCCCATTTCACATTTGGGAATGTGAAGCAATTTGGTTTGGAACTAGAAGCTTTAAACAAAATAAGCCCACAGTCTTAGAAGATTTCATTCAATCTTGCTTCCAGTTCAGTTTTATCCAACCACTCAACATCATATGAAGTTGCATCAGATCATTAGTCCGGTTGCATTAGTCCAGTTGCAGTAATCTAGTTACACTGATTGGCAAGGCCTCTCCAAACTTTCAGACAGGGATTTTTACTTGCCCTACCTGGAGATGTCAGGGATCAGACTTGGGGACCTTCTGGAGGCAAAGAAGGTGTTCCACCACAGAGCTATGGCCCTATTTCTCTTCAAATTCTTACAGATCAGTCCTAACTAAAACCCCAGATGGCAATGCAGCGGCACTGGCACGGCTACTGCTGAATCCCACAGGGGATTTTCAACTGCTGGAGGTTACACAACAGAAGGATACACTGTATAACTGTTGATATAATATATTTTTTACCATGTAACACCCAATGATTCTACTTCAGTCTGTGCATATTCTTTATGTAATACAGGAACCCGCAGTATCCACAGCTCCAGCACCTGCAGATTTGACTCACAGTGGATGCCAGTGGACTCTAAGGTCCACATCTAATGAGCTTAGAAAAAAAATGCCCAAGTAGTGTTTCCTATCTTTGCACAGCTAAACCATACTGTTTCCCAGACTCTAGGACAGAGTTTCTCAAACTGGGGTATCATGATACCCCTGCCTGAGAAACTCTGCCACTGGCCCCTTCAGGAGTGGGAAAAGGGAGGAGGGAGCAGCGTGATCCCCAGGATCATGCTGCTGACAGGGACAGGAGGGGTTTCTTTTACTTACCTGCAGCCAGTGCTGCAGTCCTGCGGGATCTGTTAGAGTTGCAACCCTTTGTCTGGTAAAGAGTTGTATGGAACCTTGGATGAGCAGGCACACAAAACAGCATACACCAGCAGAGTTCTTTGAATGCAGTGGTTATATTTCAGAGCAAGGGTTATCACAGGTAGAGTAATCAGTAAACAGTGTAAACTAGTCAGCACGATGAGCAGTCAGTCCATAAACAACAAATCCAAATCAGTTTTCCAAGATACACAGTCAAAGTTCATTCCATGGTCAGTAACAACATGTATATACTCACATCCCACCTCCCAAGTTACTGGCAGCAGTTCAGTAGTCTCCTACTACACTCCTACTGCTGTACTTGAAGCTCAACAGACCAAACATTAAGTAGTTGGAGTGGCCAATCAGTGTAGGCTAAGCCACACCCAGGGTGAGGCAGTCACAGGTGTTTGCTGATCCTGCTGACTCCAGCAATCTGCACCTGTTCCTGAACCACCTTGTTGGCTGTGTTTATGCCTTATCTAGAACATAGACCTGACATCCTCCTCCTTGGTTCAGGACAGTTTATCCTGCTCAGACCCTTAGCCCCAGCATCATACAGTTTTCTTGATGCTTAATTGTGGATTGCACTTTTGTTAGTGCGTCCGCCACGTTTTGGCTGGACTCGCAGTAGGTCAGGGAGATAAGACCATCAGAAACACATTGCTTTACGTTATGGAAGCGCACATCAGTGTGTTTTGATCTCCCCCTTACGCCAGGTGTCGTAGCCATCTGTATGGCCGCCTGATTGTCTTCCATCACGTTAATGGGTTTTGGCACTTGTATGCCAAGATCCATTAGCAGTTGGTTGCGCCAAATAAGCTCAGTGCACATTAGACTTAGTGCGGCAAATTCTGATTCACATGTTGACAGAGACACATGTCTTTGTTTCATAGTTTTCCACCCGATTAAGGCTCCAGCTAGAAACAGTGCCATTCCCGAGGTAGATTGCCTAGTTTCAGTGTCTGTGGTAAAGCTTGCATCTACATATGCGGTGAGTCTCAGATCACCCTTAGGTTCTAGGTACAAGGACATGTCTATTGTCTGTTTCAGGTACCTTAATATATGCTTTGCTGCTAGCCAATGTCTCTGTGTGGGTTGGTTCGATGCTCTGGCTAACAAATTGCACGCCATAGCGATGTCAGGCCTCGTCCATTGGCTAAGGTACATCAGACTCCCCAGTAATGACTTGTACATTGTGGTATCGAACATGGGACTGGGTGTATTATCTTTATCAAAACCAGTCACCATAGGAGTCTTCACCCCATTACATTGTTCCATGTTGAATTTCTTTAGCAATAGGGCTATTTTTTCTCTTTGCGAGATCTTATAGCCATTAGACACCTCTGTAATTTCCACCCCAACATATTTGGTATCTTACCCATGTCCCGTAATGTAAATCTTTTTTTCAATACCTCAACTAGTTCATTTGCTTGTTCTGTTGTTTTGCACAGTATAGCTAAATCATCCACAAAACATAGCACTATGCATTTTCACTGGCTTTTACCCCTGGTAAACACACATGGGTCAGCTATACCTTGGTGGAAACCTTTGTCTTTTTGTGTCTTAGAAAGGCATTGGTTCCATTCAAACCCTGATTGCTTGAGCCCATATAGACTCTTAAGTAACCAGAATTTATTATCATTTTCAGGAGTTCCTGTAAGTTTTCGCATGTAAATGGTATGTCTTAGAGGTGCATGCAAATAAGCAGTTTTTATATCAAGATGTCTGATCACATAATCCTCTTTTGCCACTATTACCAGAGTGGTTATACAGTGAACTGTTTCGAAGGGTAGGTGCAAACAGTTCATCATAGTCAGTTGCATCCTGCCCAAACCCTTGTGCAACTAATCTAGCCTTGCACTTGGTATGAGCATTTGCATCCCTTTTTACTTTGAAAACCCATTTACACCCAATTGCCTTTTCCCCAAGTGGGAGATCAGTCTCTTCATATACATCCAATTCAGACATGGATTTTAATTCAGAGTTCATGGCATCTTTCCAGGCTGCCTGTTCTTCTACGGGCATGTCCTTTATGGAGTCGTAGGAGGAAGGTTCAATGAATGCCTGACAAACAGTCCCTGGTTTAAACCGGTCAGGTTCCTTCCTTTCCCTAGTTGATCTACTAGGTATAGTGATTTCCTCCTCCTCAGGTTGTGTAGCTGGTGTTTCAGGCTCAAGCTCAGGTTGGGGTCTACTTACATCCATATCAAGGGATGTCTTGCTTTCCGTAGGCTCCTCCTTCAGCATTGGAAGTTGCCTTTTAGGTGATTTCCCTTTAACAGGGACAGTTTTCTGTGGTTGTTTTCCATTGTGGTCTATCATCGGGTAGGAAGTGGAGACACAGGGGCCTAAACGTTCCCACCCCGTAGTATCTTCCAACAACTTTGCACTCGCACTGATCACAATGGCCTTAGAGTGCAAATACCCAAACCTGTAAGCCTTATGGTTTGCATCGTAACCAAGGAAATACATTTTCCTGCTCTTTTGTTGCCCTTTGCGTCTCAGTGCTTTAGGGATATGGACATATGCAGGGACACCAAACACATGTAAATAGTCCAGAGAGGGTGTCCTCCCGTGCCAGAGCTTGTACGGTATCTGTCCAGTACCAGAATGCCAGATTGCATTTAAAGTATGTGAAGCGCACATCATTGCTTCGCCCCAATACTTAAAGGGTAACCCACTGTCCTTTATCATACAGAAAGCCATATTTTTTTGTCTGGCCCCGCCTTTCACAATGTGCATTGTGCTGCGGTCAGTACGGGGCTGTCAAGCGATGTTCAATGCCATTGTCTTTTAGTAACCTTTCAAACTTCAGATTAACAAATTCTCCTCCCCGATCAGTAATGATGGTTTTTGGCAGCTTGCCTGTTTTTCTTTTCACAAACTTAAGCCAGTACTCTACAGTCTGGCTTGTCTCTGCCTTTGTTTGCATTAGATAACAGAAACCATAACGAGAAAAATGATCCTCAATGGACAATACAAATCTTGCTCCCCCCATGCTGGGAGAGAATGGCCCAATAAAGTCCATGAAGATTAGGTCCAGGACCTCTTTGGTTTCATAATTACCAGGCTTCCTGGTGGGTGCAGCCTTGGACTTAACAGCTTTGCACACCTCACAGTCCAGGTATAATCCACAGGGTTTTAATTTTATCCCTTCAGAATGTTCAACAGTCTTTCTGAGGGCTGGGAAACACGCATGACCAAGTTGGCGATGTAACTTATGAATACAGTCTTTATGCGCTGGCTCATGAGTAAACACAGACCCCACAGTTGCCTTTGAAGTGGTGCTTAACAGATACAACTCACCACGCAGTTCAGCAGTGGCCACATGCCTAGCATCCTTCTTTATCACACACTCCTTCTCAGTGAATGTCAGAGTGTATCCTTGCCTTGTCAATGCAGCAACAGACAGGAGCTTATATGTGAGGTTAGGCACATAAACCATTTCAAGGGTTCTGTTCAGTATAGGTAGAAAGACCTTTCCTTTCCCACATACATTGGCAGTGACTCCATCAGCAACCATGACACACTGGTTGTTCACTGCCTCAAACGTTTTAAACAGTCCCTTGCTGTTGCAAATGTTTGCCGTGGGCCCACTATCAATTACAAAGCAATCAACACAGTCCTTTGTTTCTTTGGTGACTGTCAAATTCACCCCTCCTCCTTTTCCAGAACGCAGGGATTTCTTGCCTTTCTTGGAAAGACAGTCCTTAATTAGGTGAGAAGTGCTTTGGCATTGAAAACATCTTTTCACAGCATAAGCCTTTGCAGACTCAACAGGGTCAAGGTCACATTCCATAGCTGCTTTCACTTTATGCTGAGCTGAGGAATGCTGCTTGTTATCTCAAAGCACTCTGTTGTCTTGTCTCCTCCTTTCCTCATCAAGGAGTCAACTGGTGAGGCTGGGTATTGTCAATTCTGCTCGTGGTATCACTTCCAAGTTTGCTACAAATTGGTCATAGCTTTCATCTAGTGAGCACAGAATGATGTACACTTGCTGAAGGTCAATAAATATTAGCTCATGTTCTTGGAGTTCCCTTAGAGTCCGTTTCATAAACTCCAGATGATTAAGCATGTTTCCTCCTGTTTGGAGGCAAGCCCTGAGCAATTTTTGCATTAGGTGTATCTGTGCACAGACACTGTCCCTTACATAAATAGCTCGAAGGGCATCCCAGCAGTCCTTTGCTGAGGTTAAGCCATCTATATGGACCAGATGCTGATCCTCCAAAGTCAGGCCAATAATACACAGAGCCTTTTCATTGTCCCTGTGGTAGGCCTCTATAAGTTCTGCATCATCTTCCTCATCAAGGGCTCCCAAATCTGGTGGAGCAACTACCACATTTCACAGGGCCTCACGCTTCAGTAGCAATGTAACCTTGCGAGACCAAGTGGCATAGTTATGTCCATTTAACCAGGTTATCAGGAACCCAGAGGCTGTGACTGCACTCATCTCCATGCTCTCTTGAGTTGTAGCCTCCTGGAGCTTTAACAGCAACAGCAACAGTAGCTCTTGTAGCTCACCAGCCCACCAATTCAGCAGTTGCTGGGCCCATAACCCTTGTTAGAGTTGCAACCCTTTGTCTGGTAAAGAGTTGTATGGAACCTTGGATGAGCAGGCACACAAAACAGCATACACCAGCAGAGTTCTTTGAATGCAGTGGTTATATTTCAGAGCAAGGGTTATCACAGGTAGAGTAATCAGTAAACAGTCCTAGTCAGCACGATGAGCAGTCAGTCCATAAACAACAAATCCAAATCAGTTTTCCAAGATACACAGTCAAAGTTCATTCCATGGTCAGTAACAACATGTATATACTCACATCCCACCTCCCAAGTTACTGGCAGCAGTTCAGTAGTCTCCTACTACACTCCTACTGCTGTACTTGAAGCTCAACAGACCAAACATTAAGTAGTTGGAGTGGCCAATCAGTGTAGGCTAAGCCACACCCAGGGTGAGGCAGTCACAGGTGTTTGCTGATCCTGCTGACTCCAGCAATCTGCACCTGTTCCTGAACCACCTTGTTGGCTGTGTTTATGCCTTATCTAGAACATAGACCTGACAGGATCTGAGGGGTCCGGAGAGCCCTTCACAGGGCTTCCGTGCCTGCAAAAGTATTTTTGTAAAGGAAAAATTGGCTCTTCCTGTTTCATCATGAAAACTGAAAGCCCTTAAATAGTGACAAATATGGGGGGGGGAATCTGTGCACACACGCCTGCAACAAATATAGCCCCCATTTTTTGTGCAGTACAAGAATTCATATCATTTGCAGTCCCTTTGCTAAAGGGAAGCTGTTTAATAATGGAATTCAAAGTTATTCACCATCAGCTCCCTTGCTATTTACACATTATTAGTAAGCCAATGCCAGTGATTTGTAACATATTAGTCAGGCATAAATGCATATGCATACCTAAGCCTTTTTAGAGAATGTGTTATTGTACATTTTCTTTTTTAAAAAATCTAAAGATTTGAAGTATTTTGAGGGCACAGTAATTTGAAGAAAAGCAGCTTCTGTAATAACTGGGAACTGAAACATAAAAAGCTCCTCTCCTTCAGCTTTCTCCCATGTTTTATTTCCAGTTCAGTAGTTTCTCTTGGAGTTAGCACAGTACTTCCATGATGTCATTCCCATTCAGAATCAGTCCTGCTTGCTGGAATCAGCCAATCCTCATTATATTTCACTGCAAATGGTTCTTCAGAAAGGGAAGCTTCCCTGACAACGAGAGATTTTTTTATGCACCAGACAAGTGGGCAAATTCCATTAAGTAGATAATGCTGTACTGAAAATTCCGCTGTGCGTCTTTTAGGAGCCACACCAGAACTGTGGATCCAAAAGCTTTTGCTAACCATTAAGATTCCTCTGACTTGAGGATTGCCTATTGTTTAGCAAAGCTGTCCCAAATCCTGAAAGAGTCAGCTTGATAAAAAGTTAGTCATGCACTGATCATTTTTCAAACAGACACAGAAGAGACTTCATAGTGAGGGCTCAGTCCTGACTCAAAGGAAAGTTCACCTGACCACATAAAGGTCAGCTTTCTATGGGTTTCTAAGGAAGGAAGGAAATATATCTGGCATGTATAGAAATTCCAGCTGCTAGTTCATATAACGTATATGAATAACTTCTGAACATTTTGTAGAGTTTAATTTCTCAGTCTTGTTCAAAAGCCAGTAATTGAAGTAGAATCACTTTCCTAGCCAAGCCTCAGAACTCTGAAGTCCTAGAATGGGGAAGTACTAATCCATGGTCAAAAGAAGCAGTGCTCTTATGGCAGGGACTTGAAATCTAAGTGGTAAGTGACAACAACAGAAGCTGAATGGAATCCTGGCTGCAATACAGAAGGGAAAAAGCCAAGCAAAACATTGGCAACAGTGACCCAGAAAGTGTAGTTCATTTTTCAGCATCATTGTTTGACTAGCTAGTAGCCATCTTCCTTGTGAAACTCTCTTAGACACCTTATTTAAAAGAATGTCTCAACAAACAAGGCATGATATGATGGGACAAACAGGCTCATATGAAGTTGGCTTCTATTGAGTCAGATATCAGGCTGACCTGACCTAGCACTGTTTATGCTGATTGATGGACGCTCTCCACAGTCTAAGGAAGACACCTTGACCTGCTTGCAGCTACTTGGTTTCGTTTGACCTATTGATGAGGTCTCTAATTATAGTCCCCCATGTATGGCTAAGAGACACTTTTTCAAGTGGGTGCTCCTTTTTTTAGCAGGGGGAGAGTAACTGGCCCACCTCAACCCCCAGCAGTGTCTGTTCTAGTGGCTGTCTGCTGGCATTCTTTTGCATCTTTTAGATTGTGAGCCCTTTTGGGACAGGGAGCCATTCGTTATTTGATTTTTCTCTGTAAACCGCTTTGTGAACTTTTAGTTGAAAAGCGGTATATAAATACTGTTAATAATAATAATAATAATAATAATAATAGTCCTGGGATTTCTCCATGCAGAGAATGAGGGATGGGCTGTAGATCACATGGAAGAGAGAAAGTTCCCAATTTAGTCCTTACTATTTTGAGAGAAGACTGGGAAAGATCTACTGGTAATCACTGTAGACAACACTGAACTATATTCACCAGTGTTCTGACTCAGAGAAGGCAGCTTCCTCTAACACAGTCTATCAGGGCACAATGCTAACCAGGTCTACTCAGTAGTAATTCCTATTTTCTTCAATGGGGCTTACTCTCAGAAAAGTCTGGTTAGTATTGCACCCTCAGTGAGCTAAGACCCACCCACATATACCACAATGAAAGTCAACCATCAGGAAGTGGTAGGCCTTTTCATATTTCAGGCAGAAGAAATAGCTGGAAAATAAACTTAGGTTCAAATCCTAACCAACTTTTTAGCACTGGCACAGCTGTGCCAATGGGGCACGTGCTGTATCCTGCAGTTGGGGAGCACTCATGGAGGACTCCTCAAAATATGGGAATGTTTGTTCTCTTACCTCAGAAATGCATTGCCCTTGTGTTAGAGCTGGAAAGCGGGTTGCACCCTTAGTTGCAACAGTCCATCAGAAAAGAGACACAAAGAACATAGGTTGGATGGGTGGATTGTACTTTCTCTCTGCTATGTTATGTGAATACAAGGAGAACTGCAAAGGAGAAGCACTTTTGCTGTTTGGCTATATTTTACTGACATTGTTGGAGATAAGCTGCCAGAAACTCCCTTGGTACTTAACAGGATGAGTACTAAGGTGGGGAAATTAGTGTGTTCTCTCAATCAGACAGCGGAATCCTAGAAATGCATTGGGTATGTGAAGAAGAAGAAGAAAGGGATATGTCTGGAATATTTAGTGTAAACAAGTGTTTAACCTACACTGATTTTTCAACTGAATTGCATTCCGTTTCCAGGCAGAATGACCTGCCATGCATTTGCCCCCTTCGAACACCTGATCATACCAGAGAATGAAGGCAAGAGGGGACATGTCATGTGGGTTTTTCCCCATAGGCATATGAACTACAGATAAGTTATACACTAACAGCTCAATTCTAACCAATCAGCGCTAATGCAACCACAATACAGCCCCAAGGTCAGGGGCCAAATATTCCCCCACGTTTCCCTTGAGGAGGCCTCCATGACTGCCCCATAACCACAGAATTCAGTGCGCGCCCCACTGGCACAGCTGCATCAGTGCTCTAAAGTTGGTTAGGACTGGGACATAAGAAAGAGCTAATACCCTTTGGATTTCAATGTCATTGAAAGTATCTCCACTTTGGGGTGAGGCAGTGAGTCATGTGTCCATTATTATTTGAAAAATGTATGAACTTAGAAGCATGAACTTAGAAGTAGCCACAACAACACTGTCTTCTTGTGCCCTCGTCATGCTGTTATCTGGCATGCTGCAACAACCTGACCTATGTCAACCTTTTGGTGATCGTTCTCATTTTAAGCTAGCTGTGCAACATAGTGCTGAAAAACCTTTTTTCAGAAAAGCAGAGATGAATCCTTAAAATAATTCCTTTGTACTTGTCTCTTGCTGTTTGACACAATAGAACCCAGAAGGCTAGTAGAAGGGTACATACAATACAGAAATCCTAAGAATTTCACTACCTAGTCAAAGACAACACCTGTCTTTATTGGAAGAGAAAACTACTACAGTAAATATACAGCTGTATCGAAGGTGATGGTCTCCCATAGCTCGGAGATCTCTGCTACTGTTTGGAAATGATGCAGCTTCAGCATATGGGCAAAGAGTGCTGCAAGATGACTGCACCCTAACCCTGAACATAAAATCAACATCAGATGAACATTTGTTTAGGCTCTTAAGGTATTTTCTTTTCCCTGTCTCCACACCTCCAGCTCATTTTCAGTATTCTAGTGCCCTAGTGCAAAAAGAGGACACATTGATTTCCCCACCTTAGTACTTCTGTTACTTTTTTTAAAGGAGTTTTTGGCTGCTGGTCTCCAATATCATTAGAATGAATTGAGCTCTTACTTGTTTCTTCTCTAACCAACAGGCTGTAGTTGAACAACATCCATCTGAATGGCCTGAGAAATGCTTACAATATTCACAGCACAATCATATCCATGCCTGCTCAGAAATCATATGCACGTATATCCAGAAATAAGCCACAATTCGTTCAATATGACTTTCTTTAGGATTATAGCCCCATGCACTTTAAGAACCAGAACAATGATATACTGAGAGTTTATGCCAGTTGATATACACCAGCTTGTATAGGTGAATATGGATATCTAGAGATATTTGAATTTTGAACAGTGAGAATTTAAATGGATACTCCTTTAAAATTCAGGTTCATTGCTTAGGATTGCAACTGATTAAATGGTTTGCGTATTTGAAAACATTTTTACCCTGCCTTTCCATTTTACAACAACTTTTCCAGTCACTGATGAGATGGTTGCCAATAATCTTACATTAGCTTGTTCCCACATTTCACAAGTCCATGAAAGCTTTTCTTCCACTAGAGATCCTGTGAAGCACAAAAGCTACTAAATCTCCCACCTTTTAAAAAAACGTGATAAACATATTAAAGTAATTGTCCAATTTCCTATAGTGTTAAGACGGAGGACAGTAAATGTGATGATTCAGCTGGTGCTAAGATTGGCTTAATGTAATTCAGCATTAATTAACTGAATCATTATTTTAAACTGTTAGTGAATTGTCTGATAATTACCACATAATAGCACTTGCAAATGAGACAATAGAAGGAAGCAACAAGTCTTCTCCATGTGTTGAAAATTTAAGAGGTATAACTAACAGCCATAGAGCAGGCTGTTGCTCCAAGACAATGGATAAATATAGACCTTCATTTACCAAATGGTAATTTACAACTGTGTGGATGTAACTGACTGGTAATTGGTTATCTGTATCCTGCCAAGCCTAAAAAGAATTTTACTCCCAGCTTACCTACAATTCAAAACAAATGAGTTATTAGGTTTTCACTACCATTTGAACAGGATGATGCAAATAACCGTCAGTAGTTCAAGTTACTGTTGGTTAAGGCTGCATATGTATTTCAGCGAGCAGCGCTAGTAGCGCTGGAGAGGTATATGTAAATCTCCCAGAATGCTCTGGTTGCATATGTTTTTCACCTTCTAGCACGCTTGCCACACTTGCAACCTTTCCTTCAAGCTTGAAGCTACTAAACATGGCTGCCTCCATGCATAATCCCCTCCATGCTGTGCAAGTGGTTCCAAGAAGGTGGCATGTGTCTGACTTAACCCAAAATGGCACTGCTCTAAAGTAGGGCTGAGGAAAGCACCCTGAAGTTTCAGGGCCATTTTTGTTCCCATTTGTAAATGAATAGAGCTAAAAGCACACTAGAAGCATGCTAGTGATGTCTCTTCCTTCTATTTTCTCATGGAAAAATGTATGCATCCTAAGTAAATGGCCCGCTGTGTACACTAGACCTAAGGCACTAGAAAGTTCACTGTGGGCTGCAGCCTTAGACAGAAAAGGACTGAGGCTCAAATACTATCCATTTTTGAGGACTGATGTATTGGTCATTGTTATATATTTTGTTGTTCTTCTTCTTTTAATGTATTGCGACGACCTATGATTTTAACCAAATAAATTGAAACTGAAATTGAGGACTGATGCAGCCAAGCCAGTGTGGTATGCGCTGCATCCTGTGGTGGTTGGGCAGTCACAGAAGCCTTATCAAGGTAAGAGAACATTTGTTCCCTTACCTCCAAGTTGCACTGTGGCTGTATCAGCACTGGAAAGTTGCAAAGGATTGGGCCCTGAGAGAGTAGATTTTCCTTCTATCATACCTCTTTGCACTCTCTGAGCTTGGACCATACAAACTTAACTGAACTTTAGGAAAATTCTCCTCAAGAGACTACCTCACTAGCTTTAAAGATGGGCTTGCAGACTACACATGCTCCCAAAACTTCCCTCTTCTCCCACAAGGTCTCTTATGTTCTCAGGCCTGCAGAGAACATCCCTGTTACCCTGGCAACCAGACTACTCTGCTTCATCTACACTGGCCTTGCAGCAGTGATGGAGCAACTTCCTGTTGCCCCAGAAACTGGCATTTCTATGTCTGCACTGCCATCCAGCTACATATTCACCAAGTTCTCATCCTCTCCCATAACCATAGCTAAACAGAAACAAACTCCACACAGTCTGGCATGGGATTCATTGTATGAGTCCCATGCAATGGCACAACAGCTATCTACTGCTACACCAGCACTGGTTTCCTTCCTTGTGGAGAACACCTATGTTCTACATTAATGATTTTCAACCTTTTCCATCTTACGGCACGCTTACAAGGCACTTAAATTGTCAAAGCACACCATCAGGTTTTTGACAAATGCCAAAGCACACCATACTGCCAGTGGAGGACTCACATCTCCATTGGCCCTACTAATAAATGACCTTCCCCAAATTCCTGTGGCATACCTGTGGACCACTCGTGGCACACAAATGTGCCATGGCACAGTGGTTGAAAATGGCTGTTCTACATGGAGCTTTTCAGAGGCTGATGGTAGCCCCTTACTTCAAGAAGTACAGCCTGGGAGCCATTCTCCCACATAGTTTCTTATGCTACTTTTACAGTAGTGCAGCACGCGGACTCATCTACCAACTTGATTGCTTCTGCTCCTTGGAACTGTGAATATATTCTGAAACCCTTGCTATGAACTGTAGTCTTCATCCCTCCATATATCAGCCTACTCAATCTAGACCACTGTGAGCAACTAGCAGACAGCAAAATGCATAACAGAAGTGCCTACAGAACAAACAATTACAGATTACTCAGCCAGATGAGCCAAACTTCACATTGAGGCAATGAAAATAAAAAATAAAAAATCTCCCACCATGCACATTTACTTTCTGGTCTGGCTTCAATACAGTTATCATATGAATATACAAATCTATCTAGGTAAATACGTCAGATCAGTGGTTCACCCATCTAACTCAGTATTTCTCTACTCAGACTTGTAGTTCTTCAGGCCTTTGGGAATTTTTCTCAAACCAACCCTCAGAACCTGAGCATGAGCTGTTAGTTCCTGTCAAGTCTTTCTGAAGAAACATTACTGGGCCACAATCCCATTCCACCCACCATCTTTTCTCCAGCTGTAACAGTCCCTAGTGGCATAAGTGAAATGGAAGAAGCAATTTCTGACCCAACAGGCCAAAACTAAGTCCTCAAGAGAGAAATCACCAGACAGCCTTCATAAATTTACTTCATTTTATCTTGGATCCAATAAGATTTAATGCACCCACATTTGTTACAGAGAGATAGGATTCTGACATTATACACAATTGAAGTGAGAAGCAACCTTTACCCAACCCAAATTTGCTATTATACTGTAACTTAGTGGCTGTATTTATACATAGCAACTAATCAGAAGTTTAATCAAATGTGCTTCTCTGAATCCCAGAAGCTCACTCAACAATAGTTTTCTCCAACTCATTTCACCAGTACAAAAGAGAATATTCAAGAGATCAGCAGATTTTAATTGTGTTAGACTAACGGAGAATGAATGCTGTGCAACCAGTTATGCTAGCAAGCAGACATAGCTTGCATGTCTTACGTCTTCTGGATATTTTCAAGTAGTTTAGCAGCTAGCTTATGTTTGTGTATCATTCTTTGCTTTTAGACTTCTTTATGTCTTCAGTTTGAATTTTTTTAGAAATTTCTGTTGCACATATTAAATTACTTAACGGTTAAAATAATAGTGAACATGCAATTAACCCACTTTTGCTCAGCCCACAGGTGTACACATTTGGTTCCTGTTGCATATATGCAACTTTGGGCAGAAATGACTTAAAATAAACATGTACTTAAAAAAAATTATGATAACCTGAAAAATCTGATAATGACATTTTTAATGGGCAACAAATGTTTCTATGATCTTTCAGGGAGGTCTTTTTGCAAGATCCTCCACCCTCTGAGGTTTGGCTAGTGGCACCTCATGGCAGGGCCTTCTCAATTGTGGCCTCCATGGTGTGGAACTCTGCCCTATAGGTAGTAGCTGACATTCTCCTGGTTCTTTTTCCAGCACCAGTTGTTTCCTTTTGTTCCAGCAGGTCGTTGCTGGTTTGTTGTACGTCTCTCTCTGGCTCCATTGATGTTATACTCCACAGTGCTTTGCATTTTAGCTTTTTGCTGTTGTTTATTTACTGCTGTTCTTTGGATTGATTTTGCTTTTAGTGTTTAACCCATTTCTGCCCAGCCTGTACATATTTGATCCCTGTTGTATATATGCAATATTGTGCAGAAATGGCTACTGTAAGCGGCCTTGACTCATGTTTTTAGGCAAGTGTATATATATACACTTCATTTTTTTTTTTTTTTACTACAGCAAACATCATGGAACACAAATATTTCCTGGCTATCCCATAAGATGTGATAGACCCTTTGTCTGCTTCATCACACCAGTCCGTTAACACAGGTTCATGTGTTTGTCAGACTTTTGGGATTTCTCCCAAATTCCTGTTTTATAGTTACTGTTATTTTTCAGTTTAACTTTCGCTTACTTGTACAAAGTCTCAAGAGTTAATCTCCTTTTTGGCTATAATCCCAAACCCTCTGAAATCAATAGAAAAACTGTCCTTGACTCTCATGGGATTTGCCATAAAGCCTATATTGTTTTCTGCCCCATTGTCCTAATCTGTCTGGCTCTTTTTGTTTTCCTTTTTTGCCCCCATTAACATTTGCTCTGTTCACATGCGCTTACTACCTATACTTAAACATAAAGGGTTATCTCCTATCATTGGTATGACATTGAACAGTACAGAATAGGCATAGTGGTATAGATACAGAACATACATTGCTATGTATGCAACATATATGTTGGGAGGAATAGAGTTACCTCATTTTACAAATCCGAAACAGAGCAGGCCAATCTATACTAAATGTTGAGCTAGAATAGGGGTGGGGAAACTCTGACCCATTTGCGGCCCTTGGGGACCCCCAATCTGACGCATAGGGAGCCCCCAGTCTCCAATGAGCCAGAGACCGTTGGAACCCACGCTGGCCTGTGACGGCTGGTCACAACTGTCAAACGTGAGCTGCGGGCCAACTTAGAGCAAGGCCTTTTATAGTCTCCATGTGTTTTCTGCTTTTCCTGAGCATTATTTTAACCCATCCTCCCCAATTGCCTGAACAACTTTTGTCTGCATGTGTTTATGGCTTGGTCTGTATGTTTTCACTGTGCAAGAGTTCATAGTTCTCATGTAGTTCTACATGCCTGTATTATAGTGCTCATGTGTATTATAAATAAGCTCAGTAAAATTCATTCATTCATATAAATTTTGTCTCTAATATATTCAATTATTCAGCTGCCTTGGGTGCCCTTCAGTGAGAAGGTGGAATATAAATCTAATAAATAAATTTATGTAAATTTATTCACATTTGAAATGTAATTTAATTCTATTTTTTCCCCAGCTCCTGACACAGTGTCAGAGAGATGATGTGGCCCTCCTACCAAAATGTTTGCCCACCCCTGAACTTGAACAATAATTTGATCAGATTTCTGGCTTTCAAATAAAGATATATGTTTTTGTGTCATTTCTTATTTCTATGCCATTTTTTTCCATTACCTTGTACATTTTTTTACATTGATATTGTTATTTTTCATTGAAAGAAAACCTTCATTCTTGAACAGCTTGATAATTTACTAACTGAACTGAAAGGCTTCTCTTTTTCCTTTTTAATCTTCAGAGCCATTCTATAGCCCCAATATGCCAAACAGGTGCTACTCAAGGACTAATAGTGGTGTAATGAACCCATAGTCCCATACCTTGCAGGACTAGAATACAGGCCTCTTGCTCCAGAAAACAACATCCTAACCATATAGACACAGGCAAAAGAGAGGCCTAGCCCATGATAGACCTTCCTAGCCCAAGATGCACCTACCCATATGTGCCAGTACTAAGACAGTACTAAGACCCCAGATTAAGACACAAGACTTCCTCCCATAATGTGTGACTATGGGGAGGGTGGTGGTTGTGTAACCCTGAGCTTGTGGCTTGACCAGAGTTCTGGAAATGTGGCCTGTTATGCTGGGAGAACAGTTTAGCTTGCATGATATTTTAGTCCATAGTAACATAACCAGATATAGAGAGAAAATCACAACTAAAAGGCAAAAGGGGATTTTCACGTAACAATGTGGAGCATGTTCAGCAGAAAGACACAGGTTTACTATTCATTGGATTTGATCCCAGGCTCCAATTTGCCAGAAAAACAGGTAGAAACAATTGAAAGGATGCAGCATAATAGTCGAAGTAAAAAGCACATGGTCCAATATTACCTAGGTAATTTTGACCAATTTTTGCCCCAGGACACTTTACATTTTGTAAAGGAGCCTTTATCCAATCCAAACACATCATCTGCAGTTTTTTTGCTGGCAGAGATGCTGATGATGAGTGTCTTTAAACCCAATCTTAGAGATGAATACTAAGGACTTGTAAAAGCCTTTGGATGGCTCAATAGGAGAGAAAAGCTCCACGTTCTTTCCCAATCTGAGCCAGAGAGGAAATGGCAGCTTCCAGAGACTGGCAAATCAAGTGCAGCTTGACGCAAGTCAAGTCACAAGTTTCTGCCCCCTTTAACTCAACTTGAAAATGAGCCCTAATGGGTGGACTTTCTGAGTCACCCAGAATGTTTTGGGGACTCTACTTGAGCTCCCAGTCTTTTCGTAAAACATCAGTTGCAGCTCCGTGGGGAAAAACGGAGCTGCTGCCAGTATGTATGCATGTGTGTCTGAGTTCTCTTTAAACATTCCCCTGATGTCCCCGTCCCATTTGTAAACAAGGTGGGAGGGGTAAGATGAACTGCGTGAGAGCAAGGACAGAAGCAGCAAGAGGGAGGAGGGTCACATGCAGCAGCTGGGAGGTTTAGCCGTATGACCCAATCCTTTCCAGTTCTACTCAAAAGTAGACCCATTGCGGCCAGTCATTCAATGAGCCTGCTAGAGCCACATGCTATGAGTTTCTCATGGATGGCTAGGAACAACCTTCCCCCCACACACACCTTTTCCCCTCACTCATCCAAGGGAAAAAACCTTCATCCAATTATTATTTATTCCTTTAGAGATGAACAAGCGGGCCCACTCTTGCCTCTCCCCACCTCCCGCTCAATGAAAAACCAAAACATTAACCCTTCTCTGCCATCTGGCTGGGACTTCCCTGCTGCTCGCTTGGTCTGAATGATGGCCCCACAAGGTCATTCATGCCACAAAAAAGTAAGCAAGCACGCCCAGACACAGATAGACTCGAGTCTCCATGCGAAGGAACTGATTTCTGAATCAGTGGCCTCAGACTCAAGTCAGCGCTAGAGTCACTGACAAGCCTGACTCAAGAGGATATGAGTCAGCAAAAAACTGGTTCCAAAATACCCTATCCACTGTAGGTCATTGTAGTCTATTAATTACAGTTATTAAATACAGTCTAAAATAATAATAATAATAATAATAATAATAATAATAATAATAATAATAATAATAATAATAATAGTACAGTCTATTATTACTGTATGTTTCTAGTTTGCCTCATACAAGCCCCAGCAAAGATGTCATGCTAACACATGAGCCTGACAAGGCAACTAGTCCTTCTGAGTTCCAAACAGGATGCATTTGTGGTTTTCATATCATTGTAGCATTGTGGCATCCTTAACAGACTCACAGATCCATGAAAATTAATTTTCTATTGATTCAAACTAGCAAATTCTTTGATTCCAGGTTTTTAGGGTCATGCCGCTGTCCTTTTTCCACCTGGACAATTCAGGAATTGAAGATCTATGACAGCTGTCAAGCTCTAGATGTTCAAATTCCAAGAATGGCTTCAACACTCAGCCCTTCTCCATTCATTTAACCTCAGCTCTATAGCCGGCGCAAGTCCATGTGGATCTGGGCCGAGGGATCTAGGCCAGGAACAGGGTTAATATACTGGCATGTGTTGCTATTGCTGATACCTTCTCCTCCTCCCCCCCCATTCCTCCTCCTCCCTGCCCCATTTTGCCCCCTCCCTGCCTCCCCCATGCTCCAAGTTACCAGTGCTGGAAGGCATCCCCTGTTTGCTGGCATGCAGATCCAGCAGCTTGATGCTTACAGCAGTGGCCAGGTCTTCTTGCCTTTTGCAACAGCCTTAAAGGATCTTATACAGCCAGAACAAGTGTTCTGGCAAAACAAAGCCCACTTAGGATTAGGCTGTTAGTTACCATTTATTTTTATTTGATGAAGTCCTTGCATTATAGAACATGTGGAATACAAATTAGAAGCTTATGTAAATTACTATTATGCTATTGAAAATCTAAATACAGAATGCTTTTAGTGCTACACTGGGCTTGAAGAATGAAGGAGCCCCAAGAATCAGGTCCCAGCTGCTTGGAACAGGTTGACTGTAGCTCCTTCTAGCTAACTTTGGGGAGTTTGAAACTTTGGGATCCAGAGGAAAAAAGCCACCCAAACCAAAGAGTTTGATCAAGGAGAAAGTATCACACCCTGCCTTCTCTTCTGTTAACTGTTGTGTGAGCAACAAGTCAGTTAAAGGATACTCACCCCTTGGCCAGTACACACACACACATGGACACTTTCTTTTCCAACCTGCCTGCCTGCTGCTTTCTTTTACTCGCACAGCTACAATTTCCTTGCTGTACCCAGCCTTACCTTGTTGACATCCCAGCTCTGAGCCCCTGCCATCACTGTCGATAAGGCTTCATATTTCAATCATAGATTTTGAACTCACTGAATAAAATGCAACAGTAAGATATGTCAGAAATATGTTTTCAAATACCATGTTCGGGCCCTCAGTACAGGCTGGTGGTTGCTAATGTCAATATGCATTAGCAGTGTTACTGTACTATCCTTGGAAGTGGTTCAACGACATTTATTGCTTTTGCCATTAAAAAGCATTTAGGGTGGGGGGAAGAGAAACTAGGTTAAAAGGGAGCATGTCCTGTAATTCAGCTAAATCATTCAAGTATATACATTTGAGTTAGGAAACAAGTGGTTAAAAATAGACTGTGGATTAAATATTCATGAAAATCAGAACATAAACATACAGTATGAAATGTTTACATATTTATTTTGCATTATTCATTCAAAGTTGAAAGCAGGAATTTGGAGCCTAGATGATCTTAATAAAATAATGAAGCAACTTAGATTGTAGTTTCTTACCCTTGGACAAAGGTGTGTACTTAAGGACCTCTCAAGAAAAAGTGTTGTTTTTATTTACCTCCAAAAGAAAATTTGGCCTATGGTGACGAACTGTAGTCGGGGCTCAGTTTGACCAAGGGTTTAAGCCTTACAATTGGCTTAAAACACCAGAGCTTGACCTTAGAACTTATGGAAATAATAAGATAAGCGCTCTTACATATGGACAGAGTACCCTGACCTCAATATAGTGGCTCAGCCCACATACATATGAGTGTAGGAGGAAGATGTCTAGGTCAGAGAGAATGGCTTCTAGCAATTCACAGCATGCCTTCTGTCATAAATTAATCAGTAACAAAAGTTTAAAAAATAAACACATAGATCTGTCAGGAACTGGGAGATAAATTTTAATTGAGCTACAGTGGAATAGGAAATGTCCAGCTGCTTGAACTGGAATTCATTCAAAACTGCATCCGCTTGTATTAGTTTCTCAGAAGTAGGCACATGACCATTAAATAACTCTGTACAGTAGACTGGTTTGGCCCTGCACCATTACTCCTGCTATCCACAATTTAGACTCACTCTAGCTGGAGGGTGGAGGGGAAATGTGACACTTGCTGAACCTGAGTGTAATCTTGTTTTGCAATGCATTATCCCATAGCACATTTATCTCTATCTTTGGGAACATTTACGATTGTCTGACTATTGCTTTCAATGTCATGTATCTGACACAAGTTAACCTTTCTTATAAAATCTAATGGAAGGGAAGAGAATTTCTCAACTGAAATGTCCTCACTGCTACTCCTGACCTACTTGGAAATTACAGAATGATGCTCTGAGAAGTCACTTATTACTGCATGACTGCAGTAGGTAATCACAAAAACAGTTTGGGTTACCATTGTTGGGGCTGGTTTAAAACATGCCCCTGCTTATTTAAATATTCATCATAATACTCATGCCAGGGGGCTCATCCTTGGATGCTTTTCACTGTGCTGTAAGTGGGAAGTGTGCTAAAGAGAAATATATTGTGCTGTTCTTGCATGTTCTCTTCTCTGCATGATGGAAGCACCACACAGAGACTAAAGACATCCAGAAATTATGGTGTTAATTTTCCCTACAAGTCTGTTGGATTTAATATTTTTATTTTTTTTGTTTACTTGTCCCATTTTAGAAAGTGATCACTTTTATTCTGAAGTACATTGCCAATGACCTGAGGCCTTTTTAATTCATAACTTTTAGGGTACCATTTGGTTGTTCAGGATATTATAGCAGCAACAGCTGTGAAAGGTTTGCTAAAAATACATACGTTGCCACTCGCTCCTCTTAAGGCACAAATAGAAAGATTAGCCTCCCACAGAATCAGTGGAAAGCTCAGTATCCAGGCCCAACTCCTTTCATTCTTTTGGAAGTCATCACTGCTGATGCAATTAATAAAAGTAGTAGTCAAATATATCAATGAGCTGCTCAGTCAGTGTCTGCCTCGAGACCATTTCTCATGCTACAGCACATGGAGACTGTATAAAAATGCCTCTGTATGGCTACAAGATGCTTTGTGTGAACCAATGTATCACATGAATTATCCCCCTCTGTGAGATTTGTATCAACACCACTGTTAAATAATCCCAGCAGAGGCATGGGGATAACATTAAAGTTTTCCATTTTCATACAAAATGGTGCAACATATAGAGCTGCCACTGCCCGAGGCCCAAGCAAGCAACTTCAGTGTGACCTCTGAATCAACATTGTCCTACTTTGACCAGAAAGCTTTTATGTGTGCTTGTAGCACTGGTCCATGATCCTGTAACTTGTTGCAATATCTATTAATCGGAAAAAAATTAGGATTAATTAATCTGGATCACCCAGTACTCCTGCTGTTTAGAAACATTTCTCAGTCACGGATTTATTTGGGATTGCCCATAACTTTCTTTTTGGGTATTCCTTAATGCAAGTATGTGGAATTTGAATAAGCACACTACCTGAGGAACGGAAAATATGGTAATTCATTGGAACTTACTGTTGCCAGCAAGGTCTGGTTTTTGGACAGAAGCACTGGATTTCCTGCATCAAGCACAGGGTTGGACTAGACCACTGGCAAAGGACTCTCCATTATTCGAGGTGCCATGACTGGACAGAAGCCATGCCCCCAGTCTCAGTGTATGGAGGGTTGCTTGGATTACTTAATAGCAAGGATTATTTAACAAGGATGGAAAGGCAATCTGGATATGTTCCATAATTACTATATATATTCCAAAAGAGAGCTCTAACTGTTTGTTTTGAGCAGGATTAAGCCAATTCCTTGTTTGGTACTGACCCTAGTACATAGCCAGTTTTATACAAGGAATAACACTTAACATTTATATAATGCTTCCTGAGCATTTCATGCTTATTATCTTGCTGTAATCCTTACCAATAACCCTATCGAGGTTAGATTATTGTAACACGCTTTATGTGGGGCTGCCCCTGAAGACGGTTCGGAAACTGCAATTAGTGCAGAATGCGGCGGCCCGTGTGGTCACTGGAGCTAGGCGGTTTGACTCTGTCAGCCTGCTTCTCCGGGGGCTACATTGGCTGCCCATTCGTTTCCGGGCCCAATTCAAGGTGCTGGTTTTGACCTTTAAAGCCCTATACTGCTCTGGGCCAGGTTATCTTAGAGATCGCCTACTCCCGTACAATCCGGCTCGGCTTCTCAGGTCATCAGAGAAGGCCTTTTTACAAGTGCTGCCGCCTAAGGAGGTACGTGGGGCGGCGGCAAGAAATAGGGCCTTCTCAGTAGTGGCACCAACGTTGTGGAACTCCCTTCCCCTTGACTTGAGAATGGCTCCCTCTCTTGAGTCCTTTCGGCGAGGCCTGAAGACCTTGTTGTTTAACCAAGCCTTCTGACATTATGGCCTTTTTAACATCTTTTATATATCTTTTAGTTGCTTTTTTACAGACCCGATTCCTCTAAGAACTGCTGTTTTATGCTCTTTTATTCTGACTATTCTGACTACTGTTTTTATGGGTTCTGCTAATGTGTTTTTTAATATGTTTTTATCTGTGAAATTATGTTTTAATTTGTTTTATATGTTGTTAGCCGCCCTGGGTCCCTTTTTGGGAGAAGGGCGGGATAAAAATAAAGTTTTTATTATTATTATTATTATTATTATTATTATTATTATCCCCATATTACAGCTGAGGCTGAGAAGCAGTGGCTGGCCTAAGACCACCTAATGAATTCATGGCAGAGGCAAGATTTGAACCAGGGTAATCTTGATCTGTCAGCCTCAGTCCAATCTTAACTAGGCACCCAAACTTATTGAGAATGTGAATTATGGTGTCACAAATGCCATACTGGAAGCACATGCTTCTGGAAATCTGCCATAGATAATACAGAGAACCGTATGCACAGCGTCAACAAGGAGGCACTGCCAACATTGGTAAGTCACCAATGTCATGATTATACTAAGGAAACTGAATTACGCACATTGCAGGACAGTCAGCAGCATAATAGTCCATAACAGTGTCATGTGTTTTTAAAAAGCCTGGGCAAAACAGTGTTTTTAAAAAGCCTGAGCGTGACATCACTTCTGGTTGTCACATCACTTCCAGGGCATCATTTTGAGTCTGTCACTGTGCTACAAGATCATTAACTATGCCACTGCTCCATAAGCTGCCTTCTAACATGTTCAAGCATAAGGAGTATTAGTCCTAGCTTCCTTTCCCTCAGTGAGTCCACACCTAGGTCTTATATTCCAAATTAACCACACCTGAATAATCCCACCACTACTTAGCAATCACCTTACAATCTCTCTTAAAGCAAAAGGCCACTTGCCAAACCCATGACAATCAGGGAGGATTAGGGGAGGGATGGGGCATGTCAGAGGTGGGATGGAGAGTCACCTGGTATGAGCAGCTTGCACTGGATGTTATTCAGTGAGCCCACACCTCCCCCCTTTGCCTCCTTGGGCTTGAGCCAGCTAACGAGGAGACCCATTGGTGATTGAGGGGCTTAAGGAGGAATAGGAGAAAATATTTTCCCTTGCTTCTCTCAAGCCTCCTGACTGTCCCAACCTGTCTCATCCCCCCACCATACCATGAAGCACAGATTGTTTTGGTGTGACTACATGCTATGGCGGAGGAAAGGAGAGGATTGGTCTGTGCGTCTTTTAGCCATTATGGTACCCCAATGCAAGTGGTTCCCAAATTGTGAGCCCTGAATAATCTGACCACACCTGTGGGAGCTGTGGCAACCAGCCAGGGGAGCCGCAGAATCTTCACCAAAAAAAGCATACAATGTATAGGATTGAGCTGTGGCCAATGGCCCAGTAGGTCAAGGCTGCCACTAGTCAAAAACCTTTGGGAACCACTAATCCATGCCAAATTTGACCTCACAATGTATGAGATTCAAGAGCAGAAGGAGGACCAGCCTATTCATGAGGTTAACTGACATGCTTGTCTCAGGCAGCAGATAGGGAGAGTGCCTGTCTCCACCACTCCTTGTCCTCTAGGACTCTGGATTTGAAAAGGAACAGGAAATGACACTAGTCCACTGTTCTCTTCTCCTCCCCACTTCCTTTCTGTTCCATCCTCCCTTCCCAGATCTAGAAAACAGAAGGAGGAATACCAGTGACTGACAGCCCAATCCTATCCAGTTTTCTAGTGCCGGTGCAGCTGTGCTAATGGGGATTAAACTGCATCTTGTGGTGGTAGGGCAGTCACAGAGGCCTCCTCAAGGTATGAAACATTTGTTCCCTTACCTCAAGGCTGCATTGAGGCTGCACCAGTGCTGGAAAGTTGGATAGGATTGTGCCCTGACATGGCACCAGATGGGGGGGGGGGAATTTAGCACACTACATCAGGTCTCTGGAGGTCTTGGGTTGACCCTAGCAGTAATGTTACAGTAGCTCCTGTGGCTGAATGTTGGTGAGCCCTCATTAAAGTGTGCACAGTAGGTCACTACATTATAACGCAATCCTCAGGGTGCCTTTATTATCAAAAATGGTAAATTCAGTGAAACCAGTAAACCGCTTTGAAAATTGGGAATTGCTAAAGAATTAACATAAAAGTAACAAGTCTGAAATTCTGTTTTTATGCCTGTTGCTTAAAACCATCTTCTGAGATCCTGCTCTCAGTGTCCCAACCTTCAAAGGTTAAATGAATGGCAATCAGGGATAGGACCTTTCCTCTGGTAGGGTCTATTGTGGAACATCTTGCTCCGAAATATTTGCTTGGTTTTTGTACCAAGACAAAACTATTTTACTTGCTTGCACTTTTAATAGCTGACAACTCTCTTATTGGTATCCTATTGCTCATACTTTTTTAATTTTTACAGTATATTTTAATTTTTTGATAGTTTTGTTTTGATTTCATCCTTAGGTGTCTCATTCTAGTTTTGCAAACTGCCTTGGGGGCTTGGTACTAGGCAGTCAGGGCCTGGTGTAATATAGCTGTGTTGAAAAAATTAATTAAATCACAAACAAAAGTATCTCATTCCAATGATGGTCTCTGTTCATGCTCTGCTCTTCTCTGCAATTCAAATAATCAATAAAACCGTGTTGCTCTGTGGCAATTTTCATAATGTGGATTAAAGTCAGATGTAATAGAATTTGAATGGATCCTGTTGCATGATGGGTTACCCCTCCCCCCCCAATTCAGGCTTTGCGTGGCATTGTTGCATTGCAAAAATCTGAAACTGAAATATGGGTATTTAGGCAGACCACAAAAAGTGTTGTCTAATCAACGTTCACATCTGTGCCCACAGGCAACACCATAAACATATATCCAGCTGTCTGTGGTGTCACCATGCCACAAAAACATAACTTTGAGACAATTTCTCATATTTTTTAAATGGAAACATCCCAAATCCATCATCAAATCACATCTGTGCTTATAGATGTGTATCCTAGAAGTCATGAATGCAACTCCTTGTGACACAATAACCATGGATCCTTTTGTAGGTCATTACATGCTAATACTCTAAAACCTACAATAGAGTACTTCTATAGTGAAGATGCAAATCATGAAAATTGTGACTCTACTCACTTGTAATTCTGCAGTGGTACAGAAAACTAGCTATGAAGCAAGGGTTCCCCTTTTTCTTTTGTAAACCCTGAAATTCATTGTCTAAACACAGTTTATGTCTGTACCTACTCACCAAAAATTCACACAGTCATCTTGTAGTGTTGCTAAATCTAATCTATATTTTCTACATTGATCCTTATAATTATAACATGTGGAAATCCATCCTGTGATACAATCACATTATACCTGTGTGGCTTATCTCTTCAGAATGAAAAACACGGATGCAGAACGAGTACTGGTATTTCACTGACACAAAATACAATATTGATATCACAGAACCTTATGTATTATCTTTGTATGTACTTTAAAGCAGACTTTTCAAATGCACGTGATATCCAGGCATTATAAGGTTATGATGTTGATCTCTGATCTAATGAATTGGGTCACAGCAGCACTGTGAAATCAGTGGGTCCTGAGTAGAAATGCTTACTTCAGTGACTGAGGGCACAATCCTAACCAGGTCTACTCAGAAGTAAGTCCTATTTTGTTCAGTGGGGCTTACTCTTAGGAAAGTGTGGTTAGGATTGCAGCCTGAAGGCACAATTCTATGAGAATGCTGTTCTACCGGAACTTGCATTTTGGCAACATAGTGTGTTATGGTGGTTACAAAAAAGGTACAGCACCATTTCATGGAACCAGACCACCTCTGCAAGTGGTGAGTGGGCACATGCCAATAACCTTAGGAGAAACCCTGGTGCTAGTACATCAGTGCAGTAGAACAGAGCAAGGAGGTGGAGAAATAGGGCAGAGACTGGGGCGGAGAGGGGTATGTGTTAAGGCTGGGAAGGAGGTAGTATAGGTGGCAACAGTACCACTTCTATCCTCCTTCCATGCTTTGATCTGCCTTCCCAGTTCCATTTTGACTTGCATCTGGCATTCTGACGTAGCCCATTTCTAAAATCAGGAGGTTGCACATACACATCATGGCTTGTAACCAGTAATGGATTTTTCCTCCAGAAACTTGTCCAATCCCCTTTTAAAGGCATCTAGGCCAGATGCCATCACCACATGCTGTGGCAAAGGAGTTCCACAGACCAACTACATATACCCATCATATATCATAATCCAAATGGACCTAATACTTCTTGAAGTCACCCATTTCTAATTATCAGAAGAACATGACTCCTTACAAATTAATATAAGATTCATCACATTATACCAGATGGCAGTTTAAAAAAAAAGAAGAAGAAGAAGCAGCTTACAGGAACTCTGATATTTTGCCTTCAGTGTGATTATTTCTAAGAAACTGGGTATATAGGAAGGGGGCTAACAATATGTTCTGAAGTTTATTGCAAATACTTACAATACAATAAGAACTGTATTATTATTTTCAATAATTTTCACCTCAGAAGAATTCTGCAGGATTAGCCCAAAGGGCCATCTAGTTTAGCATCCTGTTTCCCACAGTGACCAATGACTTGCTGCTTGTAAAGTTCATAAGACAAGAAAATGATGGCCTTCTCCCTCAGCATCTTGCATTTTGAGGCATACTTCAGAGTATGGACAGTCAATACAACTACCATTGCTGGTGCTTAAGTAGCAACATAGTACCATGATACCATATTGATAGGCCTGTCATAGTTGTGCAATCCAAAAGCCATTCAAGAAGTGAATTATGCAAACATGCACTATGTGATGAAATTCTTACTATCTTCTTTCATTAACAAATTTCATCTGATTACACTGAATAATTGTATTAGAAGAAACAGAAAAATAGTCTTATATCATCTCTGTCTATGCCATTTATAATTTTATAAGTAAATAGTAAATATTATGCTTCCCTTACAGTGCAATCCTGTATGTGTTTAAAGTCTCAGTGTTCAATGGGGCTTACTCCCAGGTAAGTGTGCATAGGATTGCCTTTCCTTAGGCAATCCTATGCACACTTTCCTGAGAGTAAGCCCCATTTAAGACAATGGGACTTTTGAGTAGACAAGCATAGGATTGTCCTCTTGGCTAACTTGTCTTATAATCAAGATGACCTTAGATTGTTTAGCCTTTCTTCCCCCAAGTTGCTCTGAAGTTTCCCCAAGTTGCTCCCCCAAGTTTGTTCATTTTCATTGTCCTAGGCAAAATGTCTAACAGTCACCCCAGTATATCTGTACTTTGCTACTAGCATGCTTGTGTAGTAACACAGAAAGGCAGAGGGATGGCTTTAAGTTTATTTTAATTTAATGTATACCTTTACATGCATTTAACTACCAAGTTATTTTTACATATTATTCACTTATTACCTGGGCAGAGATTCATCTTAAAAGTATTATATATAGCAGGGGAGGAGCAATCTTCACCCCAGCATGATATCTTTTCCAGTGGCTGTTTTTGGCATATCTTTTGCATCCATTTTAGATTATGAACTGGGAACTGGGAACCAATTGATTTGTTTTACTATGTGAACTGCGCTGTGAACTGATTTTTATTGAAAAGCAGTATATAAATATTTTAATCATATTAAGGGTATGTGTAAAAATCAGATTGGGCTGTAGCTATAAAAAAAAACCCATGGCAATCCATGCACTTCTATCCTTTTTTTTTTCTTTTTGCTGCACCTTGGAAATTTCATAGATAAATTGGATCTATGATTGTTACAATGTATCTCATGCACATAGATGGTAACTGTTTTCACAATGGATTTGGCTGATCTTCATATCAAAACCATGTGTATCCACACCCACACCATGTGATTTTGCACCAACTAAGATGCAAAATAGTTACCTAGATATAGTACTGAAATTTTTGCCAAGTAATCAAGCTCCAATTCTCACTTCACCTTATCTCCGGGTCAATCAGAGGGCAGAGCCTTTCAACTCTGAACAGTTTTGCTGTAGTAGGCTTCTTGCTAAAGTAGGCTCATTTGTTTCTATAGCAGCAGTTTTTCCAAGGAGGCAGGCAGCAGCCCAGAGCAGGAGAATCGGCTGCTTTGACACTCAGGATGGGGGGGGGGAGCAGCCGCTTTGCATCTCCTGCTCTGAGGGTCATAGAAAATTCCATGGTTTTTGGTTCAAAACCTGCCCTCAACTTATCTGTGGGGTCGACTTATAAGTGAGTATCCGTGGTAATCTGTGATGTCTACAGTAGGACCATTGAAACTGATATAACCTGTAAACTGATGTTGGGTGCAGGAATAATAGTGGCAGTGGAGACCCCATCCAAAAATCATATGATCATCTATACCAGGGCTGTCCAAACTTTTTGGCAGGAGGGCCACATCATCTCTCTGACACTGTAGTGAGGGCCAGGAATAAAATTTGAATAAATTTATATAAATGAATATATTAGAGATGGAACTTATATGAATGAATGAAGGTCTGGCAATAGCTCAAGGCCTATAAAAGGCCTTGCACAAAACAAGGCAGGTGTTTCCTTCACTGCTGCTACTGCATCACAGATGTCAAACAGCAAGCAGCTCTTGTCGCACAGCTCACATGAGAGGTCAAACAGCCAACCTCACGCTGATAGCAGTTGCATCAGGCCAGCATCAGCTCCAGCAAATCTCTGGATGGCCAGAGGCTCATTGGAGATTGGGGGCTCCCCACAGGCCAGATTGAGAGTCCCTGAAGGCCGTAAGTGGTCCCCGGGCCAGGGTTTGGGCACCCCTGATCTATATTTTTGATTGGTTCATGGACATGAGTGCGATTTGCCATTTGACTGGAGCTCTGGGAACTTTGCCATGAAGATCCCTTCTTTGGAACCGCCATGTACCAGATCTGTGGTTTTTATTTCAGTTGCTGGAAACAAATCACAGACTGTAAATTATGGGGAGGCTCCACTTATTGACCAATGGTGGCCAGCCTTTCAACTTTAGGTCTCCTGGACCTTTAACAATTGTGTAGAGGAGAGGATTTAAGCAGGTGCAGCTTTTCTTCTCACAAACAAGTTGCACCTGCTGAAATTCCGTCTCTAGGATTACTAAAGGTCCAGGTGTCTTAAAGCTGAAAGGTTGGTCACCAGAGCATAGATCCCTGTTCAGCCCAATCCTATGTATGTCTACTCAGAAGTAAGTCTCATTCTAGTCAATGGAGCTTACTCCCAGGAAAGTATGCATAGGCTTGCAGCTCAAGTTCCTTGGCCCCATTTTCACCTCTGGGATGAGATTTCACACCTCTGAGCGAGTAATGCGCAATGGAAACCGACCTCTCCAAAGAATCAGTTGGGGATTTCCTTTTTGTCGTCCTTTTTGTCGTCCACATACTTTAATCCCACCGGATTTAACGAGAAGACTTTGCCAAATGGATCCAGACCCCAACACAGGCTGCAATCTTGTCCACACTTACCTGGGAGTAAGCCCCACTGCCTACAGTGGTACTTACTTCAGAGTAGATGAGGCTAGGATTAGGCTCACAGCCTTCCAAGTCTCCCGTGGAGACCTGGGCAGAGAGGAGGGCTGACAACTGGGGAGGGGGCTGCTATGCCTGGCTCGCGGTCCAGAGGGGCGCAGATAGTGCGCAAAGTGCGCGCAGACACAGCAACCCTGTGGACGGCATAACACCGAGGAGGCTCCGTTGCTTCTACCGCCTTGGCGAGGGCGGAAACTGCCCTCCCCACTTGCTCCATTAGCAGCAGCAGCGGCGTCTCCCTCCGCGTGATACGCGCAGCCCGGCCTCCCTTGCCCGCTTGCTGGCCTGGCCTGCCTACCCGCCTCCTCCTCCCCCTGCCGCGTCGGTGCGCCAAGGCGAGGCGCAGCGGCTCAGAGCCCAATCCTAGGCATGTCTACTCAGAAGTAAGTCCCATTAGATTCAAAGGGTGGATGGGATTGCAGCCTGAGAGTCCCATCCTAGGCATGTCTACTCTGAAGTAAGCCCCATTAGAGTCAATGGGGCTTACTCCCAGGTAAGTGTGGATAGGATTGCAGCCTCGGCCAGTCGGGAAGTACCCAGCCTGTCCTTGTGGCGCTCGCTCACTTTTGCGCCACTGAGAAGAGGGTGGAGGGCAGGGCTCTCCAGCTTGACGCCGCCTGCCCCTGCGAGACACGCCTGGAGGGGAGCGCGAGATCGAAGGAAGGGAGGGAGGGCAAGCGGAGATGCTCCTCCTCCTCCCGCTTCCCTTCCCTCCAGCAGCTTCAGGAACCTGCTCCAGCAGCAGCAGCTCGGCTGGCTGAGTGCGTAAGGAGGACAACGCTGGGAAGGAAGAGCGGGGAGGAGGAAAGAGCCGCCGCCGCAGCAGGAAGGGAAGGAAGGTGAAGGGGGAAGGACACGCGCGGCCAAGCCCGAAGCAGGAGAAAAGTTTCCACCCTCCAGAGCGGCTCTGCCCCCCGCTACCCACCACCTCTTCCCGCGGAGGCGCTGCGGGCGCAGCTGGGAGGCTTACCTGGCATGACATGAGTTGCTCGCCCCCTCCTTAGGAGGGAGTCTCCTTGCCTGCCTCCGAAGAATCAGTTCTGCCGGATCCGTCCAGCCCGCCAGCGCTTGGCGATGTGACAGCTGGGGGGCGAACCCTCCTCGCCCAGAGCTGTCACCAAAGGAGGTGCGCCCAGTGGAGCGCGCCGTTTCCAGTGGCACCCGCGGAGAGAGAGGCTGGAAGTGCCTCCGCCGGCTGCGGGAGAGAGCGCAGCACCTTCCCCGCTCCGCTTCCAGGATTTAACCCCCAATCTCCTCCAGAGCCACCGCCGTCCGTCTCCATTGCCAGTCTTTCCCAGGCGCCGGTGGGGTCCGTCCTCCTCCTCTTCCTCCTCCTCCATCAGACGCTTGGGTCGCGGAGAACTGGAGGGTTCTTTCCTCCTCCGGCCGCCGCACATCGAAGCGGGGAGGCAGAATGAAGGTGAGTGCCAGGGGGATCACTTTGCTCAGAGAGTCCTGGTGCGGGCAGGAACGCCAAAAGGAGGGGAGGAGTGGAAGGGCTAGCAACCAGCAAGGTCCAGATGTATTAGAGCCCAATCCTAGGCATGTCTACTCAGAAGTAAGGCCATCATAGTCAGTGCGGCTTACTCCCAGGAAAGTGTGGCTAGGGTGGCAGCCTTAGTTGGTGTGAATAAAAAGGGGAGAGGATTAAGGGGTGATACCAGTAACTAGGGGGAAATCTGGCCCCTCCAGGTAATTTCTCGTTCTGTGCCGATCCAGTTTAAAACTTAGGGTGGTGGTGGTGGGAGGAGGTACAGCCAACCCTTCGGCCTTTGGGGAGCTCTTGGGCATGGGAGCTGGATCAGGTCTTCAGCTCCGATCGGGGCTCGATCAATAGCTGTCAGAAGGCTGAAAACATGAAGGGCACGTGACTTTGCCACCCGATATTTGGAGTAGAAAGCTTAGTAAGGAAACGCCCCCCACCCCGACTTTGACACTTGCATGGAGCTGATCTTGAGGGTTGTGTTGTTGTTGCTTTAAAAAAAGTCTTCTTTCCCGAGCCTTTGCGTCTCGTGGTGCTTTTTGTACTTTTTCTTGGCCTCCTCTCTTGCCTGGGGTGCTTGGCATTGCATGAAAGTTGATTTCCAGGAGTTATTTCTGTCTGGGTGTTCAGTGGGGAGGAAGGGGATCAAGAAGGGTGTGTGCGCAAACGGAGGAGAGGGAGAGGGGGAGGGCTGCTGCTGGCGGGAGGGAAGGGGAGCCTTGCACCGCTGCTGCTTGGGGGGGGGGTGTCAACGTTGGGGGAAATGTTCATCTTAGCAACTCTGGCCCCCAGGGTGTCGCGCCTCGGGCAAGGCTTCTCAGCAGGGTCTCGACTTGGGGAGTCCAGCTTTATGGCTCCCGCTTATCAGTCCGCGCAGCGCTTGGCCCAGAGGAGCCCAGACGCAATAAAATGCGAGCGGGGAACCAGAGGGCGAGTCCTTGAGCCTCCGAAGAGGGTTCTGTTTGTTTTTTAAAGGGGAGGGGGAGAAAGCTGTTTATTGCACCACCAATACTCGCCTTCTCCTACCTTGGTTGCTGAAACCCGGGCTAAGGCTGCCATCCTAGCCACACTTTCCTGGGAGTAAGCCCCATTGACTACAATGGGTCTTCCTTCAGAGTAGACAGGCATAGGCTCGGGTTCTAAGGCTGCAATCATATCCACACTTTCCTGGGTGCAAGCTTCATTGCCTATGATGGGATTTACTTCTGAGAAGTCAGGCATAGGCTTGGGCTCTCAGACTGCCATCATAGCCACACTTTCCTGGGTGTAGGCTCCACTGACTCTAATGGGACTTACTTTTGAGTAGACAGGCATAGGATCGGGCTCTAAGGCTGCCATCCTATCCACACTTTCCTGGGGGTAAGCTCCATTGACTCTGATGGGACTTACTCCTGAGTAGACAGACATAGGCTTGGGCTCTAATTTATTTATTCAAATCGCAATGGAAACGGTTTGTTGTTGGGGTGCGGAAAGGAAGTGCCCCCCTAAGAGCACTCACCTTGATACAGGTGGAGTTAATCTCTCCAAGAGACTAGGGAGAGGGGAGGACACTCTGGAAACCTTGCCCCCCCATCAGGCTGTTGCCTCCATTAAAAAGGAAAGGGGCGGGCTGCAGCTTGGAGGCGCAGCTGGAGGGCATCGGTCCGAACTCTCGCCAGAGGGTTTTTCTTGTGGGCGGGTTTATGTGAAAGCCATTTTCCTTAGCGCTGGTGTGTGTTTGTGTATACACACTGTATATACTGTATGTGTACGTACTGTATATACACACACATACATATACAGGGAGCCCGGGCGGAGAGGCCCCCCTGCCCGGCTCTCCCCGGGCGCGCTCCCAAGCGGCTGTACAGCTTTAAGGGCAGCTACATTTTCTCGCTTGTGTCGCAGCAACTTTGTATCAGCCATGTCGCCCGCCGGGTGACTGACAAAAGCGGGCGCCCAATGGCAAGCGCGATGCGCCCTGATAGCGCGGTTTCTGCCCGCCGGCCGGCCAATGGGCAGGACGGGGAGGAGGACCCGGTCCTGAACTTTATCTGGGCATGTGACATGTTTTTAAAGGACTTGGCCCCTTCCCCCGCCCCCTCCCCCCTGCTGCCTCGCACCGTGTCGGTGGGCGAGCCGGGAGGGCCCTTGCTGCAGCGCAGGGGGCTGCTGTCTTCTGCCCGTTCCCCCCTGGAGAGTGACATTGGCAGGGGAGGTGCGGCTTTTCCCAACAGGTGGAGGGGGCGGGCGCCAGCCAGAGTTGCGCTGGCCTTTCCAGGAGGGGGGATCACTGTACCAGCCCTTGCCAGAGAGGGTGAACCTGGGGGCCTTTCCCCAACAACTTTCTTCAGACCCGCAGCCTCCGGCTAGTGCTGTCTTCGCGCGTTTGCACACTGGGTTGTGGACTGCCTGGGCTGCAGAAGCCACAGGTGCCCTGCCAGTCCCTGTGGTTGGCAATCCCCTGGCAGATCTCTGCTGAAGGAGGAGGAGCGCTGCAGCCTCCAAGAGCCTGGCTGAACAGGAAAGGGACTTCGGCCAAAAGTAAGGGGGAGACAAGTCAGTGGGCTCTGAAGAAGTGGGCATGGCAGCCAAGCTGGAAGCCGGGCACGCCTGTCCTGAGGCTGCTGGGCTTGCATGCATGGGGAGGAGCTCACCGAGGTGAGTTCAGGTTGCCTTGAAAGGCTGAGGCTTCAATTCTGTCCAGAATAAGCCCTATTGCCTGTAATGGGGCTTACTTCTGAGTAGACAGGCATCGGATCAGGCTGTCTGTTCCCCAAACCCAACTACCAGCAGCACGGAATTCCTGCTAAAATGCTTTGCGGGAATCCAAGAGGGCTCCAGATGTTGTGTTTGTGGGGAGAGGGTGTTCAGGATCTTGAGGGTTTGCTGCTCTTGTAAAGAACACAGGGAGCTGTTTTAAACTGAAGCGGGTAGTTGGTTCAGCTGGCTCATTATTGTCCACACTGATTGGTAGCAGATCCGCAGAGGTACAGGCAATTTTTCCAGCTCTCCCTGGGATCTTCTTTGGGAAGGCAGGTGCTCAACCACGTACCTGGGGTCTGATCCCTAAAACCGCATTCAGGACACCTGCATTCATAGAATCTTCAGGCTGAGCTGCTGAAATAAGTTTACTCAGCCTTCAACTAGCTCATGCTCCACATACTAAGGGCAAACTGTACTGAAAACTGTGCTTTCAGATTTGAGTAGGGGAGTCATTTCAAATGAACTCCCTGGACTGAGAGATTTGACTTAAAAGTGGTTCTAAATTGGGTAGCTTTGGCAAAAGGTACTTAATCCTTTTCATGCAGAAAAATACAAATACAAAATCTTCACATAAAATAATCTGAAATGTATCTAAAATCTAGAGCCTTGTTTCAATACCAGCCTGATCATGGATGGCAAAAGCCAGTCCACATAAAACTGCAGTCTCTGTGTGCCATTGGTGTTCAAACTTGGCATACAGCTCTTCATTTGTGCAGAGGTTTCTCACTGTCAGTTATGGAGAACAAGATGAGACATTGGGAAGAAAAAAGGTCTGTCAGATGTGTGCTTGTGCCCAGGTTGTTAAGGGACTAAAATAAGGACAGGATATGCACAGGATGCAATAAGGAGTCAGTATAGATGCAAGAGAAACCTAGCAAGGTGTAGCTGGTAGCATGCTGGGTTTTCTACATCTATACCCAGGTTTGAATACCTGCTTAGCAATAGAGTTCACTGCACGGCATAATTTCTCAGGGATGACAAATTCTGTATATTCTGCCCTTAGCTTTTTGGAGAATGGATAGCATACAAATTGTATGGTCTACACCAGTGGAAACTTCCCAGTAACCATCTTAGAGCATATTGCAAAAATCCTACCTTGAGGCTATAACATAGTGAGAGTCAGCTGCCAGTCAGGTTACTGGGAGAATTTCAGGTCTTGAAGGTATTCCAGATGTCAGGATTCTCTTTTTTCCTAAATCATGAAGCTTGCATAATATTATAACTCATCTGAGATGGATGAAAAATACAAAACAATTTTAACTGCTCTACTTGTTTACATTCAGCAAATCTCTTACCACCTAAACTTTGTAATCTATATTTGTAAGACCATTGAGAGATCCGTAATGTAAACATTCCCTTATTAATCTCCAGGTGAACTTCACCAACCCAAGATCTCAGACAGTTTCTTAATTTGATATCCATAATTTGGGAGGAAGTGCATAAAAAACCAGAATTTCTGGTTTTACCCATGTTTTGCTTGTTCTCTTCCTAAAACCACTTGTTTTTCCCGTAAAGCGTTCAGCCTCTCTTTTGTTAATCAAATTTTAAATTATTTTAAGCCTAGGTAGGTCAATTTTTCTAACATGCAATTTATAATTTATGTTTAACTCCAGGAGGAAGTTGAATGAAGGGATGCAAATTTTGTAGATACATGCCATGATTTGCCACAAGTGGCTTCATGTGAGTTAATCAATTTACTAAATGTTTTTTTGTGGATATGATGTTATGCATGCTTTTGTGGTCATCTTCTTTTGTAGGATTACTCAAATATGTCCTTTTTAATATGCCAGTCTTTATAATATATGTGGAGTAGCACAATGAATTCCTTTGTGTCATAAATGAAAATATTTTTGTTAGACTTAAAAAAATGGTCATAGTTATTCAAATCTAATTTTCTCAAGATGTAGATATACTCGACCCAAAATAACTTAATTATTCCAGATTGAGTAAGTAATTGATTTGAAATTAAGTGAGAAAACTGCAAATTATGCAACTGTAAATTATGATATAGACGGGGTATGTAAATAGATGGCAAGGTAATGTTTAAATGAGGTGTTACTTTTAGCCAGCTGAAAATAACACTATAAAATAAGGAGTATATTAAGCAAAACAGAATTTTACCTTGGCAACTGCTCCACATAGTCTCACTAACAGAACAATGTTTTAGATTACTTTCTTCTTGCAAAAGATTCAAGTAATTAATCTCCTGTTTGTCTCTTACCACTAGAATATTATCAAAGATGGCTAGTTAGTTCTTCCGTATTTTAAAAGTTACATGTCTGTTGTATAGCAGGGACAGAACTTTGCATTCAGGTTTTCAGAAGTTTACATGCCACTCTGCTGCAGTATGGTGTAATCAGGCTCAAGTTGCATTCCTAAACAGTTATTTAGTAGTTTGTTCCACTAAAATAAAATATTTTACTTGTGGGTTTTGTTCTGTAAATGGCTCCATGATTATGTGAGGAGGGGGAAAGTCAGGTAAAAAGATGAAGGCTGCAATCCTATGCACACTTATGGTACTTGGGAGTAACTCCCATTGAAATCACTGGGACTTAATTCTGAGTAAACGTGTATTGGATTGCACTGTAAAGTTGCAATTCTATGCATGTTCACTGTGTTTTGCATTACTAACCTTCTACAGCTGTGGTTCTCAAACCCACCAGCTGGAGAACCCACCATGGTTCTGATGGTGAACCCACCATGACCACTGGTCATGACCCACCAGCTGGAGAATCACTGTCCATTTCCCTGAGGGGGGAAGAGGGGGTTTTAAAACATAATTTGTCTGCTGCTGGGATCTGGAGGGCTTGGGGAGCCCCATGGAGCCTTCTGCAGGGCTCTCCACAGCTTGTTGAAAGTAAAAACAGTGATTGCAACCCAGTTCTGGTTTTGCGATTGCAACCTGAAAGTGGGTTGCATTTGCTTTTATAACGGTCTACAAGCTGTGGGGAGTCCTGCTGAGGGCTCCCCAGTAGCATGTTATGTTTTTCTAAAGCCCCTCTTCCCCTGCAGTAGTGCAGTCCTGAGGATCTGGTTGCTGCCATTCTTCCTGCTTGGGGCTTGGACTCTGAGTTTGAGAACCAGTGTTCTAGAATTCTTTGAGAGTGTCAGCAGGCATATGTGTAGGGTCTATCCAGTTGACACTGTATACAGTACCTGGACTTTCGAAGAGCTTTTGACAAGCACCCTCACCAGAGGTGAGACATAGTGATCCTTTTCATAACTGCTAAATTTAGTAGTCATGGAATAAGAGAGCTGGTTCTCCTCTATGGATTGGTAATTAGATAAAGAACAGGAAGCAGAGAGTACAAATAAATGTGCCATTTTCACAATGGAGGGAAGTAAGAAATAGGGTCCTCCAAGGATCCGGATTGGGACACATGGCTTTTAATTTGTTCATAAATGATGTGGATTTAGGTGTGAATGGTAAGGTGGCCAAGAGAGTAATATAAACCAGAGTAGATTGTGAAATGCTCCAGAAGCACCTCTCCAAACTGGGTGAATGGGCAACCGAATGGCAAATGTAATTCAGTGTTAATAAGTGTAAAGTGATGCATTTTAGAGTTAAAATGTCATTACCGCACATTTACACAGATGGGATCTGATCTGTTGGTGACAAACCAAGAAAGACACAATGGAGTTGTGGCTAGCTCATTGACAACATTGACCCAATGTGTGGCAATTTTAGTTATCACTTCTCAGAATGGTATTGTAGAACTTGACAAGGTGCAAAAGAGGACAACCAAAACAGAGAGCTGGAGCACCTTCCTTATAAGGAAAGGCTGTTTGGCACTTTTTAGCTTGGGAAAAGGAGGGACCTAATGGAGATTTATAAAGTTAAGTACAGAGTGGAGGAAGGGGGAGAGGGAAAAGTTTTCTCCTTCTCCCACAATACTAGAACTGGGATCATCAAATGAAACTGATTGGTAAGAGATTTAGGATGGGTGAAAAGAATTGCTTCTGACAGATAATTAGTCTGTTGAATATCTGTGCTTACTTGAGACAAGCCCTGTTGAACTCTGTGGAACCTGCCTCTGGGTAATCGTGTCATGGATAAGGCTGTCTATAAGATACTCCTGAATAGTTCTTGATGTAATTATCTACATATTCTGCAAAGTGGTCATTGTCAGTGTGTAGTGAGCCATGCAGACTCACCGTTACTGCCCCATCTGCCCCACTCTGGTCTCCATACATTTGACATCATGTCTATTTGGCAAAGAATGCTATGAATGGATACCTGATACATGCAGGCTTTGCCCTGTGGTTGTAAGAGGTAAGATATTGACATTTTGTAGGAATCCATACACATGCATACTATTTAAACCATGAACATTAAACTTATATAGATTATAATGCCAAATTTCCTGCCCATTCTGGGGCCACACTAAAATGTCTGCATCAAAAATATTATCAGTTTTGATAATGGAGGTAGTGGTAGTACTATAAAATAGACCAACTTCCATATGCCACCCGTCCATACCTTGCCTCCCTATATCTTTTCCTCAGCATCACTGGGTGGTCCATATCTACTCCTTGACTTCTGTGTTGATAACTTGAAGAGACTGGTTGAGCAAGAAGCTTGATGTCGCTTTATACCATACCTGCTGCCACCGATCGGTTCCTCTAAAAACATTAGCTTATTAATTTGCATGAAATATAATGAGCAAAAGCTAACACTCCCAGGCCTTAGATTTCACAGCTCTGATTTTAAAACATAAAATTTGGGCAAGTGTGTAGTGGCGATGCCACCTCCTCGTTGTATGTTACATAATGTGCTATGAGTGCACAGGCCATATCCAACTTTTAATATACATTCTTAGGTTCCATGGCACTTAATATTTTATTTGGAAATTTCTGTGGCATTAAACTTGAAGGTTTTGCTAGAAATGCAGTTTATCATTAGAGTGTATGTAGTCTCATAGAGACTTCATAGTAACTTAATTGTAGATAGTTTATTTTCATGTTTGCATATTTTCTTCAAAGTACTCTTCAGAAGCATTCATTCTTGTTTTTCCAGATCAATTGATTTTTATTCAAGGTTCTGTACCTGCAATTAAATCAATGGAAACTTTAAACATGCACACTTTAGAAACTCTGTCTAGTAAAGTTATACAAAAGAGTATACAAAACTATGTACAAAAATACAATATTCAAAAGAGTACATCATACATTTTAAATATTAGAATTTAAAATAATAAATAAGAATGCACTTTTCAAATTTACATTTCATTTTATGGAAAGAAAACATCTCTTCACCTCCATAAATATGGTTGTGTTCCTCCCTCCTTCCCAATGATCATGTGTACCAGTTCATGGAGAAATGTACATGTTTTAAAATGCTAGTAGTTGAACAAATGGGAAGTTGATGATTGATCACATGCAGTATAGTGAAAGGTGTTATAGTGTAGTGGTTAAGAGATTGAGCTATGAATAGGAAAGTCCCTGGTTCGAATCTCACAAGGTCACCTTTGGAAAACCATTCCCTCTCAGCTTTGATCTTCTCCACCTTCAGTATGGGAATGCTCACTATACAATATTCTTGTAAGATTATAATTCATGTGAAGTGCTTCAGGCACTCAAAAGCAACTGAATAAATGCTAAATATTCTTTGCATGCATTTTGTTTGTGAAATGTATAAAGTAGCATGTTCAGAATCTGCAGTCAATAAGAAAAACCTTTTCCTGAAAATTTGCAGTGCTGTTGTCTGTGGCATAGACCAACTTTTCTCAAACTCTGTGTTGGGACCCCAGTGGGTCATGACTTGATTTCTGGTGGGTTCTTTAGAGCCACCAATGAAAATATGGGGGATGGAAAGAGCAGATAACGAATTGCTTCAAGCCCTGAGGCTATTCAGAAATCAGAAAACTTCACTGCAAAGAGCTGAGCTCCTACAGTTTGCAAGTTTGTATAAACAGAAGGAGATAAATGTTTGAGCGTCTTTTTTTTCTGGTGTGTTCCCCCCCCCCCCCGCGGTCCATCGATGATAGGTAGTGGGGGCAGGCAAAGGCTGGGTCATATAACTAAACCCCTACAAGAAATGGATTGAGGTTTCTTTTTTTTGCAAATAAATAAAAATGTGATTTAGAAAGAAATAATATTTTTTAATGTCTTGTAAAGGTAGGTGAGTTCTGATAGTCATTTTAAAAAGTGGGTCCCAGTGCTAAAAAGTTTGAGAACCACTGATGTAGACAGTTCTGGACTAAATGGACTATTGTTCTGTCTCACTCTAAGAGAATGCCTTATAAATCAATAATCTAGTAGGTTGCCCAAATGTCTTTCATAATACAATTATTTGATTTTGTTTATATGATTGCAGAATATAGAAATATAGGTATTTTCCTTGAAACATATTTTCCTTTTCTAGTCCGCAGGCCAAATCAGTGGTGGATTTTCATTCTTACATGCATTCTGGAATAATGCCAGAATGCGCCACCCCACTCTGAAGGATGCAGTAATTTTCTGCAGTTTTTTCAGAAATTTATGTATTTACCCAGTCGGTTTTCTGACTGTTAGGAAGGGATGGAACCAAGACCCTTATTTTTACCAGTAACCTTTGATACTTGGTTGCTGACTGAGAGAGACATATCAAACCTACAGGCAGAAAACAAGTTGAGCTATCTTGTTTTCTTCCAAGAAATTGTAGGATATCATTTTGGCTGGAGTTTCTTAGCTCCCTGACAGTACAACAGTTCCCAGGTTCCTTAGAGGAAAGCCTTATTAGTTAACAGACTTGTATCTGTTATGCGTAACTTGAACAACGGGGTGGGGGGGGGAGAGAAACTAAAGAAACTACTAACTACCCCTGCTAACTAAAGAAAAAATTACTCACTTACTTTTAGTCAATGCTGGGTTATTAAAATAGTAAAATATCAATACAATTTGAAAAGCAGTAAATTTATCATTAAAAAGGGGTTGAACTATGAAAATGAGGGTAAGGCACCATAACGCATCGTGCCCCCCCCTTTGCCTGGCACTCTGTGCACTCCAAGCAGAGGTGGGAAAATGGGGACAGCCTATTGGCTGCATTACCTGTGGGGGCAAGGTGGGCTGGGTGCCTAGAAGGTTCCTCACCTTCTTGCTCCAGTCCGCTGGTTTTCCTGAGCCCCGCCTGCCGGCCCAAGGACAGTCTGAGAGTAGCTGGCGCTCGTTGGGGGGGCCGGGTAGGAATTTCTTTTCATCAGCCTGATTGGCTGTGGCTGGTGATTTTTTTGCCTACACTGGACTGCCGTGGTGTGGATGTTAGGTTTATTGTCTGTACTACTTGCCTTTGGTCACTTTGGCAGGTACATGTGGGCAGGGTAGATTGGGATGTAGGGAATTGGCATGCATTAGGAGGTCAGCAAGGTCAGGGGGTGAGCCAGGACCACTCAGACGTTACTTACCCGGGTTGCTGAGGCTGGCTGGCAAGCCCCTGGGCTGGAGCAGGCAGAGATCGCCAGTGGGCGTGGCCTGAGGGGTCTCTGCTGTTCTGCTGCCTCAACCCCTTGTGGTTGGTGGTCTCTCGGGTCAGGACCGAGGATGACTTGGAGCCACGATGTGATGCCTGTGTAGCCTAGGGGAGGCAGACGGTTAGCACTGCTTCCCCCAACTTAGTTGCCCATGTGTGGGGGGTGGTTTAGTTAGCTAACCCTGCTGCAGATTTTATGGTTTTTATTAATAAAAGTGACCCTTTATCCCAAACCTTTGTCTGGTGTGCTTATTTCAGAGTTGGAAGGGAAACGGAGATTTAAATGTACTTGTTTATTCAGAAGTAAGTCCAATATATCCAGTGGAACTTACTCCCACTTTTCAGTGTGCATAGGATTTCATCTTTTATTGGTTAATATGTGACAGTATTTACATATGTATATATATCTAAATTTTTCTTTGCTTTTTTTTTTGCCAGTTATGGAGACCAAAGGCTATCGCAGTTACCCAGAAAGCCTAAATATGGAGAGACGCTGGAGTCAAGGTTCCCAGTCTATGGAGTATACTTCTGCAGGGGAGCGGGCTGAAGACAGTAATAACTATATGGAGATTGTAAATGTGAGCTGCGTTTCTGGTGCTTTTCCAAACAGCAGTACTCAAGGAAACAACAAAGAAAAACCTGAACTGCTTTCTTGCCTTCAGCAAGATCGTAACCAGCCTGGTATTTCAACCTCTGACATAAAAACTGAGTCAGACTCAAAGGAACTTTCTGCAACTGTAGCTGAATCAATGGGTTTGTATATGGATTCTGTAAGAGATGCTGATTTCACCTTTGATCAGCAAAGTCAACAAGGAAGCATAAATCCTGGAAAGATGTATCAAAACGTTGAGCAACTGGTAAAGCTATACAAGGAAAATGGCCACCGCACCTCTCCCTTGAACACTCCAGGCAGGCCTCCGAGACAGCTGCCATCAGACTGTGCAAACTCATTGAATGGTGGTATCATGCCCAACATTGTCAAAAGCCCCAGAGTATGTCAAGAGAAGAGTCCTCCTGACTGTAGCCCTCAAAACATGACTTCTTCAGTCTGCACCCCTCCTGGAATTAATTCTGTATCTTCAACTACTCCTACTAACTTTGGGAATTTCACAGTCCATAGTCCAGTCAACCAGGGAACGCCTTTATCGTGCTCACCCAACATTGAAAGCCGAGGCTCAATGTTGCCCAGTCCTGCACATGCTAGTAATGTGGGGTCTCCTCTTTCTAGTCCAATAAGTAGCATGAAATCGCCAATTTCAAGCCCTCCTAGTCATTGTAGTGTGAAATCTCCAGTTTCAAGTCCCAACAATATCACTATGAGATCCTCCATGTCCAGTCCTGCAAATATGAACTCAAGGTGCTCTATTGCCAGCCCTTCCAATGCCAATAATAGGTCTACTCTTTCTAGTCCAGCTGTTAGTACTGTGGGGTCTTCTATATGTAGTCCAGTAAATGGTGCACTGGCACTTCCTGCATCTAGCACACCTGTTGGACCCAGCACAGGCCATGATATAGTTCCTAATCCAGATACAAAAGACAAAGGTGCTCCAGAAATGATATTTCCTAAAATAGAAGACATGGAAAACGCCATCTCTAACAATGAAGTAGCTAGTCAAATGACTCTTGTACAGTTTATAAAACCTGAACCAGAAGGGGTTTTCAGTAGCTCATGTCTTGGAGAAAACAGCAAAATCAGTTCTGATTCCCCATTTTCAGTATCTATAAAGCAAGAATCGGCTAAACATTCTTGTTCTGGTGCTTCTTTTAAAGGGAATCAAACTGTAAATCCATTTCCATTCATGGATGGGTCATATTTTTCTTTCATGGATGACAAAGACTACTATTCTCTTTCTGGGATTTTAGGACCACCTGTCTCATCATTTGATGGCACGTGTGAAAGCAGTGGGTTTCCAAATTCAGGCCTGTCTGTAGGAATTAAGCAGGAGCCTGTGGAGAGCAGCTATTATCAAGAGAACACTCTGCCATCTTCTGCCATTGTTGGTGTGAATTCAGGTGGACAGTCATTTCACTATCGGATTGGAGCTCAAGGCAGAATATCTTTATCACGCACTGTTGGTAGAGACCAGTCTTTTCAGCATATGAGCTCATTTCCTCCTGTAAGTACTCTAGTGGAGTCATGGAAGTCGCATGCTGAGTTGTCTGCCAGAAGAAATGAGGGGTATCCAGTTCTAGAATACATTCCAGAAAATGTGTCAAGGTAAGTGCTTTTGTTAACTACACAATACACTGGTTACTGAAAGTTGAAGACTTTTTTCCGTTATGTTTTGTGCTATGATACCAGACTCTGAAGCTGCTCAGTTGTGCATGTCAAACAGTGTTTATTATTAGAATATTAACTTTTTCCTGTGAGCATGCCAGTTTTTACCTCTGGCTAGTATAGGCGTGACTAGTGGATTTAGATTTTAAAATATTGAAGTAGGTAACGTGTTACATTTCTACTCAGATTAGCTTCACCAGGTTTCTGGGTTGCAGCATTAAAGATTTCTAGGTAGAGTACACCAGTACGAAGAGTCAGTAGGTATTTAGGTATGATTGTTTTCAGTGCTTTGCAGCAACTGACAGGAAGCATGAATGAAATGTCAGAAATCATTTTTATAAAGTTATGCTTGTGAATAGGTATTCACTACCAGTGGGTTAAATTTAGCAATTAACTAAAGACTTTAGCAACATAAATTAGTGGAAATAAAAATTATGAGCACTGTGGCATTAACACATGTGTGCTCTAAAAGCTTTCTGAACATAGGAGGACATTAAAGCTTAAAACCTCTGAAATAACTTAAAGCTTTCAATATAGACCATTGTTCATTAAAAACAGTGTGCACTGTGAGGTTATTTCCTGTATCACAGAAATTACTATAAACAAAGTTGGAATCATAAGTCCATTCACTATTTCTGGTAAACTGAAAGTGCGCTCCGACCTGGCCACTTTTTCAAACTGAATTATCCTAAATCCAGGCTTCTGATTTTTCCTCCTCCTAGCTTCCTTCTTGTTCTTGATAATGTTGTCTGTCTTTTTCTCAAACTCAGTATTGTGGGATACTTTTTCTCCACAAAATGATTTTGCCAAATCTTCCCAGTATATGAATATTTTTGCAGTTTTCTTTCTTCTCTTTGATACTAACATTTTGAACTTTGAAAAACAGTTCCTTGTAGTACCCCAAAGACACATGTATTTCAGCACAAACTTTTGTGTCCCATAGTCAACTTTGTCAAGCTTGTTAGTTTTAACAAGCTTGCTGCAAGACTGTTTTGCCACAATAAATTAGTATGACCACCTATCTGAAATTTAGACTGTGCTAAGTGGTTTTTGTTTTGCATTCAGAAAAATAGAGTGGTGTCACTTTTCAAAAGGGTTACACTCAGAGTACACCTATTCCTTGGAAAATAACAAAAATATTATATATTAATTTGCTAGTCTAGCTGAGAGAACTCCTGTGTACTATTCTGGATTCACTCCTTACAGTCTCCAGGCCCCTTATCATGTTGGTTCTGGATGCATATGGCACATTTTTGCAAAGTCCATCTCAAGTTGGTATAGCAGATCTTTCATATTCTTCTCAATGTAGAAAACTAGAGTATAGTACTTCAAAGTGATTCACAAGTCAATTGCTTGTGGGATGGGAGGAGTGGTAATTAGTATCAGAATACTCTTGAGCAAGAAACAAGGGATTGTATCAATAAAAGCGCACCAGGTTCCTATGAGTCATTTAAGAAACTGTTGCTGAATTGCTAACATTTCACTTGTATTTCATTCAACTGTTCTTTATATGGATGTTCAAATGGAAAAAAATATAATATGGTGCATCTGTTTATGGGAATTTAACTGGAAGTGTGAATTATTTGTATGCTCTGTCTTGTGGCATCTAAGGCCTTATCTAAGGCAGAGACCCTTGCTGTAGGCCTGGAAACACATTCAAATTATACCTAAATACTTTCGATTTTTGTGGTATCATGTGATTTGTCTGCTATACTTAGAGTACCATTAAATGCTAGTTTCTTCCTGTCAAACACTGTGTATCATAGTCGTTGAGCAATGCTGAACTTCTGATGTCGCTGCTGTTTTTTTGTTGTCTGATTATATTTTATTCTATGTTTTCATAGTGTTAGCCCAGATTCTCCTGAGCCCTTGTGTTACATGATAGACAGAATCATCTCATTAAGGCCCAAATCCTAACCAACTTGCCAGCACTGACATAGCTGTGCCAATGGGACGTGTGCTGTGCCCTACAGTTGGGTGGCACTCGCAGAGACCTCCTCAAAGTAAGGGAATGTTTGTTCCCTTACCTCGGAGCTGCACTGCCCTTACGTTGGTACTGGAAAGTGGGTTAGGATTGTACCTTAAAGCTCATAAACTGCAGGATCAATGATATACAGTATATTCATAATATATTTTATCATAGCTACTACCAACCAATTCCCCTCTCATCCCAGGCAAATGCATCCTTAAGGGGGATGTGAACTGGTAGGAAGGACTTGCAGGTCTCATCTTTCAGACCTGGATGTTCCAAAGCATGCTCAGGAGTGTATTTCCTGATGGCTTGCTTGAGTTATCTACTAATTAACTGAATAAAGAGGCAACTATAATTTCTGCAGTCTGTAGGAAGTAATGGTCTTAAGTGTGTTCTGGAAGGTCTGGGCTTTGGACAGGCATCATAGGTCTCGATCAGCAATTCTTTGCCATTTCCCTAAGGACAAATCATTAGCATTCTTTGCAATGGTAAGCTGGATGTGGATGGAGGCAAACTGCCTCAAAGAGCTCAGGGCAACCTCTCCAAAAGACTTGGTTAAACTTCCTTGGAAAAATCTGAACTTTTTCTGAGAGTGCTTGTTGAAACCAAATCCATTTTGAGGTGAACTGCGAAGGGTGTACAGCATTTTTAGACTTCTTTCGTGAACATCCTAATCTGAATGCTCCTCACTAGTTAGTGTGGTAATAACTAAAACAAACTAATCTGTTAAATGAACCTGAGTATGTGTATCCTAGACTCCAACTGCTGATGCAAGTTAATTATTATAGCTCAACCTTACTAGATTATGGGCACAGTAGTAACCAGGTCTACTCAGAAGTAAGTCCTATTTTGTTCAATGGGGCTTACTCTCAGGAAAGTGTGGTTAGGATTGCAGCCTAATACATTTCAAATTAGATGTACACTTTCTGCTCTATTTACTACCACAAATATCTTCTAATATACATCGCTGAATTTGAGTTCCAAATACTTGCCTGGTTGAGCCAAGCACCTCCAGATAATCTTGTATTTAAAATGTCCTCTGCTTATAGTTATCGCAGCTAGTTTTGTATGGTAAATAGTATCTAGTTTTCAAGGAAAACTTCCAAATACGTATAAATATATTTTGGTGAAAGATATATGTGGGCAAGTGTTCAGAACAGTGATTTTCAACCACTCTGCTGCGGCACGTTGGTGTGCTATGAATGGTCTGCAGGCGTGCTATGGGAGTTTGAGGGAAGGTCATATATTAGTAGGGCAATTGGGGAATATGAATCCCCAGTTGACAGTATGGTGGGTGTGCCTTTTCAGTTGTCATAAAACTGATGGTGTACCTTGACAATTTTAGCACCTTCTCAGTGGGCCCTGAGATGAAAAAAAGTTGGAAATGACTTTTTCCAGAAGTTAGACTTTCTTCTTCTACACTGCTTTTCAACCCATCATACTGTATATGGTTTTTTCATGAATCAGTGAAATGAAATTATGAAAAGATCTGGAAGTGGAAGACAGTGAATAATAATGGACTTCCAGTAAGGGGAGGCAGCTCATTTCTACTTTGTCTACTAGTTGTAATTTCCCATTAGTTGGATCTGTTGACCACCATCTGAGGTGTTCCCAACTTGATCTTTGACAACTTTTTCTCTTGTGGGTTTTTAAATAAGGGCGCAATCCTACCTGCACTGGAACAGGCAAGCCAAGAAGCTTGCACTGGATACAGCGCAGGATAGGAGCCCAAGGCTGCTCAGCCAGAGGCAAGGGGAAACTTTTCCCCTTACCCCTGGGTAAGGCACCCGTGCCCCAATGGGTCTCCTTGGACTTGCGCCACCTCCTGAGGTGTCCAAGGAGAGCGGAGTGGCTTGAAGCCACTCTGATCTCCCTGGGAACGGTGGTTGGGATCCGGCATAACTACCAGCTGCCAACCCAGCCTCCTGATCCCCACCTGCCCTTTCTCAGGGCTGCCCGCTGCCTGCCCTGTCCCCAACCAGGAATGCCTCCCTCCTGTCTGCCTTCTGCCCACCCAGAGCCTTGCGTCGGCCTAGGTGGGCTGATGCAAGCCTCACAGAGGAAGCCGGCGCAAAGGCTTGTGTTAGCCTCCACAGGCTGGCACTCCTGTGAGCGCTGGCCCAGCTTCCCCCTGAGGGACTTGCACTGGCCCATGAGTGCTTCAGGATTGCACCCTAAGTTTCTTATTTGAGGAATAGTTAATTTTCTTATGCCAACATAACCTAATTCTCACTGGAGAGGACATTAGTCTTGTGGTTTCTCTCTCGCTTCCTACCCTGTGCCTATTGTGTTTCATCGGACTATGACACTCTTCAATGCACAAGTCCAGAAAACTAGGAAGTGATGCCAATAGTTATGGTTTGTGCTCTGCCTCAGCTGAACAGAGGTTGAGTAGGAGAGGACCTGTTGGATTGAATGTGGAGGACAATTATTGGGTGATGGCACTTTTTTTCCTTCAGCAGTTCTGACAGGCAGCATTAGTTTGGAAAATGGCCACGTTGCTTTCTTCTCTCACTTGTCGATGTTCTTGTGTTGTCTTGGCATCTTGGAACCATACTGCAGTTACTGTGGCTCCCATGCTACTGAGGTAATGGTAGAAACGGCCCTTAGTCTCCCATGTAATCTGCTTTTTCCAGTCCACAGAACCTTCATACATTTGTAGTGCTTTATTTCAGTGATCAAGGAAAGCTGGTCAGAAAATCATATTTGTGTCACTTTGATGACTGAACAATATATTAAGAATCAAAATATATTATTTGAATGAATCAGAGTGCAATTCTAAAATTGTGAGCATGCCAACTATCTAATTTCAAAAGTGGCTTAGGAAAATGTCAGTTACTTGAAAAAACAATAAGACTGAAGAGGCTGACCTTTTGTACAGCCTCAGCAAAAGTTTTCCCTTAAAAAAAAATGTTTGCCTGTAACTTTCCAGATACCTTTAATACATCTACTCTTCCTTATTTAAAAACTTAGCTTTGTAGACACTGGCAGCCAACATGCTACGCGCTATAAGAAATGTAAAATGATGTTTCCAAAATATCAACATTCACACAATTCCTTGATTGACCTTTTCTGGTTCATGTTGCTGCACACTTTGAAATTGCTCAATTCTAGATTTTTCTGCTCAGTTCTACAATCTGCATTGTAGATATAGTCCCTTTGTGTTGCTGGCAGATATTTGCAGTGTTGCAACCACTGCAAATATTTGACTTGGGTCTACACAAGTTGAAATACGGGCCAACCAAGAAATAGTCACATTTTGTTTGGATTTTGTTCTTTGCTGTCCAAATTCAAGTTTCAATATTCATTTAAAACAGTTGTTAAAGCTGTCTTTTCATAGGAGCATTATTGAAATTTCACTCCAAACTATAAGACATTGTTCTGTCAGGCCTTCCTCTTGTTTATGGATACCTTTCTTCGACTGTCCCCTGTTCTCTTCTGTCAGGGGTTGTCATCTTCCTAAAACTGTACAACATTGAATGTGCCTCTGCCCTGCAGGAATGAGAAAATAATCTGTGGGAATCCTCTCTGCACACAGATGGTGAGGAAGAATGATGGGCTTTATTCGAAAGTGTTAGTTTCTGGTGGGAAAGAGGAGCCGTGTTTGTGCTGGCTGAACCCCCATGGGCCTTGCTGAGGCAATCGCACTTAGGACAACTGCCAAAATGAGGATGTTCATATTGATTTGTGGATTCTAGTGATAGCTGGACAAACTTGGTCAGTGACACTCTAACACCTGGAACCCAAACAAATTACTTGGAAATAAGTTCTGCTGAAATTCATGGAACGTACTTTTCTTCGAATGTACTTGGGATTGGGCTATGCATTTTAAGTTCATATTTCTTGTAATTAGCCTTTCTTTCTGGTTGCCTGGGTGTTCTAGTAATTTTGTTCATCTGCCAAAATTTTAATGGCTTTAAGTTACATACAATCTTTCTCTGGAAATCCAGAGACATAGGCGGTCACGAATTTTGTTAACAGAAAAAAAGTATCTGACATGAAGAGAATTGAGATGAGAGAGTTAAGGTTCAGAGAAAATATCTTGGTGTGTTAATTAGTGTCAACTCAAGAAAGTGTTCTTGTGTCAGCACACTTGCCTTGGAGCATCTGTTTAAGTAGTCCTATTTTTTAAAAAAAATGTGTGTGAAACCCAAGTACTCTTCCAGCTGGAATTTAGTTATTTGAAAGCAGGGAATTTGAATAACAATTTTTCCCCCCTTCTTACAGATACGCAGTTGAAGTGTTCAGGCAAAGGCTGCATTCCTTATAGTGTTGCTTAATATTATTCAATAAAGATCTTGGCTTTGATTCAGTCAACTGTGTGCATGCACAAGGCTTTTATAGGCAGCTGTGGAAGGCAGAGGGGTCTGCGCATGCACAAACTGATCCATAGCAGATAATGGGAAAACCCCAGGCATGGAACTTGCTTGTTGGATGGCAGCCATGGGTACAATCCAGAGCCCTAAGAGCTGAGGAAGTTTAGTTAAGTAGAACTTGGATTGCACCCATTCAGATTGAGCCAGGGGCTCATTTATGCGTGGGAGGTCTGTTGTTCACACAAAATGACTTTCTTATTCTCTGGAGTAGCGGGAGGAGCATCCTTTACATGCCGCATTGTTCATTGGAGTGCACACCTTTGGATTGGAGTCATTACGTTTGAGGGAAGTGATTTCTTTCTACTGTACCTCAATCAAAGTTCACTGAAGACGGGGGGGTGGGAGGGAGAGAGAGAAAGGGCACCAGTCTTGCTAGTACTTGAATCAAGGCACTGGCAATTGGGGGGGGGGGTGGATGTGTGTGTGATGGAACAGATTGCCTATAAGAGCTTTAAAAAGGTCAGTGGTTAATTAGTTACCAGGAGAATAGACTTTATTTCATTTGTTATGGTTTAACACAGCTGTAAATTTAGTTATAGGATACTTCATACTGACAACTGTAGAGCCTATTTAATATATACACAATGAAGAAGATAAATTTTCTCAGTCCTAAAATTTTACTTTTTACTTCTGTAAAATGTTGGTTGCATGCATTGCTTTGTAGGACATTCTTGTTTTTATAGATAAACTGCTTTATTTCTCTTTTTATAGTTTGCATAAAGGACCCTTACAAAAATTAAAATTGGATTTCATGTCTGTTTGGGAATGAAGTTCATTGTTTGTCATGTAGTCTAGGAGATCTTTTAAACTCTGGAGATCACTATATTATTAAAATTTTAAATGTGTGGATGTTGCCTACTTCTGTGTTTAGTCCCCATATTTCAATTGAATTTTTTTTAAATAAAGAGTGATTTCAACTCATACAGTTAAATTGGAGTATACTGCTTATGGTTCACTGTAAAATTGCAACCTATAAATCCACACTCCATAATATGCTATATAGCATGTTTAATTAAATATATAGAAGTCTTACTTGCCTCCTTAAAGAGATGTATTAGGGCTCCTGGGCAACATTAGTTTTGTCAGAAGGCCACTTTGAGGTGGTAGTGGATGGAGAAGGCAGGACAATACAGGCATTCCCCCATATCTGTGGAGGTTCTGTTCTACCACCACCACCCCCCGGAAACCGTGGATACGGGGGAATCCTATATAAACAATGGCCCCTGCTGCACCAGTTATAGTACCTTTGTTTTACTGTAGCAGTGTTGCTTAAGAGTCTTGCAGAAGTCCCCCTGGTTCCAAGGATCCACTGATAAATTAAATCCATGGATACGAGGGGGGTGCCTGTACTCTCTTTCGTAGTGCGCTTACATTATTTTACTATGAGTGGTGAGGAGAGGGGAAACACTAAATATGTGAAGTTATTGCCTGGCAGTGACCCCCTCCCGTTTTTCTTTTGCTTCCACGTAGCTCAGAAGCAACAACATGGAGAGGAGTAAAAACTGCATTTGAAATATCTGATGTGTTCCTATTTAATGTGTTAACTAGAGTTAAACCAAAGATGGAAGTAGATAGTAACTTTTCATGAGCATTTTTGTCAGCATTGAAAGACCTTAATGTTCAGTAATTTAAAATGGGGGACTTTTGCTGTTGGCAACCTTCAGTCTCGAAAGACTATGGTATTGCGCTCTGAATGGTGGTTCTGGCACAGCGTCTAGTGTGGCTGAAAAGGCCGATTCGGGAGTGGCAATCCCTTCCACACTGGGAGCAAGTGCAGTCTGTCCCTGGTCTGTCTCCCTGGCTATGGGCCTTCCTTCTTTGCCTCTTAGCCTCAGACTGTTGGCCAAGTGTCTCTTCAAACTGGGAAAGGCCATGCTGCACAGCCTGCCTCCAAGTGGGCCGCTCAGAGGCCAGGGTTTCCCACCTGTTGAGGTCCACTATTGTGCAGAAAAGCTTCACTTTTTAAGAAACATTGTCCTGAACTTGTCTTATTAACCCCAATAATGTCTTCATTTTTACTATATGATTTCTGATTGGTTGGGGTCATCCACATGACCCCAGAAAGATTGATCTAATCATAAGTAGGTTTTTTTTGGGGGGGGGGTGTACTGTAATTGTAAGCTTAATTTGTATGACATCAGTCCATTGCCCAGTATAGCTCTGAAGGATTGTGATCTCTGGTTGACTGGGATCACTCTGGACAGGATAAAGAAACTTTAATCAGCTACAAAAAAATTATGCAGAATCAATAGGGGGGACAATGGCAGCTTCATGGAAAGTTGAATGCTCTGTGTGAGTGTGGATGTGTGTGTAAGGAAATATTTATGTTACCAACCTGAGCATCAAAATAAGTGAGCATTTGCTGTATACATGGTGTTAATCTGGAGGGCCTTGGTCATGACTACTATAGTGAAGCACATTAGTATTCTGATAGAACGTTTAGAGCTGTGTATATGATTTTGCAGTGTTTTACATTTTCACTTGCTGTAGCTTTTTGGTGAGGATAACTGCTGCCACCTCTCTTTCCAGCTTGGAGCTTGGGAGGGTATGGGGTCATCTCTGCAATTGTGCTGACCTTCAGAGGGCACCATGCAAAGGCAGGGAAGATTCTCACACACTTCTGCAGCTCAAAGCTGAAGAGGAACATGCGAGTTTTAGTTTAGAGAGGTGAGGTGGAGCACCTTTCCCATTTAGTATGGTTGAGTGTGGATCTTGACACCTTATGTGAGGAATGCATACCGAGGCAGATTACTTCCTTGGCCCATTTGCTGTTTGGTTACCTAGGTTATGGGGTTGGATGCCACCTGCTGTCCTGTGAATTACATTGCAGCCTTAATATAATGGGCCTCTGTCAAGGATCTGAGAACTTCCCTGAATTCAGGGACAAACTTTTCTTTGGGGTTTCATGTAAAATATTTTAACAGATTAAAAATGGTAGTTTGAATGAAATGCAACAGACTCCTGGGATATGGGACTACTTCTCAGTGGATTTATGTTTTGGTGTACAATTGACAAAATATATGATCATCACCAAAGAATATGTGATGTTTCTCCCATTGCCTTGGTGTTAATGACCAGCTGTAAAATTATTTAACATCTAGTTTTTGCTAGATACTTTATCCGGAGCTTTGCTCAGTCGGATTCTGTGCTATTTTAGAATGGAAAATATTTTAATTTGGTTGACCAGCTTCTTGTCCAAGAGTAATAGGAAAGATAGTATTTGCATGGTTTGTTATGACTAATATGTAGAATGCTCTGTTTTGGCTGAACTGGTTTCACACCGGTGCACGTACTTTATTTTGGTAGAGGCTGGAGCTATTCCCGGATTCTGCCTTTGGTGAGCATTGCATCTGGGATCAGTATTTCCTGTTATCAATCTGTTGCATATTAGTGTAGATTAAGATGGGCTGGTGTTTAAATCCACAGTTAAACCTACCGTAATGATGGGTGTGTTGCCTGGTGTATGTCATTCTGTGAACAGACCTTTTTCTGTGTGAGAGAGAAAAGGAAGAAGAGAACAAGTTTGGCTGTAGTTGGCCTGAATTTTGTAGTCTAAAAATAAAACTCTTTAGAATAGTTCTGGAGAAAACCAACTATAGTGCAGAGTAGGGCTTTTCAATTCTTCTTCTTCTTTTGCAAGTACCGGTGTTTGCAAGAACCATGCCTTCAGGGATGTTGTGAGTTGTCCATTCCCACCACACAGTCATTCCTACTGTGAGGGGGGGGGGGGAGACTGTCATTGTTGCTGCTGTTGCTTTCTGGTCTGCCTTCACTCTGCACCCACTTACCTACCTTACCCAAGCATCAAACCCAAGCATTTGAAGTGTTAGGGGTCTGGGTCTCCACAAAGCCCTTGCTTTATTACCAACACAGTGCTGTACCGGTCGTCTCCACATCTTGGGTGGGGGGTCAGGCTAAGTAGGGCAATGCCTCATGGTACAATGCCTCAATGGTGCTTCACACACATGTAGAATAATCTACGTAGTTAAGTACTACCTCCCTTCTTGTGAAGTACCACCAGTAGTACTTGTACCCCTGGCTGAGAACCACTACTGCATAAAATTGGTTCTGTTCCTGGTGAATAAGGGAAAAAAGTGATGGAAATGAGGTGGGAAACGAGGAAGTGACATCAACCTAATGAAGTCTCCCGTTTAGTTAAAAAAAATTATATGTGGAGGCTTCAATTTTAAGCAGGACAGAGTTCAGAACTGTTTTGAGGAGCCTCAGGCAAAACAACACTGACAATTGCATTTGTCAGAACACTGACAATTGCTTGCATTTGTCAGAAAAATGCAGAAAAGCAAAAGAAAAGTTCAGGGAGAGCAACTGGAAGCATAGAACTTGGTATTCAACAGGATTGTCACTTAGCAATAAGAGTAGTGCAGAGGTGGTATTGCACAGAGTGTATCACCTTTCATATTGGTTTTACTACACAAGGTCTAAAAATAAATCTGCAATTTTTAAAAAACCCCATTAAAAATAGTTTTCTAGGACTTTTGCCTTAGTAGTGGGACTTTGTTTCTTGAATTCAGAAATGTGTTGGGAAGCATATTTTTGTATTTAAACTACAAGGAGCTTCTTTATGCAAGTGAGAAGCTAATGAGCAAAATGTCTGTTGTTCATATATATGTATGCTAGTAATTATAGCTTGTACCCTGTTGGTATACAGATGTTTCTGGTGCTACTGGAAAACCTCTCCCCCACCCCCAGTCTAAGAATTGTTAATGCATGTGATATTTTTTCTAAAGTTTGATTTGCAGGCTTACATCCCTGGCTGTCTCGGCAAATCCCTCCCAACCACCTTCCCTACCTCAAATCCGGATCTGATTTCAAATTCCCAATTTAATTTCTGTCTCCTCAGGGACTTGCTCTGTGCAAGAGCTCGAGACACTACTATATAACTGACTTCATGCCCCATGCTCTGAAGGCAAGAGATGCATGTGTTCCTTTTTCAGGCTTTAAGAAAAAAAAAGAGGCAAGCTTGTTTTGGACTCTCTTCGTAGTAAATTTCAGCTTTCTTTGTATTGCGGGGAAGTTCCTTAATAGCTTGGTACACTGCCACTGAAGCACCTTTGTTTAGTCAGAGAATTGTATAATTGCAGTCTTGCTAGGTTGTATGTGAACACTAAACTCACTTAAGGGCAAGTGTGCTTGTTTAAGAAGTATGTGGATGAAGCTCTGCTGCTGACGTAACTTCATTTATCTGAACAGTTAGTGTGCGGGGGGGAGGGTAGGTAATATATAGGCTGGGTTCCAAAGTGCTACTTAAGCATGAGCCTATTGGGAGTTTTGATTGAATTTTTTTTTAAACTGGATACCCTGATGCCATTTTAACGGCTTTTGAAATTCCCCTCATTTTGGAAAGTGGTTTGCCATGTGGCGGGGGGGGGGGGGTAAGGAAACAGGACTGCTATTAGTGAAGTGCAAATCTAAGTCCACTTGGAGATGCAGATCACATTGAGCTATTCTTTGTCTCCCAGGCATAATCTATACATTATGGAATGTGCTCCCCAACTGGGTCCATCTCTGTGCTAATCAAATAAAAACAGACATTATTTTCTAATCGGGCAAGGTTTCCAGAGTGTTTACTATGTTGTGGATTGCCTACTTGTTGATATTTTTGCAATTTAGATTGTTCTAATTGGTTTTGTAAGCTACCCTGAATGTGTAGAGGAGGTGGGATAAATGTGTATTCTCCCATTTATTAGTTTTACGCTGCTCGGGTGTCTGTTTAAATTAAACATTAACCCTCACCTTTTTCAGAGATAACTTCTTTCCTTAGGAGTTCTTTTCTTAAGAAAATTCAGAATTTAGTGGCACTAACACTTTTCCATTTTAGGACGTTGTCACTGGAAGTCTAATGAATAATATACCCAAAGGGAAATTCATTGCCATTAACAATTTCCTTTCTATGAGCAAAAACTACTTGGTCCTCAGAAACCAATTGGATTTTCTATTGGGAATAGCTTTGAACCCCAGTCCCCAGCTAAGTTTCATTAGTTTAACCTTCAAATTTTGCCTCCTCTACCCAGCCAAACCATTTCTTTATGCTTAAAAAGTATTCAGAATGACTCCTGACTGTTTTCCTTTCAAGCACCAGCAATGCACATTGGTTGACGCAAAGTGATCTATGTAAAGAAAAAGAGTAGCTCTGATATTTATGACCTTGCGGACCTTAGATCTTATTGATTTCTATATGCTCTTGCCTGGAGGTACATTCTAGGCAATATGGCCTATTTCCAAGTAGACATGCACTGAGCATAGGACTGCACTGTGAATGTTCTCATAGAGTATAAACATGAGACACAATCTCATGCATGTGCATGGTTGAGTTTGTTTTTACAGAACACGTGGTGATATACAGAGTGTATTGTGACGCATACTGACTTCTACTGTCAAATACAATTAAATTTTCTTGAGGCTCATTTGTAAACACAACAAAAGCTATCTGGGGTAACTAGTTAGCCCTTAAAACAAAATGTATTTCTGTTTTCAAATGAGAATTAAATTGATATCGAGTATGTTACTGTTTCTTTACGTTTGCAGAAAATGGATGAGACTGCTTGCTATATTTGGTATAATTGTTTTTATTGTGTTCTTTAACATAATATACAGCAAAAGGGCTGCAGAACTCAGTGATTGGAAGAGGTCAACAGTGCCAGGCATTGTGTAAGCTAAGACTGTATGCATAGCTAGATATCATGAGATAAGAGATTTTCAGTCCCCCTTATCTTTAAATAACCTAGTCAAGCTCTTATGCTGTTGACTTACATTTTGGAGGTAGGGCTCTTCTTTTTAACTCATGCTGCTCTGAATTCGTATCTGAATATTTCCTCATGTTTCCAAGTAGGCTGAGGACATAAAAGGGCATGGATGAAAAAATATGCTGTTCTGAGTAGCAGGAAGAGCTCCTTGAGACCTGTAAAGCGAGGATATGGAAAATGGCTTTTTCTGCCAGACAGTTCTTTTGTATGTAGGTGGGTGGGGAGCATGTGACTTTCTTGTTGCAGAATTTTAACATCTAATGATAGGTTGAACATTTCAGAATGTCTTTCCAAAGAATGTCTGCTGAGATTGGTTTTGGAAAGTGTTTGTCTCTCTAGGTGGTTTGTTTTTGATGGGCAAAGGAACCAGGGATTAGGTGAGATTGTGGACTCTTGCACTTTACCATAGGGTCCACAGAGAAAGGAAAGCCCTGAAAGTCTATTGTTTTGTAGCATCCTGAGTCAAGCTATAGGTCTGTCTTGCTTAGTGTTGCCTGCATTGCCAGTGGGGAATTTGGCAGAGCAATGCAGGACAAAATGAGATTAAAAAATATCTGTATTTGAATGTTTGTTAATAAATGTGACTGAGAGGTCTAATATAAAAATTTTTAAATAAAATATTTACATATTTGTTATGGTTATTTACGTTTTTGTTATGGACCTCTAGTTAGGTTATACATACCATGTCTGGTATTGGGTCAGATTAAATTCTGGAGGTAACATCTGACTGAACCATGGCCTATCCAAACAGCTCTCTCACAAATGTTTTAAATGGAAATGTTTTAAATTTTATTTGTTTGAGGTTCTACAAATGGCAGCTAAGCATAAATGCTGTTTTATGGAACTGTTTCTTGGTTTGAACCCACTGAGTTCAATTTTTTTTTTTTTGCTTTCTTTAAAAAAAAGTGCTAGTGTGAACTGCTACTGCAAATAAGACTAGAATAAAAATGACTCTAGTTGGCAGAGAGGGAGAGAAGTAGCTAGCTGAAAACGTATGAATTTTTTCTAGGTGGATACTGCAGTGGAAAAATGTAGACTCGCAACCTCTCTTTATTGGTTCTGTTGAGTAGATCTAACTTGGATTATATACAACTAAAAGCAACAGTAACTAATGAACCTGTTGGGTTTTCTCCCTCTCTTTAACCTATATTATATTTAGTACGTGGAAGTACAGATGTGTGCCCTTGAATTGAAAACAGCATTTCAAATGGAAATCTGAAGAACCTGAGGTTGCTGTATGGAATATAACAGAGGCTTCAATGAATAATTAAAAAGTGAAAGCTAATAAAATATACAGCACACAAGATATTGTAACTCTGCCTTGGGGATGAATACTTTCCATTACTTTTAATTGTTGCCAAGGTTGACCTTCAAGGTCTTTTTCTGGCAGATAATTTGTTATGGTACGAAAACGTTCAGTAAATATTTCAGCACAAGATATGGTTAGGTTCCTAATATTGTAGAATATTATTTTTTCAAGGGCTTTTGCCCTAGAAATTTGTTTGCTCTGTACAGTATATTTAAGGTACATTCTAAAAGAAGCAGATGTGTTGCAAACCAAGAATTGTAAGATTCAGTAGCAAATGTTGGCTGTGTCTGTATATTAGATATGGCAGGTGGTGAGAGTGAGTGCATATACATAGAACATGCAACATGGTTAGAGAGATTCTTTGCTACTGGATGTTTGACTTGCAGCCTTTTACAAGATGGTAGCTATTATGCTAACTTACCTGGAGAACAGGGACCTACTACCACCAAACATGCTTTGATAGTTTCTCAGCTTGATTACAGCAAGGCAGGCACTGTTAGACTACACTTAAAGACAGTGGAGGAACTGCAGCAGTTATATAAAGAGTTGTCTTAGATTGTGCCCAGATGCTACTATACAACCAATGGAGTCCCTTCCATAAAAAAACAGTAAACCACAAGTTCTCTCTTTTGTGGCAGGTACAGGTTATTTTATATGATTTTGGTTGTGCAGAGTGTTGGAAGGGATGAATACCATGCTGCCAAGAAGCCTTAATTTCCATTTATAGTGTCTTAATTGTATTGTCGATGGCATCCTCCTTTAATCTTTGTACTGTTCACAGTAGCATTTGGGATGGACGTCCAGATCCATATGGAAATGTTTTAAGGGGAAATTACAGTTTTCAGTGTTCAGTTCAGTTTGAATCTGATCTTCAAACTTTTCTAGCCAGATTACTAATACCTATTTCCTGCTGATGTCTGGGAGGAAAAATACAGTGCTCATTTTTGGTTTGGTTCAAAAGTGAGTTTAGTCTACTGATGCTATCTGTAAAACTACAGTTGCTTTAGATTGTAGCAGCTGCAATTCTTGCTTTGCTGTTCTTTCTTGAAGTGTAGTAGACTTATTCCCCAAACAAACACTGACTAAACCAAGCCAACTTGGCTTTTGTCAGCTCTGTGTTTAAATTGACAGGCAACAGCTGCCGCCATGTTTCAGTTGCTCCATAAGTCTGGTCTTCCAGTATGCATTTCTAGCATACCTCCACTGTGCCAGAGCCAATTGGTAAAGAAAGTTATACTTTATTCATATGGTGCACAGGAAGACCATCCCCAGGAACATATTCTGTTTTTGGGTCTTGGCACAGATGTACTCTCAACCATACAGTCTTCATGGAGAGACTTGTTTTGGTATCATGAAACTATCTTTCCAAACATATGGCTTGAGAAGTAAGATGGAAGAAAGAACTTGTACTAAGGAGCAACAGAAGTGAATTGTGATGTATGGTGGAGCAGGTGCCTGTTTATAAAATGGCAACCCTCATGGACTTTGCCCACCAAGAAATTCCCATTAGAGTTGCAATTTATAAACAATTTTTATCAGGATTCTTTGCCTGTTCCTTCATCATTGCTCAGCTCAGCAACAGCATTTGCAGCGGCTAGTCCCTCTGAAAAAAGGAAAGAATAAACTTTTAGTGTTTTAAATGTCTTTATTATGAAAATAGTTTCACCGTCGGTTTAAAATTTGATTTTGGATATTACTCCAAAATCTAACAATGACCTGTGCCACTTCTGTCTGGAATAAACTGTAAGCCAAGATGTATTTGTTTTAACCTTATATCTTTTGCTTTCCCCTCCTGTGAGGGAGGCAAATAACACAAAGGTGGCTAACAGCACAAAGTTTAAATACCACAATAAAATAGTAAGTCAATAATATCAAAAGTAGATCAGAAGTCTTAGACAGAACCACCAAATCAGCATTCATTTAAGCAGGGAAAGGCTGATTCAGCTGGCAGTGAAACTGAATAGTGTAGGCATTGCCTACAAAAGGCGTTCCATAATCTGGGCTCTACCACAGAGAGTGCTTTTGTACGTTGCTGCACCAGTTGAAACACAATCATAGTATGGTCAGCTCACTTGGTGGTGTCCAGAAGTCATGCAGCAGCATTCGGTCCATATTGTTGTTTACAGGTGGTCTTCAAGGGCAGCCCCATGTAGGGTGTGTTAATGGTAGATTAGTCAGGATGTAATTAATTCATGGACAACCATGGTTAGGTCTGCTTGACCCAGGAAAGGATGCTGCTGGTGCACCAGCCTACACATGGCAAAAGCATCCTGGGCCATGGCTGACACTTGGGCACCCAGGTGCAAGGCTGGGCACAGAAATATTCCCACACTGTGAACCTACAATATGTTTTGTTTGTGGATATTAGTGTACATGTTTCTTCAAGTAAATTATGATTTTCAAAATGGAAAATATTAAGTTATTCAAGTCAGTCGTGACCCTTGGTGATTTTAAATCAGTCAGTCTTGGCTCAGCTAAAGTCTTTCTATGGTATGCTAGTCTACCACATTCAGAGAGCTTTTTAGGTGGGCAGCTTTCAAAAATAGGATGATACCAGCTTGTAGTCTGAAGTGGTGCTGTTTATGATTCATCCCCACCTTCTGCATAATGTGTGGCTCTTGAGTTGCGACACACCAGTTGAATAAGGTCTGTGTAAGTTGCCTGAAATCTTTTTCTAATGTTAAAATAGAGAAGGTTTTTAAAAATATTGTTTACAACTGTATCTGGTTTTGTTCATGCAGTTAGTGTGAACCTTGATATAGTAGACCTTGATTTAACAGACTTCGGAAATAAGATGTCTTTAAAAATGAGTCATCTCCTGGATTCCCATCTCCTGGATTCCCAGGTGGCGGCTGTGGCTAGGGGGGCCTTCGCTCAGCTTCGGCTGGTGCGCCAGCTGCGGCCGTACTTGGATCGTGCTGACCTGGCCACGGTGATCCATGCCTCGGTGACATCGAGATTAGATTACTGTAACGCGCTCTATGTGGGGCTGCCATTGAAGACGGTTCAGAAACTGCAACTAGTGCAGAATGCGGTGGCCCGTGTGGTTACTGGAGGTAGGCGGTTCGACTCTGTCAGTCCGCTTCTCCAGCGGCTGCATTGGCTGCCCATTCGTTTCCGTGCCCAAGGTGCTGGTATTGACCTTTAAAGCCCTATACTGCTCTGGACCAGGGTATCTTAGAGATCGCCTACTCCCGTACAATCCGGCTCGTCCTCTTAGGTCATCAGAGAAGGCCTTTTTATAAGTGCCGCTGCCTAGGGAGGTACGTGGGGCGGCTGCAAGAAATAGGGCCTTCTCAGTAGTGGCACCAACGCTATGGAACTCCCTTCCCCTTGACTTAAGAATGGCTCCCTATCTTGAGACCTTTCGGCGAGGCCTGAAGACCCTTCTGTTTAAACAGGCCTTCTGAGTTCTTGGCCTTTTAACATCTTTTTAACATCTTTTAATATTTTTTACAGGCCTGATTCTTTTATGACTTGCTGCTGCTCTATGCTCTTTTTACCTATTTTTTACTCTGACTGCTGTTTTTTATGATGTGTTAATATGTTTTTATTTGTTTTTAAATTATGTTCTTAATATGTTCGGGAGAAAGGCGGGGTAAAAATAAAGTTGTTGTTGTTGTTGTTGTTATTATCTGTTTGGTACATGCACCGGTATGTGGCATGTACGCTCTCATAAATGCATTTGGATTTAATAGACTTCCAGTATTAGACATGCCTTCCCCTATTAGTCTATTAAACTGAGGAGGGTTCACTGTAATTTTGTGTAAGTGCAAATATCTTGTGCTTGGGAATAGTTGCAGGGTCCTGTTGTCTGGTTCTAATTAAGACTCTTTTGGAATAATCTACCTGGCTACATCACTAGATCAGACTCAAACTGTTCAGTGTGCACACTTAGCTGGTGGTAGGTCACACTGAATGCACTGGGGCTCACTTTTGAATAAATGTACATAGGATAGCACATTTTCCTTTCCCACATGAATTTGCCCATTCACAGTGTTGGCCATCAGAGGCCTTTCTCTGCATTCTATTGTTTTCTGATTCAGGCATCCCCTGGTATCCATGGGGTGATATGTTCCTGTCCCCTGTGGATACCATAAACCATGGATAAAGGGGAATACTTCCATGCACTTCTGTGCCCATTACCTTCATTTATCTTGTATACACTTGCGCGAAGCAATCAATATTTTGCTTTTATCTTACTGTAAGTAGAAAGCTTATAGAGGGGTCAACTCAGCAAATGTTAACAGGAAGCATACCCTGTTAAAATCAGGAAGTGTCCTTTAAATGCAAGATGCGGATTGCTTCGCATGACTGTAAACAAAATAAATGAAGGGAATAGACATGGGGGGGGCATGGAGAACCACAGATAACCAGATCTGTGGTTACTGAATTGGTGGGTACCAGGGCACATCTGTATATGGAAGAGAAATAGGGCACTAGATTATGGAATTTCTTCCCCCAGGAGATCCAGCTAACTCCAATTTACTAGCATTTTAGGGCAGCAGGAACTTGGTTCAAACTTTCTTTGATTCTGATTTATTGTTTACAATGTTTTGTTTATACTCCCAACTTTGACCCTTAATTCTTAATTTGATTTTTGCTTACAAGCTATTTTTGTTTGTACTCTGTAATTATTAATTGCATGCTTTAATTATATTTTTTGTGATATTTTAAATAGCCTGTTGGTGGGTATCTGCTTTGATGGTCCCTTTTAGATGACTAGATGGGATAAATATTTTAAATGAATGTTCCTGACCATTACCACTTAAGTTTGAGATAACTGATGTTTTTTATAACATTTTCACTTTCTATAGAACATGAAAAGCAGCATAAGAACATGAAAAATAGCGTAGGAACACTTGAATTTGGAACAGTCAATGTAGTTTGGAACAGAACAATATTGAGAGAAATCTCGTTTTTATCCTATTTAATTTTGTAATTCATTGCAGACAAAACAATAATCAATTTTATTAGCATTAGCTTTTTTTGCAGATTTGTTCTTGAAAGCAGAAATATCATTTATTTCAAAATTACAATTCCCTGTTGTGATTGGTATATGCCAGTTGTATTCAAACTGGGGCGTCGCAATGCCCCAGCCTGTGGGTCCTGGCCTCTGCCCCCTTAAGGGGCGGGGGCAGCCAGGAGATTGGGAAGGCAGGATCGCACTGCTCAGGGGGGTGCAGCGTCTTGGGTGCACTTGCCCAAGCCTCTTGCAGCCACCCAGGGGTGCAGGGAGCCCTGCACAACCTTCAGCAGGGCTCCCCAGGTCGGGAAAAGTGAAAGCGGAGCAATCGCACCCCGATTCGCAAAATCAGAAGTAGAGCACGCATCGCTCTGCTTTCCCTTTTGACGGGGCTGCAGGGACTGGGGTGCACCCTCCAGTCCCTGCAGCAGCCGTCCCTGTGTGCGGGGAGCCTTGTGGGAGCACCTGCAGGTCAGGGAAAGGGAGAGTGGGGCGATCGTGCTCCACTTCCACTTTTGTGGAGGTAGAGCAGATCGCTCCACTCTCCCTTTCCTTGACCTGGGGCACTCTGCAGGCGCTCACGCAGGGCTCCCCACACACAGGGACGGCTGCTGCAGGGACTGGTGAGTGCATCCCAGTCCCTGCAGCCCCCTGAGCGACATGAACCTGGGGATTGCGTCGCTGCCTTCCCCCTGCCCTTGCTGTCTCCCCCCCCCACCCCCGCCAAGACTTACTGTGGGTTTCAAACTCCTGGAGAGTTTGAAAACTGCAGGTATATGCAAAGGTGCCCCAAGTTATGTCACTTGCAATGTAATATAGGACTAGAATTTAAACTCTTAACATTACTGACTGTACACTGAGCAATATTAGTTTCTGACAAGTGTAAATATACAGTAGGTGATGAGGTGAAACTAATCTAATATTCACATTATAGAATGCTGTAGTGATTCTCTTTCACTTGAAAAAATGAAAGGGTGGAAAGTGAGCTTGAGCTACCTGTGATGTTTCTGTGTGCAACTGTGTATTCCAGACCTTGAAAACCTTATCTTAGGCTTTGAAGCAGCAAATTCTCCAAAAAGGCTATGTTCATATAAAGTCTTGGCTTGATGCTTAACCTTAAAACTGGAGTTTTAGATTTTTAGCTGAATCATATGAGCGTGCTTTGAACCCCATAGTTACCCTTGTCCTAGTTGCAGTTTGATTCCTGGTGCTTGCCTTTGGTTCAGGCTATCTCTTGTCATTCACTCTAGTATTGACATGTCTCAGACTAACTGGTTTTCATCTCTGGATCTGATCTTGACTGCATAGCTCACCTGACTCTTAGCAACATAAACTTTTTTCCATAAAAATTGTGTCCCCATTCTGGAGCCTGATTCGCTCTCCCTTCCCTCCTCCCTTTTTTGCTTTTCATTTCATCTCTACTTTCCTTACTTATTTGTTCTGCCTTGATAAGAATGGCAAGGCTTACCAAACTCTTCAAATAAGAGGATTTTGTTGCCAAACTGCTATTGAGCTGCTAGCATCCCTGGACAATGCTTAAAGACCCAAATAAATAGGCCAAACTGGTGATCTTCAACCATTTTTGTGCCATTACCCTAATAAATAGATAAATATAATATGAGACTGGGGACCCACCACCGATCCCATCCCCTTGTGGAATCTGATCTGCCCACCCCATACCCCCTGCCTCTTATGTCTTTGCAACAACCTGTGAGGTAGCAACCCGAACAGGGCCAGCTTTAGGAGCTGCAAGGCAAGACAGTGAGAAGAGGCTGTACAGATTATATTAAGAACTCACTTTTGATAAGGCAGTACCATTATTGGATTGGATCCAAGTCCTGCCTTGCACAGACTTTGAAAGGTTGACATAGCTCCCCCCCCCCCCAAATGAGGCTTTGCAACCTGTTGAAGAACATTGGTCTAACATACCTGACCTTTTAAGAAACAGAAGAGAAGTGCATACATCAAAAAGCCATCAGATCCATAAAGCCGGAGTAGGCAAGGGGTTCAGGCAGGGTAAGGGGATGCAAGATGGGAGATGGATAAGTATGTAGTCTAACTCGAACAGCAGTGAAATACAGGCTCTCTGATTATGGAAACTAGTAACAGAGCGTGATCCAGGAAGTACACGGGTTAATAACTGGAGTTCTCATGTCACTGCATTCGGTGACCTTGTCTATTAAACCTTGTCAGAATGAGCATGAATGATGGAGGTGACTGCCGATCTTGGCCAGCATGGTGGTGACCACTTCTCTGGGCATGCAAGTTTGAGTCACACTTCAGATCCAGTTTTTGTCAGTTCTTGTCTCATATTCTCTGAGTAGATTAGGAGCCCAATCCTATGCATGCCTACTCAGAAGTAACTCCCATTATAGTCAATGGGGCTTACTCTTAGGAAAGTGTGGATAGGATTGTAGCCTAAATCTGATAGACTTTATCTCATCCCAAGTTGGGCAGTAAAGAACTGCCCTCATATTTTGCACTGTCTTCATGCTCTTCACCTGTTCCAAAAGAGCTGTGAGGAACAATACCAGTGGTACTCAAACTTTTCCGGCCAGTGACTCCCTTGACCCCCGTGGCTGTTGGCCATGACTCCCCATCATGTTCCTGAGGGCTGGAAGTGACATCATCAAACAGGAAGTGGCCAGAAATATTAACTATATTAACTATATTTATTATAATATAAAATATTAAATATATTAATTTTAATTATATTAATCATATAATTAATTAAATGCAGATCTTAAAAATATATTATTAATACACAGCAATATGCATGCTTTATAAATGATCGGCTGCTAATCACTGTTGGAGACAGGATGCTGGAGTAGGTAGATTTTGTCTGGTCCAGGAGGATTCATTTTTTTTTAAAAAACTTTGTAAGCATAACAATAGAATTGTTTTATCAAATGAACTTTGTGAACAACCAGTCTGACCAACATTACACACACACACCCCTGTGGACCCCAATCCAACCTTGGATAGGTTTGAACCCTTTATTAATTTAATGAAATTAAATTTTTCTAGCAGCTGGTGGTGAAAACAAAAATGGACCTTGAAAATATATCAGAGCTGATAAGGGTTTGGTTAGGAAGCTGATTTGTCTCCTATACTAGGAGATGCACAGGTCAAGTCTATGCTTGTCTACTCAGAAGTAAGTTCCATTAGAGTCAATGGGGCTTACTCCCAGGAACATGTGGATAGGATTGGGCTGGCAATCACTTCATCAATGGCTGATAAGTATTCCCTTCAAATAGCAAGATTCATCACTTTAAAAATACAGCCTCTTCAGTCAAACAACAAGATGAATAAATCACTTGAAAAACATTACCCTTTTTCTGCTCCTGGCCAAGTAAAGTGTGTACTTGTCTCTCCCCTCCCTTTTTGCCAACTGCATGGAAGCAACTTTAAGAGTCCTGATGACTGGTAAAATAGGAAGCGTTTTATTTGGGGAGGGGGAGGAAAGCGGGAAGGTTTGGAGATCGAAAGGGGGGAGTGGAAGAGGGAGGGGGTTGAAAAGAGAGATTTCACTTTGATGAGAAGCGATCCCAGGCTGGGAACTAGGAACCAACCAGACAAGGATCAGCAAGGATTAAGGACTGCAAGCTGAGCAAACAACAGTGCAGCGAACACAGAAGGTGGCAGCCTCAGAGTGGAGGGAGAAGCAGCAGGGTGGCAGCAGCCACTCTCGCAGCTGAGCAACTCCCGTTTCTTCTGCTTCAAAAAAAAAAGCGCAGATGACGGGCTCGTATTCTGCCCAGAGGTATGACTGTATCACTGCAAGAGGACATCCCGCGCCTCCCCTTTGAGTTCCTGGCGCCTCCCTAAAGAACCGCGCCGCACAGTTTGAATAACACTGAACTATACAGTAATCTTTGCCGTGATACTTGAGGAATGGAGCTTCTCCTGGCAAAAATTTTTTACCGAACATGTTGCTATTTCCTCTTGTGTTCCCCAGCTCTGAGATTCCAGCTCTGTAGCTGGCTGACACTTCTTGAAAGGACCACAGGGAGAGTGCTATGCTGCATAAGCTAATATGGATCCTTGCTGCTTGTTGCCCACATTAGAGAGCAAAAATAAGCACATTTTGTACTTAGTGTTCAGAGTACATTTTATTTGCTTGCTCTTTCCCCCTGTATCTTGTAGTCTGAGTTACATTTTTAAGAGACATCCCTAGGGTCTTTTAAGCTTTAAATATGGGAACTTATTGTGGTAGCTATAATAATAAAAGAGATGTAATTTCCACCTGTTCTTCTTCCCTGGAGTAATATATCTCAGTGAACCGATTTTTCATAATGTTTTGATTCATCTGGGTGAGAGTGCTGAAATTTTACAGTAGTAGTTTTCTTGGAATCCAGTTTATTTGCTATAAGGAGTTGTCCCAGGGACTAATCTTGTACTGCTGGTATTCTGCCACAGATACTCAGAGGGGGCAGTGTGAGGTGTTTTAACAAAGTTGCAATTACTCAGTTGCTTCCCCCAGCAGCTGCCTTTGATAGAAAAAACTGGGTGCCCAATACTGGCGAAGGAGAGGGCTGGATTCCTTCCTATCTCCATATTCTGCCACCTTATCTCATACAACTCTGTTGAAACAAATGTATCTAGCAGTAATGAGTGTGGGAGAATAGATGTTTTCTAGAAGTGGGTCAGAACTTGCTGGAAGTGTAGTAGTTAGTGCAGTCTTTTTGCATGTGGCTTCCAGTTCTCTCTTTTTCTCTGGTAGAAGCATCTAACTTTAGTTTAAAAAAAATTGCCTGAGAATTCTTGATTCCACTAGTATTGTATATGATTGTGGTTTATATAAGGTTAGAAGGTTAGTATGGAAATAATAAGCAACAAGAGTATCCGGACAATAATGTGGAGCCCAGTTTGCTTTTGAACTTGTAAGCTTCGGAATTGGATGCCTCCTGCCTGGGCTCTATCTACTAAAAATAATTTCTGAGCCTCTTGCTTCCTCATTTGACAGCTCTGTGTTAAGCCCTTCTCTTTCAAAGATCCCGTGCATCTTTCATCTGCACCTTACTGTCAGTCAGTACATTGGTTTCTTGCTCTGCTCTTCAGACCCCTTTCTGACCTTCACACATAGCTACAGCAGAGAGTAGTCTCATAGTCATGGCTGTGGTGTTATTGAAATATACTGCTCAAAATCAGGGAGATTAGATTTCCCCCCTCCAATATTTGCTTTGTTACAGGGATGGAAATGTCTTCAACCTTCAGGTTTCTGTACTATTGCATGTGCTTGAGTTACATTTGGTCCAGGTGATAAGCACCAGGGCATTTTCTTACCTCTTTTGAAATCATATAACCAGGGCTTCATTTGAGCCAGGGCTAAACTCCAAACCTATTCGTTATGACAGGTCCTAGCCACAGGACATGAACTGAAGAAGAGTGGGTTTACTTCTACCAGTGAGTAATCCCAAACTGACACCATCTACTTGGGGATGGGTGGCTTTCAGATTAGGGAGCATGAATCCCTTGTACCACTTTCTAGATACTGAGTACTACATGTTAAATATACTGTTTTAAGGGGTATAGATGAAGAAGCAGTAGTATATGAAACAGTTGACTAAGGGCGCAATCCTAACCCCTTATGTCAGTGCTTTCTAGCACTGGCATAGTGGTGCCAATGGGACATGTGCTGCATTCTGCAGTTGGGTGTCACTTTTGAGGCCAGTTTGAGGCCTCCTCAAAGTAGTGGAATGTTTGTTCCCTTACCTCAGAGCTGCATTGCCCTTATGTCAGTGCTGGAAAGAACTGACATAAGGGGTTAGGATTGTGCCCTGAATTGTGCAGACATTGATATAAACTATTTAAGCCATAGATAGTTGAAAGCAACATGCAGTACTTGATAATTTAGGTATCTGTATCTGGGTTTGAAAGTATATGGTTTCTTAAATTCAAACATGTCAGTCTTGTCACTATGCTAATATTTCCCTCTGTGTGTGTGTGTGTGTGTGTGTGTGTGTGTGTGTGTACGTCCTTAAGAGGATTAAAATCCTATTAACCACACTGAAGGTTATGAGAGCAATCCATTGGGACAGTTCACCAGGTTTTGTGCAGAACACAAACCCACTGAATCTTTTGTCCTTTGTCTAGGAGAAACACTAGATGGCTTACTGTAAATATGGAAGACTGCCAATCTGTGGCGCAGATTCTTTTTTTAATACTGTAAGCTGGCAAGCGTTCAAGAATTGCAACCCTGCCTCTCTTATTTGGTTTCTCCTTGTGTGTTAAATGAGTTCAATACATAGAAGAATGGAACAACTTTTAAAATGTTGGGTGAAGCTTTCTTATTGCATAATATCAAGATTATCTTTGTGTTGAGCCAGGTCTTGCAATTATTTTTTGTATCATCTGGGGGGAAATCTGAAACATCTTTCCTTTCATCTGGAATAAATTGAAACATGGAAGAGTTTCTGTAGCATTTTAAGTGTGGACAGAATAGAATGTATCATGCATCCTTTTGAATAGAGTGTTTTTCCTCTTTTGTTTTTCCATTCCTACCCATTTTCTTGAATAATCTTATTAATGCACACTATAGGCATAATTTTATACATTATTTAAAAGAAGCAGCTTCTGCCTTTGATTTATGTATATATGTGTGTTGATGAAGGAGAAGTTTTCCAAAATCCAAAATCTATGAAAATAATAAAAGGAAGTGTAGTTTGTGCAATTAATTTTAAAAATGTAAGGTATGTGTTTAAGTTTTTTTCCTCTCTTCCAGGAAATAGCTAAGCAATTAATGTTGAAGTTTTGTGCTGATTCTTTTGATAATTTAGGGTGAAATGCTGGTTATTACTATTTTTGTTCACATATAGGGGCATTGATTTCTTTTAAAGAGAAAAAGAAGGCAGGTTTTTAAGAATATACTACAGTATTTGTAATGTGTACCATCCCCCTGATTCACAAAACCTTGTGTGAAGATCTAGGCCAGTGATTTTCAACCTTTTTTTGTCTCATGGTTCACTGACGAGGTACTGAAAAGGTCAAGGCACACCATCCGTTTTTTGACAAGGCACACCGTGCTGTTGGTGAGGGGCTCACATCCCTCAATGGCCCCACTAATAAATGACCTTCCCCCAAACTCCCGTGGCACACCTGCAGACTGTTTGTGGCACACCAGTGTGCCATGGCACAGTGGTTGAAAATGGCTGATCTAGGCATATGCAACCATCAAGCACATTCATTCTGACAATAGCTCTCCACCCCCTATTGTGGTGAGAAAGGGAGGATCTGCATTCAGTCCCATGAACAGACAGTCATTGTTATAGGAGCAAACTGTGCTGAACATCTTATAAGTAGAGGTGTTTGAAAATTGCATTATTTACCTTACTCAGATGTAAGCCCATTGTGTTCAGTAAGACTCAGGCTTCTAAACCTATCTTACTCACCAAAAACAAACACTTCTACTTATAAGGGATGTGGACATGGAACTGGTCTTGTGATGATCATTGTATCACCTCTGGTGCTATAGGCTGAGTTGTTGTTTTTTTTAAAGTTTTTAACCATGGAATAGGCTTTTGTACAGAAGAATCATCCTTGCTGAGTTGAAGTGATTGGCAATAGCCTAAGGCTGAGGTCCCCAATCTGAGGCACGGCTTCTGAGGCAGTGTGGCAGACACACAGGTGCATTGCTGGCCAGCAGTGGGAAGCTTAGTTCAGTGGGCTGAGCTCTTGCGAGTGGTTTTTGCACGCTTGAAAAAGCATCCTTGCCCTCCCTGGACCTCTTTCCATTGTATCATTGCAATCTGTAAACACAAAAGTCACTGGCAATGATGTCATTGGCAGTTACTTCTGGTAGCTGCATGCTGTGTTCACATTGTGAGAGGGGGCGTTGCAGGCTAGGGAACTTTGGGAAGCACTGGCCTAAGGAGAAGTAGGACATGCCCCCAAACATTGCATCTCCCCCACCCTAATGCTCAGTTGGCTTAAGCATGCAGTTAACTTTTCTCCTGCTTTTGTGTTTTGCTGATGTGTTTTTCCACCTAACCCTTCAACATTCCATGGTTCCTGTGGGCCACTGAGCACACCTTATCCACACCACACTGTATTTCTCCCCCCCTTTTTTACAAAGTTATCTACTTACGTATACCTAGGGAGTTCCCCTCAGCATCTAGGACCACGACCGTGGCCCTGTTTTGTATACAAACAGGTAGGCACTCAACCATCCAAGTTTAGTATTGTGGCCTGAGGATGTTACTGTAATTATTGTTTGCTACAGGATACTGATATGTGTCTTTTTTGTTTTAATAGCTATGCTTTTAATTTGGGAGCTTAGGAAGCTACCTTTTACTGAGTCAGACCATTGGTCTGTCTAGTCCAGGATAGTTGGCACTGACTGGCAATAGCTGTCCAGGGTTTCAGGCAGGAATTTCCCAGCCCTTTCTGGAGACACCAGGGTTTGAAACTGGGACTTTCTGTTCACGAAGCATGCTCTGCCTCTGAGCTACAGTCCTTTCCCATAGGTTTAAATGAATTGCATGTGTACGAGGATGATGTGATGTACGTGTAATATTTAGTGCTGGCGTCTTTACATTTTTTGTGTGATGTATACTATTCAAGATGTTGATGTTTGTAAATTAAATGCAAATGACTGAATGAACAACAGTTTTTTCCATGAATCAGTCGACCACCATTCGTCCTTAATGCAACATTCTGAAATAGTTTGAAGCCTTGAAATCTAGATTACATGGATGTTCCATGCCAGGCAAAGTTATGTTATATTAAAGATCAATTATGCCAAGAACTCTCTGATTATGTTTATGTACAACTGATGTCTAAACTTGTTTAATTAGTACTGAAGGCATATATGATGTAACAAAAATAACAAGGGGTTTTTCTTTTCAGCCAAAAATAATTCCTCTAAGCCAGTGTTTCTAAACATTTGTCCTCCGCCTTACCACTTTACATGGTCCACCTATTCAAAGTACCATTGGAAATAACTGGCAATGACATCATTGCCAGTTACTTCTGGGTTGAGAGGCCAGATGTTTCTTGACAAACACCAGTAAGAGGCTCAGGGTGGATGGGAGAGCATGGAAACACATGCTTTGGAACATTCTATTGTTGTTTGTTGTGTCACGTTCCTGGTCTTGCTACTATTCAGCAGGGGTTCAGGGGTCCTGTGAGTACCACCAGACACTACCTCAAGTACCACAGGTGGTACTGGTTGAGAAACACTGCTCTAAGCCATAGAATCCAAGAGGGCTGAGTAATATAATACATGCTTCAATATAGAAGGTCCTAGGCCCAATCCACGTAATCTCAAATTAAAAGAAATTGAATAGCAAGGCTAGTAAACATCCCTGACCCAGGAGAACAAATGCTGGTTGTATAGTGTGGGTTAGGTGATCTGACTCCATCTCCAACAATAGAAGGCAGAATCTAATTGAATAACTGAAGAACTCAAAGTATACAAAAGCTAAACAGAGTTCTTTATTACTGCATTCTACATTAATTGATGGAACCCATTTCTGGCAACCAGAAGGATGAATATGAGAACTACTTCCAGTTTCTGTTGTTGGGTTAATAAATATTAGAACCGTGGGGTGGATGGGTAGATGTGGGTGTATGTGGTTAATTTCAGAGTTTTAAAACTTGGTATAGCACATGCTTTATTGTAAAGAGTTCTCACATATTTGTGAAAGTACCCAGCACATAACCTGATGCAAGTCATTAGGATGGCAGAAGTGTGTGTTATGCCTTTCTCTTAATGAATGAACTAGTTAAAGTGTAGAAGTTAGCTGAAGCTGTACACTTTAAACTGATGGACAATCTGGTAACATTTAACAGATGTTCGTAAGTGGTTGTGTGACCCATGTTATTGAAATTGAGCGCTTGGATGACTTACAGTTACTGCAGAAAGCAATTCAGATCTCTTAAATAATTTGGAATGCACTGTACTCAATATTAAAAGCTGTCACCCCTTGTTTATGAAACCTTAAGAATGGAGGCATTGCAAATGGGGTATTCTTCAGAGGGCCTTTTTTCCAGAAAAAAAAAAAAATAGGGCTGATTTTATTTCAAGATTTTGTTTACACCAGGCTGCTAGAGAACCTTTGATGAAAGCAATGATCCTCTTGACAGTTCGGCACTTCTGCTCAGTTTTGCAAAGCCTTGTTTGGTTTTGAGTACCAGCATTGTTAAGGGGGATGGAGAAGGTAGAAACAACAACTTTATGAAAGGTCAACCCTTTGTTTTTAATTAGATTGCAGCTGGTAGCATGCTTTATTTACTAAGATGTGCTCTATCACATTCATCGGTAGCTAGTTTCTGAAGTGCCCTGCAATACTGATTGCAAGATAATTGGAAAGAGCAACAATTATTACCATATCTCGAGACTGGACTGGACTTATATCCTTTATGCAAGTTTTCAACAACTGTGGGCACTTATTAACATATAGTCTGTTCTTAGGAACTGATTTTTTTTTTTACAAAGGAAAAAAATACTTATTCAGCTAATGTTTAGTTATTAAACTCATCAGCTTTAATAAGTATGATTTACACTATGGAGTTGGATTTAATCATGGAAAGGACCATACGTGAATGGTGGAGCACAAGCTTTGTGTGCAGAAGATCCCAGGTTCAATCCGCTGGCATCTCCTATCCTGAAGAGACACCTGGGAATCACTGGAACACCATTGCCACTCAAGGTAGACAGGACTGAGCTAGATGGACCAATGATCTGACTCATTATAAAACCACTGCATATATTTATATGTAACCATGGATCATTTTAAAGCTACTACTCAGCAGCTGCATTTCTTAGCGATTTTTAAAGATGCTCATTGGTGTTGCCCTTGCTTTTGTCCATAGAGCAGACTTGGAGGCCAATCGGAAGGGTTCAAGCACTGGTGGTACAAGCGTACTGCCTGTACTGGCATAAAACATGCTTGTGGTACCCAGGGAGGAGGGAGCGGCAGCCCTGGGCCAGTGCCAGACAGTCAATCCAGGCCAATCTGAAGGGCTCAAGTACTGGTGGTACAAGCGTATTGTAGCGGCAGCACTGGGCCAGTGTCAGACAGCGCTGGGCCTCAGCACTGTGACAAGCCACTGGGAGTAAATAGTACTGCCAGGCAGCTGCATGGCTTTTTGGGGTGTTGGAGCGAAGGCATTCTGGGGTAGCGGAGAGCGAATTGGGGGGAGTGACCAGCCCAGGAGGGGGGGTAGAACAGGTGGAGGCCTCCTTTGCCAGATCCTATGCCTTACTTTGGACTACAAAGTAGTCCCGACATGGGGCTTCTCAAGTCAGCAAAATAGCTGACTCAGACTCGAGTAGCCCCATAGTGGGGCTACTGCTTCCCCCAAGGAGACCTCTGGTGGCTTCCCTGGCCCTCTTGGATACAGTGGTAGCCATTTTTGTGCCACTGTAACCAGCGGCATCGGGGAGACTGGGCTGCCTAGTAGCTTCTATTTCTTATGATGGGGGAAAAGCACATATGTGTACTTCAGTGTGTCTGAATCTGCAATGCTGTTTCTGTTTTAAAAGCCCTTTCTACATTCCTGCTCAAACGTTTTTGACTCTTTTTTTTTTTTTCCTATAACCCACTTTGGTTCTTGAGATTATTTGATAAAATACTTTCGTAGTTGTTGAATGCAGCTGTTGTTCTCAAACACATTGAAAGGTTTTGTTTCTGCAGGGCAAAACACATCACTTTATTGCAAATAATTAATACAAATACATTTGATTTAATGATGATGATCTCCATGCTGTTGACACACTTGTTTTCCAGTGAGGTAACAGAGCCAGGAGTAGGGAATTCTCTAGTTTCCTGAAAACTAGGTTAGTTCTGATGTAATGTAAAACTCTGCTAAGTGAACAAGCCTACTGCACTCTCACTTTTATTTCTCTTTTCGCTTTTGATTTCTCAACAAGCTCATAGTTCATTGTTGTATCTGAACTGGGCAAATTGATGGGAAGCCATGGTTTTCTACCAAGTCAGAAGTGAGAGGGGAAATTAGCACCAAAGAAGGAGGAGGAACACATGAGCTCAGACCTCCTAGCCCCAGATTAGTGTAGATTTGCACTATTTCTGAATGTCTTTGGTATTTTTATTTAAGGAATTAAATATTTTTAAGAAAGTTAATATGATGTCTAAAACTATCAAATTGATGTTTATGATACCTTATTCATATATCATTTTTCTTCATTGACTGTTTCATGGTGTCTTCATGTATAGAAATAATTGAACAAACAGATCTGAGCTGCAGAATTCATAAGAACATAAGAACAGACCTGCTGATTCAGCCCATAGGCCCATCTAGTCCAGCTTCCTGTATCTCACAGTGGCCCACCAAATGCCCCAGTTTTCCGTTTTCCTTTGTTGAATGACTGAGACTGTTAAGAATTTGTAAATACTGTGGGTTTCATAAACGTTTTAATAGCCCTATACTTCAAATATTTACTTGAAATTAAATCCCCACGGAACTCAGTCCTGGTAAGCTTTCTGTGACCCACATGAACATTTAGACCAGCGATTTTTAACTTTTTTCAGAGTGCACTGACAAGATGCTAAAACAAGCCACACCATCAACTTTTTGATATTTGACAAGGCACATCAAAATGCTGCTGGGGGGCTAACATTCCCCCAGAGGCCCTAATAAAAAATGACCCTCCTTTATGGGTCAACAGATCTCAGGGCACCTTGCCAGCACCTGCAGCCCCAGGTGCCAGCCGCTGACGTCATTGCCAGGCACCACCTCCTCAGGCAGTCCGGGCTTTCTCGGCCGCTGGACTGCCTGACCACCACATGGCCATGGAGGCGGTGTCAGTCCCTCGCCTGCCCTGTTGAGGGTGAGTGGGCCATGGCCGCCCAGCGCTCCAGCCTGTTCTCTGTGGTTCCTTGGAGGAGCCAGGAGGTGAAGGCGGGAGGGCCTCCCTGTTCTGCTGGCCTCTCTGCACCCCACTGCTTCGTTCCTCCGCCTCCTAGGGCCACTTCTCTAGTGAGTTGGGGTCCTGGATGCGGGGGAGGGGGACAACCCTGACAGGGATATTTTTATGCTGGTGTTTAATATAACTTTTTATTTTATGTATTTGTGGTTTTAAATCTCTTTATGTGAATCACCCATGAAATATCCTTTGCAGAACAGTATATAAAATTATGAAATAAAATGATATTACCTGTATGCAGTTTCCTTTTATAGTGTCACAAACAACATGGGCAAAGATCATTATTTTATTGAAGGGTCAGAATGGTAGGAGAATATTTTATTCTCGATGAATGCAGCAGGCACTTGGATGATGTTGAATATCTATGTGGCTATAGGGAGGGCTCTACTTTTAAACTTCTGTCTAGTCATGCTTACAGTAGAACACTCCTACAAGGAATAGAGAAATCTAGAGATTTTGGTTCTCTAATGATACAATAATTATTTATAATGATAATGATAAAAACAGGTATTTATATACCGCCTTTCTGGCCATTGGATTGCTCCTTTGCCTTTATTCAAGATGTTTTACATGGGCAGTCTTTCTCTAAACACTCGAAGGGGTTTTTACAATGAACAGAGCAGTTCTAACTTTCAAGAACTGACTACATTCCAGGTGGATCTTTTCACAGTCTGGTTACATTCTAGCTGCTGTCTCCTCCCACACAATGAGCTTCAGAGCTGGCTTCTTTGGCTCTCACCCAAAAGAGCTCTGCTCAGCTTGTCAAAGCCTTGCTGCTCCCAGGGCTTCTGGTGATCTTGGACAGGCGACCTTCAGGTGCTATCTTTGGGGATAACGGCAGCTCTACCCTTTAGACTAGACCTCCTGCTCCTTATACCCGATTTGTTAGAAATAAGAGTTCAGAATATTAGTCATGTCTTTTAATTTTGGCATTTTAATGTTAACCCACAATATTTCACTTCGCACAGACCCCTTTAAACTTCAAATTTGTCTACTAATGAGGTTTTTTAAAAAACTGATTTTAATGCTTAAATAGCCATGAGAAGAAAGCCATCTGAAGTCAATGAAATGGAATCAAGTCAGTTGCAAACTGGGCTGGATTAGGACTATTACTGTGTTTGATGTCAGCAGCTTTCTGCAGAAGAGCAAAGCCGACATATAATTAGAGTTCAGAAGTGCGACAGCTTGAGTGCTGCTTGTTCATATTTGTGTTCTTGTTTTTATTTTTCAATTGTTAATTAAAAGTAGAAGGCCAACAGATTTTCTTTCCAGAAAATAAGACTCAAAAAAAGTTTTAATTGCACTGAGACAAGGTTGAAGAAGCTACAGCTGTTCTACAAATATTTATTTAGAAAATTCATAAGGCATCTTTCAGCACAAGACTCCAAGAGTGGCATGCATTAAATAATAAATGAAATAAAATAACAGAAATGCATTCAGTTTTTTAAAAAATACTAGAGAACAACACTATTGGTAAAATCAAGCAGACCAGTCAAACAGTTGATACCCGCTACATGGTGCAGTGGAATGCCTAAGCAAATACTTCTAAAAAGGTACCAGTGAGCTTCTCTAGTGAGAGATAATGCTCTCTCACCAGCCCCACACACCAATCTTCAGATGTCAGTGGGCATGAAAGAGGATCTCCAACTATTAACACAAAGTTTGGGCATTCTAATGTGTCAGAAAATGATGCTTACAGGTGACTTGGTCTCATGCCATTTAGGGCTTCAAAGATAATGTTTAGCCTTTTAGATAGTGCTCTAAAATGAATCTGCAGCCAGTGTAGCAATATTGGAGAAATGGACCACTGGCTCATTTCAGTCAGTGATGTACACATTCTGTAGTGGCTGCAGGGCTGAGTGAACTGTGTCCCAACTGGATAGCCCAAATAAGCACAGATTTATTGCACAACAGTTGTATCTGGATATGGATAACAGAGTATAGAATATGTTTGCACTTAGCATCATTCAGGAAGGGCGCATGTATGTAGAGTTCATCTCTTGTCTCTTTAGAACACCATGCAGAGCAGTCTGCCATCTACGCACATAAAACTGTATGTGTACAGAACATTTTCATACTTCTGATGAATTTGCGGAGTGGGGACTGAGGGCATGACCATGGCCTCCCTTCCGTTCATCCAGTGTACACATAAAGAGAACATCTCCAATGGACTACACTTTCCGCTGTGGAGATGTATGAGTCTTCATTTTACAGATTCATGAATCTCTATGACTCACTTGTACTTCTAATAATTGAGAGGAAATGACACATTTAATGTAATTTGTGTTTTGACCACTTTTGTTTTACGTAGTGTGTGGGACTCAGCACATCCATGTTGGGGAATAGGGAAATTTTATGCCTTCACCATGGTCTGAATTAGGACTGTTCTCTTTCCCTGCAGGGAGCAAAATGTTAAAGTCCTCCCCCCCCATCCTCCTGTGCCATGATCTTGCTGCACACCTTGTGCTATGTTGACCAAATGAGGAAAAAAAAAAAACCTGACCAAACATTTTATGCATAATTTGTAGTTTGGCCTTTATTGTCCAAAACTAGTCTTGGTAAAATATAGTAAAACATGTGAAAAAGGTCTCAGTAATATGGTGAATGAATAGAGATTATTTTTAATGTATAGCCTTAGTTCAGCAATGGTATTATGAAGTTGTGTGCTCAATCTCTGCTATTTAACAAAAAACCCTAAGGTGAAATCTTAGCCTTCGTGGTAGAGAGAACTATGTTTTGGCACTTCCTTCCTTTCCCTCCTTTGTGGTGTTCCATTTCTCTTCTGCAAACAGTTAGAATGAACTAAAGCATTCCCTGTTTTCCATTAGGTCTCATTTGCTACAGCTTTCTGCTTTTAAATTACTTCTGAACTACAGAATCTGGCAGAGCTCATTGGAAGGCATTTGAGGACAGCTATTCAATCTGGAGTCTAGCCATGTACAGTACTTGGAGGAATTGGACAGGAATTGGGATTATTTTACTAAATGTTTATGACTTTTTCAGGAGAAACATGAGAACTGAAGAAAAAAAATCATAGCTATGTCTGTGTGTGAATATTCACTGTCGTGAATGTTCAAGAAATACTTTTAGAGTTCAGAAACAAAATCTATTGTTTTTTGCCTCCTGGTTAGTGTCTCGGTTCTAACATTTCTTATCTAATCATGGGAATTTAAGCATGTATAAAATGGGTAACATCAAATTACCAAATCAGTAATTTAAGAACTGTCTGGTTTACCATGTGGAATGCTGCCATTGCAGGTTTATACTCTTGAGTGAACAGAAATGGCTTTGTACTTCTTACAGTTTTCTTATGTTAGAAATTTTATGCAGTTGAGTGCCTGCCATAGATTTCCCTGGGGCAGATGTCCCAGGTGCTGGCCACTAGCACCCAGCAGAAGCCTCTCTGAGGCTCCCGACCGGGACTGAAACTGTACTTCCAGTTTGTCAGAAGCACGGTTTATAGTGCTGGGGAACCTCACAGAGGATTCCCCGGCGTGGGAGGAGGCCTCCGTGAGCCTCTGTTGAGGAGGGGGTGAATTTCTGCATGGGGGCGGCGATAGCCCGCGGGGGCGCCATCGTGGAGCTTTGCCCCAGGGGCGGGGCTGCGGAGGTCCGCAGTTGATTTATGTAATTATTTCTCACAAAAGCTGTTTTTGAAAGGCAGATCTATACAAAATTACATGGTTTACATATCACCCTAGATAGGTTGCTATTGCTTACAAAAGTGTGCAGCCTGGACTTTATATGAGTTGAATAAAACAGTTTCTTTAATCAAAGGTCATATTTAATCAAGTATTTATGATAGTTGGTGTATCAGACCTCACTGCAGCCACAGTCAAGCCCACAAGATTAATTTCCAGTATGGGATTCACTTGTATTAGGAAACTGCATGAATTCCATATATAACTTGTAACATGTAACAAATTCATATTTGTCTATTTGGTACAAGCTAATTTGGTACAAGCTAACTTTACTAAGAGCTCAATCCTATCCAGTTTCCCTGTGGCAATGCTGCCCTGAGGTAAGAGAACAAATGTTCCCTGACCTTGAGGAGGCCTCAGTGCTACATCAGTGCTGGAAAATTGGATAGGATTGGGCCCTTAATAATGACATAGTTAATCTTGTTTGGGGGAAGCCCCTGTTAACCAACATATGTATATATTATATGTCTCTTCAATTAAAGTAAGTCAATTTTCTAAGTTCTTAAAACACCTTGAATTTTTTTTGTCAAACTGGTGACATATGAGAACTACAATGGTGTAACATAACCCAAGAAGAGGAATATCTTTATCCAGTTCCTTCAGTAATAGCCAGTATATTTTTCCCCTCTACTTTTCCAGAAACTGGTTGAAAACCTGCCATTCTTTTACGAGGCCAAGATTTCAAATATTTTAGATGTGAATCATTTACAATAGTAGCAGATTTACTTTCAACCAGCATGAAATTTCCCAGACTCTTTAAGTAATGCCAATTAGGCCTGCAGCAATATGAGTCATTCTGAAAGTTTTTTTTCTAAAAAGAAGGAAGTGACCAAAAAATCCTAATTTATCAATTGTGAATTTTTTTTCTGTCTAAATTGTGATGTAGAAACCAGGCATGCATGTACATATACACAGTTAGGAATTGCCTAATACACAGCCAGGCCAACTTTGGTCAACTTGCTCAATATTGTCTATATACTGACTGGCAGTGGCTCTCTAGGTAACTAACCTGGAACTGTCTGCATTCAAAGAATATATGCTACCACTATAGTTTTAGTGTAGAGAACTTGACATGCCATATTTTAGGTAACTGATTTTTTTAGCAAGCATAAAATGGGGTAGGTGGGTCTCTACGACATTGACTTCTTTAGTCCTCCAAATTGCATTATTGCAGTTCAGCTCAGTGGACCTTACAGTCTTGATTGGACAGAAGCACAGTCCTTTCCCATTTGATTTATTTTTGTCTCTCAAAACAGCTTGACTCCTAGACCTCTTCTGCCTCTTGTAACTTTTCTTTCCTGCTTAGAGCAGTGTCCTGTGCTCCATAAAAGCGCTTCTGCTGTTTAAAGGTGCTGCAAGAATTTTTTTTGCCTTCTCCCACAAGCTGGAAGCTATTTTGAGCAGCATAAAGAAACTTGGCAGTGTTCGGCGCATTCCTTATTCAAGCTGAGCTGCAGAAGAATGAGGCAGAAATTGGAACAATTCACTGGTATTAAAAACACAGTTGCACCATAATAGACTAATACAGTGTTTGACTTCATCATAAGGGAACATTCCTACTGTACTTGGTACAGCCAAGTTGGATTGTGTGAAACTGCAAAAGAGACAGGGGTAGAAGACTTTGGCAATGGACAACAGCAGCTAAATAAGCAAGAGGAAAGGAGACGTAGAAATGGAATGTAAAACTAGATTTGTTTATGGTAATCTGACTAATCCACGCATTTCTACTAGTATGTTACTGCTGAGGGATGGCTAGCTATGAAATGGCAGCAGACAGAAAAGAATTTGGGGATTTTAGTGAATAACAAACTAAAAAAGAGTCAACATTGTGATACGGTCCCACAAAAGACCACAACGTGTTACGGTTGTATAAATGCAAGATTTCAAATGTCATATGATTGAACAGCGATGGTTCCACTCAGCTGTATATTAGTAAAAGCTGATTTTGGACGATGGTGTTCAAATCAGGATCCTGTTTCAGAAGTGGAGTTGCAAATTGGAAAAGATGAATAGGAGAGCAAGGAAGACTTTTTAAAAAGATCTAGGAGATAGGTCATGAGGAGAGGTTGTATGAATGGTGTGGTTGGAAACACATGTCTATAATTTCCTCACTTAAAAGATATCACAACGAAGTGAAGGAAAAATTATTCACAATATCTACTGGTAGGACAAGAAGCAGTGCCTGCAATGTACAAGTTTCATGTGTGCATGGATTTCCTAAGTTTGCTTTGATTGCAGCATAAATCAGTGCTTTTCCATAAGAGATGTATGCAGTCCTTGGGACTGGTTTTGTAGACCAAAGTCTGAACCCCCAAAAATTGCACTAGTCCCTTCATGCATGAGGCAGGGGCTTGAATAGGCTTATTCTGAAAGTTCTCCATGTATGGCACACCACTTTTGAAACCAAGGGGATTTTCAAAAACAGATTGTGATATGGCACATAAGCCTGCTTTTCTAAACAAAATTACAGCAGTTCCACTGGACAAATGCCTCTAAAGTAACAGTGGTAAAAACCCAGAGCATTCTACAAGTGAGTGCATGGGTTCAGTTTTGCAGGTGCAATATGGAGATAATACAAAAATCCTGAAAAGTGCACAGTAAGGACTACATTAAGGTAATTCATGTGAAGCCATTGGCACACTCAAAAGGCACTATACAAATGTGAAGTGGTGTCATTAAATCATGTTGTGTATTTACTCTCAGGTAAGTGTGCAATAGGATTACAGTTTTAATTTGCTGGTATTTTTCCCTTAAAATTAAGTGAAGGTGGTGGTCGTCATCTAGACTTGTGTGGTCACCCTGGGTGTTTATCACCCTGCTGATGGTCTACTTTAGGGGGTGTTAGTAGAGAACCAGGCGGTGGCAGCAAGACATCTCTGAAACACCACGCCACCCTTTGAAGTTTCAGTTCAAAGGCACAGAACTACATGCAATGCCACATTTTTTTATCATAGTTAATAGCTTTAATTACATTGTCATCTTTATTGTGTCCTGTCATAATTACAGGATTTCTTTAATAACCTCAGCCATAGAATTTGGAAGAGAGTGCTACCATATCCTTCAAACTTAGGTGGTTTCTTTAATTACATTTTCTTGAATTACCCAGCTTTTATGCCATTGTTTCCATAAATGCAGTGTATTTACACATGCCAATCACTGAATAAAAATATATCTCTTGTGCAAACACATTAACAATATAACACAAATTACAGTAATTGCATACAAAACCATCATCTATATCCAGACTGTACATCTTGTTTTTTAATTGATTTTGTATATTCTGGTGATCCAGCAGCAAAGGTTATGGATTTATTTGCTGTTTAAATTTTTCAGTGCAAGTGTTGTAATTTGGGTTTTATTGCTAGTAGTTGCTGCTTAGATGATTTCATCTATTATTTGCCTGTGTTTATGCATCTGTGGAAACCATACAACAAGGAAAAGGGAACAGGCAGTGAAATGTCAATTTCATACTGATTTTGTAAGTGAATTGTATAAAGCTCATAAGAGAAAAGCTACTTTTGAGTCAATGGTTATGTGGAGTAAAGGCTTAAATGGATTGGATTGAGTCAGTCAGTTAGAGTTAGCTTGGAATGATGCTTCTTCCCTCTGCTCGTGGAAAGGAAGGCACAACTACAAAGTCAAGGGACAATTAAATCTCAAAAGTATGAGATTTAAGAGAATAGAGAATATGAGAATAATTCATTTGAGAAACATGAGAATAATTCATTTGATCCAGTGTTGCTTAATCCATGTGACTATTCTTCAGGCAATTTTAAAAATCAATTTCAAGGGAATGATGAAACACTCACGTCCAAGTAAACAACACACATTCTTGACAACACCATTGCAGATATGTGTGAGCTGGCTAATTGCAGACATTGACTGACATTCACTTTACATAGTGGCACTTTTTCAAGATGCCATCACCACAGAGGTTGCCGCTAGCCAAAATCTGTAATGGCCCAGTTCACATGCTACCATATGCAAATATGAACCAGGCTGTCTTGGGGACAGCCAAAATGACTTATGTGGACAAGAATTATAATGTCTTAGCCAGCTCTTTGATGTAAAGAAAAATAAAAGCCAAATAGGTCAACATACAAGCCAAAATGCACAAGTGAAAGAAATCATAAAGAGTAGAAGGACCAGAAACAAGAGATTGTTATCATACAATGCCAGTTAAAGTGGCAATGCCCTATGCTTTTTTCCCCAAAGAATTCAAAGTACTAGTTGGGGACAACAAACTATTAAGAAAGAAAATAAAGAAAAAACTAAAAAAAATTAGCATGTTGCTTTAATTGTTTTTCAAAAAGTAGTGTACACCCAGGTTTGTTCCTGTTTCTACTGTTATCTTAAGGTAACTTTTGAATATCATGATGTCGCTGATATGTGAGTAGAATATAAAATAAAAATATAGTTCAGTGTGAAGAACAGGGTTGTTATTTAAAGATGGTCTTAAGTTGCACACAGTAATTTTCAGGGGAGGGTTTATGTCGTGTGGTAGTTCTTTTTTCCCCTTCTTGCAACTATAACACCATTGCATTCAAATTCTGTGATATGCAGAATAGAATGAGTCCCAAGAGTCTTCTACTTTTTGGGTCCAATCCTATCCAACTTTCAAGTGCTGAAGCAGCCCCAAGGTAAGGGGACAAATGTTCCCTTACATTGAGGAGGCCTCCATGACAGCCTCCTACAAGGAAGCTGTATACTTCCTAGTAGTGTAAGGGATGGGCAAATAGGAGCTTCTCTTGATTATTCTTCAGACTGTGGTTTCCATGTGAAAAACGAAGTTTGTCATATACAGATGTGCCCTCATCTGCGGGGGTTCTGATCCGCAACCCTCTGTGGATACTGAAATCTGTAATATGAAGGGATGCCCCCCAACCTCCTGAGCAAGGGGAGCTGTGCTCCCATCACCTCCAGAGGGTATTCTGAACCCCGCAGAGGCTGTCCATGTCCAACTGCGTGGGCCTCACTACTGGTACTATGAGCATAGAGCGAGGGTGGGGATCACAAAGTAATAGTGATTTTTTACACGTCCCAGTTCATTACCAATGCTAAATTTCTTCAAGAAGGAAAGACCCTGCTTCATATGTGGCCTTTCCTACCAGGCTATTCTCCCTCTGCAGTCAAATTAGGTCTTCCCAGCAGTCCTGTACAGCTCTAGTTCAGCTCTGTTGGCCCATGTGTGTTTGCACTGATGCAATGGGAAGTGTGCATCTCAAAGTCTGAAAAGCATTTTCCCTACAAGAGCAATTATGCAGTTGTATAAGTATTAAACTTTTTAAAAAGAAAATAAAGTCCCTCATAGTGTTACAGTACTGGTGTGTGGTACAGGTCCCACCTCCTTACCCGTGAATTCCCATGGTTTTAACCCATGGTTTTAACTAACAGTGGGTTCCAAACCCATGGGGTCTGGGTGGAAGCTGGATCTGTACCACAGATTCAACTGCATGCAAAGGGTTTAGGATGCTCTTACCAACGGATTTGATTATCTGCCAGTTTCAGCATCCATGGGGGTTCTGGGACCGGAACCCCTGTGGATGCTGAAGCATAACTGCACTTCACTTTTAAATCAGTGTAGGAAATCTTGTTGTAAGCTGGGGGAAGAGTATAAAGCAAAAGGACTGACTTGAAATATTATTTTTTTCTGTAATGGCTGACAATATCTTCCACAACTTAGTACATTGTTTTCTCTCGTAGCTAGAGAGAAATCAGTCAACTAGTCTCCATCTGTCTCCTTCTCTTTTACCATCCCATCTCCCTCATCTTGTCCTTCCTGCCCGTGTGGTGTTCCTGATGCTGGGGTAGAGGTATGAGTGCATTCCCTTTCTGGTGAGGCGATATCAGCATTTCCTTTGTCTCTAGTACTGACTGCAGCAGAGACAGACAGGAGAATGAGGACCAGTTCTCAGGAGTGAAGGGGGGGGGGCTCACATTTTTCCAGGTTGCTCTTGTTGGCCTTCAAAAGAGTTCAGCTGTTTCTGAGAGACTCACAGATAGTCCTGTAGGATTGGTAAGCTTAGTTCTTATATAGCTTACTTCTTACTTTAATAAGCTTACTTATTAAAATAAATGTCAGTAATTATGGAATTTTTTTAAAGACTGCTTATATTAAGTTTTAAAATTTTGTATGAGTCCCTGCTTGATTTATGGCAGCTCTTTCAATAACACAAAGAAACATAGTTTACAGCATGTTTGTTTAAACTGACGAGAGCCCTGATGCTTTAAAAATAATGGTGAGCTGTAGTCAACTCTTAAATAAAGCAAAACTTAACAAAAACATTTTTATGTATTAAAATGCAAGCAAAATAATAACTTAGCATTCATTCAGGTCATCTAGGAATCTAAGTGAAGTAGATTTTTGGCAGCCTCCTTAAGTCAACAGGGCTACCCACTCACAAGTATGTTCAGTAGGTGCAATGGAAGGAACTGTTCATTTAGCATCCATGTTTCTGTGAATGTGAATAGAAGCACAGTGTTTATGGATTAATTTTTATTTGAAGCCGTTATTCCTATATACCTTTTTAAGCTCATTGAACTGTACAGTATTTTTTGTTTGGCAAAATTTTTAACTGTTTTCATAGCTATGTTCATAAGAAGAGTTGTTCTTGTCAGTTTGAACAAAAATCTTTTGAGAGCATACCACCACCATTCCCTCTAGCAAGATACTCAACACTTTGGCTAGGTTGAGACATATATGCCAAACTGTGACTTTTCACTTTGAGAATGAGCCTTATTCTCATGTGTTCCACTCTTCCCTTGCATGATCAGATTCACTTACAGCTCAATCCCTATGCATGTCTAACCAGAAGTAAATTCCATTAAGTTCAATGGGACCTATTTCCAGATAAATGTATATAGGCAGTGGTTCCCAAACTGTGGGTTGGAACCCACTAGTGCAGTGGTTCTCACATATTTAGCACCAGAACCCACTTTTTAGAATGAGAATATGGAAGTGATGTCATGACCAGAAGTGACATCATCAAGCAGGAACATTTTTAACAATCCTAGGCTGCAATCCTACCCACACTTACCCAGGAGTAAGTCCCATTTACTATCATTGTTGAAAGAATATACATAGTAGCTTGTATATTTCCAAATGCAGTCACATACCAGTCTAATATATTAAAAATAAAATATTGAAATGAATGGGGACCCGCCTGAAATTGGCTCACAACCCACCTAGTGGGTCCCAGCCCACTAGGAAACACTGCACTAGTGGTTGCAGAAACACTGCACTAGTTTGAGAAACACTGCACTAGTGGTTGCATCCTGATTTTTGGTGAATCACCAAAGGGTGATGGAAAGATCTGATAACTAAATGCCTCAAGCCCTGAGTCTATTTAAAAATCAGATGCTGTAGCTGCTAATTATCCTGCAAAGAGCTCAATTCCTGCAGTTTGCAATCATGCATAAATATAGGGAGATAAATGTTTGAGAGTCTTTTTTCTGGTTATTATTACTTATAAATAAAATATTTCTTTCTAGAGCTCCTTTTTAAAATGTCTGATAATCCTAGGTGGGTCCTGATAGAGTGTCATTTTAAAAAGTGGGTCCCAGTGATAAAAAGTTTGGAAACTACTGGTATATAGAATTGTAACTTCAAATACTCTTTTTAGTGCAAGTCAGTTTGCTGTAACATATGAACTGGCATAAGTTTTGTTTGTGCCTTTCAAACTAGGACTGTAAACTATAGTTTGATGTTGGTTTATAATTCTTATTTGCAGACCAATTGAAAACCTGTGGTTTGCAGTAAAGAAATAACTGAATTGGAGCATATGAAGAGATGGTGAGGGGGATTGAAGCTTGCGAAACAACCTGGCTCATCTAATGGTTCCACATTTTTCACCAGTTTAGAAAGAGCCTTCACCTAGGCTACTTTGGTGCCATTTCAGGTAGTTTCACCTTGCTGATGTGATCAGCGGTTCCACTTGGGAACAGTTGTGACTTAAACCTCCTTCCTTTGTTAACTGAACCATTGCTCTTCTTTACAAGATATTTTGTTTATAAACTAAAATGAAGTTTGGATGAGATTTCTATTCTGTGATTTGTGGCTAGATTTGACTACTGCTTTCAAAATATGATTCTAGAAAGTATTTGTTTCGTTTCACAAATATTTTGAAAAAGTAGCAAGAGACTTGCTTATTCCTAAAATAATCCAATTAATATCAGTTAATTTAGTCTGCATTGTGAGTTGCTGCCTTGGACAAATATTTAAGAGAGATGGTGGTTTCTACCTCTTGGATCACATGAGGTTCAGAAAATGCTATGAATCTAAAATAGTGAAGAGCAAAGAAATTACTGATTTGTTACGGATAACTCCATGAAGTAAACTCTTTGTGGTATGTTGCATAATAGTATTATGTAATTCCTCATACTGGGGTAGCCATGCATTTTCTTGCTTGTCGATGAATTGTCATGAGAGCCTAAATGCTGGTAGCATTTTGCTTGTCTCCCAAGCAGTGGGCAAATGACAGCATGAACATTTGACAGTTATTGGCTGATGTCTGTTCAAAAAGAAAACTGGAAGCTTGCTCGTGCTAAAATTGCTTGCTTTACTGCTGCCCTCTAATACAAGCTGCCATGTCCTTGAACAATGAAACTGAATGGAACATTTTCTGTTCCATATTTAATTTGTGAGATAATATTGTGACTTGAACCTTCTGCCTAGATGCTGCCTTCCATTTTTTTTCCTATTGCAAATGGTAATTAGAGTTCATTTGGTTTTAGCTATACTAAATTACATATATAGTTATTTGCTCATACTAGGGAGTTAAATCTTTTTCTCTAAACTGAAGAATACAGCAATTGCAGCCTTTTCTATTAACTGAGTCTGAGTACTCGAAGTAAACCCTCTTTACATTCATGATGTAAGCACATATCCATTTCGTAGTTAGCCATTTGGACAGGGGAACCCTCCTCTGTTGTGGTATGAGCCTACTGCAGATGTGTAATGATTTTTGCTGCCTTGGGGAGGAAGAGCAAGTTTTCCCAGAGTTTCTCAAGGAAGTAGGGCTTTAATAATTTTCAAAGTTTCTAATCTCTTGGGAATTGGATATACCAAAAATCTCATGAAATTTGGATTGAAAGGTTAAGAACAAGGCAGTCTTCTAACAGTACAGGCGCATTTCACATTCAGGAAGGCAACATAACCCTTCCACTCAAATGTAGTTTGCTATTTTCATGTTTCATGTTGTTTCATGAACTTTGTTAGTTGATCATGTACAGGGGATGAAAAGAATGTACTAAAGCCTAAGGACAGCTTGATTGGCATGCTTTTGTCTCTCTCTCTCATGGTGCCTCTCATTTGTTGATTTGGTTCTTTTTGGCTGCTTTTTTTGGCATATGGTTTAGTTGGTTTTCTTTTATTGTTGCAACTGTAAAACTCAAATTAGAGATTAATCTAAACTCGTAACAACTCTGGGGAATACTTGATCTTTAGGAAATAATGCACAGGAGGGCCACAAAACAGGCTGAAACCATGTTGGAAAGATAAGACAGCTGCAGTACTTTGTCCTCCTGGAATTCCCATCTGAATCATGCCCATTCCCACACATTTTTTAATTGTGGGGTAATAACTTCCATGGACTTTCAATGGGAGTTTTTTTCCACTAAAAATAGTGCATGGGAAGGCCACAATTCATGGGATCAGGTTCATAACAGGGGCAATGTATGTTAACCCATGAACTGTTCTGTGGTTTCATCCTGTTTTTTGTTGCGTTCTCCTCCCCCTGTGCTATCTACTTTTAAAAAAAAACCACCCTAAGCAGCCAAGATCATATTGTTTGTTGAGATCCACATCTAGTTTGACCTCAGCTGGAAGAACCAGTGTAGATACATGTTCAACATAAAGGATACAGGGTAATAGACAAGATGTTTTGATTCTTAGGATGGGCAACATAGAGGATAAACGAACTCTTGCAAGGTTAGGAGAGATGTAAGCAGACTGCTATCTCTGGGTGTGAGAATGAGAATCTAAGAACTAAGTTCCATGAACATATGAAACTGCTTTATATGGAGTCAGACCATTGGTCCATCTTGCTCAATATTGTCTACAGCAGCGTTTCTTAACCAGTGGTATCTGTACCACCAGTAGTACTTGAGATGGTGACTGGTGGTATGCACACGTCCTCCAGACCTCCGCTGCCTGGCAGCAAGAGCAGCAACTCAATGTGACAAGCTGTGGTAGGGGGCTCGGCTCAGCTCAGCTTGACAGGCAGAGCTCCAGTGTGCACTTTTCTTGTGCTCAGAAAAGCCCTCCTGTCCACCTTGAGGCTCTTACTGGTGTTTGTTGCATTATGTCTGGCCTCCCAATGTGGAAGGAATTGGCAATGACACCATCGCCAGTTACTTCCAGTGGTTCTTCCAATATGTAGACTGTGTAAAGTGGTACAGTGGCAGTCAGACATTGAGAAATGCTACACAGACACACAGACACACACAGACACACACAGACACACAGACACACACACACACACACACACACACACACACACACAGAGTATTTAGGCCATTTGCCGTTTCTCAGTCACAGGTGCAGACCTTCTGAAATATCTTGTTCATTATAACTGTAAGCAAGAAAATTAGATATTCTCAATTATGGAAAGGAATGCTTGCTTTTGAAAAAAATGGCCATTGGCTTTTTATTAATTTATAATATCATGGAAATTATAGGGATACCTTTACTAACGTTAAAATATTGATCTGTTTGTTGATTTAAAATTAAATTGCTAGGTAAGTGTGATGAAGCTTAGTTTTTAAGGGTGACTTTTTCAGGTAAATATATTTAAGATCAGGTTGCTAGAGGTTAGTAATATATCCTGTTACTTTCTGCTGGAGGTCATGTTGCATAATTCCGGTGTCATTCCAGACTTGCATCAGAGTAATTTCACTGTCACCACAGTAAATTCTGATTTTTAGCTGGTCAGAGATGGAAATTAAGTTTATTCTCTGGCACATGCTAATGGAGCATGGGAATCTTGGTCCTGTTCTTATAGAATTAAATGTAAGAAAGTGAATCTTCAGGGTAGAATCTATGAAAAGTATAGTAGTGAAGTAATTCAAATACTGTACATGGATACAAAGACTGAAAAGATGCATTACTTTAGGTGTAAGTTCTGTTTCTCGGAAAGGAGGAAAAATATGAAACTGTGTGTGTGTGAGAGAGAGAGAGAGGGAGAGAGAGAGAGACGAATGTTCTAGGCATGAGTTTTGTGCAACAGATGAATAAAGGGAGTGGAAATGTGAAAGATTTTAAATTTTACTTTGACAAGCTATGGCACCTTCTGTAGAGAAAGCTTTGAAATTTTATTTGAAAGAGGTTAATACTTTTGCAGTGCTTTTTAGAACTACACGGCAACCAATTGTCTTTTCTGTCTTACAACCTGACTAGAAGGGTTTTTTAATATAGGAGGGTGTGTGTGTGTGCACCCACCCTTGTTCATATTTTGAACAACCTTCTCTGATGTTCTCTCTAGTCCAGTTCTGTGACTTGCTGTGCAGTCACTTGCCAATTGTGTGTCTATTTACTTTGGGACTGAACTTTGAGGAGTTTTGCAGCCTCAACTGGCCCCCCTTTTGGCAACTGGCAACCAACCTTTATATTTTTCAGCCATGGAGCACCTCCCCACCTAAAAAAAAAAAATTATTCCTCATAGGGATTTGAACCCCTAGCCTCTGGCTCCACAGACCAGCACTTTAGCAATTGAGCCATAAGAGCTCTTAGGCTCAAAGTGTTTGGAACTCATACTTGAGGCGCTGATGGCCACCAGCTGGGCTCAAGACCTAGTTCAGGGGTGTCAAACACAAAGCCTGCAGACTGGATACAGCCCACAGAAGCTCTTTATCCTGCCCATGTGAAAATTGGGCTCTTCTTGTGCCACACTTTCAGCAGCACTGTTCTGCTGAGGCTCTGGGAGGGAGAGACAGAAGGAGGCCTCAGAAGGCAAGGAACGCTAGAAGGCAAGGAACAGACCAGAGGGATGAGGGAGAGGTATGCCGTCGAGGTGCTAGGAGATCCAAATGATCACGCAGGCCACCCTTTAAGCAATAGCACTCCTGCCAAGGTGTCCCTTCCCAGAGCAACTCTCAGCTGCGAAGTGATGTCTCAGCAGTAGTGCTGCAGCTGAAAGGGCAGCCTATGTAATAATTGGGTTCTCTCAGTGTAGTAGTTGGACTCTCCCATGTCTTGAAAATATGTTCAAGATATGTGTTTTTTCCCCCTCTGTCATTTGAAGTTAACGAGTCTGTTTAATAATGTCATTTCTGGCCCTCCTCAGTTGCCATGAATGCTGTTCAGTTCGTTGTATGCAATGGGTTTGATACCCTGGACTAGTGGAATTTCACAAAAATATTATATGGCCAGTAGGTTTATACAGGAAGAATCTTCAGAAAAAGAAAGCCTTCTTTCACTGACAGATGTTATTAGCAGCAGTGGATGTTTTGCTTTCAATGTTTTCAGTAACAGAATACATAATGACCCACTTCAGCACTCTTTTCGGATACACAAAGTAGACTTAACAAGCTACTTGAGGATATTTGCTGTAGTGTAGAATTACCTGATGGTTATAGAAGAATTTCTTATCCAATAGACATGTGTGCAGAGCATGAATGTTGAAGCCATTTGCCTGTCTTTGTATTATCAGAATGATTTATTGTTGTCATCAAGTGTAGATACTCTGGGAAGGGTCAAGCACAGGGGTTGGGTGGAATAGCACAGTACCCAGCTTCCTGCTGAGCCTCATGCTGCTTGTTGGCCAAGGTCCTTTGAAACATTTTTCCTAGGAAGCACATGAGCACTCTTGCTGATGACATCATTGCACCTGTTGTAGAAGTCTCAGAGTTTGGCACTCCCGGTGGCGTAGCTGGAGGGGGGGGCGGAACACTCAGCCTGGCAGGGAGGTGGGCAAGGAGCCCCTCCCTTCGGAGCCATTCTAACTGTAGCTGTGTACAAAACTACCACTGTATCCTAGCACCAACAGGAAGGTAGCTAGTAGGTAGCTTGCCTGTGGGGCTGCAGGGTTCCTTCTCCCAGTTCTCAATGCAGCAGTTCTTCTAGGCACAGCAGTGCCCCCTCAGGACTCCACCACTCAGCAGTCTCCACTCAGTTAGTTTGCCAGGCAGTCAGTCCATTAGTCAGTTAATTAGTCGTGAGTCAATCCACCAGTTTCTTGTCCATCTGCCTGTCCATCAGTTCGTTAGTTCATTTGCCAGTCCATTGGTCCGTCAGCCAGATAATCAGTCAGTTTTAGTCCTCTCTCCTTCCTTCCTCCAAGCTCTCCTCCTTCTACTACCCACAAACTCTTCCTGTTCCAGGTGTTGCTTATATCCTGTAATGACCTGGCTGCCTCTAGTGGCTGCACACCCACAGTGGGTGTAGCACACCCACTGCTAAAAGCCTAGGTTTTAACACCATGCCTCCTGGGCCTATCTGGGCAAGGGGCCGCTGTTGACACCACATCCTATCTCCTCTAGGGATCTTGTGCATTTCCATTACAATTATTTTCTTCACCAAGTTCAATTTTTGCATATTGTGTACCTGTTCGTGGTAAAAATAATGCCTGCAAGGTTAATTCTAATGTGATAATAATGTATCTAAGCATAGCTGTCCCTTGAAGGGTGCAGGCAGGGTGTGGGCCCAGGGCAATCTGTGCAGGTGCCCCCTTATTATGTCCATATACTCATGAAAGCTGGGGACCAGGATAGATGCCCCATTTGCCCTACCTATGGGACAAGTCTGTGTCTAAGTAGGTTTTGTTCTTGACTGATTTAGTGAAATCCCTAGAAGGAAGACCAGATTATATATGGTTTATTTCATTTCTGTGTCATTGAAGAGAGTTTAAAAAAATGAAATGAAATGTCTTCTTTACAGTATATGTATAATGTAGTATTTTATTTTGGTGTTTCAATATAAAAATTTCAGTTCTAGCACTGAATGGCATTGGTATTAAGAAACCCAATGAATTTCAACCATGTATTAGCAAACTGATGGATTCAAGTTGTGAATATTTCTAGTTTAGTCTTGACAATTCTGTCAAGGCAAATTTGAACTTTGTCAGTACTTGTCATCACTTTAAAAGACATGCCCAGAACCTTTGCTGTTTTGGTGATTTCAGCTGCAGTCAGATACATGACCAAAATATCCCATGGCAATTTGCAGTCTATTATATTCACTCCAAGTGAGGTCTTATTATACATTGTATAGCAGCCATAGATTGGGTTTCTAAGACTAAAATCTTGTGTACTTTTACCAGGAGGTAAAAGTTAAGTCCTGTTAAGTTTGGGAGGAATTACTTCCACATAAATGTGTCCAGGATCATGCTGGAAATCTAAGCACATTTATACTGAAGCAGGTTGAAATCAGTGATACATCACTAACAATGTGTTTAAGACTTGGGTACAAATTCTGAGTGTGCTCCTGTGGAAAAATTGATCTGTATGATCCTGACTAACCTTGGACAAGTTTTATTTGTAGTACTTTCTCTCCATTTGAAAGTAATGGAAATGAGCTATTTGTGCAATCCTATGCATGTCTTCTGACTAACCAAGTAAGCCCTGCTGAGTTTAATGGGGCCTAAGGCTACAATCCTGTTAACCAGTGTTTCTCAAACTGTGGGTCAGTACCTCCTAGGTGGGTTGTGAACCAATTTCAAGTCAGTCCCCATTCATTTCAATATTTTATTTTTAATATATTAGTCTTGATGCTACCTTGGTATGTGATTGCATTTGGGGAAATGATACAGACCTGTACTTTTAACAGGCTACTATGTATATGCTTTTAACAAAGATAGTACTTAGTCCTGGGTAAGTGTGGGTAGGATTGCAGCCTAGGATTGGGCAGGAGGTCTGGTCTAGAGAGTAGAGCTTCCGTTTGCCTGAAGATAACATCCGAAGGTCGCCAGTTCGAGGCCACCGGCACCATGAACGGCGAGACCTTGAAGCAGCTGACAAGCCTAGCCGAGTTATGCCAAGTTATTCCACCTGCTCTTTGGCAGCTGTCAGCCTGTGTGGGAGGAAAATGGAGGCCAGAATGCGATACCAGATCATAAAAGATCCATCTGAAATGTTGTGGCTCTTGAAAGACAGAACCTTCTTCAATTGTAAAAATCCCTATTGGGATTTAGTATTGCCTGCCTATGTAAACTGCCTTGAATTAAAGTCTGAGAAGAAATCTGACGACCAAGAAAGGCGGTATATAAATACCTGTATTATTATTATTATTATTAGGATTGTGAAAAATTTTCCTGCTTGATGATGTTTCTTCCAGTAATGACATCACTTCTGGTGGGTCCTGGCAAATTCTCATTCTAAAAAGTGGATCCCGCTGATAAAAGTTTGAGAACCAATGCTGTAAACACTTAGTTAAGAATACATCTCATTGAACTTAGTGGGGCTAACTTATGAGTAGACACATAAGGATTGTGATATTGTTTTCTGTGAGTAATATGAAATAATTTCTCAAAGTATTGTGAGTTTGTGACAGCAGACTGCCAAAATATGTGCACATGTTTCAGTAACAAACTAAGGGCTCAATCCTAGAAAGGACTTTGGCCAGTGCAGGTACCTTGTGCCGGCCTGGGAGGGTCACAAACGTGCCCTAAAGCACATTTGCACTTCCTTGAGAGGAAGCTGGGCCAGCGCTCCGATAAGCGCTGGCCTTCGGAGGCTGATATAAACCTCTGCACCAGCTTCCCCTCGGATGCTTGTGTCAGTCTGGCTGGACCAATGCAAGTGGAAAAGGTAGGCAGGAGGGAGGCATTCCTGGGTGGGGGGAGTTGAGGTGGTGGGCGTCCCCGGGGGTGGATGGGTGGGGAAAAGGAGGCTGGGCTGGAATCTGGCAGTTATGCTGGATGCCAACCCCCTGTCATGAATATGTACAGTTTAGGCCTAGTAACAGGTAAAGCCTGAACCAAGCTAAAACAGTAACACAGAAGTGGCTTGCAGTCCTAGCTGCTAAGAATTTACAACTCAATGGAAGGTGATATGTAGCACCTAGGCAGCCAGAAAGACGCCCATCAAGGATGGAATGCAGCTGTAGATCTCCGGGGTGGGGGGGGGAAGAGCTGAGAGGAGAGCATCCAGCCCCACTTCCGTAGGACAGGGTCTTTGTTCCTTGTCTCTTGGTGAGATAGGTGGTGGGTGCACATCCTGCCCCGCCAGGACTATGTGGCCCATAGGTAACTGGGCCTGAGGATCTACAAAAGAAGCTGGCCCAGGTGAGATTCAGAGAATAATAGAGTTAGCCAGTTAGCTTTATTATTTTATGCTGATATGTTTCCTAGAAGTTTTTATGCCTCTAGCATTTGCTGCCTTTTGTAACTTTTTGTAACCCTATGTACTTAATAAAGTAAAAATCTTTTTACCATGTTGGTTCATTGTCTGTTGGGGACAAAGGTTCAGAATCCTGCCTAGCTGTTCAGCAAGCTACCAAAAATCCTCATGGTGGACTAGTAACTTGAGGACTGAGACTTTAAGTAAAGAAAGTGCTCAGTGCCTACAAGGGATATAGTTAAGCCTAGAGGGTCTTGGTGTCCCTGGACTGAGGCACTGGCTCTTACAGGGTGGTGGCAGTACTACCGAACAGGGATCTTTGAGGGCTCTAGGGTTCAGAACCAATAACTCTGAGCACTCAAAACCCTGGGAGTGTGAGACCAAGTATACGACACTCCCGTTCCCAGGGAGAACGGAGCAGCTTCAAGCCATTCCGCTCTCCTTGGACTTGTGCCACCTCCAGAGGTGGCGCAAGTCTGAGGAGGCCCATAGGGGCTAGCAGCCCTTTAGTTTCCCCTTACCTCTGGCTAAGCCGCTTCTGGTCACTATCCTGTGCTGGATGCAGCACAAGCCTCTTGGCTTGCCTGTTCCAGCACAGAATAGGATTGCACCCTAGGTTGGGAGATGAGCTTCTTACTGGGCAGCAGGGTGTTTAATTGATATTCTACTAGAGCTGTACAAGAATGGTGCAATCTTATTGTCCCTGTGATGCCCCAATAAAAAGTGAGCAAATACCAACCTATATAAATATGAATAGATCTCTGTTTCATCTCCTTTTTTGTGTCTACTATCTCTTTTTCCTCTAGAAATGTCATATTAGTAAGACATCAAAACCAGGGAGGGTAGATTGGAGAGAGTCCTTATTGTATTGGGAAATGGGGTTTGGAAAGAGCTTCTGCAATGGGGAAAGAAAATGGAGAAAGCGAAAGATCTTGAAAATAAGAGATTGAATGCATGGGAGAGTCAAAGGAGTAAAGTTATGAGAAACTGAAGACAGAAAAAATCCTAGCGGTTGAGGTTGTGGTGAGAGGGATGAAAAGTGAGAGAATTTGCAGTGATGCGTACAAAAATGGTGAATTAATAAGCAGGGGGAAAGAAAGGGGGATTTTTTTTCCTTTTTAATAAGCCCAGTATGTTTAATTTGCATGTTGGAAACCAGGTTCAAATTCTATCAGCCATGAGCCTCACTTGATGCTTTTGGAAAGATTCCTGTTCCTCCACTTAAATTTATCTCTCAGGGTTGATACAAAAATAAATGTTTTATGAATTCTTTGATACTATAGATATTTTAAACAATAATTATTAGCAAGTCCCCAATCTTGAACTTTTGTGACAGTTATGTCTGATAGAAATGGAGGAATACTAGAAAACTGTTTGTTTTGATCCTTCAACTATATCTCAGACATTTAGACACGTTTTCTTTATCACAGAAGATAGCATGGCAAAAAAAATTAAAAAATTGAAGGTGTTTGTAGGAATAAGCTTATGAATATTACAAAAAAGTGTGATATGCATTATTTAAATGCTGTCATAAGTTATTCAATAATTATAGCCTAAGTTGAGTTGATGATGCTGTTCATAGACTGCAGTCCAGTTCATACATAAATTGTTTCTAGTTACACTGAAATCCTGAAATTTACAGGAGTTCTGCAGACTGTTTGCCTTGAATTCACAGATTTTAGCTATTTGCACAAATACAGTATTTTCAAAGAAGTGCATATATCGGAATTAAAATTGAATAACAAGTAGCCCAATTTAATGTTACAGATTGGATCTTGCAGCAGTAGATATAATAATCCGCTACTATAAATCCTGTTACAGCAGTGGAAAAGGTGTGCACTCACCAGCGGACCCTGGATGCACACCAAAGCAGGTATAGTGGTGGCGGGTGGTGCTAGTTTGGGGGAGGATTGGGGCGGGAGGGGGAGGATCTTGATGCAAGCAGTGCATGTCAAAATCCTATGACCCCTTTCCAGCCTTGATCCACTACCTGACTCTCCTTGGATTTATGACAGCAGAAGAGTTAGTGTAGGGCCAAGGAGAACCATTGATGGCTGGAGAGCCTAAGGAGAGATAGGTAAAAAAATACTTTGTTCTAAGTAAAAAATGCAGCAGCCTAGGTGGTAAAAATGGTAGGTCAGAAATGCTGGCATTGTGGCTGCATAGCATAATCTAGTGGGGAATAGGATTGCCTCCCTAATTTTATTTTTTTTTTGGTTAAACATTTTTAATACTAATATAATTAACAGGCACTATTTTTAATGCACTCAGGCTTCAGTTTGCTGCACAATAGAGCAGTTTGCAAGCACGCTCTGAAATATACTCATTAATTGGTAAAATGATTAGCTGTCATGTGACTAGCTTTCATGGCGATGTTACTTACCTTGTGCCATGCAGAGATCCATTTCAGATGAATGGTTAAGTTTACAATTAAGCAACATTGTAATGTGCAGCCAGGTAAACTGCTTACTGCCAAACTTTGTGCACCTTTTGCTGCTGTAGAACCTGCACAAATAATAGCACCAGTGGAATGACTTACCTGATCAAATATTACTGATGAAGATAAGAATATCAGGAATAAAGAATTCTTTTGGCTGACTAGAAAACTGCCTTTCTTCCCATACCAACTTTTTGGATGCTCTTGTCCCTGTGAGGCTAGGATTTCATTGGTGGAATGGGTTGAAGGGCATTTTAATGGGAATGTAATCTTTGCTAATATGGTATAGAAGTTCACATTACTATTTTTTTTTCTTGTCCACGTCCAACACTGTTGGTGAGAGTTCAGGTTCTAAGTATATATACAAAACATTCAAACATATGCCACAAAATGTCACATAATTTCTCTTCCTGTGCTCTGGTTGCAATTTGGTGTCATTTATAGGAGATGTAGTATTTTTCAGTGTCTCTCATGTGTGCTACAATGACTAGGTGTATTGTGCTCTGAAATGGATGAGTGCTTGTCGATAGTGCTTGTTGTTCACATAAGTAAGGTACCTATGGTGATTGGTTCATATTTTGAATTGCCTTGAGTTCTCCATTTATTTAAAGGGAAAGGTGGGATATAAATCACTTAAGTAAATAAATATTTGTTTGCTCCAAATCCACCATTCCTACTTACACTGGGAGGAAAACTCAGGCCCATTTTCTGTTCACTACCTATTTCTTTTTTGAGCACTTTCTGCTTGCAGTTCGGAAATCCACCCATGCTTTTCATTTGTTCAGAGATGAAATAGAAGCAAGTTAAGAGCATCTAATTAAACAGAAGCTCCTGATTTTTTCATGTGAACTGTTAGGTACTTCTGTAATGTTTGTGCTTTTTTTTTTTTCTACTGACACAAATGATTTAAGAATGGCAATGCTTTCTCTTTCTTTAGGAAGCTTGAGTTCTGGAAACTCAGGCGGGTACATAAAAAATTTTTCTCCAATGCTTTGCTTTCAATCATCATTTCATCCTTCTCTGGTTGACAGCCCTAGTGTACCTGAGGGGGAGGGCAAGGGTGCAGGGTCCCGAGTGGCCCCCTCGCAGGCACTCGGACATGCGGAGCACTGCTCCAAGTGTACCAGAAGTAGTTGCAGTGATTAGTTCCAGGTCAGGTTGTGAACGGCATTGTAAGACACAGCACCAGGCAGCAGACAAGCCAGGTATACCACTGGTAGACAGATCTCTTGGGAAGGGTAGTAGTGAACTTTTATTTTACAAAAATAGTACAGGATGATATTAAACCAGTTTAAGGGGAGATCTCTTTCCTCCTTACTTTCACTCCTCTCTCTGGGAAGATTCCAGCATTGTGGTCAGACAATGGAAGCTACTTGAAATGCCATGTATGGATTGTAACATTTGAAAGCTGCTCACTGTGTAGACTGTACCATCACATATGAACTCTCAATGGTCACTAGGAAAATGCAGCTCTTGTGTTGCTCCAGTGTATTGATTCATGGTGAGCTGTTGTAGACAAAAGTTGATGAACATTTGTAAGATGGACCATAGTAAATTCTAGAAGAATTAAAATAAGTTGTGTATACTTTCGTGTTTGTATAGGGTGCAAGGTACAGCGATCCAAAGTGCTGCATAAAGCATTTTCTAGCAGATGGATATGTATTTTTATCTTGAAGAAACAACAATATATATTTGCATTATTGTAATAAACAGTTTCCATAAGCATTGTAAGAGCTGAAACCATTTGATAAACAATGAGAAAATTTTTAACAAGAGTAAATGGACTTAAACTTCTTATCCATAAATGAAGCATCCACAATTAACAAATTACAAATTATATAATAGACCGTATATAACAAACATATAACAAATTATATAATAGACTGTAATTTGTATTCTGAAGCAGATATCACGGCTGTATCCATTAATTCTGTAACTAAGCCTGATGTGTAATAATAATAATAGAAAATGCACTGTTATGCCTTTCTCTTTACTTTACCTGCTTCAGATTACTCCCTCTTTGATCTAGGCCAGCCAACTTATTTATACAATGAACTTCATTTGAATGCTAAAACTATGGAATTAGAACTTCCTCCGTTTCTAGCCTCATTCCAGTTCATTCCCAGGGAGGCTGGTTCTTTTGCCATAAGGTTAGCAATAAGAAAAAAAACATGCTTCTCAGAAATATTCAAATTATTATTATTTTCTTTAAAATAGTTTCGATCATGATTCTGTGAGCGGTGTTTATTCTGGCAGAAGGCTTGAGCGCTAGATTTCAGCACAACAGAATTCAAGTTATCTATGATTTTATCTATTTGCATTTTCTCTGTGTGGAACAAGTGACAAGCAGTGCAGGCAGTGAAGAGGCTCAGGGTGTGTGGGTGCATCCCTTACCAGTCTGCCACCTTCCATCAATCCATTGTTTGAGATGCCTTTGTCACCTCTCCTCATCAGGGGTTCACCCTGACATAATATGATGGTTGGATAGTTTGAGAGAGGTTTTTCAGAAGAAATTGGTCCTGAGGAGTAGTTTGGAGAGGGAAGCGGGCTTTAAGGGAAGCTGTTTCATCTGTAATGTGTAGCATGGCAGAAGATGTAGAGCTAAGGAGAAGGCCAATGGAATGTGTGAGAATGGAAAATGATGTTTCATCACTAGCTTAAAAGAATTCTTTAGGTATTGTGCTTGTATACTGAATGCTCAGTGCAGTTAATTTTACCATCTTGACTAAAAAATTGTTGCTGTTTGGCAGTTTGCTGGATTTTAACATCTTGCTCCATTTTTACAGAGGCAGGTATGTGTGTGGTGTTCCTCTAGGCTAAATGTAATACAGATGCTTCCCATTGATGACTCATAAATAAGAGATCTGATTTTGAGCATTAGAGTTTAAACCTTGCAACTGAAATGCTTTATGATGCCTGTTCTATGATGTCTCGTGGAAATGGTGCCCTGTCATCGATGATGTACACAACCCACGTCATTTGGGTCAGAGAACTGCCTACTGGTTCAGATTGTGTCTGAGATGGATGGAGCTTGTTAATTCATTATCCTAGTCTGTGACCTTGACTGGTGCGTTGGCTGGATCTAGGAATAGGCTCAGAGAATATTGTTTTCTCAGAGAAGGGAATGAAAAGTTAGCCGGAAATATGAACACTTGTATAGAACCATGTTTTGTACTAAGCTGTATACGTTATCCTCAGAAAACTGCATGGCAAGTTACAAGTTCTGTCTGTTAAGCTGAGTGCACAGTGTAGAATTGTACATGGCTGAACACTTGCAAACTTGCAGGGCAGGACCTTGATTGTACCTTGTTGGGCAGATTTTTGAATGTTGTAACACAGAATGCCTTAAATTATTAGGAGAATGTTAAACTGCTGGATATTATGTGATTTGGAAACCAAATGGTCTGTGGTAACTGCAGAAGTTAGAATGAGTGCTGTCTTGGAAGTGTGATTTTTAAGTTGTTTTATTTGTTATGGTTTTTAATGGTCCATCATGATTTATATTTTAAAGTGTTAACTGCCGTGTGAGCCTTTTTGGTTAAGAGGTGGGATATAAATGTAGTAAATAAATAGGAGTCTTTCTGAGGAGGAAAAGCAAGCTGTATATCTGGCAAGGTTATGAAACAGGAATGGCCTAGCACCCTTTCCTGAACCAACTATATCTCTATTCGATAGCAGATGGATGATAATCTGGGGCCTATTAAAACCAGGTGGGTTTTCTGTTGATGTCTGTTGTCAGGGAACGTGACATCAAACAATCTCAAAAAAGTATAATGCAAAGTTGTGCTTCTCTCCCACCCTTCCGTTGGTTCTTACAGCCTATCATGTCAAAAATTTATTCAAGAACAGAAGTATATGAACAGTGCCAGGGCGGTATGGTGCCTACCATTCCTGGTCTACTTTTGGCTTTTGGGATTGTGTGCTAAACCTCATAACAGTTATGTTGCTAAAATGTATCATTGTCTGGCCTGGAATATGAGTTTGTCTAAAGCACAATGCTACTCAGGTGAATTGAGTTTTATCTCCCTGAGAAGGGTATTTTTTTCAGCTTGGAATGTAAAATGAAGATTTGTGCATGCGCTTTCTAAGCAGCCATTTAGGGCTACTTTATAGAAACATGTGCAATGTTCAGTGATGGTGAGCATTTCATTGACCAGCTAAGCTAACTGCACAAAAAAATGGGAAGTCTCTCTCTGCTTGGCTGATTGGCTCAGGGTTTAAACAATACCCTTGTTTCCAGTGCTTGGAAGCTTCCCTGGACTTGGCTGAAGGCAAAAAAAATCACCTTTTGGGGTTTTTTGCACAGCTCTAACTGTGATTAGCCTCCAAAAGTTGGACAGAAAATATGTGAAATTTTGAGTGGCATTTGATATCAGTAAAACAAGACAATACAAGATGCAGTCAACATTATGAGCTGGAAGAGAATTCTTAAACTGTAATTTTTTAAAAAAGAAGTCTCTAAGATAACATGTAAACTGTAACTTAATTCTGAATTGACCTGAGGGGAGTTCATCCATAGCTACTTCCAACTTCTCTTTGTTGAAGTTCAACTTTGTTGAAGTTCCAACAACTCTTTGAAGAATTTTCCTCATGTAGATGAACCAGAAACAAGTCTACAGATTTGGGTTAAGAAGGAGCACATTTTGGAAACTTGTGGGAGGAAATCATCATGAGAAGATATAAGTATTCGCAGCTAAATATACTTGAAAATGTGATGCTAACATAAGGATCTGGCGAGGTAAAACTGAAGGGGCTACAGTGACAGGTATGCTTATGAAAGATGGAGAGCTGCTTTTTTAAAAAGTGACTTACAAAGAAATGAAGAACAAAGTCCTATGCATGATTACTCAGAAGCCAGTACAGTTGGACCTTGGTATCCGGGGGGAGGGAATCTGTTCCTGGACACCCCCGCGGATACCAAAACCCACAGATAAACAAATCTGCAAGTTCAGTCCATGAGACCTTCTCTGGCCACTGTCTGGTGGTGTTCTGAGGCCCGCAGAGGCCTCTACAGGCTCAGAAAGGCCTCCAGAGGTGCCAGAAAGGCAATTCTGGGTTTTTGTAAAAATGGGAAGTACCTTTCTGGCACCTCTGGAGGCTTTTCTGAGGGACGCAACCTCTGGAGGCCTTAGAAAGGCTCCCAGATAAGACTGGAGAGCATCTCTGATAGTGTCTGGGAGCTCAGGTCTGGCTTCCACCATGGGTTCAGAACTCACAGTTAGTTAAAACCATGGGTCCCAAATGTAAGACCTGTACCAAAAGGGCCCAAAATGTTGAAAAATGCAGAAAACACCACCAAACAGCCACTAGAAAAGACAGTGTACTGCTGTGAAGAGGGTCAGTTACTCTACCCTGCTGAATATAAGAGGAGCACCACTTGAAAATTGCCTCTTTGCCCACTTAGCAGAGTAAACCTTTTTGTAATTTTCATATATTTCTTATGTAGGTTGAGCCTACTTATCCTTATCTACCAATTTGGCCCAACATGAAACCTCAGAAAGTGACTGGAGCTGTTCTCTGGTCGCTTCCGGAGGCTCTTCTGCATCCTGTAGAGGTTACGCATGGCCTTTTCAGGCCTCTGAATCACCTCCGGAGGTCTGTAAAGGGCACTTCAGTTTTTGACTGAAAATTGGATGCCCTTTTAGGACCTTCAGTGGCCATTCTGAGGTCTGTAAAGGCCATGTGCAAGGCTGCAGTCACCTTCGGAGATCAGGTGGGCTCCGAAAACAGCAGATTTTGTTATCCGTGGTTTTTCATATCTGCGGGAGGTCTGGCACCAGAACCTCCAAGGATAACATGCTTCACCTGTATAAGAATATGAGCATTACATAAGAATGCTTATATACTACCTTAGCAATATACCTTATACTAGCTCAGCCGTAAAGCCATTTACTGCTCTTTGCACTTGCTTGAATCGATCAGACCTGACCACGGTGGTCTATGCCTTAGTGACTTCAAGACTGGATTACTGTAATGTACTCGACATGGGGCTGCCCTTGGAGCTGCAATGGTTCAGAAGCTGCAATTAATGCAGAATGTGGCTGCCCAGGTGGTTACTAGAGCTTGGTGGTTTTATTCTGTTGGACTGCTGCTTCAGCGACTGTGCTAGCTACCCATTCGTTTCCAGGGCCAATTCAAGGTCCTGGCATTGACCTTTAAAGTTCTTCATGGTTTGGGTCCAAGGACTGCCTTCTCCCATACATTCCAGCCCACTCTCTTAGGTCATCTGAGGAGACTTTCTGCAAGTGCCACCTTTATCCCAAGTTAGAGAGATGGCAGCACGAGGGTGAGCCTTCTCTATAGTAGTACATCAGTTATAGAATTCCGTTTCAGAGAAATTAAGAACTACCCCCTCCCTCAGAGGGCACAAAACATTCCTGTTTTGTCTGGCATTTGAGTGATGCTTTGTCTGTCCTCTCATGTCTGTGTCTCTGTAATAATGCTGTGGTCTAAGTAGTTCCCCCCTTGTTCTTATTATGACTTTTTTATTGTTCTACTTATTGTACATTTTAATGCCCTATTTGGAAGATGCTTTGGGCATTTGCTTTGGCATGGGAAAGTTGGGATATAAATCTTAGTAATAATATATATTTTCCTGTCATTACTTCGAGATGAGAATTTCATATAGTTTAAATGAATTAGGTGGCATAATTAATGAATATCTGGCTACCTAAAATATCCTCTGAACATTGTTTCATCCTATTTGGGTTTTTTCTGAATATAAAATATGATTGCCTTTCAATTGTATTTAATATTGTGACTGCAGATGTGCAAGGCTGTGCTGTTCTCCAATTCTTTACATTAGCTGTGTTGGTTTTTGCTAATTATATTAGACAAGATGTAGAGAGTTGAGCTGATAATTACTCATTTGAGCTTAAATGAAATACAGAAATTTTGGAACAAGTTTGATCAGGTTTAAGTTTAATAGTTAGAACTTGAAAGCAAACATTCCAAACTTATTTATCATCAAGAGGCTTGAAATGTGGCTTGTATGCAGAACATCTGGTCTGAGAAGGATAATAATAACCCATATAATCAGTTTTTTAAATACTGATTATCTAATTTTATGAACTTTCTAAAAACAAAAATCAGTTCTTCTAAATTAATATTCTGTACAAATATTACTTCAGCCAACTTGGAAGGGCTAAACATGGTCTAATGGCATGTTAGTCAAGGTTGATGGTTTGAAACTGCTGTTTGCATTGTTAAGTTCATAAGATTATTTCCATTAAGTCAATGCTGATGATGAATTGCAGAAAACTACAGTATGAAACTTGACCCATTTTTTAGAATACGTTGAACAGATTTTATCCATTGTATTTAAAGAAATTAATTATAAGCGTAATTGAAATCAGTGCAACAACCTAGTCAGGGTTCCTAACCCTAGTTCCAGTAATTTCAGTGGAATTTCCAAAGTTATATCCAAAGAAATTTAATTATGATCAACTCAATAATCCAAATAATGTTAAACAAGTTACAATAATATATACAGGTGGGTATCTGCGGGGGATCCGTTCTTGGACCCCCACACGAATGCCAAAATTTGTGGATAACCAAATTAGCAGTTGGCCCCTTTAAACCCTATGAAGGAGACTAGCTCCAGTTGCCTCCAGTGGGCTTTCTAAAGCCAGCAGAGGCAGAGCACATCCACCCACTCCACTGCGGGCTTCTGAATGGCCGTTTGTGGCAAAAAAAAAATGTGACTTCCGGTTTCCTGAGAGAAACTAGAAGTAATGTTTTTTGGCCATATAAGGCATTCTGAGGCCCAGGGGAGTCCCTGGAGGGGCTCAATCTGCCTCTGGATGGCTCTGGTGGGGCCAAGTCTGGCTCCACATGAGTTCAGAGATGCAGAATATGGAATCCCCACCTGTACTTTTTGTCCACTGTTTTAATCTTATCTCAAATTATTTTTCTTTGGCGGAATCACTGTAGGTTGATAATTATCTTGTATTGGTCTTACATGTTTTGGAAGCTATTTCATATCGCTTCACATGGCAGCCGTTATTGTGTAACATGATCTGGTTAGCACAAGACAGATCCAGTGTGGAATGTAGTTAGTGTCAGACTGTGATTGGAGAGACAAGGAATCAAATCCCCACTGAGCCAGGAAGCTTACTGGGTGGCCCCTGAACCTGTCTCAGTCTATCCATGTTGTTCTTGGCAAAATGAAAATATAATCTAATAAATGTGAATTGGGCAATTTTCACTATACCAATTCAAATGGCCATAAAGAAAAAGAAGTTTACCAAATAATAAGAATTGTCATATGGACATTTAGTTATTTGATTTTATCTGTAAACCACTTTGTGAACATTTTTTAAAAAGTGGCCCATAAATGTTCTTAAAAATAATAATTTTTGTAAGTTGTTTTCATTTAACACTTTATAATGTATAATGAGACTCGCTTCTAGTGGATGTCAGATTTTATTTGGGGCAGTAAGAAGCAGACCTGTATTTGTTCTGGTTAAAGGACAAGTCTTGAGTTGGGAAGGCGAAAACGTTGAGTTATATAACTATTCTTCTATAGAATCATTCTGGGTAAAATATGAGGCCCAAATGTTCTTGAGACACAAGAGTGTCAACAGACACTCTCAAAGTAGAGGTGATCCAGTTAACATGTACTTGGATTTTCAAAATACTTTTGACAAACTCCTTCACCAAAGATTGTTGAGTAAACTTGGCAGTCATGGAATAAGATGACAGTTGGTTTTACAGTTGGTTAGCAGGTTAATGAACAGGAAAGAGAGGATAGGAGTAAATGGTCAGTTTTCACAGTGGGAGGAAGTGAGAAATGGGATCCTACAAGGATCTGTCTTGGAATTAGTGTTTCTGTATAAATCTGAGGTGCATCCATTGTTTACAGTTCTGGTCACTGCACCTCAAGAAGGTGACTGTAGAGTTAGAATACATGCTAAGAGGGTAATCAGAGTGATGAGAGGGCTGGAGCAACTTGTTTGTAAGGAAAAGCGATTAAGAGGGAACATTGTTGAAACGTATTAAGATTATGCATAATGTGGAGAAAGTGGATAACATTTTTTCCTCTTTCTCACAATATTAGAGCCTGGAGTCATCTAGTCAGTAGTGTCACTAGGGTTTGCATCACCAGTGTGTCACCCCCATAATGGACCTCCTCCCATGCAATGGGCAAGCCAACACCCCAGATGTTGGACGTGGTGATGTACCATCAGCCGGCCGCACTGGTTTTTTTGGCTATACTTTTTGATAGAACACAGATATTTCAACACTTTTTTTTCATTGCATTCTGCTGTAAATTACACATTGAATGGTATATAATGTGATGGTATTATTCCTACAGTTTTGGTCACTAGTGGTGTCAGCCTCCCGGGTGTCATCTTATTAATAGCTTATTGGTTCCATGCTGTGTCATAATAACGTACCTTTGGCTCTTCTAACAATCGGTCTCATTGGTCCATTTTGAATTAAGGAAATGTGCTTTTTTGTTACATAAGATATTTGCATTTTTGTTTTCTGGTGTTTTGGCCATAACTTTGGAGATATTTTATTGCATTCTGCTGTTAATTATGCATCGAATGGTATATAACATGATGATATTATTCCTACAAACCGTGATTTTAGCAATTTTGGTAACTAGTGGTGTCACCCCTCCCCCCCGTGCGGGTCACCTTGTGCAGCCTGCACCCCGCTAGCGATGCCACTGCATCCAGTGAAACTGACTTTTTGAGGTTTAGGACAGACAAAAGAAGGTGGTACTTCACAAAGTGCCTAATTTGCTGCATTCATTGTCACAAGAAGTAGTGATGGCTTTAAAAGTAGCCTCCCAATGGCTACTAGTCATGACGACAGTTCACTTTGTCCAGGTTCAGCGGCAGGTTATGCCTCTGAAAACCAGTTACAGGGGAGCAATGGTGGAAGATAAATACGCTTTTCTCTACTGAGGCAGTAGGTGTGCCACGGTGAGAAACAGGATGCTTGACTAGATGGGCCTTTGGCCTGATCCTGCAGGACTTGTATTCAGATGGTTGGCAACCTTCAGTCTCGAAAGACTATGGTATAAGCCTACAGCACCTGGTATTCTCAAGCGGTCTCCCATCCAAGTACTAACCAGGCCTGACCCTGCTTAGCTTCCGAGATCAAACTATTTTGAGCTGATAGCATACATCACTGTTCTTGGGAAATTCTAATACAGTATTTTGTTGATTCAATAGAAAGAATACCATTAAATCTGGAATGCATAAATTCTCTACTTGTTGTATTGCCTTTTCTAATAATAAGATCTATTGCACGCCTCTCAATTAATAGCTATTTGAATCGGTGTGCCTGTGAATTTTCACATTTTCTTTTTTTAAACTTTTCTTGCCTTTTAATATTGTTAGATGTGCAGAGCTGTTGCATAACCGATTTTAGCAAAGGTCTATCACATACTTGGTTTATGCATGGTTGAATAATAATAAAATAGTGGAAGTTAATATATTGGCATACCTATTGTATTTTTACTACTACAATTAAACAAAATGAGATGGCAGTGTTGCTAGTGCTTCTCTATGTCACACATGTTCTGTCTAAGGAGGAGCATTGATAATCACTGGATGAAACCTCAGATACTAATTCTTGACCACTATTGTATGACTACATTGGGCTAGGAGTTAGAAATTAATATCCTTTCTAGAGTCACAAATCACATGGACATTTTCCTGCTCAGGTTTCATTGAAATGAATGGGAATTGCATCCTCTTGGACTATAATAATAATAATAATAATAATAATAATATACAGTATTTATATACCGCCTTTCTTGGTCTTTATTCAAGACTTTATTCAAGGCGGTTTACACAGGCAGGCTTATTAAATCCACGCAGGGATTTTTACAAATTGAAAGAAGGTTCTCTCTTTCAAGAACCACCACATTCAAGATGTTACACTCCGATCTGGTTTAACATTCTGGCCTCCATCCTCCCACGCTCTGAGCAGATGGAACAGCTCAGCTGCAGCTTGCCAGCTGCTTCAAGGTCGCACGGTGCCGGTGGCCTCGAACTGGCGACCTTGTGGATGTTAATCTTCAGGCAAATGGAGGCTCTACCCTCTAGACCAGACCTCCTGCCCCCAGACCTCCTGCCCTCCTCCAGCATTTGCAATCCTGCCATTCTTTTCAATGGGAATTGCATTGAAGAGGCATGAACTGTGTCCTAAGTCAGTAAGACATAGGAGGCTGTGCATCTAGTTCTTTGTACTGTTAGTTCAGGGGTGTCAAACCCGTTTCATATAGTGGGTCGAATGGCATTTATGTTGCCTGCTGAGGGCAAGAAATTATGTCATTAGGCAGGAAGTGATGTCATTAAACAGGTCATAACCAGAAACAAGCACTTTTTCTCGCTTAGGAACACATTCGCTGCAAATAACAGAAGAGAAAATATAAAAATCTTGATCATATTTCAAGATGGGGAGCCGAAGATGCGGGAGCCAAAGTATCACATGGTCCGCCCTTTTAGCAGTAACACCTTAGCACTGTTCAGCAGCTGAGAGCCTGAGGGCAGGATAAAAAGCTTCTTCGGGCTGCATCTGGCCCCTGGGCCTTATGTTTGACACCCCTGTGCTAGCTGCTGTTAGAAGAGTAGGCTGGGAGGTGGTTTGGCCTTGCTGCTTCCCTTGTGTTTTGCACCTCCTGAAAGAAGATAAGCGCTGCTGATTGGTTTTTGTTTTGCCTGTGGGGAAGTCTTCAAGCGAAAGAACTCCTGAAAACCTCGAACTCTTGAAAAATTTCTTCACACAGCGCTTAGTTAATTCATGGAATTTTCTGCCACAAAATGTGGTGATGGCCATAGCTAAGATGATTGTACGGGGCGATTAGGAAAATTAGTGGAAGACAAATCTATAAGTGGCGATCACACATGCCGACTATGTACTATCTTCAGATTCAGAGGAAGCGTACTGGTAAGCACGTGTATTTGCCTGTGTGTCCTGTATCCAGACTTTCCAGATGGGTGTGGTTGGCACTGTGGAAACAGGATGCTGGACTAGGTAGTCTTTCTTACTGATGCAGCCAATTTCTCTTACATTCTCATGACATTACTCAAATCAAACAGAATATAGCCCGCACCTCTGAAAAAGGTACACATGCCTGCCTCTAGATGATTCTAAATTTGGATACCTAAGTATCCCAAGTACTGCAGAAATTGCTTGGGACTGACTGAGTGCTTCAGGAATGCCAAAAAGGTGTAATCAGGGTACAGCTGGCTCTCATTTTATGCAAGGATTATGTTCAAAGGTCAGAGTGTAAAACCAAAATCACATATAGCCAAACTACCTTAAAGCCAACAAATGCATACTGTTTCTTTAAGAACTGAAAGCCCAGTGGGAGAGACATGTGAGGACTAAGGGAACAGCTCTGTTCTCTTTTTTCAGGCTTGCTCTGGGGCATAAACAGAGTAACTGGAATGGTGGATGGAGTTGCATACGCTATTTAGGGTACAATCCTAAACCCTTATGTCAGTGCTTTCCAGCACTAGCATATGGGGCATGTACTGCATCCTGCAGTTGGGTGGCACTCACAGAAGGCTCCTCAAAGTAAGGGAATGTTTGTTCCCTTACCTTGGAGCTGCCATTGCCCTTATGTCAGTGCTGGAAAGCACTGACATAAGGGGACAGGATTGCACCCATAGACTATTGTTTTTCTGTTTCTTTGGGAGCGGGTGAGCATGTCTATTTGAATTCCTGCTAGCCTGTCACGGGTATAATGCAGGCCGGCTGTACATGCTTCTGTTTCCATCTACCTTGTCCTTTGTAGATTCTCCTTCAACTGCCTTTGTCTGGTTTCATTTGACCTAGTAAATCCAGTGAGAACAGAACTGCAGATTCATTGCTCAAATAAAGTACAAAAAGGCATTTAATGCCACCGGGTATCAGGTTACAAATATAGGTTCACATGAATTATGGCAGAAACCATCCTTATTGCTATTAGAAAGAGATATAAATCCCTCACACCCACAACTATAGTGTGAAATAACATTGCTTATTCATTCATATGCATTTGCCAGGGCTTCCCTGAACTGTATAATAAACAGACCATTGTCATCACCCAGTGATTGTCAGTGTTGCACTGTTACGTAATGAATGTATAAATATCACAATGAGTAGGGCTACTAAGTCTTACAGATTAGCAGAGGCAAAACAGGAGGGGTGGCATTATTTTCAATGAGGGATTAATGCACTGAATGCAGATTCATTTAAAAGGCAGTGTAGTTGGATGCATGTAAGAGGCTCAGAGCCAATACAATCCTAGTCTCTAATCTGGTCTGAGCCACTGATATTTGTGACGTGGCCTAGGATAAACTACTTGACCTCTTCTTGTCTCAGCTGATGCAGCCATAAAATAGCACAGAGGCAGCTGCTTATATTTAACGTATAAGAAAGAAAGCAGAGGCAGAGATCCAGAGAACCATGCAGGTAGTTTGACATGCCCAGCAGGACTTTGGGTTTGTGTTTTGGTTGGAGTTGATGTAGTGGCTACTTTCCAGCACCGGCATAAGGGCAGTGCAGTTCCCAGGTAAGGGAACAAACATTCTCTTACTTTAAGAACATAAGAACAGCCCTACTGGATCAGGCCATAGGCCCATCTAGTCCAGCTTCCTGTATCTCACAGCAGCCCACCAAATGCCTCAGGGAGCACACCAGATAACAAGAGACCTGCATCCTGGTGCCCTCCCTTGCATTGGCATTCTGACATAGCCCATTTCTAAAATCAGGAGATTGCACATACACATCACTTTGACATCACATCACATACATACACATCACATCACATACACTTTAAGGAGTCCTCCGTGATTGCCACCCAACTGCAGCACAGGTCCCATTGGCACTGCTATTCCAGCGTTGGAAAGTTGGTTAGAATTTGGGCCTATGTTGCAGATCAAGACTTCTCTGGTTAAATCTTGTTTCTGCCAAGAACTCAATTTGCTGGTCTTCAGCAAGCCATTTACCTCTCCGTCTCAGTCTTCCTCATCTGCAGTATGAGGATAATACTCAGTGATTAGGGTTGTTATAAGGATTATAACAGGATAATACATGAGAAGCAATCTGCATACTCATATCATGCTATACAAATGCTAAGTTTATGCAACAATATTTGTCCCATGCCTAGAGGTGGCTGAAAATTGTTTTATTTTTTCACTGATTTTGGCGTTTAGAAGTGTAGAAAGTGGTGTTATGTGTTTTTATTCCAAGGGCACATTTTTATAAATTATAATTGCTTTAAATGTGCACTAGGTAGGTGATATAGATGGTATAGTGTCAGCAGATGCAGCCACATGCATGTAAAAGTGTTAGAGAATATATAGAGGTGTTAGAGAATGGTTTTAGTTTTTTCCAGGTTTCACAGATTTTGGATTTTTTTTGTTTTTTACAAAAGTGAGAAGTGCAGAAAGTGGTGTTATGTGGTTTTATTTCATTATCACTGAAAAAAACCCACCTCTATTCATGTCATAAGGCAACCCATTTTTTGAAACTGACAGCCCAATCCTAAACTGCACTGATACAGCAGGGCTGCATAGCCAAGCGGCATCTAGTGCAGCTCAGAACGCAGGTGGAGGTCTCCTTAGGGTAAGGGGATTTATTTTCCCTTACCTTAAGTAAAGCCTCAGCTTTCCCTATGGAGCTTCTTGGATCCATGCCATCTATTTAGCTGGCATAAATCTGAGAAGCCTGGTGTAATGTCAGGCAGGCCGATAGAAGGTGTTAGGATACGGCAGAGGGCTGCTCTACTGATCCCGCCCTGTCCCGAGCCTGATTCATTCCTGTTCCACCCTCCTCTGCCCCAAACACCACAATCCCGGCACCCTCTCCCACCCTCTTGTGCTGCCTGGCACAACCTTACCTGTGCTGGTCAGCAGTACTCTTGGATCCAGCTCTGGTAGGCTGGCACAGGTCATTGGGCCAGCACTGCCAGCTCACATGTAACCACAAACTTGCTTTATGGCATGTTTGTAACACTTGGAGCTGGCACATGGACAGCTGCACTGGCTCACAGCTAAGTTAGGATTGCACAGTGAGCGGACTTTCAAAAGCATATTGTGGTATGGCATAGGGAACCCTTGTTCAAAGTTTAAAATCCCATAGTGCATGCCCAAACCCATGAGTGTTCCTGAAACGGTATCTTTCAATTCCAGCTCATTTGGCAAAGAAAAAAAAAGCCTTTATTAATTCCATTTTCATAATGTATGCCAAAGTTACATAATTTTGAAGCCTGAGAATTTTTAGACTGCAGACTTCCACTTTCTAATGTCAAATTATCCTGACACCATAATATACCATTTATGTAGCTGTGCACAATTATGAAATAGTCTTTGTATAGCTGAATAAATTTGGAACTTGATCTAAAACTCTGCTGGGGATATTTTTACTTTGTATCATAAAAAAAGATGACAGAGTTAAAATTAGCGAGCTTCTAAGATGGTAGAATTTATGTTTTGTGGAGGGGGAAAAGAAGAGATGGAAAGGTCACTGTTGAACTCATTCTGGTTTAGGGGCTTGATAAGATTATGCCTCTCATTAAACTAAATGCAGTAAAGGCATGGCATTTTCAGAAAAAATAAGGCTGAAAGCTCTTGTGAAAAATTAAAAGCACCTTGAAAGCACATGAAAATTCCTCCCCTTTTGGTTAATGCCCATTACTATCTTCCATCAGTGCTGTTCCCACTTTAAATGTCACCACACCCTTGTAGTTAGTGGGAGAGATGTTCCCTCACTTGCCTGCTTTTGGATAGTGGCTGATGGTGCCCTGTAACAGTCAGTGGTCAATGAGATAGCAGGTCTGTGATGGTGTGTGTAACCCCTTCCTCACACTTTCTGCATTACCTACTTTTTCACCCTAGTCCTCTGCTACTGCCTTCACCACCAGTAGCACCACTAGAACCCTCTCTTGTTATCCTCTGATAATGGAGATCTTGGAGAAACTCCTTGTCAATTTCGATGTCAGTTCTATCATGGTAAAGGGCTTCTCCAGAGTCTCTGCAGAGGCAGGTGACCCAAAACAGGAAGGAGAAACCTTGTCAGCTTCATCCACTACTTTGCTGGTTTCTTTTGTTACTAGAATACCTTGTGCAGACCAGCAGTGATATCTCTGCATGCCCTTCTGAAGAAGAAGAAAAAGAAAAAAGTATTTCTAGGAAAACAAGAAAAGGTAGTCTGTTGGGGTTCTGGGACTTGAGGCCTAAACTAAAAGACTGATATGAGCCATGACTGCTAGTACCTATGGAGGATTGTTGAGCTATGGCATGTAGAGAGTATTATTTTTTAAAAAGGAAAATGGAGTGGGGGAGATAATTGGTCTTTTGAGCCCCTAATGGCTTTATAGTGGAGGGAAGATTGGGTTTTGTGTGATAGGCCCTATGAGATTAAAACACTGCTCTCCTTGAATTATGAGAGGCTTCAGCCAATCCCAAACTTGAGTCATTTAGTGCTGTACAGTGGGGAGCGTTTTGGGACAGTGGAAAAGGTATGGTGTCATTTCCCCCCCCCTTCTGCAGAGCCCTCCACCTGCCACAGTCAGTATGAATGAGATGATGTAATTTATTTATTTGCAGAATTTATATTCCGCTTTTCCACTCCAGAAAAGAGCACTCAAGGCGGCTAACAAGCGAAATATAAACAAGCAAAGCACTGCATAAAAGGGGAGGGTATAGAGCTGGTGATCAAGGATCCAAGATGATGAGCCACTCAGCAACAAGGGCCACAGCAAAGAGTCATACAGTCTCCTGATCCACTGTCTTGATCCATGGGCAAAGAGCCCTTTGGTTCGCGCCGAAGCCTTGCTCCTCTGGCACACCAGAGGCTGATGTACCTGAAGACGAGGAGGAGAAAAGGCAGTTGGAGTCCAGCAGCCAGCCCACAGGTGTTCTGCTCCTTCTCCTTGACCTGCTGCAGCCTTCTCTCCCAGCTGTTCCACTGTGTGGAGGCAGTTCCCTCTCCACTCACTCCTCCCTCCACTGATCGTGGAGAGGAGGAGGAGAAAATACTATGAATGTAGTTAACTCAGACACTGAGACTAAATCCACTCACAGAAGCTTGCCAAAAAAGGGGGGGTGGCAGAAAGTGCCTCATCAAAAGAAGAGAAAATCAAGGACCAAACAAAACTATGAGTGCTATAAAAATCATAGGAAGCCACATTGTTCTGTTAGGAATAGGAGGGGGAGCTACAGGAGGCTTTTTTCTTTTTCTTTTTTTTTTCTTTATTCTGACCAACAAACAATCCAGCTCTGTGATATTTCATTTTGTCCTAATAAAGGGATTACCCTATTCTGGCTAATGGTACAATGACATCAGCACTTGGTTTCAGAAGTAGTGGACTCTGGGAATGGTTGCCATAGAGCTGTAGCTATGGGAACCAAAGAACACTGAGGGTAATGGGCTTTTGAGCCTTCATCACGGCAAAGAAAAGGGAGAGTTTTGGGGGGAAAATACGAACAGGAAACCGACCTCAGTTGAGTGTATGTTAGGGCCCAGTCCTAGCCAACTTTCCAGTGCTGGTGTGGCTGTGCCAACAGGGCATGCACTGCATCCTGCTGGTAGTCCCGAAGGCTTCCTGAATGCAAGGGAACATTTTTTCCCTCACATTGGGGTGGTGGCGGCGGTGGTAATAATTGTGGCTGCATCATCACTAGAAAGTTGGTTAGAATTGGGTCCTTAGTCTGTTCAAGTTAAGGAAAGGAAGAACCTCTGAGGGACTCAACAGGCATGTGAATGGACTGGTAGTGATAAGGTTTTAAGCAAACCCCAGCAACTCTGGGGAGAGTGGCATATTATGACTAGGTTAGACCTGCTAAAGTAAAGGTGGTGGCACTTGCTGAACTGTGAGTTTGTGAGATAATAGGTAGAAGGGGAGATTGTGGTTATGTTTGGCTCAGATATCCTGGTGTGCTCTTTCTCTTCCTCTATGACGATGAAACAGTTCTGTGCCCACGCAAAAGCATTCTTATAAAAGTATTCGTTCTGCTAACTGAATAAAGGAATCAGTGTATGTGCCTGGTCCTGGAATCCATTTTGTGTGTGTGGGGAGGGGGGTGCGATCGCTAGTGTTAAAGGCAAATGTGGGAATAAGTGGGGACCTTAGTTTTCTCTCCTGTTCTGAGGTTTCTAGTGGTTTGAGGGGTGATGCTGCTGCCTGTCTTGCTCCTGCACTCCAGCTGGAAATTCCAGCCATCTGTCTCCTCATATGTGAGAGAAGGCATCCCCCCCCCGTAGATAAAATAATTGAAAATTTTGTGAGTCTTGATTTATAATATTTTAAATCAGACATAGGGCTAAGAGGGGGAATGAATTGGAATTCAGAATAAATAAATTTTGTAAGTATTGCTTTGACACTCATCAGAAAGCTTCATACCTCTTTATTCAGTTTTCATTTAAAAAAATGTTCTCAGGCTTGTACTTCTTCTGCATAGTAAGATAGTCTTCTGTAATAGAGGAAATACACTCTTAATATGTTGCTGTGGTGATTTGGGGAGAGAATCAAGCTAAATTCCAAGGAATATTTGGTAGATGAAATTGTTCGGTCCCTGTTCATAGTCTGCTTGTTCACAAACTATACAAGCTTGGATTTTCTGGGCTCTGATATCATGGTGACTTGTTCTAAACCACAAATGGAAGTTGAAAGTTTCCTTCTCTTGAAGAGAAAAGAGAGGGTGGAGCATGCATGAGCCACATGACTGTCACATTAAACTATGATTAAACCTTAGCTTTGCATGAAATTCAAACTGGGTCATTGGCTGCACAATGCTAAGCGTGTCTACAAAGAAGGAAGTTCCATTGAGTTCAGTGAGGCTTTCTTCCAGGTAAATGTATATAGAATTGCAACCTGAATTAATGGTTGTTTTAAATTAAGTGACATACATCACGTACTGTTAAGAGCAGCTGATACAGTCAGTGCTGTAAAACATGATGGCTCCTTAAAAGTTTAGACCTTAGTCCCAAACACACACCAACAAATTAATTGTAGTTTATTTGCAATTTGTAATTATTGCTCTTTCCATTTTTGTTCTCATAGCTCCTCACTGAGAAGTGTATCATCTGGGTCCTCAAGACCTTCCAAAGTGTGTTTGGTGTGTGGGGATGAGGCATCTGGATGTCATTATGGAGTAGTTACCTGTGGCAGCTGTAAAGTCTTCTTCAAGAGAGCAGTGGAAGGTAAATCCTCATGTGGGTTCTTTTATATTCTTTCTGATATAATAAATTTTATTGCATGTTCCATAACTTCTTTATGCTTTAAGCCATTTCTGTTCAACTTTGCATATACGCAACAGGACCAAACGTGTGAGCTGAGCAAAAATGGGTTAAAAAAAAAAAACTGTTTGAAGATGTAAGCAGCATTTCTTTATCTGGAGAACACCATTTCATAGTCTGTTGTATGCCTTTAAACTTTGGTGTTAACTTGCATTCCAAATTTTAGTGTAAATACTGATTTGCTGCTTCTGCTAGACATAAAGTAAAGAATTGTTTGCAGCCACAAATAAACGTGTCCAAACCTTTCAAGAGCTGGAGGGGAATTCTTGATAGAGACTAGCAGATGATGCATTCAACTGTGCTTCAGAAATCCATAAATAAAAGCAAATGTAGCTAAAGCTGATTTATGCATGATAGTTATACAGCCAGTTAATAGTTAATATGTTAATGCTTTTATCTGTTTTTTAAATTATGTTTTAATCTGTTTTTAACTTGTTGTAAGCTGCCTTGGATCCCTTTGGGGAGAAAGGCGGGGTATAAATAAAGTTATTATTATTATTATTATTATTATTAGTAGTAGTAGTAGTAGTAGTAGTAGTAGTAGTAGTAGTAGTAGTAGTAATAGGACCACCCTTTTAAGACTTATATGCAAATACACTTTCCTACTGAGCAAGTTGGTAGCTTGAAGACTGGTGCGGTTTTCATAAAGAAGCCTGGATTTCAAGTGCATGAAAATAAGTTATTACTGAACCCTTAAATATTCACATCCTAAGAATATGGAATAATGCCATTTCTGGTAATTTCTGAAGAACTAGGTGTGTAGCTCAGGGTATTTGTGCTTGAAATGTCTTCTATTATGACATTTCAAGCACAAATACCCTGAGCTACACACCTAGTTCTTCAGAAATTACCAGAAATGGCATTATTCCATATTCTTGGTTCCTTTTCATTGTCCTAACTTCATTTCACATTCTTGCTTCTTTAATAATTTCCTGCTTCCTGCCTCTTCTGTCATGCTGACATCCTTTTCTGGTCTTGGTTTCAGTCATCCCATCATCTCTTCTGCAATCTTGTCTCCTTTGCCACAGCAGTTACTTTAGGCCATTCAATTGTACACAAATATTTTTCTTACTATGTCAATGCTGAGAAGTGAAGGCCAAGAGAAAGAAACAGGAAAAAAATAAGAAAAATGTATTCCTGTTGAAAGGAAGTGAGCTTTGGAGGACAATGGGAAATCTGTTTTGCAGAGCCATAGCACATTTGAGTTGGAGGTCAACCGCTTTCTCTAAGACAGCCACTGCTACATCATCCTTGTCATGTGGCCATCTCAGCATCTGCTTGAAAAGTTCTGAGGGAGTGCACATCTCAGCACATGGCAGGCTGTTCCACTGCCAGACAGCTCTTATGGTTCAGAAATTCTTTGTAGTATTTACCCTAAATCTGCTTCCTTGTAGTTTCGACCCATTGGTTCTAGCCCTTCTTTTGGTAACCAAAGAAAATAAGTCTTCTCTTCCTTCTGTGTTACTGCCCTTCAAATGCATGAAGATAACTATCATATCTTCTTTTAGTGTTCTCTTCTTCAGGCTAAACAGATCAAACTCTTTTAACCATTCCTCATAGTATGGTTTTCAAATCCCACACCAGCTTTGTTGCCTTTCTCTGAACCTATTCCAGTTTATCAGTGTCCTCCTTGTAACAAGGTACCCACATCTTGAATCATTGTTTTCAACTGAAGAACTGTAGAATAGTGAAGAGTGATAATGTTGCTTAATCTGGACCTCTCTTAATGCAGTATCACATTGCTGGCTCCATTGTATGGTCCTCTAACAGCACAACTCTATGCATGCTGTCAGGTTTTTGGCATCCCAGGCTTGAGATTGTTATTAGCCAGAATGTGGCAGGAGGTCCTGATATCTGGGCCTGGTGTGAAGCAATCAATGTGATGTAATCAACTGTGCCTGCTGCAGGTGGGAGTCACATGACTTGGGGAGAGATGAGTACTGAGTCACGTAGGCTATGGAGGAATGGTGCAGTGCACCACTGGACAGCCAATCAGAGTGGGTCACAAGACTGTCTTGTGACTATGAGGTTGCCCTACTCTGATTGGCTGGCCCCAGTATATATGGGACCTTCTCTTTAGCACCACTCATTGGCTCTCAAACTGGCTAGCTCCCCTTGGAACATGAAGCACCTCAGAATTGAAAGGAAATTTCTCTTCAATTGTTTCATCACAAGGTTCCACTACCAAGAAGACTTTATTTCTGGCCACCATCCCATTAACCTCTCTCACAGGTGGCACATCCTCTCATATGTTCGAGGAAGATGAGCCGGATTATATGGAAGGAGACGGTCTCTCAGATATACTGGTCCTGAGCTGTAAAGGGCTTTAAAAGTCAAAACCAGCACCTTGAACTGGGTCCAGAACTGAACCAGAAGCTAGTGCAGCCTACAAGCAGGAGAGTCATACTACCAACTTCCAGCAACCACATAAGCTGCTGCATTCTGCAGTAGTTGCAATTTACATACTGTCTTGAAGGATAGCCCCACACGGAGTGTGTTACAATAGTCTAATCTCAGTGTCACTGACACCATGGCATGGAGCAGGCCTGCTCTTTCAAAGGGAGCACAACCCCATTCAGAGCAGGATGGTAATCCAGTACCCACATCATGGATTTCTGAACCAGGACTGCTGACTTGTCCAGATTTAGTCTCAGCTTGTTAGCCCTCATCTAGAACCCAACTGCACCTAGACAGCACTCCAGGACCATGATAGCCACCTTGGTACCTGGTGGAAAGTAGAGTCTTACAACACTATAATAGTAATACAGTTGTGCATCGCTTAGTGACAGGAATGCAAACTGGCACCTCTGTTGTCAAGCAAGGCTTGACACTGTTTGAAGACGAGGGGAAGCTATGCTTCCCTTGCTTCCAGAGGCTTTTCTGAGCCTCACAGAGACAGCTTGTGACCGCTCGCTGCTTCTGCGAGGCTCAAAATGCCTGTATTGCATGAGAGATGTGACTTCTGGTTCCCCGAGGAAACATTCTGAGCCTCACAGAGGCAAGTAGTTGTGTGCTTCCTCTGTGAGGCTCAGAAACGCCTCCAAAGGTGAGAGGAGCAGAGCTCCTCTAGGCTCTGAAGGCTTGGGGATTGTGTGTGTAGGAACCAGCGGCAGTTTCGCATATACAGCCCATTGCTGGTCGGAGCATCACAAAAGCAGCGCTCACCTGTCTACTGTATATACCTGTTTTTAACACCAGTAGTATTCTAGGTGCTGCTCAAAACTCATAGCTAATAACTTTCTCAGGGCCCAATCTTATCCAACTTTCCAGCCCTGTTGCAGCCACAATGCAGCCCCGAGATTAGGGAACGAATTTTCCCATACCTTGAGGAGGCCTCTGTGGCTGCCTCCCCACCAAAGGATGCAGTGTACACCCCATTGGCATGGTTGCACCAGCACTGGAAAATTGGATAGGATTGGGCCCTCAGTCACTTAATAATATAAATGCCCTTTTTAAAGCATTATCGTTATTCTTGTTATGCTATGTCTTGTTATGTGTTTGCTAACACCTTTCCTTAATTTGTTAATTGTGGAGTTGTTACAGCCATTTGCTACATAAGAGAGCAAACTAGTTAGTAGTCGCCAGAACAGAGGTGTATGATGGGCTGAGCCTGAGGGGCATGTGCCCTTGGTACCACGCTGGGGAGGGCCCGCATGACTGTCCCCAGGCTCTGCTCAGTCACTTCCATGAAGATGGGGCACTGATGGCTTCACCTCACCCTATGTTGGCTTTAGTAAAGGCTCCCAGCCTGGGAAAAAACCAGGGCAGTGATGTCATATTGTTGCATGCGTGGGCACTAGGGTGAGACTTTATGCCTCTGCTCCAGAAAGTATACCATTATGATGTTACCCAGGATTTTTGCAGCTATAATGATGTTCTATACACTAGTAGTTATCCTGATTATTGATGTAGCTCAGTGCTACTCAAAGGATTTGCAGTCGCAGACTGACAATTTTCCCTACGATGTGCTACAGTGCTGGTCTCCAGCACATAGATTTAGCTGGTCTTTCCTGCTTCTGGCTTCTCAAAGCCACTTGTGGCACATGTCTAGGTTGCACGGCAAGCCTTGGGAAACTCTGAGAAACTAGAAGAAGGAAGCACCAGAAGATATGCCACAGACAATAGCTGATGGCTCATGGACTGGCAACTGGTCCACAGACCACACATTGAGATGCACTAATGTAGATTATATACCCTACAACCCTGTACGTATTTATTCAGAAGTCCCATTGAATTAGTGGAACTCACTCAGGTTAAGTGTGTATAGGATTTGAGCTTAAAGGCTACAATGGGAGTAAGTGCCTTTGAACTCAGTCAGACTTACTTCTGAGTTGACATGTGTAGGATTATGTTGTAAGAAGGCTATATGTAGGACTAAGCAGTGTTGCCTAGGATCTCTACCATTATTAAGAATAGTATCAATTTTTTTTTTAAAATAGTGCAAGAGACCCACCTCACTTCCCAGGCATTTTGCTGTCCTCAGAAAATGGGGCATACTTGTTAATAGAGACTTCTGCTTATGTTCTAACTATGGGATGGTTTGGAAGAGAAGGTTATGGGGTAACTTAGACTGGAATGGATCCTCTTTTTCATCAGTGCTCAGAACATCATTGTTCACTGGAGTCGCTGGATCAAATCTTTTGTCTACACATTTGAAAACTCAATTAGCAAAGTTTAAAAAAAAATGAAAGCAAACTTTATATGCTTTTGTCTTGAGAGTTTCACATTTCTCTTAAAAGTAATTTGATTCATGGAGCCAAGAACTCAATCATTTATTCTCTGCCACATGGATCCAGAAATAAAAGACACTTCTGTTAGCCTGTGCCATGTAATGCATGCAAATGCTATGCTTAACAATGCTAGCTGAAATTGTGAAAATGATAGGTGCTTATTTGCTCTGATATTGTGTCATTATAATGATATACTATTGGGAGAAATTAATAACAGCACTCATTGTTTAGTATGCATCGGCACGTAAAATCAAAAACTAATGAAAGCCAACACTGTCAGAAAGTAATAATCTTACACGTGCCATCATAAAGCAGAATAGCCTAGCAATGAGGATAAATTTCTGTAGAATCTAACAGAAAAAACCAAAGTACAAGAGAGATGCTTTACAGACTTGGGGGAATTGCAGAGGCTCTCTCAAATTTGCCATTTTCTCTGAGGATCCCCATGTAGGTACTTGAGTACTTTTCAGGTTATATCATAAGCAGAAGGCTTTCAAGAACAGAGTGTCTTTGCATTGCTGACAGGTACACAACTGTCTTAGGGCCCAATCCAATCCAACCTTCCAGTGCTGATGCAGCCATGCCAGTGGGGTGTCCGCTGCACCCTGCAGTGGGAAGGCGGTCACAGAGGCCTGCTCAAGGTAAATGAATTTTTTCCCCTTACCTCAGGGTTGCATTGTGGCTAATTTGCACTGGAAAAATTGAATAGGATTGGGCCTTTAATCCCTGGTAATATTACTACATACCACTATTCTGTCTTGGTTTGCTACAGCAGTCGCCAAACTCGTGACTGCTGTGTTACAAAAACGTGGTCCCCGTTTAGACTGAGTCTTATCTTTCTACTGGATTGCTGCCTGACTTTCATCTCGTTTGGGGGAAAAGGGATGCTCTGGGCAGTTATGTCTGTTGCCCTGTGTCAAGAAGGCTGCATGACAGGACATCTGGGCAGATGCAACTGCCCAAAGTGTCCCTGTCTCCTGAATGAGGTGAAAGTCAGGCAGCAACCTGGCAGAATGGTAAGGTCCGCTCATGGGGCGGATGGGTTAATTCAAACCTCGGCCCCCAGTCTGGAGTTTGGAAGGCGCTTGTTTAATAAAATAAAATTATAATTTATCTTTTATTTCTTGGTCTTTTAGGCTGCAATCCTAAACATGCTTTCCTGGGAGTAAGCCCCACTGAACACAGTAGACATGTTTAGGATTATGTTGTTTACTGTTATTTATGGTAAAGCCTCTTTTAGCTTGAAGGGGGAACCAAACCTTATAGATTTAAAGGTTCGGGGGGGGGGGAATTGGAATGATTGACATTGAAAAAGTCATTTAAGGTGTTGCAGAATATAAAACAGGTATTTATTCCAAGACTGCAGCCTGGAATCATGATATGCATGTTGTTTCTGTAACAGGATGGCAAGGTCTTTGTCATGACTGAAAAATGAGAGAAATCAGAAGTTGTTTTATACAGATTCCTCCAGCTTTTGCATTGTAGATAAACCTGTGAATGTTCAAGCAAGCATGTTGAAGGCATTGAGAAGTTTATTTCAATTGAGTCATTGTTTCATTTTTCAGAGTTCATAAAGTTTTCCATTCAGTACTGAATCTGCAAACTTTGATTAGGGCTTGCCCTTGTCCAAGCCAGAATCAGAAGCCCAATTGACATGGGGTTCCTGATTTTGTTCTTGAGGGCAAGTGTAATCATAGTTTACCGATTTGACCATGAACAAGGTACTGAGAGGAGCTGCAGTTAGGGTGGAGGTGGGAACAGCAGTACAAGTCTACGGCTCTTTTTGATCCTTCAAATAATGATCGGGAAGATTTTTTGAATTGTTCAACTGATTCAAGTGTGAGAGAGAAACCTGAATTGTGAAGATGCTCTAAACCCTCACTCTTTCTCCCTTCATGCTTTTGCAGTTGTCTTCCTGTATTGCATTGTAAATGGGACTGTCCTTGAAGAGCATCCACAAACAACATCTTTCTGTAGAATGCAGTAGCAGTGGTGTTGCCAGTGTGGGTACTGCCCAGGGCAGGTGTCACCCCCCACACTGTGTAATGACCCCTTACTCATCTGAAGTGATGCACTGCATCATCATTGTGCCGCCGCCAAAGTGCTTCTGGGGCGGCCATTTGCTGATGTTTGGTGCCTAGGAGGTGGGAGGAGGAGGGCACTGGTCTCCATTCAGCAGGTGCTCAGGTGGCATGCCCATCACCCCCCAGTGTGTGTCACATGGGATGGACCACATGGGATGTGTCCCCAGGATCGCACCACTCAGGGGGGCTGCAGGAGCTTGAGTCCACTTACCCGAGCCTCCTGCAGCCTCCTGGGGTGCAGGGAGACCTGCGTGACCTTCTGCAGGGTTCCTGCAGCTTCAGAAGTGAAAGTTGAGTGATCGCGCTGCACTTCCGCTTTAGCGGAGGCAGGGCGTGATTGCTCCGCTTTCGCTTTCAAAGCTGCAGGGAGCCCTGCAGAAGGACGCGCAGGGCTCCCTGCACCCCGGGAGGCTGCAAAAGGCTTGGGTAAGTGGACTCAAGCCCCTGCAGCCCCCCTGAGTGGTGCGATCCTGGGGATCGTGCCGCTGCCTCCCCCCACCCCCGCAAGAACTTAGGACGGCTCAAACTCTCCCTGAGAGTTTGAAAACCACTGATCTAAGGAATTGCTTCCTCTTGTATGAACATGCTAACCTATTGTTCTTCAGGGGCTGTGTTACACATGACCCTGCCTTGGGAGGGTCAGGCAGACAAGTACTGGAGAAGGCATCTGTAGCGACACCCCAGTTTTGGAATACCATTCTTAGACATGTTCACTTGTACCTAAAAAAAAAAAAAGTGCCTAGGCAAAGTCCATTCTGTTCTTTTATGACTTTCAATTATATTTGACCCTCTTAATTGTTTTCCTCTCTTTTAAGTTGTTTACCTATTTTTATCCCCCTATTTTTTTTAACCCATTATAGTCATACCTATTGTTTTGATATTTTTGGTATAATTTATTGTTCTTACTGCCCTGAAGTGATTTTTTTCAAAAGATTAAGAGATAATATATTGATATAAATAAATGTTTATAAACATTATCCCTCTATTAGCATTTCAGCTTTTATTTTATTTTTCTAACAGAGCTCATTAGCATTAACAGCCTCATAACAGATATGAATTCAGTGGATGAAACTTTTCCTTTCATTGCATCCATTTTAGAACAAAAATTCAGCTGTGGAAATTCTGCCTGCAAGCAGTTGTTAAAGGTATAGAAGTTCAGCTGGCCGGCAAGGCTTCTGTCCCTTAAGGATGGGCGCAGTTCACAAAGAACTTGACTGACAGACTACATTGGGGTTAATTATCTGGTTTAATTTATTATTGTAAGTCAACCAATGCCCATTAAAAGTGTCAGAAGAATGAGTTTGACCTTGCACCCCATTGTATTTGCACAGTAGGCATTAATCATTATGCTCATTATGAGGGTTAACTGACCACTTCCCAGCCTTAGTGAAAATAGAGGTCATCAGTGTCTTGTTAAACCAAAGAGAAGATCTCTCACATATTGTCTTAATCATTAGCTTAGATTGTGCAACTCTTGTTTTTTTTCTCTCTGCTAGGAATAAATGTTATCTTTTTATTCTTCCACTCCATATGTAGCTATCGTTAAATGCCATCTTAATGATAGTCTAACCCCTGTCACATTAACACATACTGTTAATACTGTTAATAATAAATAGTCATAAACAAAAAATCAAAATGACTGCACCAGTTACCTCATTGAATTCAGTGCTCGGGAAGAATAGTCTGCAAAGCCCAAAATCAAATCAATTATAGCTATAATTGTTCAATGTGATTTCCTGACACGTAACAAATTTTTTAGAGACCCAATTACTTCTGGATTATTTTTTAATATATTTTCAGTTCTGATGAATCATGTGGGATCAACTTGCATTACATATTGCAGTTTCTCAGTTTAGAATGTCTTGATTTCTCTGGAATGCAGTATTGTCAATGGAGCATCAGAATCAACAAAAATGATCAGATAGTTGAAGAACATGAACCTTCTTGTAAATTATTTTTATTGGAGGCTTTGAAACAATGATCATTTTCAGACTTTTATTTTTACTACTAGGAAGACTATTAATCTTTTAATGCTGAGATTTTTTTCCCCAAGCACAAGAAGTATTGAGGCAGTCAAGAAATGTTCTGAGAGTTGTTTAAAAAGAAGTAGACTTGGCAGCACTGTTATTAGATAGGAGATCAACAGATATCTCAGGACCAATATTTGTTTTAAGTTCCTGATTTTTTTTTTTTAAACCTTCTCAAGCTTCACTCTTAAGATTAGGAAACTGCATTGTACAGAGTGGAGTCAGAGCATAAACATTTTGTGTAGGAGGCATTTTTCAAGACTGAGAAGAGGTGGGGAATCCATATATTTTTGAACCAAGATTTTATTACATCCCTCTTCTTTGCTGGCCATTGCATTAATTGAGTTCTGCATTGTATTTTGGGGTTATAAACATTTCTACAGTGCCTTTTCTACTACCTGTCTCTTTTTGCACCCTCATAAAAAGTGGAGCCAGAGAGTCGGAATGTGAATGTTGTTCATTGTACTTCCTTCATCTTAGATTGTTTCAACAATACTTGGCAAGCAACAGAATTACAGCAGCCTATTGAAAGTTTTTTCTTAGCTTAGATAACTGAGGATACCCTTCAGCTGTGAAGAGCATTTAGGAGTCAAAGCCAATTATCTGGGCTTGTGTAGACCAAAACAAAAGCACACACCTGGTTTGGGGGGGGAAAAAAAATATCTTCCTGATAGTTTAGCACACACTGTGTCTGTGAAAACAATAAAAGGCGCTGAGGGATTCTGTGAGACTGTATATACTGTTTAACACTTCTAAGAGACAACCTTGCATGAGGCAGGAGTTCTTAAACTCTCCCCCCTCTGCCGCAGCCCACCTGTTCTGTGGTAGAGGACACCACGACCCACCTTGTTCTCTGGTGCCAGGCCTCCCCAGGACTCAGAAGACCTCTAGAAGCAACTAGAGGTCACTTTCACAAACCTGGAAATAAACGGGAAGTGACTTTCCAGGTGCTTCTGGAGGCCTTCTGAAGCTTGTGGAGGCCTGTGATGACCTCCAGATGCATATGGAGGGCTCCAATTTGGAGCCTACTGAATGCAAAGGAAGGTGGGAGGGCCCAACCCAGGAACCACCAAACATCAGGTCATGACCTACCAAGTGTGTCACAACTTACAGTTTGAGTAACCTTCATGTGAGGCATTAAAATGATATGATCCTGTCCTGAGGACTTAACTGCAGCAAAACTCCAGTAGTCTGGCATCCAATAGTCCAGAATTCCCAATACTCCAGCATCAAAACTTTCAGGGAGCACTACTGGTTCGGAATTGGACTCTGTCTTCTTCAGCACCTGCACAGACGCAGTTGCATCTGGCTCAGTGATGGCATTGCAAAGCTGGGCTGTGGAATCCTCTTGGGTACAACCTTGATGAAATTACTAGGTAATTCTCAAACTCTGTAGCAGCAAGAGCTGGCTGGCACTGCCTGATAATCCAACATCATCTAGATCCCAAAGGTGCCAGACTATCAAAATTCTACTTTATATGGCACCCCAGCTTTAACAAAATAGTTTCAATGGCACATTATGACATACGCTTTTATTACTACATGGTCCTTACAAGAAGTAGGTGAAGCAGATCAATCCTGTCATGCTTTACTAATCTCTGGTTAATTGCTAATCTCCTGTTCCAGGGATTTTCAAACTGGTGGGTTGTGACCCACTAGCCTGGAAAGCACTGTCCCTGGCCCCTAAAGAGGTGAGGAAAAGGTGAAGGCAGCGATATGATCTCCAGGATTGCACTGTTGCCAGGGACAAGAGTTTTTTTTTTTTTTCCTACTTTCCTAAAGCCAGTTCGGGCCTCCTGGGAATGTGGGGAACCGAATTGCGATTGTATACCGAAAGTGGGTTCCAGTCGTGATTTTTACACATTTGGAGGCTGGCACTGGCTTTAGATAAGCAGAAAAAAATCTCTTGTCCCTGGCAGGGGCATGATCCTGGGGATTGTGTCACTGCCTTCGCCCCTCCCCTGCAACAACTTACCTTATTTCTTAAACTCCCTGGAGTTTGAAAACCACCGTGTAATATACTATAAGAGGGGTATAAATTTGTGGTTACAAATATGGGCTGGTGGTGCTTGAAATGTTCCGAGTCCCTGCTTTTGTATGTTTGGTGTAGCTTTGCACACTCATGAAATTATCCATCTTCTAATGGTGGCTATACGCGTGAGGTATGATATTGTACATTGATAACTTTCTGAACCCATTCTCCTATGTTCTTGGCTTGGGGAAATGCTCAGTTGAGAGAAGATGAGTTAAATTCTGAGATTATAAAGAGGGATAGATTTCTAGAGTAATGATTAATACAGACTTCAATAGCAATAAACGGGGAGGGGCTCAGAGGTTCTTAATAATAATAATAATAATAATAATAATAATAACTTTATTTTTACTCTGCCTTTCTCCCCGAAGGGACTCAAGGCAGCTTACAACATATTAAAAACAATTTAAAAACAAATAAAAACATATTAACACATCATAAAAAACAGCAGTCAGAGTAAAAAAAATAGGTAAAAAGAGCATAGAGCAGCAGCAAGTCATAAAAGAATCAGGCCTGTAAAAAATATTAAAAGATGTTAAAAAGATGTTAAAAGGCCGAGAACTCAGAAGGCCTGTTTAAACAGAAGGGTCTTCAGGCCTTGCCGAAAGGTCTCAAGAGAGGGAGCCATTCTTAAGTCAAGGGGAAGGGAGTTCCATAGCGTTGGTGCCACTACTGAGAAGGCCCTATTTCTTGCAGCCGCCCCACGTACCTCCCTAGGCGGTGGCACTTGTAAAAAGGCCTTCTCTGATTACCTGAGAGGGCGAGCCGGATTGTACGGGAGCAGGCGATCTCTAAGATACCCTGGTCCAGAGCAGTATAGGGCTTTAAAGGTCAATACCAGCACCTTGAATTGGGCCCGGAAACGAATGGGCAGCCAGTGCAGCCGCTAGAGAAGCGGACTGACAGAGTCAAACCGTCTACCTCCAGTAACCACGCGGGCCGCCGCATTCTGTACTAATTGCAGTTTCCGAACTGTCTTCAAGGGCAGCCCCACATAGAGCGCGTTACAGTAATCTAATCTCGATGTCACCGAGGCATGGATCACCGTGGTCAGGTCTGCACGATCCAAGTACGGCCGCAGCTGGCGCACCAGCCGAAGCTGAGCGAAGGCCCCCCTAGCCACAGCCGCCACCTGGGAATCCAGGAGCAGCTGCGAGTCCAGGTGGACCCCCAAGCTGCGGACCTGCTCCTTCAGAGGGAGTGCAACCCCATTCAGCGCAAGCCGATAGTCCAGCACCTTCATCGAGGATTTCCGAACCAGGAGAGCCTCTGTCTTATCCAGATTTAATTTCAGCTTGTTAGCCCCCATCCAGATCCTCACTGCCTCCAGACAGCGCTCCAGGTCCTCAACCGCCACCCTGGAGTCTGGAGGAAAGGAGAGATAGAGCTGGGTGTCATCGGCATATTGATGGCACCCCACTCCAAACCCCCGGATGACCTCTCCCAGTGGTTTCATGTAGATGTTAAATAGCATGGGAGACAGAATTGAGCCCTGTGGCACCCCGCATCTCAAGGGCCAGGGTGTCGAACAGGCATCCTCCAGCACCACCATCTGGGACCGACCCTCCAAGTAGGAGCGGAACCACCGCAAAACAGTGCCTCCAGCTCCCAACTCGGCCAATCGGCCCAGAAGGATACCATGGTTGATGGTATCGAAAGCTGCTGAGAGGTCCAGCAGGACCAACAGGGACGCACTCCCCCTGTCCAGTCCCCGGTGTAGGTCTTCCACCAAGGCGACCAAGGCGGTTTCCATCCCAAAGCCCGGCCTGAAGCCAGATTGAAAAGGATCCAGATAATCCGCTTCATCCAAGACCCTCTGGAGTTGGGACGCCACCACCCGCTCAATTACCTTGCCCAGAAACGGGATGTTGGAGACTGGCCGGTAGTTATCCAACACAGTGGAATCCAGGGAGGGCTTCTTCAGGAGGGGGCGAACCACCGCCCGTTTCAAAGCGAGTGGTAACTTCCCCTCCATCAAGGAAGAGTTGACCACCCTCCCTGTCCACTCAGCCAGCCCACCCCGGGCAGCTCTTATCAACCAAGCTGCGCAAGGGTCGAGCAGGCAGGCAGATGGCCTCACACTCCAGAGGAGTCTGTCCACATCCTCAGGCTATACAAGCTGAAAAGAATCCCACAACACAGGACAAGCAGTTGCCAAGGGGACATCATCAGACACTGTCAATGTGGCATCCAAGTTGTGACGAATACGATCGATTTTATCTGCAAAATGTTGCGCAAACACGTCACAGCGGCTGACCGTGTATTCCTCCTGGTCTACTGGGGGGGCCTGATGGAGGAGGCCCCGCACCACACGGAACAGCTCTGCCGGACGGTTTTCAGCAGACGCAATGGTAGCAGAGCGCTGCTACCTCCGCCACGGAATAGGCTCTGTAATGGGCTCTACTCCGTGTCCGATCGGATTCATCTCGAGTTTTCTGCCACTGTCGCTCTAGACGCCTGCCCTGCCGCTTCATCCTTCGCAGCTCCTCAGTGAACCAAGGAGCCGCTCCGAGTCTGTGACGTGGCAGAGGTTGCTCCGGAGCAATCTCATCCACTGCCCTGGTCATTTCCCCATTCCAGACGTCAACCAGGGCCTCAGATGAGACGCCAGTCTTGGCAGTGGGGAAATCCCCCAGAGCCCTCAGGAAACCTTCAGGATCCATTAGCCTCCGGGGGGGGGAACAATGAAAATGGTCCCCCGCTTCTGCGGAGGTAGGAAGTCGCAACAAGCCTAAACCTTACCAGGAAGTGATCTGTCCATGACAACGGAGTGATCTTGATCTCCTCTACGTCCAGATCACTGCCCCCGTGCCCAGCTGTAAACACCAGGTCCAGCACGTGTCCTGCAGTATGTGTTGGGGCCAAGATCTTCTGGGACAGGCCCATGGTTGTCATGGCGGCCATGAAATCCTGAGCTGCACCTGACGCAGGGGCCTCGGCATGCACATTGAAGTCCCCCAGCACTAATAGGCGGGGGGCCTCCAATGCCACCCCCGAGATCACCCCAGTCAGCTCAGGCAGGGAGACTGTTGGGCAGCAGGGCGGGCGGTACACCAACAGAATCCCAATCCTGTCCGGCCCTCTCAACACAACATGCAGGCACTCGAACCCAGCAAACTGCTGGACAGGGCACCTGGTAAGGGAGATGGACTCATGATAGACCATTGCAACTCCCCCTCCCCGTCCTTGCAATCTTGGCTGCTGCAACACCTGGAAACCTGGAGGACAGAGTTCAGAGAGACTAACTCCTCCTGCCATGTCCAACCAGGTCTCTGTAATACATACCAGGTCGGCTTTCTCATCCAGGATTAAATCCCGGATGATGCAGGTTTTATTATTCACCGACCTGGCATTCAAAAGCAGCAGCTTCAGATCCAGGGACTCACCGCCAAGACCACCAGGCATCCGAGAATTGGGGGAAGGACAAGAAGGAGAGATGATCTGCCTATGATGAACTCTCCTTCTCCTGTAATGGCCTGTCCAACCCCCACCGCCATATCTCCCTTGGCCCGTCACTCTCTTGATAGTGGCACCCCTCCCCTCCCCTGAGCTCCCTCCTAAAAAGAAACACATGTGGCAAGGCCCACCTTCTGAGACTGGCCTATACAGAGAGAGACACCCAGCAGGACTGCTTACAAAAAGATAAAAACAAGGCAGGCCTAGCACTGGGTGTCTCACAGGCCAATCCTCTGCTGCAAAAAGACTGTGCTGCCCTAAAGATTTCAGTTGCTCCTCTCTCCCCTGCCTTAAACAGAAGGGGAGGAAAAATCCAACCACTGCTTCAGTTCGTCAGCCAGGAAGGGAGCCTTGGTCTTTAGGGCACGAGCCCCAGGCTAAGAGCCACAGGCCAAGAGCCCTTTGGCTCTTGCCCTTTGGCTCGCGCCAAAGGCTCGTGCCTCTGGCAAGCCAGAGGCTTAAGCAGGTACCTGCAGGTTCTTCAGCTGCTGTCTGCATTTTAGTAGGGGTTTTGCTTGTAAACTCTAAGAAAATGAAGGTGAACAAAATCAGAAAAGTTTAATTATTATGTATTTCACATACATAAACAGAAGCAAATTGTTTTTTTCTTCAGTTCTGCACTGGAATGGTTATATAACTTATCTCCCTTCTTGGCTTGGTCTGTCTTTCCAGTCCACTCAAACTTGCACCAGCAAAATAGTTGGCACAGTTCCAAGTAGAGCCATTGTGACAATTAAGGCTCAGATATGGGCAAGGGAATAAATGTTCCCTTACCTGGAGGAGACCTCTGGGACTGCCCCCCCCCCCGCAGGATGCTCCAGTGGCATGACTTAATTTACAAGCTGAGGAACTAGGTTTTCCTTCCCTTTACTCATTGCTGCCCCCCCCGCTTTAGTGCATTTACACATGAATTACATGCATAAGTTATATAATAATTCCAGTGCAGAATTGTGGAAAAATAATTCACTTCTGTTTGTGTATATGTAATATATAATAATTGAACTTTTCTGATTTTGTTTACCTTCATTTTCTAGCTCTTAGCGTTTACAAGCAAAATCCATACTAAAATTATTCCTCCATAAATTTTTAATTGTTTTAAAATGTTGGTTTTGGCTGCAGTCCCAATGTTGAAAACCTCACACTGCTTCAGAGTGTAAATAAGTGGGAACAGACTAATCAGTTGTATGAAATACCTTCCTGCATTTTATTATAATCTACTTACTAAAGTGGAAAAACCTTTTAGTATAAACTGCATTTGCTGTAATGTTAAGTTTGATTTAGTGTATGTGGCATTTTCAAACACACCTTTGCATAGTTTGTTCATTTTAGTAATGTCTTTGCCTAATGTACGTTTCTAGTAAAAGAACTATTTGATCAAAGTATCACCATTCATTTCTCAGAATATTGTATATGTATAAACGCTTTTGAAAAATGTCCTTTACAAAGGATGCTTATGGTTGCTCTGCTTGAGTCCCTTTACTGGGGATGTGTTAACAGATCAGCATTGTTGGAACTGAGGTATTTCAAGCACAAAGCTCAGAACCTTTGTAACTAGTAGTTTTTGAGGCCCCGATGTGGAGGTTCTCATATTGGCAACATGCTGGGGTTGTTAAGCTGTCATGTCATAGACATGCTATTTTTCATTTGTTTCAATATCAGGAATGGTAATGCCTCCACAGAAGTGTGCTTCAGGTTACTGAGTGCCAAAACCTTGGGAGGTTGACTGTCAGTCCAATGGGCAGGTATAGGGGCATTGTTCAAAACGGACAAGGTTGAGTTCTAGAGGAGTTGAATGAAGATCTGAGGAACCAGAGGCAGACGCGGAACCAGAGTGAGTCCAGAGAAGACAGGTGTCTGAGTGAGGTGAAGCTCACCCAGGACAAGGCAGGAGGAGTCTGTGTGGCTCTTCTTAGCAATTAGTTGTACAGAATAAGGACTAGCATCTGAGGCCAGGGATTTATAGGCTTTGGTGAACAAAGACTAGCCAGTGGAATATGACAGTTCCTGAAGAAGGCTGGCACTGTAACCAAAACCATCAAGTCAGAAACTGTAGATCGAGACCCACTAGTAGGTTACGACCCAATTTTTGGTAGGTCGCGAAACTGACAAGCTGATAGCTAACACGGAAAACGTATTGAGCCCTATGGAACCAAAACGAAGCAGCATGTGTGTGTTTACTCTTGAGTAGGCAAGTGTGCCTTGGTTCTTATTGAAGGCCAGGCAAAGGGGAATGCAAGGCCACCAAACTGGTCCCAATCCGATGAATGTGGACCTCAACAAATGCTCCAGAAAGTGTTCCATTCACCATAGGAAGAAGGATAAAAACAGTGGTTTGATTGGCTGGTAAAGTGAAACTTTTTTTTAAGTCTCATAAAGCTAGGTGAGTCCTGACAGAAAATGTGTCATTAATTGATTAATTTCTTATTCTGTTTGCTAAATATTTGCATAATCTATCTGTACGGGTCTGCAACTAAGGGTAGAACACATATTTTGCATTCAGAAAATTCCTGGTTCAATCCTAGACATCTCTAAATAGGGCTGGGAAACTCTGGAAAAGCTGTTGTTAGACAATATTGAGCTAGATGGATCAATGGTCTGATTCAGTACAAAGCAGCAGCATCAACATTCACTGTTGATTGATCAGACATTCACTGTTAACTTAGATGGACATCCATTCTGTATTGGTACAGATTATTATTATGGCAGCAACTGTTACCCTGCGCATGCCTGATCTCGTCTGATCTCTGAAGCTAAGCAGGATCAGGCCTGGTTAGTACTTGGATGGGAGACTGCCTGGTAATACCGGGTGCTGTAGGCTTATAGCATAGTCTTTCGTGACTGAAGGTTGCCAACCATATATATATATTATTATGAATAATGGTGTTCATTTAGCTCAGGTGATTCGTCTGCTTTCCCTCTCCCTTCTAAAGAAAACATAGGAGTGTATTTGTATCTAAAAGTGCATACAGAACTTCACAGGACTACCTGAGGTTGTGTGGTGAAAAGAAATGAGAAGGCAACAAGGCAGAGGGAGAAGCAATAGAAGACGATATTTGAATTTATTAAGCCACATGAATTTATAAGACCACTTATAAAGTCCTATTAATATTCTTCCATTTTTTTCCCTTGCATGCAGACTGCACATTGGCTTCCACATCTGCCCAGTGGAAATAATTGTATGTTACATCTTCAAAAACACTGTAAGAGTGTTAATTAATGTAGCGTGAAATAGTTGTATAGTATTGACAGTTGCAATATATGAATGACATCACAGATCCGAAGTCCTGAAGCTTCTTGCTCAGGTGCATAATTATTTAGGTACCATTTTAAAGTGAGCGTTCCTCCAAGAAATTGCAATTAGAACACGTAAACATGGAAAACATTTTTAACCCTAAGTTACTATTTTGTAAGAAAAAAGAACATTCGGGACTGTAAAATGGCATGGTTTATGGAGAGAAAAATTTACCTCCAGTATGGTTGAGGAATGACTTGGCAAGATTCAAAACAGGGTAGTACAGCTCTTGCTGTCAATGTTCAGCTTTCTTGAACTTCCAAACCTGAATCTACTTCGCAACAATAAACACTTAAAAAGACCATTCTGAATGTTCTCCCCATTTATAACTAATTGCCAGTTTTGAAGTCTGTAATAGGAATCTAGAAGGAACCAGTATGTTTGTAACAGAAACCAAGTAGTCTATCAGTGTTTGTGTGGAAGGGAGCATCATCTGAGAACTGAAAGCCAGAGCAGGATCCATTTTGTGATCAGTTGTAAGTGTGACTGTGAAACATAACATGGAACTGTTAAAAACCTCCAATAAAGTTGTTGTTTGAATTGTGCAGAGAATTGGATAATGTGGAAACAAGAATTTTGAGTTGTACTGCATAGAAAGTGGAAGAGATAATAAAGACAGGAAACTTCATTTAGCGCTTTGTCTTAATGTTGTAGGTGAAGGAGCAAGATAAGTGTTTGAATCTTTTTAGTTTAATGATAGTACAGAGAAGGGAGGAGGACACATATTTGATGAATTCACTTAATGCATACTGTGCACCCAGAAAAAAAAATATGTATGAACATATGGATACTGATACATCTTTATAATTTTATTTTAAGGCCTAGGTTGGTGAAATACTCCATACAAATTATTCCACACATCCCATTTGCAGTTTACTTGTTCGTTCATTCAGCCTTTATTAGGCATAAGTATTTGGTGAATAAGGTCTCTGAACAGATACCATACTGAGAATAGAGACCCAAGCAGTACACCCATACCGGGGGAGGGGGGAGAGATGTGTGCGCATATAAATGTACACACAAATACATACAAACGTAACGTTGTACATATGTGCATATATTATTTTAAAAAACAGAAAACAACCAATTACAGACTTTGCCAGGATGTGATCTACTCAATGGTTACTTGGGATCGATAGCTTGGCTTGGTTCAAATTACTCAGGTTTAGAAACTGTGCAACTGAAAGGGTTATATGCGCCTCATCACCCCACAGGAGGTATTGAATTATAGCATTCTCTGAATGCCCTGTTTTAGCACTGAGCAAGGGAGAGAGAAACTGATGTCTTAGGGCTTGATATTTAGGACAGCGCAGCATAATGTGTATAGATGATTCTACTTTGCCTAAGTAGCAGTTACACAAATGTTCTCCCCTGGAGGCATTTCTAAATCTGCCGAGTAGGTCATTAGAGGGGTCACATTACAATGTGCCAGGGGTGAAAGCCCTCCTCTCCAGGGGACATATTAGGAGGGACAGATATTTTGGTTGTTGACCAAATGTAATTTTGAGTTGGAAATTCAAAGGGGAACACTTTTTTGTGCTGCGCCTAAAATCTCTTGCCTCTCTATGTCATACAGCCTGACTGTCATAAGCCTGATAATAACCTCAGGAGAGGGAGCCCCTTGTAGATCAACCTCAAGTCCCATCTGTTGGGCTTTTTATAGAATAGGGCTAGGCAAGGAGTTATCATTGGGTCGGCCAACAGCCCCTTTAGCAGCAAATCATGATCAGCCCTGAAAAAGACTTTGGCCCAGTATTTTAAAAAACTGGACCATGCATGTAGCTCCAATCTATGTTGACCTGACTCCAGGCAGAGTGAGGGCAGTTTACTTTACCTTGCATAATTCCACAAATTCTAAAGTTCAAAAGGTATCCAATGATAGGGAAAAATTAAAGGTAATAGTCAAGGTATATATGGTTGTGGATAAACCCAGGTAATAATAATTTAGACTGCAATCTTACATGCATTTTCCTGGGAGTAAGCCCTGTTGAATTACAGTGAATCTTCCTTCTGAGTAGACATGCTTAGAATCAGCAGCCAGGGGCTATGAGCAAAGTGATTTTAAGGAAAAAGTTAACTAAAGCAGAGCTACTTATAGTCTTCAATGCCTGCAGTAAATTTTGGCAAATTCATTTGGGTGACATTTTGCAATGACAGAAAATCCAAGCCGTGTATATTTAATACATCTTTTAGGTGGTACAGATTTGCAAGATTGCCACTTGGTATCTCTCGTGCTATACTTCTCATGCAGTTTCATCAAACTGGGAAGTGTGAGACTTGGGCCCAAATCCTAACCAACTTTCCAGCAGACACAGCTGTGCCAATGGGACATGTGCTGCATCCTGCTGTTGGGGGGCAGTCACAGTGGCCTCCTCAAGGTAAGGGAATCTTTGTTCCCTTACCTTGGTGCTGCATTGCCCTTAGCTTGGTGCTAGAAAGTTGGTTAGGATCGCGCCCTTCCAATTTTATTTAAAGAGATGGCACGGATGAAGGAGCTTTTTCATTTTTGCTGTCCACGTAAGCAAGTCCTGCACCCCTGGCTTGAAGGAAACTGCATGTGGAGTAAGGTAAGGATGATGATGATCTGCTTCTAGCTCGACTGAGCTGGAGGGGGATCATTGTAGCTTGTGGGCTGGAAGGGAGGCAAAAGCAGAGTAGCAGAATTGGGATCAATGACTCCTTCAGACTCCTCGTGATCCACTGCTGATGCAATTCGCTTCAGCTCACTTCACGGCTCAGTTGGCATGTGTATGAAAGCATGTTTTGACAGTCATGTAAAGATTGTAATGTAGACATGATATCCTGGGGTGGGGAAAGACCAAGAAGAACATGGTGAGACTGAGGCTGCAACCCTATGCTTATCTGGGAGTAAGTTCAGTTAAATTCACTGGTACTTCCTTCTGAGTATACTTGCATAGGTGTGCACCGTAAAACAAGTTCTGGTCAGGGGTCAAAAAAACTTCTTTTCTACTTCTGGATTCTACTTCCAAGAATCCAGAATGACTACTGACGTGACACAGATACCTACTAGAAGTGTTATATCCATGAGGCAGAGAAAAGTTAGGAAATACTGCATACCTCAGGCAAGTGCTTTCTGCATATTGAGCTAAGCAAAGAAAGATTATTTCAGTTTTTTTCTGTTCATCTCTACACTTCAGTAAATTCCACTGAGCATGTATAGGATTGCAGCCCTTGAAGCTGTCTATTGATCAGGAATGTATGCTCAAACTGAGGAGCTGATACAGTCAGATACTAGATACCAAATCTTCATAAAGAAAAGGAGAAAGGTGCCAGTTACCATCATAGAACAGAATGGAGTGTAGAAAGCCTGCAAAAGGAACTAAGCAGCATATGATTCTAAGATAATATTTGATTCAAACTGCTTCTGCAGAGGGAACTAAAAGGACCAGCAGACCACTAACAGCCCAATCCTAAGCTTCCCTGTGGCTGCTGGAGCAGCGAAGCCAAAATGGCTACCGCTGTATCCAGCAGGTGCCGGGAAACAGCTGGACGTCTCTTCAGGGGAAGGGGACTTTTGTCGCCTTCCCCTAGGGAAAGTCCCAAGCCCTGCAGTGGAGCTTCTCAAGAACTCCAACATGGTGGAGCAGAGCTCTGCCAGCCCCAGCCCCCCCATCCTGCTTTCTCCTTCCGCCGTCCCTGGAATGCCTCCCCCCACCTCAACAAACCTTTCTGCCACCTGGAGCTCATCCCTTGCTCTAGGCGACATATGGCTGGTGCTGGGCTCAGCGCGGACTGGAGCTGGGCCAGTGCGGACTCAACTGTGTCATGGGCATGCCTTATGGCATGTTTGCTTCACCCAGCAACAGCATTCGACCAGTGCAACAGGTTCCCAGGGCCTCCAAGAGGAATCTTATTGGGGGTACAAAGTTTCTTTGGGGCCCCTTCCCAAAGAGGGAGGGGGTGAAACAGACTGGGGAGGCAATGGGGGTGAGCAGCACTTCTGCAGCAGCTGTAGCCCCACAGCTGTGTCCCTGAGCTTCCACCCACTCTTTCATGGCAAACAGATCCACAAGCCAAAGAGCTCCTGTAGCAGACCAGCTTCCTCCCATATGTGACACTATTAAAGAACATATGCATTCCTGGGCCTGGTGCGTGTAGCTTCTGGAAGTACTTGCAGCCATTTGCCATGTGCATCCCATGTGGGCAGTGAGTCTGGATGACATTGGAAAAAATAAGACCCCTGGAAATTTCTGGGCACCGTCCTTTGGCTCCTGGGCCCCCTTTCTGACCCTGGGTCCGGGTACAAATTACCCCCTTTACCTCCATCTCCTAGGCCCTGGATGTTCCCCTCCAGTTTTCTTTCCCTGTCCAGTGCAAGTTGTTCAGAGTTTAGAACATGGAAGAGGAAGGCTGAATGGGACATTTGGGAGATGTGCATAGATCTACTATTTCATTTATCAGGCTGCCTATATCCATGCCCACGTGTGTGCATGTGCATGGATGGATAGAGGAGGGCATTCATCCTGGTGTTCCACATGCCAACATTGCACCCATGATGAGAGTATACGTATCATGTTCAATGAATGCAATGGGAAAATCTTCCAGATACCATGGCACTGTACAGCTATGAAGTGAATATTGGACAGTGTAGCTTTTATAAAAAGCTGTGTAGGAGGAAAAGCATCTTGGGGAGATTATTTCTGAAGAACAAAAGTGGAAATACTAGATTGCAAGGAGTAGGAAAATGAAAGATTTGAAATCAGTATGCATACTAATTACTAGGAAATAAATATCTATTTAATTTGACTGAGAAAATTATCTTTGAGCCACATTACTTTTTACATTGCTTAAACATTTTTTGTCAATTTAATTAGGTTAATGTGTTGTTTTAACATAATATGCTTCCGAGGAAATATGAGGAGTCGAAAATTTATGAAATGCGGAGAACTAAATTACTGTATCTTTCAAAGCAGTGAACAACTGATCTCCCAATAGTTGATAAAGATTCTTTGGCTACAGGCCTCAGTCCACTTACTGGAGAATAGTTCCTTTTAGTCAGGAAAATAATAGAAGCCATGATAGGGATGAAGGAAACAGCAGATATATTCAGACTAAAGTAAGAGGGTAGAACAAGGGAGAAGCTGAGATAATGGATACAAAATAGAAAGAACACAAGAGACAAAGTAAGTAGTAGAAATAATTTAGGTCAGTAAGGAAAGATGAAGTAAAGGGTATAATCTCCTAGGAATCTCCAAGTTTAAATAAATGGTGCCCAACATTTTCAGGAAAAAATAACTTTTAAGCGGATGAAAGAGCAGTCCAAGGAACTAGATGTTACAAGCTCTCAAAGGGGGGGAAATGTCACCATCCTATAATAAGGTAAAAGAAAATACATTAAGTAAATATAGCAGGTTTGAAAAATATTACCATTAGAACATAAATATTTGCTTTAGAGCTGCTAGGGAAGGGGGGCGGTGTGAAAAGAGTCCAGGTCACTGGGGAAGCCTCTGGTGTGCTGGCTCAGTGGTGTGAACATTGTGCCCGGGGGGGGGGGTCAGACTAGCCACACTGACTCATACGTTTGTCCATCTTCTTGCTTGCTTTTAAAAAATCTTTTTAGTTTGTCCAGGGACATAAAATTACTCCTAACTTTAACCATCTAGCTGCTGTTGCTGTTTTTATTGTTAAAAAGATTTTTTCCTACTCTTCTCCCTTTAGGAACCCAAGGTGGTTTACAACACAATGAAAACAAAGTAAATACTAAACAGCATTTAAAAAAAAAATAACAGCACTATGTCAAACTCAAGGGCTTTAACAAAAACACTTCCACTTAGAAACACTTAGAGAATATCATGGATAATAAAAACCCAGAAAATCCCTGTGAGAAAAGGTCAGGTCTTCTATTTCCAGTGCAATACTGGCAAGGAGAGGGATGTGCACTAGAGAGCAGGGCATTCCACAACATAGGGGCCAAAACTGAAAAGGCCTTTTTGTGTCATAGTCAACTGACATTCAAAAGATGTTAGTTAGGACATGTGAGACAGTCTCCCTTGCAGATATTAACAGATGAAGGAAGGTGGTCCTTCAAATACCTTGGCCCTTAGCCAGTTTGGGCTTTAAAAGTAATCATTAGAAATTTGAATCATACCTGGAAACACACTGGTAGCTAATGGAGATGAAACAGCAAAGGTGAGACATTATCACATCAATTCCCTCAGGTCAGCTGCATTCTGCACTAGCTGACTTTCCAAAGGATCCAAGGGCCTTTAAGCCCGACAAAAATTGCATTGCAGTAATCCACTTGTGACATAGATAATGACCAAATCCTGTGTGTACTCAGAAGTAAGGCCCACTGAATTCAGTGGTTCCTAAGTAAGCATGTAGTCCCATGCATATTTATTTGGAAGCAAGCTCCACTGAAGGTAATGAGACTTATTTTACAAGTAAGCATACATAGGCTTGCACTGTTAGCATGAATCACCTCAGTCTGTCTACTTGATAGAGAAGAGGCATTCCTATAATTCCTATGTCCATTGTTCCTATTCCATTATTGTTTTGGTCTGTTCATAAAGATAACTTACCGCAATGAAAATGGCTTTCTTCTGCCTATTATCAGTTGGATTGCTTTGGGATTTTGTGGTCCATTGTCACAATGGTTGGGATTGATGGTCATAAGAAAATAAGAACAGCCGCACTGGATCAGGCCATAGTCCAGCTTCCTGTATCTCACAGCGGCCCACCAAATGCCCCGGGAATTTGGTCAGAGCAGGGCCCCAGAGAAAACATAACTCTAGACAAAATCATGAAACTTTTAAAGCATTCCTAAGACAGAACCAGAAACTAATGTTTCTGCTTGCTCCAATAATAAGCAACTGGGTAACTCAGCAGAAAGGGGACGGGGTCACAGGTTTGAAGACAAATTGGGTCTGACTGTACATTAAGTTAGAACTGGGCTGTAACCTAACATTGCATGCTGAGGATGGCGTATATGCCATCAACAGTCAGGATTATGACTGCTGTTGAAGAGACATTGCACTGTCACAGAATTTCAGGAGTGTAGATTTTGTAAATATGAAAATCCATCATTTTTCTTTAGAGTTGAAGATATCTGCACATTTCTGACATCTGTATTTTCTTCCTGTGGCATTTTCAAGCATTGTTTCTTGTATCCTTTTTTTGAGCCAACCCATAGAAATTTTGTTCATGACCACGCTGTGGGCTCTGATTTCTCTAGATTAGTGGTTCCTAAACTGGTGGTTTGCGACCTCCTGGGGAAGTGGAAAAGGCACCAGAAATTGGCAGCAGCACTATCAGGATGATCGTGCTGCTGCCAGGAAGAGGAGAATTTTTCCAAATTTCTTTTTTCCAACTTAACCATAAGGGGGTTGCTATGGTTTTCTGGAGAGTCTGGGGAGCCTGCAACCCCCTCTGCAGCCCTCCTTGAGGTTTCAAAGTCCTGTAAAAAAGATTAAAAAAAAACACTTCTGGTTTCACTACGAAAACAGGAAGTTTTTTTTTCCCCTTTTAACAGGACTTTGAAGCCTCAGGGAGGGTTGCAGAGGGGGTTGTAGGCTCCCAAGACTCTCTGGAGAGCCATAGCAACCCCTAGGAAAATTGGAAAAACCCTTCCCTTCCCACAGTAGCAGGATTGTCCAGATTATGTTGCTGCCTCTGCCCCTCCCCAGCAAATTCTTACAGGGTTTCCAGAGTTCAGATAGGACTTTGGGAACCACTGTTGTAGATCCATGTGTTAGTAGCAAATGCTGGCAGTTCATCAACTCAAGCAAAACCAGTCATGCACTTTTGATCAGCCTTTTGTAAATTACAATTAATAAAATTGTCATACATAAAGCTGATCAATCTGTCTCCTAACTTATTAGTATACTGTTATTACTACCACTACATTGTCAGACTGCACTGGTTTAAACAGAACTGGAGAAGTTAATTATCACAAATTTTCATTTGCTCTAATAATAAGTAACCAGTTGTGGAGAAAGGGTGAACATAGATGCAATATTTTATTAAGTGGTAGGAATTTGGGCAAGCAGCTGAATTTGCATTGCAGAATTTCAAGGGACTGCCCTAATCTGTTTCCCAGGTTGTTCTAACCAGTTCAAGAGCAGTAAAACAAGGTTATGTAATTGACATGTGATGTAGCCTAAAATAGTGAGTGCAAACATAGGCTGCTGTTGCTGGGCAGTTGGCAACTGCTAAAAAAAAAAATCCTTTCACTGTACAATAAAGAGCCTTTTAAAATTAAAAGGCAGAATTCAGTGAAAAACCCGTAACCTAAAACTTTATGGTCTTGATAATTTTGTGCAATAAGCATGATATTTTAAAAGCTTGAAATGTAGATATTGCCTGTAATGTTAATTGTCATGCCCCTCCTCCCTCCCAGAAATCTTAAGAACACTAATGCTGAAATAGGGAGCCGGTATGATGCACATGACATATAGATATGTATTTTTTGTTCACATTTTGGAAAGCATTGCTCTTGTAAAGGTTGTGCTTGGTATTATTGCACGTGATACTGTTACATGATATACTCTTTAACAGCCCTCTTTTGCTAATTAGGAGATTGCAGATATGTAGCAGTATTTATTTGAATGAGAGATGGCGAAAGCTGTTAGGAAAAACAGTCCTTTGCACACAAGTTGGGTGAGCAGAAAGGAGAGGCTGAAGTAGAATTGTATGAAACTGGGCTGCAGCAGTAAAACTGCTTCACTTGGCTAAACGGGGGGGGGGGGAGTTCCTCCACTACAGAGAGAGTGCTGTTTGAGAGCTAGAGATCCATCCTCTCCTTGCCCACCACTGCTTTTTCCTCATAAATTTTTCCACAGCATATTTTCATTCCATTCCACTGGACAAATAATTAAAAAACCAGTTTCAAACCTGAAATGAGACCCAGAATAGTATGTGAAGTTAGTGTCGCCCAGGGGCTGTAAATAATATTTGTTTATGAGCATGAACCAAACTTGAGACTGTGAAGAGAGAATCTGACCTTAGTTCCATCTTCCTATTATTTATCAGAAAGAGCAATCTGGAGAGCATTTTTGCATGCATGCACCAGACAATTGTATGCATGCATCATTTATGCATACACTAGGCAAGTGGACAATGGTTTGGACCAGGGGTGCTCACACTTTTTTGACTCGAGAGCTACTTTGAAACCCAGCAAGGCCCGGAGATCTACCAGAGTTTTTTTTACAATGTTCGCGCCATCATAACATATAACATTTATGTGTACAATGTATGTTGGTGTACCTTGAGCCAATATTGCACAACACAACATAATTAACTATAAACATTTTTTGTAATTACTTGAGTTTACTTTGATGACTTGCACTGAAGTGAATCAGCCAAGGATGCATAGTCCGGACAGTAGCTGCTGACAGCCAGCCTCAAGCACACTTCCAAATGTTCATCAGTCATGGTGGAAGGGTACTTGGACTTAATGATCTTCATGTAGGAAAAGGTTGACTCACATAAATAAGTGGAGCCCTTCCTGCCTCAGGTGCTCTTATATCCCTGAGGGCCCTATTGCCTTCAAGTGGCTGCAGCTGTGCAACACACTGTGCTGGATGCCAGGCCATACCCTTAAAGGGGCCACTGCTGACACCACATCTACCTCCTCACCAGATCTTCCTCGATTCCAATACAAGTGGGGGGGGGAGCAGATCTCTATACAGACCAGTGCAAAAACAGGGGAAAGGTGTGGGGGAGGGAAGATCTCTATATAGACATCACAGCAAGACCAGTGCAAAACCCCTTGCACACAGAACCAACAGATGGAAGTTGGGGGGGGGGCAGATCTCCATACATACCAGTGCAAAAACAGGGGAAAGGTAAGTCAGCCCCAGTAGAATCAACAGGGCTCACTCCAGGGATACGTGGTTGGGAGAGAAGCCTGCCAGCGGCTCCTCTCCAGGACTACTCACGAGTCAGCCCCAGTAGAGTCAACGGGGCTCACTCCCAGGGATGCGTGGACCAGGAGCTCACTCCCAGGGATGCATTACTCCCAGGGAGCGTCACTCCCAGGGCGGGGCTTACTCCCAGGGATGCATGGACGGGAGAGAAGCCTGCGATCGACTCATTTTGCCTCGCGATCAACCGGTGGATCGCGATCGATGTATTGAGCACCCCTGGTTTGGACAATGCCTTCAAAACTGATGTGTGTCCCTCACGGTTACAAAGGGCGTAAGGATTTCCTGGTGGACTTTCCCCATTTTTCTAATCGCATGGGAGAGAGTCGTCTGAATTTTTTCTTTAAATATTATCTATATACTACTAGCTTGAACTAGTAATTAAAGTAGTACTGTATTTAGATCCCAACTGATGGGAAAATTTAATGGTGTAGTAGTGGTTCCAGAATTGAACTTCTATCTGACAGATCCTGGTTCAAATCACCACTCAACCATGAAGCTTCTTGGGTGACCTTGGGCCGGTCGCTGTCTCTCAGCCTAAACTACCTCACTGGACTGTTGTGGGGACAAAAGCAGGGAAGAAACTATGTTCACCATCTTGAGCTCCTGAGGAAAGGTGGTGTAAAAATGTGAAAAATAAACTCCCTCCATGGAAGAAAGGGATGGGGGACAGGACACGCACTACATTAGGATGTCTTGGACGCATCATCTCAAACTGACCCTTTACTTCTGTTACTAATGTCATCAGAAAATTCTTATTTAAGAAATTAAATAATTACATTTTATTTAAGTAATCTTAACTTATTGAAAGTTGAGTGTCCACTCTAAGGTTCCTATAGATTTTTTACACAATTTTTATGCGCACGAACAGGCATATACACACATGTTCCCAAAGTAATATAATATACTTCCTATGCAGAAACGGTGTACTATGTCTCAAAAATGTACATGCTATAATCGTACTCTGTGGTTCAGTCTATATCTACTACCAAATCCAAGATAATCAAGCAAGAGATGCAGTGGATGGTATTTTTTTGATTAGAAATGGTTGCACTGTCTGTTGCTCCCGTGGCACACCGAAGGGTGCAGTCAGTCATGCAACATGTCAGTTAAATGTTGTGACCCTGTCATCTGTTTATCATAGCATGATGGGGCTCTAGCTTCTTGCCACCTTCCCAAATCCATTGTTCCCCAAATCTTGTCAGCAGTGGCATAGCTGGTCCTCTAGCTATGGGGCTGTGTCACTCAATGTCAATCTTCTCCCCAAGTGCCTGACCTGATAGTAATTGTGTATTACTGTTATTTGGTTTATTGTTGTGGGGCTCCCAAAGGCTCGTGTGAGTTTGTTTAAGCCATTTCTGCCCAATGTTGCATATATGTAACAGGGACCAAATGTGTATACCTGTGGGCTGGGCAAAATTGGTTAAAAATAAGTAATAATTGTAAAAAGGGGGAGAGCCTTTCTTGCATATGTACTGCTGTGATGCTGAATCACGGCCAGTATATTTAACTATGCAGCAAAATAAAGTATGTGATCTTTGTTTTTGTTAATGCAGGGCAGCACAATTATTTATGTGCAGGACGGAATGACTGTATAATTGATAAGATTCGAAGAAAAAACTGTCCCGCTTGCCGATTACAGAAATGTCTACAAGCCGGAATGAATTTGGGGGGTAAGCACATCATTAATTTCATTTTCCTTTTGTTGTACAAAAATGTTTTAAACTTGTCTGATCTTAAATTGATATCAGCTGGGTGATCTTAGAAGTTTTATCTTGAATTGCTCAACTAAGAAAAAAAAGTATTATACAAAAGCTACTAAAACCCTATTGTCATTCTAAGTTTTTTGAAATATGTATTTTACAGTTCAGAATAAGTAAGGTGGGTGTTAGCTGATGACAGTAATTTTAGTGGAGTTTCACACAGCTAAGAAGATTAAAGCATCAGGAGTTGTACAGTTTTTGGTGATGCTCTGGGAACATTCTAAGAGAATATCAAAATAGATTTACCCAAGTGAAAGTTCACACTGTGTGTTATCTGCCAGATTTCCTGTTAATTTCTGGACTGATAAAGATGTAATTATAGTAAAAATGTAAAACCTTGGAAAATTAATGAATAAATAATTATAATGGCTTTATCGTTAGCAAATATAATTTTCATACCTGTGCTGTAAAGATTTGAGGATTCCTTTCTGGCCAAGTCAACCTTTTATACTGCACCCTTGCTCAGACATAATGCCAGGCCCTATGCCAGGTTTAAGATGATTTGGGATTTCCTTTCATGTACAGAATGCCCTTGCTCCTAGAATTATTAGGAGCAAATGTCAGGTAGAAGGAAGGTTTATTTTTCTTCGGCCTACATTACTTATTATTTATTATCATGCTTATTGAGATGCATTAGTTGACTTGAGTGGATAACAGAATGATGAAAATTCGAAGACAGAAAGGAACTTGGAGGAAGTCTTTTAATAGCAGGGGAAAGCATAAAAGGTGGAGCCTACAGGAGGAGTTCAGAGAAGCAAATAAAAATAGGTTTGGCTCTTTGGAATAGCTAAGATCAGCCTAAGGGAATGTTTGATTGTGGAACCAACAGAAGGGGAAAACTGAAACAGGAATGGGCCAGTCTTGGCTTTGGTGGGGTCAAAATTATTTTAACAAACTTAGCTGGATGTAAATGTGGATATTAGGCAATATTGCTAGGGAAATGAAAGGGATTGAAGGAAGATGAAGAAATAGTATACTTATGTAATATAACTCTTTATTGCAGAACCTAGAATATTTGCACATTCCAAATATTTCAATTTCTCAAATAGTTTGGTTATAAATCTCATTGAGGAAGTGTGTCTTCGTCCTCTTTGATTGGTCAAGAAAACAGCAGTTTGCTTTTGACATTTAGTCTTCTAATTCATTCAGATGAGGTTATGAATCACCATGTTGATCAATATGATTAGGATATGATTTCTTGACCTTTTGCATGGAATACAATTGCAATGATTGAAATTTTAAGAATACTGAGTTTCTGTGTAGTATGAGGAGGCTCTGTGAGGATGCTTCTGTGTTTAACTAGTGAGAATTGTGTGAAGTTCATTTGAGCACTGTTTTTAAAAGAAAGTATTGCATTATTGGCTGCAGGTAAGATCAGCAGGATATTTTAATAGAATCATAGAATGTTAGAGTTGGAAGGGACCCTGTAAAAACATTTTTGTTAACCTTTTCTTTGTGGTAATTTGGGTGTGTGTGGCAGTTTTGTGTTTCAGTTGCATGTACTTCATTCCAATTTGATACCTAGCTAGCTAGTTTGTTTTAGGTGCTACACTTCAGTGAACCTGTAAAGATTGCTTGAACTTTAAGAGTATTTTGTTTCATCTTGAAATCTGTAAGAGCTCTCTTTGTGAAACAATGATCATTTGTCTTCCATGTTGTCATTGGCATGTCTTCCATGTTGGCAGGGTTGTCAAACTCATTTCATATAGACAGCCAAATAGCATTCATAATTATGCTGAGGACCAGAAGTGACATCATTAAGCAGGAGGTCATGATCATAATTAAGCAATTTATTCTCATTTAGGAGCACGTTAGCTGCAAATGACAGAAGGGAAAATACGCAAAACTTGATCTTATTTTCAAGATATGGGAGAGCTCAGTTATCGTGTGAGCTGCCTTTCCAGTACTGAAACCTCAGCACAGCTTAGCAACTGAGAGAGAGCAGCTGTTGGTGGTGCTGGGAGAGCCTGAGGGCCAGATAAAGAGCTTCTGTGAGCCGCATCCAGCCCCCAGTCCTTATGTGACACCCCTGATTTAGGGCATGTTTGCTCTGCCTTTAATATAAGCTGAGAGTCTCCGCAGCCTGGAACCAGAGCACCCAAGGCTTTGATGCTGCCAGTTTTCATAAGTTAGGCATCACCTGACTGTGATTGGACAATAAAGCTGCAAGTAAATCCAAGTTTCTAATAACAATTGTATTGATGATTACAGTTGGCTCTCTTTATTCATGGGTTTGGAACCTGCAAATCTGACTCAGTGCAGGTGTCAAACTCCATATCTGGAGGGACTCAAGGATCTCCCGCACAGATACCATAGGCACACTTTATTCATTTGCTTTTTTATTGATATATTCTATCATCCCATGTTACTGCTTGTTATCCAGTCCTGCAATGGCTCCTAAGCTTTGGGGTAATTTTTTTTTTTTGCTCAGGTATTCATCCTGTGTCACCCAGCCTACCCTCAACTGAAATTTAATGGAAGCCCACTATCTAGTCACATACTCTGTCCATATAATTGTGGGACCGTAGCTCAATGGCAGTCAATGTGCCTTACATGTAGAAAGCCCCAGATTCAATCCCAGCATCTCCACTTAACATTGAGAAAGACCAGTATAGAACTTTGACAGTCACTACCAGTCAATATAGGCAGTACAGATCTTGATAGACGAACAGTTTGACTTGGATGAAGGTTGTTTTCTGTGTAATCTACCTGTACATTCTTTGTCTTGGAGCTTTGTGACATTGGTTATCATTTTTGACCAAGCTGGGGCTCTAAAATAATAGGCCATTGCAATGTCTTCCAGTTTGTTCACTTTCTCATTGTATCCTTCCCTGGCTTCCACCTGGGATCAGGCATCATATTTTGGTATGAAACATATCCTTTAGTTGTGTGTAAAATGCAATTATTATTAACAGTATTTATATACTGCTTTTCGACAAAAAGCACACAAAGCAGTTTACAAAATAATCAAATAACTAATGGCTCCCTGTCTCAAAAGAGCTCACAAGCTAAAAAGATGTAAAAACACCAGCAGACAGCCGCTAGAAAATGCCATAGAACATAACTGAAAATATGTTTGTGTACCAAGTTCGATTATTAAGGGCAGCCAGAAGCACAATGTTGACAGACTTAGAGCTCTGTTTCCCAGGTGTTCTGCTGGAGCTCTGGTCTGAACTCAGGACATTTCTCTTTTAGTAGAGATGCATGTTTATGTTGATTGTGTTTTTGACTTTTTCACCTGTTTTTGTTTTCTGGATTATGTCCTGCTCTGAGAAGCCTCTAGAAAAGGAAATGAAGTTTATCTTAAATGAATAAATTCTTATTTTACTGCATTACTTTTTTATTTCTTTCCTGGTTCATTTGGAAATGATTTGAGAGCCAAGCTTCTCCACCTTTGTATCTGAAAAGAAACTTTGAGGCTTGACCAGCTAACTGTTTCTTTTTGGCATTTTACCTATTTTACCTTTCAAGATAGTGAAAGGTGGAACTCAGTCTGTAGGAGGCTGTGCAAAATTGGCAGTTCTGATAAGAAACCTTAATAATGATACCACTAGGACAGGGGTTCGCAAACTGGGGTGTTGTGACACTCCAGCCAGGGAAGCCCTGTTGCTGCCTCCTTAAGAGGTGGGACGACAGTGGTGATGGCGCTCTCATGATTGCACCGCTGGTGGGAGAACGGCTTTTAAAAAATTTACTGAGGGTTTCTATGGCCCTCCATAGGGTGCGGGCAGCCTGCAGCCCCCTCTGCGAACCTCCTTGTGCCTCAAAACAGCTCCAAAAAGCCATCACAGCCCACTTCCTGTTTTCATCCAAAAACAGAAAATGGGTTGCAGTCGCATTTCGGAGCAGTTTTGAGGTGTGGAGACGCTCCCAGCGAGGGCCGCAGGTTTCCTGCACCCTCCAGAGAGTCATAGTGACCCCCGGTAAGGATTTTTAAAGTCCCCTTTCCTCAGCAGTGGCATGGTTGCAGGAGCACTGTCACCGCATAGACCCTGCAATGACTTACAGAGGCCCAAACTCTCCCAGACATTAGACATTTTACTGAAATGTTAAAGACCTCTTTTTGCCATTATATCAGTTTCTTTGGTCTCTCATCTCTCTACTAACAAAGACAGAATGCGTATTTACTGTACTGGTTGCTTTGATCCTGCTGTATCGTGTAATTGCTTCCTGCTGTACTGGCAATATAGCATCACTACAGATGTCATAGACATGTCCATTGTTATATATCACAGTGGTATGGATCAATTTCAGTCACCGTTGTGTGGTAAACAGGATTTTTGGAAAGGGACAGCCTTCCACTTTCCTCCTTGATCTCTAAACATCTTGACTTGTTACAAGGAAGAAGGAATCTGGAACTTCATTAAGAAGAATGGAACAGTAGTTCAGTAGGAAAGCACATGCCTTGCAGGGAGATCTCAGGTTCAGTCCCTGACATCTGCAGGTGGCTATGTGAAAGATTCTGTCTGGAACCTTGAAAAGATACTCCCAGTCAGTGTAGACAATACTGTTCACTCAATATTCTTATCCCAGCTGTGGTTTGTTAGTGTCATGTCCTGTAGTCTCCAGTATGTCAGTTGCTTAAGAAGTCATCTTTTAACACAGGGTCATCTACAGGGTCATGATACCTCAGGGTGCAGCTTCTCCCATGTGAGTGCACCTCTTCCCATGCACTCAGATGATCTCAACAGGTACTGCTCAGAGTGCACCTGGCAATTGGAGGTTATTTCCTTGCTAGGATGGCTTGCCATCTCCCATGCTCCTTTAGGCACACAATGAAAATGCACCTACATTTAAGAGCACTTGGACATATAATCAGTTTTTATGCTACTGGTTTTTAATCTGTTATTCGCTACAGTTCTGTTGCTTTGGATTTAATTGTTTCCAGGTTGTACTTTGTATTTTTAATTTTATAAGCTACCGACAGTCCAATCCTGAGCTGCCCGGAGCAGGGGCTGCCGTGGGAGCAAACATGGCTGCCACAGCATCCAGAGCGCCTCAGGCAGCCACTGCAGCTCTGGAGCTGTCACAGAATCAGATAGCAGCGTGTTAGGTCGCGTGGCCTGACATGAGGCTCAGTATCCAGTGGAGTGGAGTGGAGTGGAGCTCTGCCAGCTTCGCCCCCTTCCTCCCTGCTCCCTCCCCCACCATGCCACCTTCTGCCTCAGAATGCTTCCTCCCACGCCCCCACTCACCTATCCACCACCTGGCAGTCCAGGAGGGAAGTGGGACTGGCCTCGGCAACTTGGACCTGATCCTAACTTCCTCTTAACCAGCCTGGTATTACACCAAGCTGCTCAGACTTGTGCCAGTGATTTCACTGGCGCAGATCACAGTAGCCCCATGGGGTGGTGGGCCCGTGACACAGGGTTAAGGGGAAAAAATCCCCTTACTCTGAGTTACGTGGCAGCTACCTCCTGTGCTGGATACAACACAGGCCTCTTGGCCTCCCTGTTCCAACGTAGGTTAGGATTGGATTGCCAGTGTGATACTATCCTTGCAGACAAATGATTTCTGTTGGATACTAATAAGACTATATCATTTACGGAAGAATACATTTCTGTTTGCAAGAGAAGCACTATGTTCAGTCTTGTTTGGCTTCTGTTTTGGGTGAATTATCCTTTTGTGTAAAGTATGGTTTATAAAACACGTGCACACACATAAAGGAGTTCCTCAATTTTTCTTATTAAAAATGCATTTGCAAAACAAATATGCTTCAAATAGATTCCATATGGCTGTTACTAAACCAGTGTGACTACGAATATAGTCTGATGTCCCAGAGAAGGTAATTATTATTACTGATTTCAGAGTTAGGCATTTCAAAAACCTGTTTGGGCACGCGCAGACACATATGGAAAAACATTGTTTCTAACAAATGCATCAAACGTATGCAAAGAGGTGCCTTTTCAGAGTTTCTTTAAAACTCATGTGTTTATTTAAAAGATGTGTGTCCTGGCCTTCCCCTTAGTAATGGGGTGCCTGCTCATTATTGCCTGTGTTTTGAGACGTATTTGTGTAATAGGTATCACAAATAAAAAGATACACCAACTTAAATGCGTTTTTCTGTATCTTATAACAGCAGCATAGACTAGAAACCAAATCTGTGGTGATCTGGGGTGGGGGAAGCCCTGATGCCAGTGCCTTCCTCCTCCTCCCTAATCTTTCCCTATGTCTGGGTCCAAAACTCAGTTGATGCTGCTGCCACCTTTAGGATAAAACAAAGAGAGAGAAAAATCTCTCAGAATTCTCTCTCCCAGTTACCTTCAGAATTCCCATAGCTCTATGATGAGGTAGTGTGTAACCTGGGGTCCAAGAGTAGAGGGACAAACCTCTGATTGAGTTCAACCACACAATTTGCAAAATAAGGATTAGAACCCCAAAATGGAGTTTATTAAAATGCAAGGGGGTTGCATTGTGCAAAGCAGAAATGAAACAAGCAGGCTCTGGAAAACATATGGGCATTTGCAATGCACAGGTGCAGATCTTAGTAAAAATACAAGTAGATGACTACAGGCCAACCACAAAGTACAGGTCCAGTCTTTTTATATACAGATTTTTTATACACGAATTTGACTCAACACGAATGGTCACTGCAAATGTGCTGATCCCTGGAGAAGGGGAAAAATGCATCCCTTTTAAAATCAGTTTAAAAAACTGAACAGTTCAATAATAGCCTCCTTAATGTTATGCAGGATTGACAGAGACCACTGAAACCAACGTAAGTTCAAGGCTTTTATTGTGAGGAATGGAACCTGAACCAAAATGATAACACCCTCGTTCCAAATTCCCTGATTGACTGAGGACCTGAGGCAGGCAGGAGGCAGCAGGACTTGAGGCAAAGGCTGGCTGGCTGCTCCCTGGCTCTCCCAGGGGCTCCTTGCTGCAGCTCTCTCTCCTCAGCTCTGCTCTGCAGCTCCTTCTCTCCCAGCTCACCTGGCGATCTTTCTTCCTCCACAGAGCTTGCTCTACGAGGCTCCTCACAGTAGCTCTTCCCTGGTGGTCTAATCTAGCTCTCGCTTGTGCAGCCCCTTTTATAGGCCTCTGCACACAGCAGCCTCTACCTTCCCTCCTCTCCTGCAGCAGTTTTCCCTCAGGTCCTCCTCAGACTGAGCCCAGGTTCTACACATAACATTAATGAGAGAGAGGGCAGCTGGCTGACAATCCATCAGTCTTTCTCTCTCCAGGCAACCCCTCCCTTCCCCCTGAGAAAGAAAGGTGAAGAAGGTGAATTACTTTGCATTGGTGAAGGGAGGGACTGAGTGAAGCGCCTTTGTAAGTGCTTGGAGAAGGCCTGATTGATGGATTGTCTCTTATTGACTCTTATCTTATATCACAAAGGTCAGCAAGGCTGTTTTTCAATCACAGGAGCAAAGGAACTTTGTTTTTTAAATGGATTTGCTATTGTGCGTTTTTTTGCCATCCATGAGGCTCAACCTGTAATGTAATTTCCTAACATGGTTATCTTACTGGTCCCTAGGTGTATGTCAGTGTTGTTCAAACTGTGAGGCGCAGCTCTTTAGGGAGGTGCCAGGAACTCAAAGGGGAGGTGCGGGATATCCTCACTCAGTGATACAGTCACACCCCCGGGCAGAATACGAGCCTGTCTTCTGACCATCATCTGTGCTTTTTTTTTTAAAGCAGAAGAAACCGGAGTTGAAAGCAGAAGAAATGCCCCACCCTCTTTTCCCTCCCCTCCCAGGCTGCTGCCTTCTGTGTTCGCTGCATGTTTGCTCAGCTTGCAGTCCTTAATCCTTGCTGATCCTTGTCTGGTTGGTTCCTAGTTCCCAGCCTGGGATCACTTCTCATCAAAGTGAAATCTCTCTTTTCAACCCCCTCCCTCTTCCACTCCCCCCTTTGGATCTCCAAACCTTCCCGGTTTCCTCCCCCTCCCCAAATAAAACGCTTCCTATTTTACCAGTCATCAGGACTCTTAAAGTTGCTTCCATGCAGTTGGCAAAGGGGGAGGGGAGAGACAAGCACACTCTTTACTTGGCCAGGAGCAGAAAAAGGGTAATGTTTTTCAAGTGATTTATTAATCTTGTTGTTTGACTGAAGAGGAAAGGCTGTATTTTTAAAGTGATGAATCTTGCTATTTCAAGGGAATACTTATCAGCCATTGATGAAGTGATTGCCAGCCCAATCCTATCGACACTTTCCTGGGAGTAAGCCCCATTGACTCTAATGGGACTTGCTTCTGAGTAGACATGCATAGGTTTGAGCTGTGCATCTCCTAGTATAGGAGACAAATCAGCTTCCTAACCAAACCCTTATCAGCTCTGATATATTTTCATGGCCTATTTTTGTTTTCCCCACCAGCTGCTGGAAAAATTTAATTTCATTAAATTAATAAAAGGTTCAAACCTATCCAAGGAGAATGGGAGAAATGACTAGTTGGATTGGGGTCCACAGGGGTATGTGTGTGTAATGTTGGTCAGGCTGGTTGTTCACAAAGTTCATTTGATAAAACAATTCTATTGGTATGCTTACAAAGTTTTTTTAAAAAAAGAGTCCTCCTAGACCAGACAAAATCTACCTACTCTAGCATCCTGTCTCCAGCAGTGATCAGCAGTTGATCATTTATAAAGCATGTATATTGCTGTATTAATAATATATTTTTAAGATCTGCATTTAATTAATGATATGATTAATATAATTAATATTAATATATTTAATATTATATTATAATAAATATTATAATATATTTAATTTAGTTAATGTTTCTGGCCACTTCCTGTTTAATGATGTCACTTCCAGCTCTTAGGAACATGATGGGGAGTCATGGCCAACAGCCACGGGGGTCAAGGGAGCCATTGGCTGGAAAAGTTTGAGTACCACTGGTGTATGTACTCAGAGTCACATCCATCAGAAAGGTGGGTGAGACCTTGACCACATACAGAAGCATTCTCTATGGTAGCTAAGCCAGAACACACATGAATGTGTTTGGATCTTAAGAAGCCAAGGCTTAATAATGTCAGGGTTCTGTCTGATGTTTACAACCACCAGAGCATTCCTATGTGTCCCTTGATCTGGTCAGCTATACTCTGATGCACAATCAGCTGGTGCATGCCATTCCCAGCAGGTGGGTTGGCTAGGGCTTTTGCCCTGATTATATGCAGAGAGGGGAGAAAGTGAATCTACAAAATGACCTGTCTGCTTTGCTGTGTGGTGTTTCCGCAATAGTATGGTATGAGAGTACATAGTAATGGTATGAGAGTAACCTCATCCATGATTGACTTTACACTGGTACTTTTTTAAAAGGGAAACTATTGGGAACAAGAGGAGGGCAGTCATCATAGCAGAGTACCTGCATCCATTCGGTTATCACATGCTACTGATGGTGCCCTTTAAAACTCATGTAACATGCACATAGAGGGTGAAACAATTGTGACCCTGTATAGTAGCCTATTCATAGTGACTGTATAATTTGGCAAGGAAGAAAATGGGGACATGGATGAAGGTGCCAAACTGTTTACTTTAGAGCTCAAAAACAAAAAAAGGGGGGGGGGTGTTTCAAACTGGACCAAACTAAAATAGCTGAATGAACTTCACCCACTTGCAGTGAGGCAGCGAGTTCTCCCACTGAACAACCACTCATAATCTGTAGCCCAAGTCTCCAAAGTGGAATATTTTTCAGTTCTTGTGTTGCTGTTAGTCTCTGTTCAGATTAGTTATGGGGATGTGTTGAGAAGGAGGCCCAAGGCTGTTCTTAAGACTCCAACAAAACAGTACCAAATCCAGAAAAGTTTGTACGCATGCCACGTAGCACTCAGAGATAGAGAGGAAAGCAACAGGCACCAAGTGTGCAGTCAGTGTGACAAAGATGAGGAAAACAGTAGGGACTTAGTTCGTCTTTGGTGAGGGAGGCTGCACTGCAGACCAAGGTTATCTATCCTTATTCTGTGAGATTTGAAAGCATTGTGTTGCATTGCTGGGACCATGGTGGTGGTAAAGGTGCCAAGCAATCAAATCTTCCTTGCTCAAAAAGGGGTTTCACGGACAAAGAGCTATGAGGCAGGAGCCTTGAAGGGAGCAGGGCAAAGGGCCAAGCTGCATTTCTTGGAAGGAAGGGAGGTGGAATGCTTGGAGAGAGGGAAGCAGCCCACAAGGTTAGCTGAGCAGTCCATGTTGGCGTAGTGGCTTTGGTAGCCATCAAAGGAAACAAAAGGAGAGAGGAAAGGTTGGAAAGGAAAGGGAGGTTGTGGGGTGTTACTGTCCTGGATGCCAGCTGACATAGTGGTTTTCAGATGGAGTCTGTAACATGGGTGTCTTGATGCAGCACCAGCAGATTAATTCTGCACAAATGGACAGCAAGATGGGGAAGCAAAGAGCACAAAACTTTAGTGCTCAGAGCTTTTAAAGATTTTTGCCCATGGGATATTTAGGTGGGGTGACTTGATCAGGAGGTCCTCTGTTGCTAGTTAAGGACACTTGCTAGGTGGTTTTGCCTTTATTTTCCCACCCAGCTGATACTATGATTGGTTGGAGGGTTGTTTGAATTGTTTCTCGATTGGAGCTCAGACGTGGAGTTGGTGAGGACCTTTGAAGGTGTAAAAGGTTTTACACCTTTGTTCCCTTTGTTTTACAAAAGTTGCTCTTCCCAAACCCAAGTCAAAGGAGGCAGCTTTGTTCACAAGACATCAAATATGCTGTTCCCTCAGGATGTATGCCTGGAAGACTTCATCTGCATTTTGGATACTTGAAACATTTTGGATACCTGAAATTTCTTTTTTCGTTTAAGGCAGTGCTTCCCAAACTTGCCTTTGTTGCAGTACTCGGCACCCGGAAGGGAGTGGCAATAATGTGTAACACAACTGCTTGGTGATGTCATTGGCACTTTCGGGTTTAGTGACTGGAAGCATCTCTACAAACAGTGGTAAGGGGCACAGGGCAAGCGGGAGGGCTTTTCAGGCATGCAGAGTCTCTATCCTGCAGCTCCCCAGTGAGTGCCTTGCAATGCCTCAGGACATTGAGACAGACACTTTCGGAACCTGTGATTGAAGGCTCCATTCATATTTGGAGTGTTGAACCCCATTGATTAATTAAGGGGAAGTGCTTACATGATTCAGTGAAAAATGTGGCCTTCCTGAGTCTGTGGCCTTTTACCATCAGTCCCATAAATAGCCGTGTTTCTGGTCTGGCCCTTTACTCTCCAGTGTCCATGTGTTTAGATGTGTTTCTCATGGTTGTCTTGAACTAAATAAATTCAAGAAATAAATTACTGACCATGTAAGATTCAAGTTATAAGAGAAAAGATGGTAAGAATTTTTAGGTACACTTGGCCACTTAATGTACAATGAAAAGATTTTCAAGTTTCCTCAGTCTCCATTATGTTATGTGTTTGTCCAAGATATATTGGCATTCATTCCATGCAATGTAAATAAATGAATGCAGTATACAAATTTGCAGAAGAAAGTATTGGTAGTGAGAAAGAAAGAGAATGATGATGGTTGTATACATTTTTCTATAGATTGTCATTTTGTGTATATATAGATCTATATATTTCATAACTTCTAATAATACAAGCATATCAGGGAAGCTATACATTTGATTATACAGTTGTCATTAAATTAAGGGCGCACTCTTAACCCTTAGATAGGGAGGGTCGCGAACATGCTGTAAAGCACATTTGCGCCTCCTCGAGGGGAAGCCAGGCCAGCGCTCCAAGAAGCGCCAACCTGCGGAGGCTGACAGAAGCCTCCGCACTGGCTTCCCCTCCGCCGTTTGTGTCGGCCCGCCTGCACCGACACAAGCGGAAAAGATAGGCGTGGGGGGCGGGGAGGAGGAGGGAGGCTGTGTGGTCCAAGATACTTTGGCGAATTTTAGGAGCAATAATATTTTGAAGCTCCAAATCATGAAGTTTGATAATTATTAAATATAGGTGGTACCTGATCATTCACAGATTTTTCATTTGTGAATCTGATTCAGTGCGGGTCCCTGATCTGGGCTGACTCCTAACCAGGCCTGACCTGAACCCTCTAAACGCGACCAGAGCAAAACTCTGGTCATGTCCTGAGGGTAATCCAAGGGCTGAAAACCAGAAGTAATGATTTTTGGCCCTCAGAACACCCTCTAGACATAAGCTGTGTTTCTGTCATGTTTGGAGGGTTGAGTGCCGTGACCCACGGATTTGATTATCTACAGGTTTCGGCATCCACTGGGATTCTGGGACCAAAACCCCCACAGATGCTGGGACACAATTGTAATAAAATAATTTTTTGAAGCTGAAACTGTTACAACTCTAAGATTGGTTTTGTTCTTGGTATTGAGCTTTCCATTCTGAACAGTTTCTGTATTTAGAAGATTAGTCCATTTAACCTTTGTGTTCCTGAGGAAGATTTGATGAAAACACTGGGGTTGAGAAGAGAGTGCAGTTGCTTTACCAATGCCAAATTTCTCTTCAAAATAGTTTTGAACAAAAATATGAAGTGTACCACATTAAAGCTGCAGTCATATGCACACTTTCTGGAAGTAAGTCCCATTGAACTTAATGAGGATTACTTTTGAATAGTCATACATAAAATTGCACTCGACAAGTCAGGTATTTGATTTGTTGGAGTATCTTCACTGCAAACCGGCTTCACTGAACCAATTAAACCACAATCCTAGAAAGAAAACAAACGAAAAGTCATGTATTCTCATGGATAGAAGGTTTTTCCATGCTAGGTGAATGGAATGGAAGATCAAGAATGCAACATGCTATCCTATCAAAACAAAATCAAAATTACAAAAATACTTAAAAGATAAAAGTCAAACATGTGAAATGTGTGTGTGTCTAAGTGAAAATGTGGTTAATTACAATAAATGTTTAGATACCATCTCAACCACAAACCCTTTTGCTATTAAGGCATGGAGTCAGAAAAATTAATTCTGCAAATGTATGTGTTGTTCAGTGGCATATTATTATTTTGTAGGACCCTGCAGAGTTTATCTAGAAACATTTTAAATTGTTGGCATTGACTTTCTGAGTAGCACTTGTTCTTCAGGCTGAGCACATAGTGGAGAGGCAGATGGATGCATAATGAACTGTTTATCCACAAAAACATGGGTCACTATCTTGAGGTGATTGTCAAAAGTCTCTCCTTGTACAAAAAACCTTAATTGAGTACATTGACCAAATCCATGTCCTCACTGAGTTTGTGGTACATGGGTTCTGGAAGATAAAAGTTCTATTCATTACAGCTGTAGAAATCTGCTAAAAACCATATATACTTTTTCACTTTCTAACCACCTTTACGGCAACTCTTTTTTAAAAGATTATTTGTTTAGGTTGTGTGGATTTAAAAAACAACAACAACATGCTATATGTACTTTAGCAGCTCTGGTGACCACACTGAAGCTCCCATAAACAGAAGGGGCTTTGTGGACAAGACATTTCTAAGTTCTCATCAATATTATGCAATGTGTTCTAAGAAGCATCGAAGAGCTCTGAACGAAAGGCAATAATGTTTAGAGGACTCACCTTTTAAAGTGATAACATTTGAAGCTACCCTGTTACTTTGGAGCAGGGGTGCCCAAACCCTGGCCCTGGGACCACTTGCAGCCCTCAAGGACTCCCAATGCGGCCCTCAGGGAGACTCCAGCCTCCAATGAGCCTCTGGCCCTCCGGAAACTTGCTGGAGCCTGTACTGGCCCAAGAATCTGTCATAAATGTGTGATTTGTGAAACTTGCTGCTTGTTAATTATTGCACTTGCTGTATTTCTGTTAATTGTCTCTGGAAAAGCATACAGTGCAATTTCAAAAGTAGCAAATAAAAATTCAGTAAAGTTGGAAAAGAATATCAGGAGTATAACAAAAGCGTGACAAAAAATTCAAAGTGATTTGATGAACAAAGAGAGTTAAGTGGCTTATGATGAGGGTGTGCTAGTAGGAGAATAATTCAAGCTTAATCTATGTGAACAAGGGAGAAAATGCAGAAATGTAAAGTGAATGATATTAGGGAGATACTAATGCAGCTTGCTTGCTTCAGTGTAAGTTATTTGTTTAAAAGAAAATTTATTTTAACTAATTTTTCTAGTTTTTTCCTCAAAATAAGAGAACATAAGAACAGCCCCACTGGATCAGGCCATAGGCCCATCTAGTCCAGCTTCCTGTATCTCACAGCAGCCCACCAAATGCCCCAGGGAGCACACCAGATAACAAGAGACCTGCATCCTGGTGCCCTCCCTTGCATCTGGCATTCTGACATAGCCCATTTCTAAAATCAGGAGGTTGCACATACACATCATGGCTTGTAACCTGTAATGGATTTTTCCTCCAGAAACTTGTCCAATCCCCTTTTAAAGGCGTCCAGGTCAGATGCCATCACCACATCCTGCGGCAAGCAGTTCCACAGACCAACCACACACCAAATAAAGAAATATTTTCTTTTGTTCTAGCTCTCCCAAAACTCAATTTTAGTGGATGTCCCCTGGTTCTGGTGTTAAGTGAGAGTGTAAAGAGCATCTCTCTATCCACTCTATCCTTCCCATGCATAATTTTGTATGTCTCAATTATGTCCCCCCTCAGCGTCTCCTTTCTAGGCTGAAGAGGCCCAAACGCCGTAGCCTTTCCTCGTAAGGAAGGTGCCCCAGCCCCGTAATCATCTTAGTTGCTCTCTTTTGCACCTTTTCCATTTCCACTATATCCTTTTTGAGATGATCTTATTGATCTTTCATTTATCAATTAGGTCTTTCATTTATCAATTAGGTCTGAAACATCTTCTCTTTTAACTTCTATCTGACTTAATTCCTTGGTCAGGAGGGGCCGTTCAGGCAGAGGTATTTGCCTGAGGTCTTCTGTTGTAAAGACAGATGCAAAGAACTCATTCAATTTCTCTGCCATCTCTAAGTCTCCTTTTATTTCCCCTTTCCCTCCCTCACCATCCAGAGGGCCAACCACTTCTCTGGTGGGTTTCCTGCTTCTAACATATTTGAAGAAGCTTTTATTATTCCCCTTCATGTTGCTGGCCATGTGTTCCTCATAGTCTTGCTTGGCCTCCCGTATCACCTTCTTGCATTTCTTTTGCCACTGTTTATTTTCTTTTTTATTCTCCTCATTAGGGCAAGACTTCCATATACGGAAGGAAGCTTCCTTGCCCTTTATGGCCTCTCTAACTTAGTTGGTTAGCCATGCAGGCACCCTCCTGGATTTAGTGGAGCCCTTCTTTCTTTGTGGTATACACTTCCGCTGGGCCTCCATTACTGTTGTTTTAAGCAGCCTCCATGCACTCTGGAGAGATTAGACTCTTTTTACCTTCCCTTTCAACCTCCTTCTAACCAGCCTCCTCATTTGAGGGAAGTCCACTCATCGGAAGTCAAGGGTTTTGTGAGAGATTTGCCCGGTATTCTTCCCCCGACGTGCATGTGAAAACGGATCGCAGCATGATCACTGTTCCCCAACGGTTCAGTAACATTGACATCTTTTATCAGGTCCTGAGTACCGCACAATATTAAATCCAGAGTCACCTGTCCTTTGGTGGGCTCCATGCCTTGTTGGCATCCTTCAGTCTCGGAAGACTATGGTATCGCACTCTGAATGGTGGTTCTGGAACAGAGTGTCCTTTCCAGTGCACAAAGCCTGGGTTAAGTAGATATGGAGGATAGACTGTTACCCATGCAGCAAATCCCCCCTCTCCACATCACTGAAATGGTCCAATGGAAAGGCTGGCATCGCAGGAGTTGCCAGAACGTGACTGTGTTCAGCCATGAACTGCCTCAGGGACTCCGGCTCCAGATTTTGCCTCGAGGTTGACTCCTAAAGCCTTTTCCATAACTGGATGTAGCCACAAGGCAGTGGAGGTTTGGGATCAGAGTTTTCCTTCTCTTAGATGAGCTGCCTTCCCAGGCTGACAAGTCCCATCTACCCGGTGGCTGTTGACTCCAGTGGGCTCCATGACTAGCTGCTCTAAGGCACAGTTATTTAACATGTCAAGAAATCCGGTCTCCTTTTCGTGACCAGAACACAAATTGACCTAGTCTATATGAGGATAATTGAAGTCCCCCATGATTACAACCCTGTCCCTCTTTGTCAGCTCCCTGATCTGTTTCCTCATTTCTAGGTCTCCTTCCGGTTTCTGGTCTGGAGGACGATAGTACGCCCCCAGTATTACATTGCTCCTCAGGCCTTGTAATTTAACCCACAGAGATTCTATGGTAGAGTCTGACCCACCTTCAATTTCTACTTTGCTGGATTCTATCCCTTCCTTATCATAAATGGCCACCCCACCTCCAACACACCCCTCCCTGTCCCTCCTGTAGAGTTTATAGCCCAGGATTGCGGTATCCCACTGATTTTCTGCATTCCACCAAGTTTCCATTATGCCCACTGTGTCAATGTTTTCCCTAGTCACCAAACATTCCAGTTCTCCCATCTTTGCTCGGAGACTTCGGGCAGTTGCATAAAAGCATTTGTACATGGAATGCTTATTAGCTCCTTTATCCCCGTCTCCTCTCATTGTGCCAAACCATCTATCACATCCCATCATGCTACCTTTCCCAATTTCTTCTCCTACTCTGCCTTTACCTTGTTGTTCTCTAACCTCCCCATCCTCGTCCCATAGGGATGAGGAGTCCCGACTCCTCAGTTCCTGTCGACTTTCCCCCAGGGATCAGTTTAAAAGCTGCTCTGCCACCTTTTTAATGTTACGCGCCAGCAGTCTGGTTCCATTCTGGTTCAAGTGAAGCCCATCCCTCTTGTGTAATGTGTAATGTGTAAAGAGTAATGTGTTCAGTCTTTGACATGATTGCTGTTCTTGGAAGATGGCATTCCTATTCTTTTTAGGGATGTGTTTGTGATTGAGAGAGAATTTTCAGGTCTCCGACATGGCCAGTATTTTAAAAACATTTTCCTATGCTTTCTTGCAGCTCGCAAGTCAAAGAAATTGGGCAAGTTAAAAGGTATCCATGAAGAACCACAGCAGCAGCCACCACCCCAAAGTCCAGAAGAGGGAACTACGTATATTGCTCCAGCAAAAGAACCTTCTGTAAACACAGCACTTGTTCCTCACTTGTCTGTTTCACCAGCACTTACTCCCTCACCTACTATGGTCCTAGAGAACATTGAACCTGAACTTGTATATGCAGGATACGATAGCTCAAAGCCAGATACAGCAGAGCACCTGCTCTCCACTTTAAACCGTCTAGCTGGCAAGCAGATGATTCAGGTGGTAAAGTGGGCAAAGATACTTCCAGGTAAGGATGCATCTGTGGAGTATGATTTTTGGTATAGGCACCAGGCTTTTAAAAATAAGCTGTGCTCCCTCCCCCTCAATTTGATAAGAATACTTTTTTCATGTGAATATTTAATTGGATATCTTTCTGTGGAGAAGCACTAATCTGGTATATGATTCGTCTTGTAGCTGAATGGGAATTTAAACTTATTAACTATCTTAAATTGCAAATACTGTATAAACCGTTGCCTACATAAAGTGAATATTTGTTTAGTAATTTGTGCAAATATAGCAGTGGGAATGGTATAAGAGTCCGGTGTGGATAGAAAGCATAAGAGCTGTTTCTAAGTAAAGCCATAGATTGGCTTCCTTTTAAGATGGATCCTGCTTCATATTTATGGCAAGGACAGTACGTTGATTTTGTATTGGTGATATGGCATGTGCTTTACATACCAAAGATCCCAAGTTCAATCCCAGGCATTTTTAGCTAGGGCTGGGAAAAGACCCTTGCCTACAACCCTGGAATGCTATTGCCAGTTAGAATGCACGTTACCATCACAATATAAGGCAGCTTTGTATTTTTATGACTGTTTGGGCATAGGTGTGCAGCACTTTGTGCTTAACTTGGATCCATTCTGGAGCCTATTTCAGTAGTAGGGTGTAGTTATTGTGAAATAACAGTAAAGAGTACACTACCTCTAAATCTATGTCAAGTGCATTTCCCTCACCATTGAATTACTACGGCCCACTCTCTTCATCTAGGATTAGTGGGGAGGGCTTCATAGTAGAAGTGCAATTGCCTGGCAGTTCTAAGCCCCAGCATCTCTCTCTTTAGAAATAAACCACTGCTAGATTTTAAAAATACAATATATTTCATGGTTACAAATACAAAATGCTAGGGAGTGCTGTTTTCTTTTTCAAATGTAGACAGCAGTAAAGTAGTTCACTTGAAATGCCACTGAAGTTTAAATGTTGTTTTTGATTTATTGTCGTGTTCCCCAGGCTTTAGAAACCTGCCTCTTGAGGACCAAATTACTCTAATCCAGTATTCTTGGATGTGTCTATCATCATTTGCCTTGAGCTGGAGATCATACAGACATACAAACAGCCAGTTTCTCTATTTTGCTCCTGACTTAGTCTTTAATGAGTAAGTTATCTATTAAATGTCTTTTTCAAAGCATAAATACAGCACTGTTAAATTTGATATGCATAGATGAAAAGCCTGAGAGAAATAGATACAGAAGAAATTGCTCATGAAAACCACTTTTAGCAGAGCTTTCCTCCTACTCTTCCATTTGATTTGTATATGCCATTGCATAGAGTTGTGTTTCCAAACCATCTACCTTCCACTAACTTTTACGTGTAGCTGATACACAACCTAGATTAACAGAAATCTGCTTATCATTTGGTACCTACTGTAGTCTAAAAAATACTCAATGTTTAGGACAGGGGTGTCCAAAGTTTTTGGCAGGAGGGCCACATCATCTCTTTGACACTGTGTTGGGGGCCAGGGGAAAAAGAATTAATTTACATTTAAAATTTGAATGAATTTACATAAGTTTACTATATTTAATAATCTAGTATATAATTAATATACTAGAGGTGCAACTTATATGAATGAATGAAGGTCTTGCAATAGTTCAAGGCCTATAAAAGGTCTTGCACAAAGCAAGGCTGGCCTTTTCTTTGCTGCCGCTACTGCATCACAGACATGAAATAGCAAGCGGTAGAGGGAGCCCTCATCCCACAGCTAACGCGAGAGGTCAAACAGTTGCCCTCACACTGAGAGCAGTTGCGTTGGGCCAGTGCGGGCTCCAGCAAGTTTCCGGAGGGCTAGAGGCTCATTGGAGGCCTTGAGGGCCGCAAGTGGTCCCAGGGCCGGGGTTTGGCACCCCTGGCTTAGGATATGCTAAAAATTCATCTAATTTGCTAGTTTTTCTAAGCAGTTCACAGAATAGTCCTTTTTGTTGATAGTATACACCCAGCCAATGAGTTTTCATGATAATCATAATTACCTTTGTTTGCAGTCTTGAAAGAAGCCAAGATGTTTTAATGAAACATTCCTAGTTTTATATTGCACTTACTATAAAGCTCAAGAAATCACTCATTGTGTTTCTGCATGCTCAGGTTGGCATACATGTTCAAAGCGCTGTCTAAAAACTACTGTGTGGTGTAGATGAAACTATGATGCCTGTATGCCTTACAAGCACTAATCTATGCTTGTTGCTTAATGTGGAGCCAATAGCATGTTTGTGCACTGTGCAGATGAGAGTGGCAAAATTAACAATGTTGGCATTCTACATGCCCATGTATTTAATACCAAACAAGATGCATGGCAGGGCCAGCCCATCCATGAGGCTGACTGAAGCAAGCATTTCAAGCAGTGGGCTGGAGGACATGGTGAACTGATGAGGGGTGATCAGCCAGCACTCCAAACCCCTTTTTACCTGAGAGTATGCAAGAGGAGGATCAAAGCAGCATCAACTCACCCTTTCCTCCAGCACCATGGCTGTAAGGAATTGCAGTGATGGCACTGCAGAAAGAAGCAGCAAAGTACCACAGCAGTCCTTCCTGTTTGGGGGTTGCCACTTCCAATCAGTCCACATCCACAAATGGTCAAAACAGGATTGCTTCACCTTTGTCTCTTCCTTGCCAGCACAGCAAGAGGAGAAGGAAGCAGAGTACCCCCATCTCCTTCTTGCTCCTGCCTGACCATGTTGAAACCAGTGTTGGGAACTCATGAAATGTGTGTTTTTTGCTGACTCTGTGACGTGAGTCGTGCATGTGGAAGACTCTGAAAAATACTTGAGTCAGGGTTCCCTTGATTCAGCACTTGTCCTCACGCATGCTGACTCAAGTCCTCCTGTGACTGGGGGTGCTTGCTCACTGTTTTTGCCATGTGAAAAACATTGTGGGGCCAGCATTCCAACAGCTAGCAGCAGGGAGGTTCTAGCTGGGTGGCAGGGATGGGTTAATGAATCGGGTGGGAAGGGGTTGGGTATGAGCTCCCCCCCCCCCCGTCTCTGTTAGGAAGGAACGCATGATCATTGGACAAAGGATGGGCATTCGGATATTTTTATTGGCTGAGGGAGAGCAGGAGCCCAAGGTGTTTCTTGCCTTACAATTAGCAAGGAAGGTAGGGGAATACTCTTTTGCCCAATTCTGCTCTCCAACCTTATGGCTTCTTGGCTCTCTTGTTACTTGGAGGAGCAACCCTCATTGAATGACTGGCTAAAGTGGAACTACTTCTGAGTAGGGCTGGTCATCCTGGTAAGTCTCCCAGCTGCTGCTTGTGACCCTCCTCCCCCTTGCCGCTTCTTTCCGCACTCTCTTGCAGTCCCTCCCACCTCTTCCGCCCTGTTTACAGATGGGCAGGGACATCAGGGGAAAGAGTAAAGAGAACTCTGATGCACACACACCCCTTGGCAGCAGCAGAGTTTTTTCCATAGCGGGCTTTTTGAAAGGGGGGGGGACTTGTGTTACTTGAGTCCATTAGAGTCACTAAAGGATGACTTGGAGACTCAGAAAGTTCCCCGGTTGTTACGCTTTTTTGAGTCGCAAGGGGCAGTGAGTCTGCAATTTGACTCAAGTCAGGCCCTTCTGGGTTTTCCCAACACTGGCTGAAAGCTGCAGGTTGAGTAAAGCATGCTGGAATTGTTCTCCCAACCTGCTCAGCCCAGCCTGTTTATCTCGGTGCAACTGGGTGGGAAAAGTGGACGACAGCCCCACTTTCTAGTTTATTTCAGGCATTTTAAGACTGAGGCTGAAATCCTAAACAACCAATTCTGTATTACTTTTCCCTTATAAACTAAAATCTACTTGTAGCCATACATTTATTTCCATGTAGATGGGCTAGACTTCATTGTAAGAGGGATGCTGATTTTCAGGAAGTAACAATACAGTTTAATTTTGTGAGACTGGTTGAACTATTGCAATGTTAAAAAGCAAATAAAAATGGAAAACATTGGAAAGCAGTCTAGGTGGTTTGATGCAGGAGGGGTTGTTATAAGCATCTGGGAATGCTGAAAGAGCTCTGTACTCCCTCTGTGACAGAGAACACAAATTGGAATGAGCAGGAAGTTGGTAATGCCGAGAAACAATCATAGTTTTAATTAAAATCCAGTCATTTGATCTTAATTACAGCTAGGATTTTAAAAAGTTCTTTTCTAATTAATTTTATATATTTTCTGGTTAAATAACCATGCAGACAAGTGTCTTTCTATTGTCATGTGCACCTACTCATGGACTACGCACTTAACCCAGGAACGCTGAGTTTATCATTGCATAACAGACTGTAAGGCTATAGCTACCTCTGTGTGACCTTTCAGCTGTTTCATCTTATGATTTTTCCTCATATTCTAATTCTGCACTGTCTGTTAAGGAGAGGAAGTAATAGCAAAAGCTGTATTTTGTAAGCATATCAGATTTGCTTTAATTGTATGATTTTTAGAGAAAGAAAGCTTATTTGCTGTTATTATAGTATTTAAAAGATTATTGTTCCATTGCCTTCACAGGTGATTTACTTGATTGCCTTTCTTACTGATACTGGTTTAGTTTTCAGTCTTTTAATCCTATGAGGCCCAGTTTTAGGAAGCCTTTTATAACTTTATAAATCTTAACAGATCATCAGCTTTTAACGAGCAATAATTATTTAGCCAATTACTTAAAGAACAGAGGTCTTACTCTGTTCTTTAAGCAATTGGCTAAATAATTATTGCTATTGATCTGATAGTTTGGGTGTGCGTGTATGTGTGTTAGAAAAGTATGTTTGCTATATTGTCCATAATTTATGGACAAGTGTTTATGTCTACTTTCAAAGGCATGGAGATATGAACAAAAAATACAATGAGAAGTTCATCCACACCTTGGATATTCTTATTGACAGTACTGTACTATACATTTTCCATAAACAGTGCCAGTACCTAGTTGCTTGGAGCCATGGGGCAAAGGTTTGCACTAGATAACCACAGTGCTTCCTGTTCACTCCCTGATGGCACAGTAGGTGCTATCTCTGCCATCGATATTGAGAGTTCAGAGTTTGGCCTGGCCAGGATTGTCCTCTGAATAGCACAACTCTCAGGAAAGTACTCATAGAACTGGGTCACATCATTAAAAAAAGACCCAGTGCAAAGTTGTCCTCCCACCCATCCCAGGGAGGGCATCCTGGTGGAAAAAAGGATTTGAATAATCTAAACAGCGAGCTTGCTACTGTTTCTACAATCATAAGAATACTTTTTCAAGCTGCTGTGGTGTGAAAACAGCTTCTGTATTTGTGAATGGGACAGTTTACCCATTATATTTATCTGCATAATTGTTGGCGTGTGCACAGGACAAGTGGTTCTAGCTACATGATGTGAATCTATTTGTTATCATATGAATCGCTCTTACATAGCAAAATATGAAAAGGGTGTGTGATTTTTCCATTGGCATCTGTTATAGAGGTGACTGAACTGTGATTCTAATGTAGATGCCTATCAATTCCCATTGGGCACTGAAAATAAAACCCAAATGAAAAGAAAATGGAACATTTGATTAGATTTCTAGTTTTTTGGCAGTAACTAGATATTGTAGTGACCTCAACAAGATAACTTTAAATTTGTACAACCATTTTAATGCAAAAATTGCAGAACTAAAAAGGTGCTCGGATCAAAGGCAGGATCCCTGTCCAGAAACATAAGAACATAAAGAACAGCCCCACTGGACCAGGCCATAGGCCCATCTAGTCCAGCTTCCTGTATCTCACAGTGGCCCACCAAATGCCCCAGGGAGAAGCAGATTTCTCCTTATGGATCTGCACTTCTAACCTACGTGACAAAGGACTGTAGGGGTAGAAATAAGGTACAACAGGCACTCAGGCAAGTGATGTTCTTGCACTGTACGTGCATGCTGAAAAGCTGATCCCCACTGTTAGCTCTGACAGCACAAATCATTGGTCTGACAATGAGTGAGTCAGTTGTGAAGCAGTTGCTGGATTCACTTCAGGTGCCCCTTGACCCTCCATGAAATAGAGACAGTGGTTCTCACCTACTCATGATGTATGCAAAGTGCAAGAATACCGTATGCATCTTATTGGTATCCTCTCCACCTATTTCTGCAAGATCCAATGGCAATCTGTTTATTTGTCAGAAGGAGGAAGATGTTCCTCCTGCTCATGTTGAAGCAGAAGCCATGCAGTCTCTACTGACTCAGATATCCCTGCATTTGGGTCATGGTATTTTAGCACAGACGGCCTTTGCAGTACTTTGTCAAAGGTTGTCTACACCTGCACTGCTGTAATTTGGTCGGCTACTTAGTATTCTGTTCTTCTTAAAGTTGGATATAGTATGTAATTAGCAGTAACTCAAACTTTCAAGCACATGTGCCATTCTAAGTAAATTGCTACTGAAGGAGATGTTTCTGTTGCTGTGGAAATAGCAGTAGTCAAACATTAGGATCATAAGAGCATATGTAGCTGCTGAAACAACAAAGAATAAATCCATATTGTAAGGTTGAGCATTATAGCTGAGATAAAAAGTGTCTTCACTGTGTTATCAAGATACTGAGGAGATTTTAGCAACTATTTCAGGAGTATTTGGGCAATAGAAATGAAATGACTTTTAAAAAAATTCTATTAAAAATAAATATGCAAAGGCCACAATAGCAGAGTAAGTGTATGTCAGTGTGTTTTCCTTGCTTGTTTTGTTTTAATGGGATAAACAGATTTGAGTGCACATGCTAAGATTTGATCAGATTTGATAGATTTAATCTGTCATACTAAGGTGGGCTGTTCTCCAGCATACAACTAACTTGGTGAATTTACAGGTTGTGACTGCATATCTGTGGGTCCTGCATAACCGGTGGGTCCTGAATCTGTGGATTTGCCTGAACCTGTAATCCTCTGGTCACGTTTGGAGGGTTAGTGTGCCCTGACCCTCTGATTTGAATGTCTGTAGGTTTTGGCAACTGCGGGGGTTCCAGAGACACAAGGCATGCCTGTAGTTCAAACGACATCGCATATGGGGGTCAACCCCAAATACTAAACATGGGATATACATTTCTCATGCACTGCTGTTTTCAAAAGGAACAGGAAGCTATAGATATAGATGTAGATTTTGTTACAGGGATATGCATTTCAACATAAAAGTTCCAGTCCTTTGTCACCCCATGTGGTTTTTTGTTTTAAAATAAGATCCTGAATATTTGAAGCTGTCTTTTATTCAGCCAGACTAGATCAGCCTTTTCTACACTAACTGATGGTGACTCTCTGGGAATTCAATAAGGCTCAGTCCCCCCTGGAATCCAGACCCTTCTGCATGCAAAGCATGTGTTCTGTCCCTTCACACATGAGTGTGGGAAGTGAAGAATGCATGTGCTATAGTTGCATCAACTCATTCTAGTAGCTCTGAACGGCCCTCTTAAAAGCCACCCATCTAAGACCGAATGCTTAAAAAACTATTCTTTCTTGCATAAACAAGTGCTGTTTAGATTTTGTTTCTTTCTGGGGGGAAAAAACATTTTTTCAAACTAGTCATGTTTATGTTGGGTGACAGGTAGAAAGCAAAAGAAAAGTGCCAAATTACAGAACCTGAACAGTGTTGTTTCATCCATGGGAAGAATCAGATAGCTTTCAATAGAATACATGGCTTATGACTGAGTGGGTGGTAATCACATATTCCTCTTCATTTTGAAACTGAAGAGTAAGTAAGCACAGAGAAAAACAGAGCTGTGAACATTTGTTTTGTAGAGGGACAACCTTCTAATTTGGGTCCCTGCTTCTTTGTTTTCAAAACTCTATCCAAGAAGTGATAACTAAATTCTAACATAAACCTTCATAACAGCAAATTATTCCTGTGATTCATTCTCTTGTAACACAGATTTATCCTAGAGCTTGACCTGCAATGTTTCCAGGAAAACAGTTATCATTCACTGCTTAGAAAATGGAGGTTATTTGGGGGTGGCTCACATTAACGTTATCCATTTAGAAATCTGCAGTGGTGGAGACATTATTTCATTCAGTTCTGATATCCTTCTAAATGCACAAATGTCCTTCTGCAGCTACTAAGCAGCTGACTCCTAGATAGGTCATTCTTCAGCACAACACGCTGGTGCCCTCAATTGTGCATTTGCTCCCTTTGCTTCTAGTTCCCTTTTCCTATAGTTTCACAATAGCTTAATGTAGAAAACAAGGAGTTTGTGTCACAGAAGTCTGTGATAACAAGACTTTTAAGCTGACACTTTACAGTAGATTTATTTTAAAGTAACCATTCCTTTTCTTTTGCTGTTGTGCACTCAAAACTGCATCCATTCCCAATGGAATTGAAAAATACCGGTCGGTGTCACCTTCTACGGTACAGAGCCTTGTGTGCACTATCCTTTCATATTTTAGTGCTTCCCACATGTTCTTGTAACCAGAAAAACAGTACTGTGAATCTAGTACTAAAAATATTAGCTTGTTAACTATTAACAGCTCCAAAACGTATGCCCTGTTACTATTTTCAGGTGATACTGTTTTTCTTTTCTTTTTTTCTTTTACAAAAACAACTATAAACAATTACACATAACACATAACAAAAAACATAACACACTTCACTACACAAAAAACACAAAGGGTGCAGGAAATCATATATCATTATCATATATCACTAAAACTAATAAATCATTACATATCTTAATCAATTCCTCTTCTAAATTTACCTATTAATATCATTTTTCATTCATCATACATGTATCATATCATATCAAAGATAATATATATGTAATACAATCATCTAAATGCCCTATCATATATTTCTAAAACTTCATTTTCACCCAAGCATAAAAGGGTTTTTTCCCTTGCTCAATTTGTGTCGGTTTCCGTTGGTAATCCAAAATGTCTGTCCGTTTCCATCACATTCATTATTTTCTCTATTAATTCATTTTTCATTAGTATTGTAGAATCCTTACAATATCTAGCATATAAGATTCTTGCTACAGTTAAAATCATAACTAGGTATACATTGTTTTCTTTATCTATAATATCTAAAAAAATATAACATTTGTTGCTCTAGTAAGTTTTTTATTATGCTTCCAGATCTGTTCCCATTGATCTATTGTGATATTATGGCCTATATTTTATGCCCATTTTAACATGCATTGTTTGACTGTTTCTTCTTACATCTCAAAGTCCAATAATCCATCTTATAATGCATATATTAATTTTGATCTCAATCTTTCTTTAAATTAAATGGCAACACCTTTTTTTTCATCTGAAGCCACAAAAACTTCTCCTAAGTTTTTATTCACCACCAATGCGCTATTCATTAGTCATCACGTTTCTTTTTACTAGTCTTCCTCTCTTTTTGTCTTTCTCTTGCTGCTATTGGTGAGCGCCTCTTACTCTAGGCTCTTCCCCTCTCTGATTCATCTGTTGCTTCTAAGTCATCTGATTTCTTTTCATACGACTCCATTTCTGGTCTATATTCTTCTAATTCTTTTCTTCTTGATTTCTCTTTCTCCTTTTCTTCCTTTCTTATCTCGTTTTTCATCACTGTACTCAAGACGTTTTCTGCTTTCATTGTTGAATTTATATTATATATCTGTGTCTGATATTGAAAAAACATACCTTCAGGAGACAGCCATTTACATAGTATTTGCTTTTCTCTTTAAAATTTTGTCAGGTTTTCATATTCTTTTCTCTTCTTCCTCAGTCTCCATGGAACATGTCTCAAAATGTTGATTTTGTTATCATCCACTGTCCATTCCTTTTCTTTTGAGGCCTTCAGTAATTTATCTCTGTAAAAGGTTCTGATGAATTTCACATGGATTTCTCTTGGTAATTCGTGTTTTCTCAGATAGGAAGTGCTCACTCTTCTCGCTGAGTCCAATTCTTTAGATATCTCCTGCATCGGTGTATCAATCCATTCTGATATTAATCTGACAATCTGTTGCGATGTATTTTCTCGTTTCTCCTCTGGTATATTTGGTATCCTCACCACTCAAGCTGCACTAGCCATCTGAATTTCCATTAATGTTGTCTCTGCATCATACTGATTTTCTTCTATCTCCGATATTTTAGCTTGATCTTTTCTTATCTTTTGTCCCAATCTCTTAATCTTTTGTTTATTTTCTTCTGATGTAATTTTCACCTCCATCAGTTGTCCAGTAAGATCATCTAATCGTTTTGTTAAGGCATCCATGCTAGCTTGAGTTTGTACAGATTGGTTTGTTAGCTGCTGTACCATTGCCAACAGTTTTTCTATGTTGTCTTGCACAGTCTGTTTCCAGTCTCTTATCTTGTTTATATCTATAGCCTTGGCAACACCATTCCTCCGTCCGCAGGAATGTCAGAACATCCAGCCGCTCCTTCAGGCACTCCCAAACGATAGTAACAAACCAAGGCAATAAATGCTCCAATACACAAACTTTTTAAGGACAGTTAATTTGTAATCCACCGAAATTCAAAGTTGTAAAGTTGTAATTATATTTTCATATATCCATAGCAAGCTTTGTAAATCTCCTCTACGATTTCTCCTCATACTGATAAATAGCGGGGGGGGGGAACCTCCCCCCCCCTTCTCATGGCAAGAAAACAAATCAGGTAATCAAATTATTCAGTCCACGCCAGGCATACACAAACAGAATAACACTTACTTAAGTCTTTCAACGTCTTTCCCTGCTGGGGCCTTCAGCTTGATTTCAAAATGAATTCTTCACCATTGCTGCCAAGACGGCGGAATCTCCTGGGAAAGCCCCCCTGGCCGGGCTTTTCCTCCTCAGGAATCGTGCCATCACATGGAGGAGTTTGTCTCTCCTTACAAATAATCCTCAGATCTCCTCAGATCCGCAGTTTTTGGGGGAAAATAGAGTTCCTTTCAAGAGCTTGATGAAGGCACGTCTGCTCAGCTAGCCGCTTTTTCTTTTCTGTCATTTCATCTTGGAAATGGATTTTCTTGCTTTTTAAAAGAAAAAAAAACTCTAAAGCGATTCTTGCTTCCTGTGATATACTGTGATGTTATAATAGGGGAGTTCAAACCCATTTTTTCACCCCAATATCTGTTAACACAGAATGTTGGAAATAGAGTATACAACAGCCTAGCAACTGTTTCCAGAGGTCCACCCTGTATGTTTCTCTTCTTCAGCTAGATCAGTGGTTCCCAGACTGGTAGGTTGTGACCCATCAGGGGAACCAGAAGCAGGGCATTTCCTTTTAAGGGGAATGCCCTGTAGGGATGGCAGTGATACGATCGCCTTTATCATGACACTGCCAGGGACAAAGGGGGGGTACTCGCCCTCAGCAGCGCTGGCCTTCTGGGAGTGCGGGAATCCTGCAGACGCCTCCACAGGGCTCCCCAAGCCTCAGAATGACTAACAATTGCAACCAGAACCCACTTCTGGTTTTTGATCTCAAAACTGGAAGTGGGTTCCTATCGCTATCTTTTTGTCATTCTGAGGCCTGAGGAGCCCTGCAGAGGCTTCCTGTACCCCCAGGAAGCTGGTGGTGCCACAGGTAAGTATGAAAACCCCACTTTGTCCCTGGCAGTGTTGTGTTCCATTGCCCTTGAATGCCTTGGTGTGTGTTCCATTCCTTGAAGCCTTGGTGGCCGACCTGGAGAAGCGCAGGCAGGCAGAGGAGGACTGTGGGGAGACTTCCGGGGACGATCAGGCTTCGTCCCAACCTCAGGCGTGCAGCTCCTCAGCTGCCCGGGTGGGAAGTCTCAGGACTGGAGGACGTCATCCTGGAGAGGAGGGAAACAGTCCCCTAAGGGGGACCCCTTCTCCAGGGGATGGGCCCGTATCCAAATGCACTCAGGATACTCCTCGGTGGGAGGGGGGTCGGGGGCTTCTTGTAGTAGGGGATTTGATTATTAGAAACATAGAGAGGAGGGTTTGCGACGGATGTGAGGACCGCATGGTGACTTGCCTGCCTGGTGCGAAGGTTGCGGACATCACTTCTCATCTAGACAGGCTGGTAGACAGTGCTGGGGGAGAGGTAGCGGCTGTGGTGCATGTCGGCACCAACGACGTGGGCAAGTTTAGCTGGGAGGTCCTGGAGGCCAAATTTAGGCTTTTAGGCAGGAAGCTGAAAGCCAGGACCTCAAAGGTAGCATTCTCTGAAGTGCTACGTGTTCCATGCGCAGGGCCAGCTAGGCAGGCGGAGATCAGGGCTCTCAATGCGTGGATGAGACGGTGGTGTAGGGTTTAGATTCGTTAGGCACTGGGGAATGTTTTGGGACAAGCGGGGCCTGTACAAGAGGGGCGGGCTCCACTTGAACCAGAATGGAACCAGACTGCTGGCGCATAACATTAAAAAGGTGGCAGAGCAGCTTTTAAACTGATCCTTGGGGGAAGGCCGACAGGAGCCAAGGGGCATCCGGTTTGGGACTCCTCATCCCTATGGGATGAGGATGGGGAGGTTAGAGAACAACAAGACAAAGGCAGAGTAGGAGAAGAAATTGGGAAAGGTAGCGTGATGGGATGTGATAGACGGTTTGGCACAATGAGAGGATGCGGGGACAAAGGAGCGAATAAGCAGCCCATCCTAGGGCATTCCATGTACAAATGCTTTTATGCAAATGCCTGAAGTCTACGAGCAAAGGTGGGAGAACTGGAATGTCTGGTGACAAAGGAAAACATTGACATAGTGGGCATAACAGATACCAGGTGGAATGCGGAGAATCAGTGGGATACCGCAATCCCGGGCTATAAACTCTACAGGAGGGACAGGCAGGGGCATGTTGGAGGTGGGGTGGCCGTTTATGTTAAGGAAGGGATAGAATCCAGCAAAGTAGAGATTGAAGGTGGGTCCGACTCCACCATAGAATCTCTGTGGGTTAAATTACCAGGCTTGTGCAGCAATGTAATACTGGGGGCGTGCTATCGTCCTCCAGACCAGAAATCGAATGGGGATCTTGAAATGAGGAAACAGATCAGGGAGGTGACAAGGAGGGACAGGGTTGTAATCATGGGGGACTTCAATTATCCTCATATTGACTGGGTCAATTTGTGTTCTGGTCACGATAAGGAAACCGGATTTCTTGACACGCTAAATGACTGTGGCTTAGAGCAGCTAGTCACGGAACCCACCAGAGGACAGGTGACTCTGGATTTAATATTGTGCGGTATGCAGGACCTGGTTAGAGATGTAAACGTTACTGAGCCATTGGGGAACAGTGATCATGCTGCAATCCGTTTTGACATGCACGTTGGGGGAAGAATACCAGGCCAATCTCTAACAAAAACCCTTGACTTCCGATGGGCAGACTTCCCCCAAATGAGGAGGCTGGTTAGAAGGAGGTTGAAAGGGAGGGTAAAAAGAGTCCAATCTCTCCAGAGTGCATGGAGGCTGCTTAAAACAACAGTAATAGAGGCCCAGCAGAGGTATATACCGCAAAGAAAGAAGGGCTCCACTAAATCCAGGAGGGTGCCTGCATGGCTAACCAGCCAAGTTAGAGAGGCTGTGAAGGGCAAGGAAGCTTCCTTCCGTAAATGGAAGTCTTGCCCTAATGAGGAGAATAAAAAGGAACATAAACTGTGGCAAAAGAAATGTAAGAAGGTGATACGGGAGGCCAAGCGAGACTATGAGGAACGCATGGCCAGCAACATGAAGGGGAATAATAAAAGCTTCTTCAAATATGTTAGAAGCAGGAAACCCGCCAGAGAAGCGGTTGGCCCTCTGGATGGTGAGGGAGGGAAAGGGAAGATAAAAGGAGACTTAGAGATGGCAGAGAAATTAAATGAGTTCTTTGCATCTGTCTTCACGGCAGAAGACCTCTGGCAGATACCGCTGCCCGAACGGCCCCTCCTGACCGAGGAGTTAAGGTAGATAGAAGTTAAAAGAGAAGATGTTTCAGACCTCATTGATAAATTAAAGATCAATAAGTTACCGGGCCCTGATGGCATCCACCCAAGAGTTATTAAGGAATTGAAGAATGAAGTTGCAGATCTCTTGACTAAGGTATGCAACTTGTCCCTCAAAACGGCCACGGTGCCAGAAGATTGGAGGATAGCAAATGTCACGCCTATTTTAAAAAAGGGAAAGAGGGGGGACCCGGGAAACTATAGGCTGGTCAGCCTAACATCCATACCGGGTAAGATGGTAGAATGCCTCATCAAAGATAGGATCTCAAAACACATAGACGAACAAGCCTTGCTGAGGGAGAGTCAGCATGGCTTCTGTAAGGGTAAGTCTTGCCTCACGAACCTTATAGAATTCTTTGAAAAGGTCAACAGGCATGTGGATGTGGGAGAACCCGTGGACATTATATATCTGGACTTTCAGAAGGCGTTTGACACAGTCCCTCACCAAAGGCTACTGAAAAAACTCCACAGTCAGGGAATTAGAGGACAGGTCCTCTCATGGATTGAGAACTGGTTGGAGGCCAGGAAGCAGAGAGTGGGTGTCAATGGGCAATTTTCACAATGGAGAGAGGTGAAAAGCGGTGTGCCCCAAGGATCTGTCCTGGGACCGGTGCTTTTCAACCTCTTCATAAATGACCTGGAGACAGGGTTGAGCAGTGAAGTGGCTAAGTTTGCAGACGACACCAAACTTTTCTGAGTGGTGAAGACCAGAAGTGATTGTGAGGAGCTCCAGAAGGATCTCTCCAGACTGGCAGAATGGGAAGCAAAATGGCAGATGCGCTTCAATGTCAGTAAGTGTAAAGTCATGCACATTGGGGCAAAAAATCAAAACTTTAGATATAGGCTGATGAGTTCTGAGCTGTCTGTGACAGATCAGGAGAGAGATCTTGGGGTGGTGGTGGACAGGTCGATGAAAGTGTCGACCCAATGTGCGGCGGCAGTGAAGGCCAATTCTATGCTTGTGATCATTAGGAAGGGTATTGAGAACAAAATGGCTAGTATTATAATGCCGTTGTACAAATCGATGGTAAGGCCACACCTGGAGTATTGCGTCCAGTTCTGGTCGCCGCATCTCAAAAAAGACATAGTGGAAATGGAAAAGGTGCAAAAGAGAGCGACTAAGATGATTACGGGGCTGGGGCACCTTCCTTATGAGGAAAGGCTACGGCGTTGGGCCTCTTCAGCCTAGAAAAGAGACGCCTGAGGGGGGACATGATTGAGACATACAAAATTATGCAGGGAATGGACAGAGTGGATAGGGAGATGCTCTTTACACTCTCACATAATACCAGAACCAGGGGACATCCACTAAAGTTGAGTGTTGGGCGGGTTAGGACAGACAAAAGAAAATATTTCTTCACTCAGCATGTGGTCGGTCTGTGGAACTCCTTGCCACAGGATGTGGTGCTGGCGTCTAGCCTAGACGCCTTTAAAAGGGGATTGGACAGGTTTGTGGAGGAAAAATCCATTATGGGGTACAAGCCATGATGTGTATCCGCAACCTCCTGATTTTAGAAATGGGTTATGTCAGAATGCCAGATGCAAGGGAGGGCACCAGGATGAGGTCTCTTGTTATCTGGTGTGCTCCCTGGGGCATTTGGTGGGCCGCTGTGAGATACAGGAAGCTAGACTAGATGGGCCTATGGCCTGATCCAGTGGGGCTGTTCTTATGTTCTTATGCCACTTCCCTGCAAAGACTTACATGGTTCCCAACTTCCCTGTAGAAGTTTGGGAACCACTGAGCTAGATGTATGAATTGTAGCTTGAAAGTGCAGTTTATGAGTGTGGTGAGTCAGATTCAGCTTTTCTTTGGGTTGTATCCAAGCTTTTCTTGTGGAGGAAGCTCTTTTGGTTGGAGGAAGGCAACCTTTGGTTACAATTCATTCTCATTAGTCAAAAAAAAAATGGAAAATGCAGCTAGTTTCAGTACATGTATTTCCAGCTCTCTGATCTGATAGGCTGATATAAAACTATATGACTTAGATAGAAGTTATTAGTTTAGGCTACATCCATTCTCACAACAGCAATAAGATAGTTGTACATATGGTGTGAGAAGTGTTGTTTGAGTTATCCTAACCAAACAACTTCTAACCCAAATCCTAACCAACTTTCCTACACTGGCATAGCTGTGCTAATGGGATGTGTGCTGCATCCTGTAGTTGGGTGGCACTCATGGAGGCCTCCTCAAGGTAAGGGAATGCTTGTTCCCTTACCTCAGAGCTGCATTGCCCTTACGTTGGTGCTGGAAAGTGGATTAGGATTGCACCCTTGGACTGCAGTGTCTTGTGCACATTTACCTGAGAGTAATCCCCATTGAACTCAGTGGAGCTTACTTCTGAGTAGCTATGCATAGGATAGCAGTGCTGATCAGTTAGGACTTAGAATGCATCCCTGTACTCTGCTGGTAGAATTACTCATATGAGAGAAACCCAGTTCCCAGGTGCAGGGTAAATTATGACAGCAGCCTCTGGCTTGTGTACCACCAGTGAGTGTTTATGACATTATACTTATCATGCATGGGAATGTATTTTTTTTTTTCTATTTTGGTCTCTCCACCCATACTCAGCCCCTGATAAATTGTCCTTTATTGTCTCCAGCCGTTTGTCATTTAAGGAAGGGTGACTTAGTTGAACACAACAAGAGAGTGGTGAAAGCCCAAAGAGAAGATGAACCTGGATGTACTCACAATTCTAGCCCTTCTGATTGATCTCAGTGGAAGAGTTAAGCACATTCTGTACTTAACTATCTCGCATTGACTTTTAATATTGGCTGGATTAAAGAGCTTTGCCATGCTTACCCAAACTTCAACAGGGTAACATCCCTAGTGGTCATTTGTAAACAATTATGAGTTATACAAGAGCACCCTTTCACAGGGGTAGCAGACTGTCATTTGATTCTTTGGCATATGAGTTGTCACTTGAAAGTTATAGAGCATTTGTATTCTCATTCTTGCCTCTTTCTTTTGCAGAGAGCGAATGCGCCAGTCTGCAATGTTTGAATTGTGCCAGGGAATGCACCAGATCAGCCTTCAATTTGTTCGCTTGCAACTTAGCTTTGAAGAATACACCATAATGAAAGTTTTGCTGTTGTTAAGTACAGGTAAGATGGTCAATTAATTCCACCCATAATTGTTAACTACTAAGCTAATACAATATTGTATCTGACTAGTCAGAATGACAGAGGGAATGATAAAAAGGGCTTGAATACAAGAGCAGGTTAAACTCTAGGTTCAGTGTTTTGAACTAAACATCTGCTGCAAATTTTGAGAAGCCAGAATCTGATAGTTGGGCTTCAGTTCTTCACAGAACTAGAAAATTAGTCCAAATTCTCAGATGCCTCCATGAATAGATGAAGAGTGGAAATGAGGATAAACATAGAATTTTCCCAACATTCTTCTGATCATCTAATAACTGGGAAACCTAACACAAGTAAATGGCTATATTGTGGGGGGTGGGAAGCCCTAGCTGTTTGCAGAACTCTATAAATCCAACAAATAATAATAAAATAATTATTATTGAACTAAATCTAAAAATAATTAAAATAAGTATTAAATAATTATTAATTAAATAATTATTATTATTCTGTTCATCGAATAACTGGGAAACCTAACACAAACAAATGGACATATTTGGGCTTGGGAAACTCTAGCTGTTTGCAGAACTCTGTTTAAAGAAAACAGTAAATCAAAAAAATAATTATTAAAGGGTTTCCAGAATATACAGAGTGGTTGCACAGAATATGTCTGTGCAAACATTAGACATTCTGTCTGAAATTAGGAGGCATAGTTCCAGGTATTGCAACCCACCATAAATTGTTCTAATTTTTTTGTTTACTTGAATCATGTGACCAGTTGTTGAAATTTGTTTAGAAATTGAACGATGGCCATATCAAGGAAATTTCTCTCAGTTAACATGGAAGAAACCACATCTCAGCTGTGGGGTGCATGTGTTTGCTTTCCCCAGCTCTCAAAATAGGAAAGATTGCCAGTTGCTTTGCCACACTAAAGAAGCTGAATAAAAAATTAGGCATATATCCAAAAGTCTGAAGATTTTCATTTTGTTTATGATTACCCTATATTTGTTTTTAATTCTGATCGATGCTGGTATAATAATTTAATAATTTAAAAGGTTACTAGTAATTTGTTAGTAGATTTACTAGTAAAAGGAGCATTATTATTTTCCAGATTTAATTAATGTCAGCTGAATATTACATACTTGCTATGCATGGAAGATATATTTACAAAAATGTGACATGCAGCTTATATCTGATCATATAATCCTGAACTCATATGATTTTTTTATACGTGAAATTATGTACTGACCAGACCATCAAAAACATCAAGGGGTGAGCAGAAACATGGCCAACCCGACCATTAAATCATGTGTTGTGGCATGCATCAGGGGAGTTGGTGGAAGGAGTGGTGAATTTGGGCTGCCCTTCATCCTCAGTCTGCCACCACTCTCCTCCAGCCCACTGTGGATACAAGCCACATTGATGCGTTCTGTGCTCACGAAATGTGAGTGGAATCATATTGTCCCCTTTCCTCCCCGTGCTCTGTCCTTGTGTGGGGTTTAAAAGGAATGTTTCCCTTTTAAACTTTAAATGCCACACAGGAAATGAGCACTACCCTTCTAGTCACTTCATACTCACATGGCATTCAATATTTAAAGAGATGCATTTTATTTGAACTTTAAACCCCTGTGAGGACAGATCATAGTCAGAAGGTAAAGAGGATATAAGAATATAAAGAAGAGCCCTGCTGGATCAGGCTAAAGGCCCATCTGGTCTGCCTTCCTGTATTGCAAGTGGCCCGCCAGCTGCCTCAGGGAGCACACAAAATACCTGCATCCTGTTGTCCACTTCCTTGCATCTCGTACTCTGAGGTAGCCTATTTCTCAAACCAGGAGGTTGCATATACCCATCATGACTTTTCTTCTCTTCTCCTTCTAGTCCTGCTTGAAGAAGAAGGGGTGTGTGGAAACTGCTGCACTCAATATCATCTCCCCTCGACTACTTGGTGCTTACAAAGCACTCAAGTAATCATTGACAGGCAATAGGTACAGGCCACCCCTTTCCCTTTAGTTTGCTTACCAGGAGCTTTATCTGCAGCCTGCCTGGTCCAAGCTGCTTCAGTTTGATATGAGCTGAAGCAGTACTGACTGGGAACCTGCACTGCTTCTATTTCTTTTTGGGAAATGACTTTAGCAACTTTACAGAATGCTTCATGTCTGATTCCTAGGAAATGTCAAAGCCTGCTTGAAGGCTACAGGACCTAGCAGAGAGATCTTCACTCCAGTCTGTTCCCTCAAAGCAGGATGAGTGACAGAACTGGTATTCCTGAGAGGCCCATTACAATGCACCCAGCCAAGTATTAGACCAAATTGGCTCCCATTTCAGTATGGGAGCCGCCATTTACCACCCATTAGACTCGTTTTTGTCTTTTCCAAAACCAAGACTATCTAATAACTGCTCCCAGAGCAGCTATTTGCTTGTAGTTTGCTTGTCTCCTACTGTTGAATTATTTATAGACACATCTAAAAACTAGAATTGTCATGAAATAACTATTGCCCTATCAGTTTGGCTCTCTCTCTCTCTCTCTCTCTCTCTCTCTCTCTCTCTCTCTCTGTGTGTGTGTGTGTGTGTGTGTGTGTGTGTGTGTGTAAAATTCAGCAGTTATTTAAAAAGGTGTTTGTCTTGGAATTGTGGTGTGTGCTATTCAGGATGGGCCATTTAAATATCACACACCTGCCTCTACTAGTACAAAGGACCTATTTCAGATTTTGCTTTAACAATATTTACAACAACCCTTACTATGTATGCAACCTCTGTAGTGTACACGGAACAGGTCATAATGGAAGAACTGATGATTCTTAGGATTGTCTGCAAGGATATGTAAAAAATAATCTCTGAGAGATATCTGACCCTCTTGACAGAAATATTTTGTACAGTGTTGATGAAGTTTGTGAAACTTAACTCTTAAGGCTCATTAGAGCCTGGAAACATTGAGTATGGTGTGCAATGCTTAATAATTGTTTTAATGTAAAGTCATAAGTTTTTATTGGCAATGAAATTAGACTTAAAATCATACCAGATAGTTATTTCCTGGATGAATATTATTTGGACTCTGTATTGGTTCTTAAAGTGAGATTGAAGATTAAAAGAAAACACACAAACCAGGGAACATCCCCATTCTCTAAGCCCAGCAGAGGCTGCACACATCTGTCTGCGGCCTCTGCAAGGCTCAGACTGAGCCTTACTGTGCTTAAAAAAAAAGAGAGAGCAACTTTTGGTTTTATGAAAAAAACTACAAGTGATGTTTTAATGCCTTATAAGGGCGCACATATGTGGGGAGACCCTGTGGACCCAATCTGTAGACAAGTGAATCCATGGATACGGGATCCTTGAATACGGGGTCCCTTTTACTTTCTGTTGCAGTTTTGTGTCAGGAGTATTGGTTTGTCACAGTTCTTATGGCATTATAATACATACAGATTAAAAGCTGGTGTGATAGTGGCAGATTACTGCTGAAATATTGTGCCTTGAGTTTAGACTTCTGGATGTCATTACTGATCCCAATGCTCTCCTGCCAGCATCTTCCTGTTCCCATTTTTTTTTAAAAACACCAATCTGCCTTTCTCAACCAACCAGTACTAAGAGACTGGTTGAAGTTTATGTGCATATGGAACAGGTGAATGGAGCATTTGAGTCAAGTGCATAAATTATGCATGTGTATATAGTGAAGCATGGAGTGCACAACCTTGAGCCTTCTGAAACATTCATATTTGAAATAAATGAATGAAAATAGGAAGACTGAGGTGTGAAAGTACAGTAAATCAACTGGTTTTATGTCTGTATGCTAACTTTAATGAGGAACAGGAGTCCAGGTGGTTCATAATTGCTAATATGAAAAGGAGGGCCCGTTTGAGCCCTTAAGATGCCTGCTAGTGGCATGTGATCATATAGATGTGAATATTTGCAGACAGTGTGCTAGAGCAGCCATGCTATATCACGCTGGGATGGGGATGGCAGGATGAGGAGACTTCAAACATCTAGTCATGTCCTAAGATTTGTTATGTAAGCCAACTTGGGTGCCCCATTGCGTGGTAGAAAGGCGGGGTAAGAATTCATCATCATCATCCTAAACACAGTTTTTGGTAAAACATTTAAGGAAAAATAACACCTTGCAAAAAATGCTTTTATTTTGCATAGCATGATGCTCATATTTTCTGTAACATGTCTGCTCAAGAATATATTCCAGTTTAAAAGCATTATTTATCTCCAGAGGTGGTGGCGAATCTTGAAAGCAGTTATATGTATTTCACTTTTTTTCCTCAACTGCAGTATTGGAGTTACCTGGAAGTTTGTTAACTCCTTTTAATGTCTGGAAGAAAATGTTACCACTTTTCTGATGTGTTTACCTTTCAAGTAGGTCAAAGAATGCAGGTCACAAAAACATTTTCAGGTTTTTGTTCTATTCTGCTGTGCTCCAAACTAGCCTTTCACATGCACTTGACTAAAAAGGACTCTTGCAAAACCCACCAGACTCTATGCACAGTGCAAGGCATTTGGAAGCTGCATTACACACAACATGGTGCTTGCTTACCATTAGTGAATGACCTCAGTGACAAACTGTCTTTTCTTTCAAAGAGAATTTAACAGATCATTGAATAAAACATTTGTATCCTTTTAATTATAGTTCCCAAGGATGGTCTCAAGAGCCAAGCTGCATTTGAAGAAATGAGGGCAAATTATATTAAAGAGCTGAGGAAGATGGTAACTAAACATCCAAACAGTTCTGGGCAAAGTTGGCAGCGATTTTACCAACTGACAAAGCTCCTAGACTCCATTCATGATGTAAGTAATTGGCTTGTTAGCACAGAAGACACTGTTTTGTAGTGAAATAGAATAAAGAAATCCCCTGGCTGAAGTCACCTGATATGCTGTCAAGACAGGGAATTCATACAAAAAACTTAAAATTTCTACTTACATGCTACACAGTGATGGGAAACTTAGGGTCCAGTCCTATCCGACTTTGCAGTGTTGATGCAACTGTGTCAATGGGGCGTGCACTGCGTCCTGTGATGGGGGCTGTCCTGGAGGCCTCCTCAAGGTCCTTAGGGCTGCATTGCAGCTGCATTGGTGCTGGAAAGTTGGAAAGGATTGGGCCCTAAATGTAATCACTTGCTGTTGAAGAGTTCCCCCTTCTCTGCCTATAGCGCTGAGTGAGGAGAATGATGGATGTGATATTTTCACATCATTCATTCTCCCCCCCCCCCATGGTAACCAATAATGTAAAGCAGGAGATGAAGAAGAACATAGCATGAAGGCGCCATACCTTGCATTTCCCTTGCTAAATATTATGGGAAGAAAAGAGGAAACTGAATTCAAGGTGGCTGATTTCAGTAGCAATCTCTTGATCAGATTGACCCTGAGAGGGGGGAAAAATGTATTGAAAATTTGAAGAACTGTTTTCTGACCCTATTGAATCAGATATCACTCTCCTAATAGATCTGCTTAAAAGCTGGAGGAGCCATTTGATGACTAATGTTCTGCAGGCAGGAATACTGGAAGCTGCCTTTGAGTCATCAAGTGGTTTAAACCAATCCTTGTCAGAAGAAAAGTTCATGAACTGTGCTGAGAGCTGACCACTGAGTCAGTACAAATCAATTTAAGGCATTGGATTAAAATTCCATTGAAAAGTAAGAACAGGGTTACCAAATTTTTAAAAAAATATGCATATGCGTCTGTGATAAAACTTTCATTGCTGGCCCCTGGTAACACAAGCCACTATTCTCATTACCTCTTATTTTTGCATAGTCTTATTGAAGTCTATGGAACTCTTTAAAATGTGTTGATCTGTGATTTGTCTTCAAAAAAATGACAAATTGCATTGAACTGGGTCTGTTATTATAAAGGTCTTTAAATTCTGTACTCATGTAACTGTATTATTATTGACATAACTCCCAACTAATTTTCCAGTGGAATTTGGGTTTCTTTCTAGCTTCTATTTTGTGGAATCAACAGTTACAAGAGGACAGCCTACTGTTCTGAGTCTCTTTAAAAGCTGTTAAATTGTATAGCCAAAGCAAGCAAACTCCTCTGCTCCCTTCTTCTAATGTAGTTGGGAAATACACATTTCATACACATGCTGTGTACAGAATCTTTGGCCTCACTATGTGAGAGGCTGCATATAAATGTGCTTCTTTGTGCTTGCCTGGCTTATTTGTGAAGGCGCGTTACAGTGTGGTGCATTTGAGGTCAAATCTGTATGAGAGCCTGAGGTCTGTTTCCAGAACATACATATGGAATTATTTTTCAAGTAATGTGGTGTTAATTAAAACACTGAAAAATCTTGGTAGGAGTTGGGAGTATTATTAGTACTGCAGTAACAGCTCATTCTTTAGAGACTAGTTTCTGTTTTTGAGGAGGGGGAGAGAAGACTTTTTTGTCTGTCCACATCATTTTGCTTTGTAGACCAAATTAGGATGCAATTCTAATCCACTTTCCAGCACCAACGTAAGGGCAAGGTAGCTCGGAGGTAAGGGAACGAGTATTCCCTTACTTTGAGGAGGCCTCTATGAGTGCCACCCAACTGCAGGATACATGCAGCACATGTGCCATTAGCACTGCTATGCCAGTGCTGGAAAGTTGGTTAGGATTTGAACCTTATTTAGATTGGTCAGCTAGTAAAGGTAAATTGAAGCTGATGAATCCAAATCAGCACCAGGTTAATTGGATTGTGGATGACTTCCTGAAACTTGGGGTGGTATGTGAGGTAACATTCTCATCAATGTCATTAAAGTAGCAGGATGTGGATCTAGAATAGTTATACACTCCATGTGAACTAGACAGATTTTGACAAATGTCCATGTTGGAGTAATTGCAGTGCTGGTATGTACTGGTGGACATGCCCACAGATTTCAGAGTCTGTAAAGTTTAGTTCGTGCAGTTGCATCACAGGAGCCAGTGTGATGCATAAATACCCTAGAGGGTGAGCTTATTCAGGTATATGGAAGGTACCTGGTATAATCTGTTGATGGAACTACATCAACAAGATCTTGGTTTGAAAAATGGTCGAATCACAGATTTGGTGCCTGTGGAAAACTAAAACTAAGGGCTAAAACTAGCTTTGTGTTTTCATTATTATTTCTATAATATATTGCACTCATGGAAACAGTGTAGAGACTGATACAAGGGAGACAACAGATGAAGGGAAGTGGGTGGAATTCGGATAAAATAAGGGAAAAGCATGCAATTACAGTGGCCTCTTGGCATCCGCGGGAGATCAGTTCCAGGACTCCCCAAGGACACCGAACTGTACAGTAATGAAATCCACTGGGGGCTGTGCAGTGGCGCAATGTGTCCAACCCTCTGGATGCTTCCCGGCCTCTTTCGAAGCCTCCTGGATGTGGCCAGAAGCCACTTCTGGTTATGTGCAGGAAGTCCTCTGAGGTCCTGCAGCCAAAGGCTCACATCCACAAATATTCAAATCCACAGATGCCAGGTCTGTAAATAAGGAGGGCCTGCTATATTCAGTATGTAGATAAGCTTAGTTACAATAGGGAATGGATGCTAAGACATAGATACAAAGACTTCCAGAAAAGGTGGATTTTCAGACAAATGTTGAAGGTTGTTACTAGGGAAGCATTCTACTGGCATTTTGGGAGGTAGTTCCAATAAGGGGAGGCAAGGGTGAAATGTCACAGTTGTTCAAGAGAGCAGTAGATTTTTGAATGGATGAGAATGGAATTGGAAGAGTGAGGATCAGGCAGGAGTATAAAAATTTATGATAACTGAGAGGTAGGGAGGGATGAGACCACGGAGGGCTTTGAATGTAAGGAAATGGAGCTTGTGCTGGATCTGAGAGGGACAGGAAGGCAGTGTTAAAGTTTAAGGCAATGGTTCTTGAACATTTCCGGCCCACGGCTCCCCTGATCTTTGTGGCCATTGGCCACGGCTCCCCATTACATCACCTCACCTCAGTTACCCCCAAAATGGGTATGAAGGTGTTATAATTATACACTAGAAACAAAAAACAGCTGCCAGCACTCTGAGGCTGCAATCTTAACCACACGTACCTGAGAGCAAGCCCCAATGAACAAAATAGAACTTACTTCTGAGTAGACCTGGTTAGGATTGTGCCCTGAGTTTGTTAGCAGCTCACATGGAAGGTTTTGGAAAGGGAGGGGGGGAGAGAGAGAAGTGATGAATTTGCTGGGGTTTAAGAAGACCTTGTTTTGTGTGTATCTGCTAATTGCAAACTGATGTGAAACTGAAACCCAGAGACTGTTTGCTGCAATAACCTCACTTTACTGGGAGTAAGTCCCATTGAACACAATAGGACTTATTTCTGAGTAGACCTAGCTAGGATTGTACCTTTTGTCTAGCAGCCAACATGGGAAGTACCCCCACCACCACCACCAAAGGAGACAGGAGGAAAAAGGGAGATGGCTGAAAAGGAATGGGTAATTTTATTTTTTAATCAATTTTTGGAGTCAAAGCTTGACTGATCAAGAGCGGCTTTTTTTCTTTTTTGAAGGGGGAGGAAAAAGAGAAAGGTTAAGATCCTTGGTCTGTGTTAGACTCCAAGCCCATGTAGGTCTACTCAGCAGTAAGTCCCATTTGAGTCAATGGGGCTTACTCCCAGGAAAGTGTGGATAGGATTGCAGCCACACAGAGCAAGATTACAGCTCACCCCCAGAGCAGATGGGGACATGCTCACACGCATACACCCCAACATGCAGATGCCACCCCTATTCCCCCCAGGCAAGACGGAGGAATGCAGGCTGGGGCATTTGGACACCCCCCCACTAAGAGCAGGCTGGGCTCCCTCCTTCCCAAGTGGAGGAAAGCGCTGCACTGCTCTCTCTAAGTCAGGCTTGCCTCCCAGTTTGAAGCATGCCAGTAGCACGCCCTGTGCTGATGAGATGCAGCACCTCTGCAGCTGCCCAGCCGGCCTTCTCTGTTTGGCTGAGAGGCTCCCCCACCTCCCCCCACCATGTTTCACATGCCCTCCCCACCTCACACTGCCCCACCTACCCACCTCGTTCACAGCCGAAGAAAAGCAGCAAGTAGGGAGGCAGCAAGTGCAGCTGAGCTGAGCGGAGCAGCTGTGGTCAGAGACGCTAGCCACACCTCCCTAAGGAGCCCCAATGCACAGATTGAATACCTCTGGTTTAAGGGATGACATGGCTTGATCTGTGCAGCATGTAAGATGAGGGACCTTAGCTGCAGTATGTTGGGTGAAGGACTAAGATGAGCCAACAGAAGTCCAGCAAGAAAAAGATTGCAGTATTTAAGATTGCAGTATTTAAGGTGCAGTATTTAAGATTGCAGTATTTAAGGTGGGAGACCAGAGCATGAACTAGAGTTTTTGCCAAGGGAGAGAGGAAGGGCCAGATTCCTCCAGTGTTGTGAAGGGAGAAACTTCACAATTTGGCAAAAAACTGAATATGGATGAAAAAGGAGTCAAAGACTTTGTATCTGTTCTACAGGGCAGTCAGTGATGTTGTCAGTGGTCAAGGAGAAGGTGGGAGGGGAGAAAGGGGGTAAGATTAAAAAGTTCAGCCTTGGGCATATTGAGCTTGATTTAATGGGATCAAATCATGGAATTTGATGAGAATGCCTAGAGGCAGTGCGTAAAGAGAGAACTTCTAGTCAGGCCACGGACAGGGTGCTGACAGACCTCAACAGAGGAAAAGATTAGGAGGAGCATTGTGGAAAGAGCACTTGCGGCCCAATCCTATCCACACTTTCCTGGGCGTAAGCCCCATTGACTGAAATGGGATTTATTCCTGAGTAGACATGCGTAGGATTGGGCTGATATCTAGGTAGGAAGAGAACAGAATAAAAGAGCTAAGTCATAAAGTAACTTCTGAAGTGTTAAAGACCTCTGAGTGTACTATACTGTGAGCACCTTTTCTCCAAATGTTTGAATGGAGTCTGATGTAGTATAGCTAAGGTATTATCAGGACATAGTAATACTTCATTGACCTCTTTAATGGAGAGAGCAACAGCAGAGGGAACTGTTTTACATTGCTCAGTGGTTTTAGCTGGTCTTCTACCACACAGTGAACATATGTGCATGCTGAAAAGTGCCAAAATGGCGGAAAATATTCCCTGAAAGAAAAGGTAGGCAAATAAGTATTTAAAAGCATCAGCAGTTTTATTTATAGAGCCGTCTAAGCACTACAAACAAAGCAATTATTGAGCAGCTTGAATTCAGACACGCAGAGGTCATAATGCTGATTAAGCGAGATTTAAGCTGATTTAGGCTCATTGAAGTCGGTGGGACCCACATCTCAGTTCTATCCATTTGCATTGTAGCCTCTCACTGCAGCACCAGCTTAACTGTATGAGGGGATGATGCTGTGTTAGGGCAGTTACTGACGCATCATCTGTAGGACTATTTTTTTTTTTGGTATTTTGCTGGAACAGCAAGTCTTGAGTTTGGGTCTTTAATAATTTTAAAGCTAAGTAACTTTGGCTTAACCAGCTAGGGGACCAAACTATAGCTTAGTTATAGTGGGCTAATTGTTTTAATTGAGATAAAGCACACTTCTAAATATGTAAATAAAAACGAGTGTTGTCTGGGATAAAAAAAAAGTAAGGTTCTCTTTCCACCAAGAAGAATTCAAAGTGATGCCTTGCCCTGCCCACCAGTTGAATTCAGAAGAGGCAGAATATTTTCATTCATGTAAGTGGTGTGCATAGGGATAGGAAAGTATGTCTGCCATTTGAGTTGAGGAGAATCAATAACAATGATACCATTCCTGATCGAATTAGGCACATGTACATGTCGATACACACAGCATGTATTTAAAGTTTTTAGTAGCTGCAAGAGCAAAATTAGACAGGGAGGAATTCAGTGCAATATAGCTTTTGATTAATGCATCAAATGCTGTTCTGAGAAGGCTCCAGCAAAAATCTGACCCCATGTAGGCTGTCTAATTTCATGCAAACATCTTAAGTTTTTTTTTGTGAAAAGGAAATGTGGGCCCCTTCATCTGTAAACACTGGAATTTAGCCGTTTGACAGAGCTATTGTTGCTACTTTTTGTTGTGGATTATCTCTTTTAGAACCTTGGAAAGGTAGCATACAAATATTTCAGATAAATATGCCAAACGTTAGGAGAAGAATGACTGAACACTAAGTTAAGCAGAAGTTTAGATTTCATGCTTTTAGGAAGCTTATTTCTTAGATTCATTGTGGGGAGGCTGCTGAAAACAACTTCCCCATGGCTGTTGACCCCACATCGTAGCATTGAACATAGCATGGGTGGCCACATCAATTGCTACCATTGCGTGGTGTGTATCTTGTCGTAGTCCCCCACCAACTACCGAGCGTGTATATATGTGTAGGGGAGTATGGAGATGATCCATATAGAGTCATTGTATGCTTTACTGCCACAGAATGGGATTGTTTTATATCAATTTTTGATGGCAAGGCACCTTCCATTTCCTCAGTGTGCTCTTGTCTGAATACTTGTGCATATGTTACATAGACCACTGGAGGTGCTGGGGCTTCATCTTTTTTTATTTCAGTGTATATATAGGTGTGTAGACCAGGGCGGTCCAACTTCGGGCAACCAGAGGGCCACATGACCCTTGTGTGACCCACTGCTGTGCCAGCCTAGAAGTAATTGGTGGTGACACGATGATGTCACTCTCAGTTACTTCTGTGATCTCAGCCACCAAAGTCATTCAGCAGGCTCAAGAGGCAGAAGTGGGTGCAATAGGGCTTTTCAGTCTCCCTTTTCCAAAGGAGAAGCTGGAATGGCGCAGGAATGAGACGGAAAAGCCATTGAAGTGGTTGGAGCTGGTGGGAGGACTGCAGTAATAGATTGTACCACATCCAGTTAGATTTTCTATGCCATGAAAAGAGGTCGCCTATATAAGCTAACCAAAATGGTGTAATGCAATGGAAAGTTATTAAAGCGATAACTTTTGGCAGGAGATTCTAGGCCTGGAATCTAGTTTATGGTCCAGTTCTGGGATAATCACAAAGTTGAAAAGCATGATGACCATATAGGCTTAAATGAATTGCACAATTGTTATTTCTTATAGATAGAAAGCTGGAAGAACCATATTGGTTTCTGTGGAAGACCAACAAAAAGAAAGACATTGACAGGCGTTGCTCATTAGAATCTCTCAGAGGTTTTAAAGTTTTAAAAATTTAGGCCACAGAAAATAAAAACCTGATTATTGAGGCACAACTTTTGTTGTTCTTGCATTAAGAGGTGAAGATAAGCATTATGTAGATTGAACACACTTCAATCTTGCTTGCTATGTAAAGCTTGTTTCCATCTCATAAACTAGATCAGATGTTGATAAGTATGTCTAACTGATCACTATATTTGTGATAAGAAGAAAATTGTTCCGCAATTAAAAAATGTCTGTTCAGGCCAGGTTGGCTTCCTCTAAGGATTGCTGGTTTGCTGACAGTACTATTTGAGGGTAGTTCACTGTGTCTTTCTAGTATTTTTATTAATTGTCCACCTTGGTTATAAGTTGTTGCACAGTACAACATGCAAAACCAACACTTTAGAACATGGCAGGAATGCTAGTACAGTTCTGTGCTGAACTTGTGATTAATAAGAAAGCAGTAGGGAATTTTGTATAGTACTATCCCTAAACCAAGAAATGTTACCAAATTATGCATTTTACAAAAGGGCAAGTTACATTCCAACTAAAATTAAGCACTTTTGTTTTTATTTATTTTTCACATTTTTATACTGCCCGCCCCCCAAGAGCCAAGGGTAGTGTACATAGTTCCTTCCCGCCTTTTGTTCTCACAACAACCCTGTAAGTAGGTTAGCCTGAGAGACAGAGACTGGCCCAAGGTCACCCAGGAAGTTTCATGGCTGAGTGGGGATATGAACCTGAATCATCAAGGTCTAATTCCAATTTTAACCTGCAATCCTATGGCTTTACCTAGGAGTAAGTTCTTTTGAACTCAGTGGAACTTACTTCTGAGTAGATACAGTAGATTTGCATTGTTGGTCTCACTAAGTTCAACATCTATTTAAACCAAGGGGATTTCAGAGTGCTTCAATCTAGTTTATTCATGTCCATTGTTTCTGTTATTCAGGATTACACTATTTATACTAACGACACTGTCCACCTGTTGTAACCTCTTGCTCTTTCTTGTAAGGATGCAGGTTTTGGCAAGGGGATTTTCAGTTTATTTAGCTGGTTGTGAGTTGTAGTAGCAGGCAGCATAAGCTGGAAATTCATCTTGCACCTGCTTAGACCTTAAGTTTAAAATCACTTATGTTTGATATTGGATAATAACATTGAAAACCTATCTTCATAATCTGTTCAGTAAAAAACTTCCTCTGCTTTTTAAAAGGTCATTAGCGGCCTTTATCTCTGAACCATTACAGGTTTTAAAATAGCACTGAATCTGTTTTACAACCTGCATGAATCTCAGCAGAGAAACCTTTCTCAAATTCATGTCCTTATAAACATGAACACTAGTTACATGTACATTTTTAATGTCCTGGATGTTGTTGATTGTACTTTCATTTCAAACAGTAGTAATCATACATCTAAGAGTAGTCATCTCAAACAATTCTGCAAGAAGTGGTTTGATGTTTTCAGATTTGCTCCACTGTCAGTACAAAATACCTCACCTAAATTCACCTGACAGCACTGTCTCATTTTTCCTACTTGATTTTTTTCAGGCCGCTGACATTCAAAACATAAACTGGGTAAAAGATCATACTGCCAGATACACATCTATTGCATATCAGTACCATTTGTTTATTTACTTATTGATCTCCTAGCTTTGTTTCTACTCAACAATTCGAACAATTCAACAACTATAGAACCTATAGAAAACAATACAGACAGTAAGAATTCCAGTACTATTGTCAAAACAGCAAAGAATCTTGTGGTACCTAAAAGATTAACCAGTTAATTTATTTCAGGATAAGTTTTTGCAGACTACAGTCCTCTTTATCTGATGCACCTGATGCTGAACTAAATTGGATAGTCTTTAAGGTGCCACAAGACTGTTGTTTTTCCTGCTATAGACTAACACTGCCAACCCTCTGGAAATGAATACTACTGTCAGCAACAGATTGAAGCAGATTAAAAACAGTTTGCGGTAGGGGCCCTCTCATCCTGAAGATGCCACTATAGTCATAAAAGAAATGGGAATTATGAGCATATATTTTGCATATATAATTTCTGACCATATAGGCTTTAGCCCTTCATATGTATCTCTCTGGAACTTGATGCCTGCGTTTCACTTCTTAGTTCCATTGTTATGTGCCTTGGAATATGGGTGTGTGCGGTGTGTCTTCTAGAAGTATCATGAGATCCATCCTAAACTCATCTTTGAATGTCGTGATAGGATTGTCGTGATATGGAATTGTGACCATGTTTGCTAACTTGCAAGACTCTTGCCTTAATACCTACAGTAGAATGTTTTAGAATCACTAAGATTACTTAGTGTTGACTTATGCACATACAAGAATTTGGCACCTAAAATGAATTTGAACTTATTTTTCCCTCTGATATGGCATACTCTTTGCTAAATGAGCAAAGAGGCACCTTTTAAAGTAGTATCCTCTTATATTTAGCAGGAAGAGAGCAACTGGTCCCAGCATAACATCTTTCCAGTGGCTATTGGTGGTCTCTTTTCTATATTTTTTTTCTGTAATTGAGCCCTTTGGGGACAGGAACCCACTGATTTATTTATTATATTATGTAAACCATTTGTTGTGGTCTTCTGTACCTGAAAGTCTCATAATTACCCTTTCTAGAATCCCTAACTTTGTAACATTGTTCCTGTGTCCTCTTTCTTGTCACTGTTCAACATTCTCATTCAGGGGGAGGAGGAGCTCTTGAGAACCAGGCCTACCATGATGAAAAATGCCAAGCAAAGTTAAACCAATTCAATTCCTGCAGGGAAAAATATAAAAATAAAAAACCCTATGAAATGAAAAGGCACAACAACCTGGCAGTGTATGTAGTGAGAGGCACTTCTTACAATACAGTGTGGCTCTCTTAACTTTCAATATTACTATAATAACTTCTGTTGATAAGCCCACATCTTGCTGAAAAGTTGCATACAGGACATAATAGTCCACTTGCATCCAGCTCTTGACAAAGAATTTTAACTATTTTTACCTGGGGAAAGGGTTCCATTGCTATACCTTGTTTTTAAAAAAATTTAAATATTTAAGATAGTGTTAAACATTTTAAAGATTTGACTGCTAAATGTATACAGTGGCATCTGCTGACTCCAAAGGGGTTTAGTTCCAGACTCTACACAGATATGAAAAACTTGTAAAATGGTCCACTTGTAAAATGGTATAAAATTGTATAACGTGATGTAAATTGTGTAAAATTATGTCAATTGCATACAAGTGCTGTAAATGGTGGGCATGTAGCAAACAAGATGCAAATCCTTCAGAGAGATCTGATTACAGATCCGATTCTCCTACAGTATGGTGTGTGGGATTTTTTGCTGGGGATATGTGGTACTCTTTTTCCAGAGTGCATTTCAATTGTGGTTAGTTAAAACTGCTGGTACAAGTTCCATGGTTATGACAGGCCCATGGTGCACGAAAATGCAACTGAGAATCGGTATCTAAACCATCTCTTGGGTACACACTTGGGCATGCAGGCAAATCCTCTGTATTCAGCCTTCAAAGTTCAGTGGCAGGGACACCAGGAGATTAAACAGACTTCTTTTGATTTGGGTGTGTGGTTATTTTATAATTTTCTTCCCATTTTGGTTATGATTTTTGTCCTAATGCAAACATCATGAGTTCCAACTTAAGGCTTCACAGATCTGTATCAGTAGAAAACATGAGTCATGTTTTAGAAAAATTTTGAGGATGTTCAAGATACTGTGGGAAAGTATAACATTTTTCTTTGGAAAGGGAAAGGGAATGGTCAACTTTATTGATAGCGTGTGAGATGCAGTTCTGTTTAGGGTGCTCATATGCAATCAGTGTTCAGTTTCACTGCAGTATCACCCTTGATGACTATACACCTTAAATTAAGGTTGCCATCATTTGATAGTGATAATGAGGTGGATAATCCCCTTTTTTACTGAAAGATATCTTAAGAGGAATTGCAATCAACTTGCAGTTACATTTGTAGGTGAAAATGTCATTGTTCTTATCTTCAGTTTTAAAAATATACTAAAGTCTTCTGTTATAACTTCATTGTAGTGAGCCATTTTCCCCCCTATAATATGACATTTAGTCATAAGAGAAAAGCGCCCATCTTTTGATTCTTTTGAAAAGCAAATACAGGTCCAACCTTGTTATACATGGATTTTTTGTACTCAGATTTGACTCAACGTGAATGGCCACTGCAATGAGAATGAATGTGCTGATCCCTGGAGAAGGGGAAAAAATCCTTCCCTTTAAAATCAGTTTAAAAAACTGCTTTTCTTACTGTTGTAGAGAGACAAGTAATGCAAGTGATCATTTCATTGTTCAGCTGAGCCAGGCAAAGGCAAGGGGTCCTTTGCATTTCTGATTGCTTGTAGGTCTTTGTAGGGGTCCTTGGGGACCTAGGACCTAGGGGTCCTTGTAGTGGGAATTCGATTATTAGAAACATAGAGAGGGGGTTTGCGACAGATGTGAGGACCGCATGGCAACTTGCCTGCCTGGTGCAAAGGTTGCGGACATCACTTCTCGTCTAGATAGGCTGATAGACAGTGCTGGGGAGGAGGTAGCGGTTGTGGTGCATGTCGGCACCAACAACGTGGGCAAGTGTAGCCAGGGGGTCCTGGAGGCCAAATTTAGGCTTTTAGGCAGGAAGCTGAAAGCCAAGACCTCAAAGGTAGCGTTCTCTGAAGTGCTACCTGTTCCATGCGCAGGGGCAGCTAGGCAGGCGGAGATCGGGGTCTCAATGCGTGGATGAGACAGTAGTATAGGGAGGAGGGGTTTAGATTCGTTAGGCACTGGGGAACGTTTGGGACAAGCGGGGCCTGTACAAGAGGGACGGGCTTCACTTGAACCAGAATGGAACCAGACTGCTGGCGCATAACATTAAAAAGGTGGCAGAGCAGCTTTTAAACCGATCCCTGGGGGAATGCCGACAGGAACCGAGGGGCATCCAGTTCGGGACTCCTCATCCCTATGGGACAAGGATGGGGAGGTTAGAGAACAAGACAAAGACAGAGTAGGAGAAGAAATTGGGAATGGTAGCGTGATGGGATGTGATAGACGATTTGGCACAGTGAGAGGATGCGGGGACAAAGGAGTGAATAAGCAGCCCACCCTGGGGCATTCCGTGTACAAATGCTTTTATGCAAATGCCCAAAGTCTCCGAGCAAAGATGGGAGAACTGGAATGTCTGGTGACAAAGGAAAACATTGACATAGTGGGCATAACAGATACCAGGTGGAATTCGGAGAATCAGTGGGATGCCGCAATCCTGGGCTATAAACTCTACAGGAGGGACAGGCAGGGGCATGTTGGAGGTGGGGTGGCCATTTATGTTAAGGAAGGGATAGAATCCAGCAAAGTAGAGATTGAAGGCGGGTCCGACTCCACCGTAGAATCTCTGTGGGTTAAATTACCAGGCCTGTGGAGCGATGTAATACTTGGGGCATACTATCGTCCTCCAGACCAGAAACCGGAAGGGGACCTTGAAATGAGGAAACAGATCAGGGAGGTGACAAGGAGGGACAGGGTTGTAATCATGGGGGACTTCAAATATCCTCACATTGACTGGGTCAATTTGTGTTCTGGTCACGAAAAAGAGATCGGGTTCCTTGACGGTGCTAAATGACTGTGGCTTAGAGCAGCTAGTCACGGAGCCCACCAGAGGACAGGTGACTCTGGATTTAATATTGTGCGGTACACAGGACCTGGTTAGAGATGTCAATGTTACGGAGCCATTGGGGAACAGAAGTGATTGTGAGGAGTTCCAGAAGGATCTCTCCAGACTGGCAGAATGGGAAGCAAAATGGCAGATGCTTTCAATGTCAGTAAGTGTAAGGTCATGCACACTGGGCAAAAAATCAAAACTTCACATATAGGCTGATGGGTTCTGAGCTGTCTGTTCTGAGCTGGGTTCTGAGCTGTCTGTGATCAGGAGAGAGATCTTGAGGTGGTGGTGGACAGGTCGATGAAAGTGTCGACTCAATGTGTGGCAGCAATAAAGAAGGCCAATTCTACGCTTGGGATCATTAGAAAAGGTATTGAGAACAAAACGGCTAATATTATAATGTCGTTGTACAAATCGATGGTAAGGCCACACCTGGAGTATTGCGTCCAGTTCTGGTCGCCGCATCTCAAAAAAGACATAGTGGAAATGGAAAAGGTGCAAAAGAGAGCGACTAAGATGATTACGGGGCTGGGGCACCTTCCTTATGAGGAAAGGCTACGGCGTTTGGGCCTCTTCAGCCTAGAAAAGAGACGCCTGAGGGGGGACATGATTGAGACATACAAAACTATGCAGGGGATGGACAGAGTGGATAGGGAGATGCTCTTTACACTCTCACATAACACCAGAACCAGGGGACATCCACTAAAATTGAGTGTTGGGAGAGTTAGAACAGACAAAAGAAAATATTGCTTTACTCAGCGTGTGGTTGGTCTGTGGAACTCCTTGCCACAGGATGTGATGATGGTGTCTGGCCTGGACGCCTTTAAAAGGGGTTTGGACAAGTTTCTGGAGGAAAAATCCATTACGGGTTACAAGCCATGATGTGCATGTACAACCTCCTGATTTTAGAAATGGGCTATGTCAGAATGCCAGATGCAAGGGAGGGCACCAGGATGAGGTCTCTTGTTATCTGGTGTGCTCCCTGGGGCATTTGGTGGGCCGCTGTGAGATACAGGAAGCTGGACTAGATGGGCCTATGGCCTGATCCAGTGGGGCTGTTCTTATGTTCTTATGATTGCTGACTGCCTCTCTAACAACAGTAAGAAAAGCTGTTTTTAAACCACAATTGTAAAGGGACACACTTTTTAGTTTTTTAAAAATTGCTTTTATTTAACACGTTTTATGGTATCAGCAGGGAGTCCCAGGATCAATCCCCTGTGAATGTCGAGACACTACCTTATTAGGAGCAATGGAGGGGCAAGAAATGGGTCTTTAAATCTATTTTTCACTGTTTTTTTAACCACGGATTTTTTTAATCCGCTAGGGGTTCTGGAACGGAACCCTAGTGGATAACGAGATATGACCCTTATTTGTTTTTCTGAATTTTGTCATTACAGCAGCAACATAAGTGGCAGTAAACTGATGGGAAAGCACTTTCAAAATATTACGGCTTGTTTTTCTGAATGGAATCAGCTTAGATTGCACAGATTTTTTCTTAGAACCTCTATTGCTTCTTATGAGCAACCAAAAATGAGCAGAAAGAAGCTATTTGTGGAGTCATGTATTACTAAAAGTGAGGGGTGGATGAGAATAAAGGAAATGATTTTCCGTCATTGGATGTGATTTAATGAGCCAAAAATGTAGAAAATTTTAGTTGGGCTCTCTGAGTTCCCGGAACTAGTGTTCTGGCAGCACAGGATGCCTTACAGCAATGCAAAAGCCAAGCACTGTCACGTGCTGTCAGCCATGGTTGCAAATGGCATGTGGCAGCAGCTGTGAGAGGCTCAATGAGTCTTAGTGCTCTCTTGGTAGAGGTGGGCAGAAGATGTGGATAGCAATGTGGCAGGAGAAGCACTGGGGGGGTATGTTTGTGGATGGAGGGGATGGATCTGGCAGCAGTTGTGCCTGCTGAGTTCTTCCATTTTTTGGCCCTCCCTGCCCCCAGCTCTCCGCAGACCTACTATATAGCTGGCATGGCTCTGAAAAGTTCCATTGGCCATTAGGGGGCCTATGCAGAGGAAAGGGAAAATATTTTCCCGTATCTCTTGCAGGCTTCCTGATCATCCCACCCCAGCATGCAGCACAGCCTCTGTTGGCACAACTTCATGCTGTAACATAGTTGGGGTAGGACTAGGCTGTAAATAATCCAAGCCTTGTCATTATTGGCTCTGCTTGTATTAATAAAGAGAAACTGTGGTTATTAACAAATGCACAATAGAGAATATAATTATAATAACAAGATAAAACTTGCTGAATATCCGAAATGTTCATAGTTGGATGTGTACAGTAAGACCTCCTACAAGGCTGTGGACATGTTCTTGGCTAAATGTAGTGTGAAACAGCCCTATAGGAGGTAATTATGACTTGGTTCTAATGGAGATGCAGCTCACCAGTGCATTAGGTTGGAGCCTGCTGGGTAATTGAAAGAGGGAAATAATTTTTTTTAATCACTCAGGAATAACAATAACTTTATCTGATTTGTGGCCATTCATTACACAGGCCAACACACATTTTGCTTCCTTAAACGTTACACCAATTTCTGGGTATATTTGGGGTGCTGATTCTAAACATGGCATCCGTTTTGCCCCATCACGTCTAGTTTCGGAGGCACTGCATAGCCTCTTTAGTGAATGGTTCAAGCAGCTTCCTCATGAGGAAGCCTATACCATGGCTTCCTCATGAGGAAGCTGCTTGAACCATTCACTAATGAGGCTATACTATATCTCCGAAACTAGATGTGATAGGGCAAAACGGATGCCATTTTTGGAATCGGCACCCAAAATTCATATCAAACCACCAAAAAGTTTGGGAAAAACTTTTCTGACCCTCAGTTTTGAAGGCCTGATTTATTAATCCATCCACAAAGGGAAAAGCTTTGCTTTCTGAAATTTGTCCTGCACCTGCCCTACTAAGGGACAATGTTTGTCATGCAGTTTATTCTTGTTTTTTATTATTGTTCCACATCTGTTCTAATGCTCACGTTTCCTGATTTTTTTCCCCTATTGCATTTCAGCTTGTTAATGATCTGTTGGAATTCTGTTTCTACACCTTCCGAGAGTCTCAAGCTTTGAAAGTGGAGTTTCCAGCCATGCTGGTAGAAATCATCAGTGACCAGTTGCCCAAGGTGGAATCTGGGAATGCCAAGCCCCTCTACTTCCACAGGAAGTGACAGAAAATGTCTTAATGGAGAGAAAAAAAACTTTGCCTTAAGTTTCCCTGTGCTGTTCCACACCCATAAAGGACCCAAGAAACCACATTTAAAATATGCTATACAAAATTGTTCAATGGTCTCTGAATAGTCTAAAAACCATAGGAAGGGTTTGGAAGGCTGGAAAGCAGCTGATCCAAGCTTGGCGAGGCAGTTGTCAAGATGTTTTAAGACCCATCAATCTACCCCCAACATTTAGGAAAAAAAGTATGTTCCTGTTCCTCTGGATGAAAAGCCATATCTAGTCAAATAACTCTTTGATTTCGATATTTTAAGAGATGAACATTTTAAATATGCCATGTAGTTTCTGGTATTGTTTGCTCGTTTTAAAAGGGTTCAAGGACTAATATGAACTTTTTAAAGCTTACCGTTGGTTTGCACATAAAACAAAGTCAATATGGGGCATTAATTCTTGTACTACACACACACACACACACACACACGCACACACCCTGGATGTGTAAAATAAATAATGGAGCATTTGGTGTGGAATAATCTTGGTATCTCCACCTGCGGCATTTGTTATCCCATGTTATCCATCATAGATGATCTACACTGTGTTAAGTGTTCATTTATTATTTAACTTGAAAGGATAAGATGTTAAAACAAATGCCTCAGTTTCAATTTATAGTATCTATTGTGCTGGCTTTACCAATAATTTTTCGCAGTCTTTTGCTGTACTGTATATTGCTGTATGTATAAATGGAAGGACCTGAAAAAAAATGGTATAAGGAGCTTTTGTAAATGAGACGTAATCTTTAATGGTTAATAGGATGAATGGGAAAGTATTTTTGGAAGAATTCTATTTTGCTGGAGACTATTTAATTACTCTTTTTGTCTAAACACAAGGTAATTTTTTTTGTAAAGTGAATTGTTCTGCATGCATAAATGAATCGTTTACAGTGTATTTAAGAAAGGGAAAGCTGTGCCTTTTAAGCATCATATCTAATTTACCATCCCAACCGTGTCTGTTGTAAATAACCACCCATAAACTTTTTCCGTTGGATTTCTCCTTCTTCCTGTATATTTGCATCCATGTACCTCCCTCTTCCTTGGTTATCTGTTTGCTGCTTTTACATGACTTGAGCACTCTTGAGTTCTGTTTCATGTTGTTAGCTCTGTTGCAGCTTTATATGCATTTCATCTACCAAGATAAGCTCCAAAGGGCACAAACTATTGCATAGTTGTCCTGCCCAGGCTCTGTTGAAATGAATGGAGATGGGGAAGTGGATGGGGTGCTTATTCAGTCCACTGGGGCTTGTGCTGCAAGGTGACTTCCTGGGGATAGTGTCCAGGCCCCTCAAAGATCTAGTAATTCAAGCATGAAGTACAGTTCTGCCCACTGCTCTGCTTTACACCAAGGCTACAGTTCAGCTAATTTAGACCCATTGATTTCCTTGGGACTTTATGGTTGCCTAGATTGTGGCTAAAGAGATAAAAGCTAAAAAATATTTATTTTCCCTTTTAATCTGGAATGTAAGTAAACTATTTCTAGTTTGAGAACTAAAATTTCATCACAAGCTCCAATCAGATTTTAACTTCGATGATGGATTATGGCAATGGTTCCCAAACTGTGAGCTGCCATTCCCTGGGGATCCATGGAAACCAGCCATGGGAGCCTCACAAAAAATCCACCGATAATGTATGGCGTTGTAGTGCCAGTGGCCCAGCAAGGGAGCGGTCAGTTGGGGGACCACTTGATTATGCAAAAGGACAGATACTAATGGAAAATTTGGGTAATGTCTGAATCCTAAACTGAGTTACTTGAAATTATGTCCCACTGATTTCAGTATAATGGTTTAAGGTTGCTGTGTCAAATTAGCTAGCCAAATAATACTTTTAACACTTTTACAAGTCAGCCCTAAAAACACAACTAACAACTATTGACATTGACTTTTCAGTTCTACTGATCTGGACCTTTCCCCTCCTCCCAAGCTACTTTATGGTCTGAAATTATAAGGATTTATCTTTCTTTGGGTGATTATCAATATTCTACAAGTTACAAATAATATAAATATTGGAGTATAAATTATAGAAACTTTTCCTATGAGCATTGATATTAAATACAAATATGAAGAGAATAATTGTCAGTTATATTTCTCTAAACTTGTCTCAGCAAAGGTGGGTGTTTTTCTTTTATTTTGTTTGAGAAAAGAAAAATTTAACAAAAGGTTGAGAGCTAAAGTGCTGTTTTAGGTTGCCCAAGTTAAGGGTGTATCCAAGAGATTTTTCCCTCCCTCCTTCATTAAACATCAGACCCATGTGTCATCTCTCAGACTACTTTAGAAGCAACTCTCCATTTCAAAAGAAATTGTCCATATGGCACAGGGACTCATAAACTCATCATGTGATTCACCGGCTCCCACCTGAAGTTCTCAACAAGCAGATGTGTCAGATTCAGAATATGGAATGTGGCATCTAAGATAGGAAAATAATTACTTGATGTTTTAAAGCACACATTGTCTCAAATGGAAAATCTGCATAAGGATATACTCAGAAAGGGTTAATACATGGAATTACAGGTGCATATATTATTTGCAGGTTTTGAAATCTAGTTCATAAATCAACTCCTTTGATCTGCACAGCAATATGAAAGCCACACTTAAAGTGATACAATACACAGCATGCAGACTGGTTGTCTATAGTGAAGAAATGGTCACAAATCTCATGTTCATTTACTTTTTAAAAAGCATACTGAAATTGGAATTTCAAATGATCCAAGTTTGTGGTAAATGCAGCATGCTGCTGCTTTTTTATTATTATATTATTATTTTATTATTATTAACGAAGTTACTGAATCCTTTTCTATCTCTACGTAACTTTGCCTAATTAAAATATTAAAGCCATATTCCTTAAAATTCCACTGTTAGAGATGTCTGTCCCAGTTCACATTGTTGTCTGTTTGCTCTTATTTTTCTACCTTATTGCATTTAATCTTGGTTTGGTACAATTCATAATTCACAGAAATGTCATAATTAAAACACTAAATTAGTTTTAAAAACAATTTATATCTTTATGCAAAATATATGTCTGTCTTTGCAAACAATTGTAAGCAGATTATAATAAATCCTTTACTTTAATCACCTGTTTATGGAAACCATTGATTATTGCTTAGGAATCATAAAAATGGCATTTTTAATGAGAAACAAGGAAGGTGTCAGGAGTACATTGTACTTAGAAAGGAATAGGCATCTGTCTCCTGCAAAATAAGATAAACGTAACTTCAAAATGTCAAAATGGTAAATTGTGTTGATTGAGTGTAATGATTTTGTGGCAATGACTGAATGAAGATATACAGCAAGAACATTGTATTCATGAGTGAAATTGTAAAATAGTTTTAATTTACTGCAGCGGGTATTTCAAAGAATAATATTGCATTGCAGTGTGTAACCATTTTGTTGCACAGAACAAAACAGAAAAAGGACTAAAAGCTTGCAATATCAAAATCTTAATAAAATATACTTTATAAACAATAATGCAAAAATCTAATTCACAGGGTGGTATTTTCACTGACTTTTTAAAATCTTCATGAATTTAAATCATTCTACATTTAAGCACTTTTAATTGTCTGTTAAAGATGTGACATTTTTGAGAAAGAGAGAAGGGAGTGAAGAGATGGGAGGGTACAATTTCATCTGGCAGGTGAATCGCTTGATAAGCTGCCTTTACAATGGCAGGATGCTCTGACACTGTTTCAGAATTAATGGCCTTGCAGAGCACATTCCACTGGGAATGTAGCACTTGTGCAGGAGAAGTTCCTGGTGGGTTGTCTCCTAATTATATATTACTGGATAAAAATTAAAAAGCAGCCAGCATATGTGTAAAACAGCAAAATCTATGCATAATTATGCATTAATTAGGGGCTTGCTTCTATATGGATAAACTTTTTGAAAAAATAGAAAGTTACTGTTTGGCCTTTGTTACCAAGTATGTAATTTTTTTTTTTAAGTTGTTCAACTATACATGAATTAAAATGGTACGATTCCAAGTATTCATTGCATTTTAATCTCAGCTGCACTCATCTGATGATGCATCTGATTCTTTGGACAAATGCCCTTCAGTAAAATGCAGTTTTAACAAACTGTTATAGCTCCCCTCCCCCTACTTTTCTGAATATCTGCCTTTGCGATAAACAGGACTGTGGGGGGAAGTTTCACCTGGCACTGTTGTGCAGGGCAATTCCTTAAGCCATTTCTGCCCAATGTTGCATATACACAACAGGGATCAAATATGTACACCTGTGAGCTGGGCAGAAACAGGTTTTAATTAAACTATGGAAAGAGGTGCAGCATCTGTGATTTCCTTAGTGCCTGATCCTAAAAATGCATCCTTGGTAGTAAGGCCGCTTGATGCTGATGGAACTTCTAGGCAAATTAAGGGATGCAGTCTTAATTTAGCACCTGAGGATGTTAGCTTCTAAAGATGACATTACATGTAAGTTTTTCATGGGGCAAGGACATACTTCTCAGGGAAAGATTGTGAACTTTTATTACCTAACAAATGATCACTGTAGGACTGCCTTTAGAAGAGCCTTCATTTCAAGTGGCATTTAAACAGTGAGGGTAGGCAGTACTGTACAGCCCTATTCTAGAGCAGGGGTGTCCAAAGTTTTTGGCAGTATGGCCACATCATCTCTCTGACACTGTGTCGGGGACCAGGGGAAAAAATTGATTTACATAAGTTCACATAAATGACTATATTAAAGATGAACTTATATGAATGAATGAAGGTCTTGAAATAGCTCAAGGCCTATAAAAGGCCTTGCACAAAGCAAGCCTGGCCTTTCCCTTGCTGCTACTACTGCATCACAGACGTGAAACAACAAGCAGTGGAGGGAGCCCTCATCCCACAGCTCACACGAGAGGTCAAACAGTCGCCCTCACGGTGCGAGCAGTTGTGTCGGGCCAGTGCAGGCTCTAACAAATCTCTGGAGGACTGGGGGCTCCCTGAGGGCTGCATTGAGAGGCCCCAAGGGCCACAAGTGACCCCAGGGCCTGGGCACCCCTGTTCTAGAGGAATGGGAGATATCATGGACCCTTCCCAATGCACTCTGGACCAGACAGAGGTAGAAAGTAAAGCAACAGCTGCCACAGGGTTTATTAAAATGTGAAATTTTACCTAGACAAAACTAGCTTCCCCTGAAATGCAGTTCCCAAAACTAGTCTACCTGCTCTCTAAACTTTTTGACCCTTGTTTACGTTACAGAAGAAAGAGTAAAGAGTTAACAGCAGTAAGAGTGAAACCTGAATGTTTAAGAAATCAAATTGCATGCAGCTATTTGTATTAGTTCCAAAGATTGTTAAAACAGAAGGATTATATATTTTGAGAGAATACTGAAGTCCAATCTGTACTTAATGTTTATCATATGGAAGAAGTGGAGAAGAGCTTCTGCCCATGGTGTGGAAAGTTTCTGTGGTAGCATTATCCATTGTCCATATACATACATTGTCCATACACCTATTATTAACCTGGCTACTCTGATATAAAGCTGTATGATGCACTGTTATAGAAGCAGAGAACACTAAAGTGCCTGCCCTGTTTATTCTTCATACTAGCACAATGGTCACCAAGATGCATATGTACATGCGGAGGAAGTGTTGTATCATCAAATGATGAACAAGAGACACACACAGACATGCATCTGTGAATGGCAAATTGTCCTGTGGCTGCAAATGTGGCCCATGTGCAAGCATGCAAATATATGGTGTGTTGGCATCACAAGGACTACAATATGGATCCTACCCACTAGCTGCGCAATATAATTTGAGCACAATTTTTGCAACACTTGTATAATGCAAGACACTGTTGGCCCTTGTCTCAGTTTCTTGGAAGACATCATAGGGTAGGAGCTTATCAAGTTCCTGCAGCAGCATGGGGAAGCAGTAACACTGCAGCAGCTTCCACACTATAATAACCTGGGGGAAGGGGAGCTGCATTTCCCAAGTGGAGCATTACTTTTCTGTGTAAAAGCAAGTGCCAGCTAAGTAAAAGAGTGCAATTGGGGATACTGGTGGAATAGAGGTTAAACCTGCTTCTCAATCCTGTGATTCTCCCTTCCCCAAGTACAAGCACAGCCAATTCTGTGGTATCTGAACAGCTGTAACCCAGTTGTGTTCCTTCTACACACTAGAATGTAACACTATTGGGAAGATTTCCAGCAGGCCTTGACTACAGCTAGCAAGTGTGCTGCGTCTCCCCACCCCCCACCACATCCTTTGACCTTGCAATGGCTGAAAAAGACGATAACCTGATTTCCATTACATTATTCCACAGGCATGTGCACGATTTTTGGTCACATCTCCAAACTGCTTGATGGTCTCCCAAGTAGAATCACCTTAAAGCTATCTGGCAAAGATTATAGCCTCAGACACAAAGAACTGTATTAATACCCCACAGCCTGGGAGACTTCCAGTTGGACCAGGGAAATAGCTCTACATTGGATCACAACTGCACCATCTGGAAATAATTTGTGCTCACTCTGCGGGCCTTCTAGTTCTGGGCAAACGAACAGACAATGCTTGTCAGTTAAACCTTCTCATTAAAGAAAATAATCTCAAGGTATAGCAACAGTGGACTCGTTTTCAATCAAGTTATAAGATAGACAGAAAAAGTTGCTTTTTTTAAAAACTAGCCTGTAGCAAAGATTTCATACACTTAAAATTCTTACAGTCTCTTAATTAATGCTACATGCAGTTCTAAAAGCCAACTATAATTTGTTGCTGGATTACCTATGGGGGGGTCCTCGTATCTGCAGATTCCATTACCAGTTTCACTTATCCACCGATGGGGCCCTTCTTCCCATTCATTAACAATGTTTTAAGAACTTACTGGGGAAGTGTGTGTGTGTATCTTCCTTTAATAGCATGCTGTAAACAGTTAAGCTTACAGCATGATGAAGTCCAGTTCTGAGCAACATGGATTCTTGCTTAAACACTAAACAGGAAGCTGCAGTTAACCCCTTCCCCTTAACTTCAGAGCCAGTTTAATCAAGGGATTGTCTGCTCAGAGCTTCCTTGTGTCAAGGTGCAAACTAAACTGCTTAATTGCCATGCAAACAGCCTCCCTGGCAGAGAATCCTTTGTTTATACAAGTTCTAAAGCTAGAGAAGAAGCAGTTAACCCCTTCTTGTCTAGTTTCAGAGCTAGTTTAATCTAGGAGTTCATGCAGCTTCTCTGGACTGCATTGTGGTGTAAGCTTAATTACAGCAACCTGTTTAAGCAAAGTGGGAGGAAGTGTTTGTATCTTGCAGATTTGGTCCCTTCAGAGTGCTTATGGGGGTGAAAATTGCAGATTTGATTGTCCACAATTTTTGGTATCAGTGGGGGTAGGGGGAGGGGGGTCTGAGAACAGATCCCCCGCAGATACCAAGGCATCTACCTGTATATCAATAAGAAAAAGTATGGGTTATACTTTCTGACCACTTTCTTTGTTGCTTAATTGGGATTATATTAATCAACTACCCTGTCAGTGGTCCTAATCCAGAAAGCATCTGCTTTAGGTAAGTAAGGATTGAACAGTTTCAACAAGGACTTGATCCTAGAGCCAGTCCACACATGTAGGATCCTCATTGGCCTTGTGTAGTACTGTAATGACTTGCATGTGTGAATGAGCCATCATAGAGGGCATTTCCTGATCACTCACCTTCAATTTAAAACCACAATACTTTTCAACAGAGACACTTCACTCTCTAGTTGGGAATCATAAGTGAGTGAGCAAGTGATATACCCGCATGCACCAGTCATTACAGCACATCTGCTTAAGTAGTTCCATAGTCTCCATCATAACCCAGATAAAGAAAAAAAGGCAGATAAAGAAAAATTCATATTTTTTTTTTAAAAACACAAGTGTATTTAAACAACTCTTTTCAGAACACAAATAGATAATACATGTGAAAAATTACATCACAGGTTAACAATATATTGCAGTAAGAGGAAGATCTTTTTTCTTTTCAAATCATATGACTTTGACTTTAAACAGATATTCTACTTTTCTGAGCAACAGCTGGAAATAAAGCACAGTGCCTAGCTTATCCCTGACTGTACACAAAGTTGTGTGAATAACCAAGGCTCAAACTAGATGTAAATGACATGCAGTCACATGTGTTTTTCAGAATTCCATTTCCTTTTAAACCAAAAGTCACCTTGGAAGGCTGTGAGTTTAAGCGGAGGGAGGAGGAAGAGAGGCAATTTCTTGGCTCAAGATCACCCATCCCTCCCAAGAGCATTTTTTCAGGATGGCAGAAAGATAATGGTGCCCATGTTTTTCCCCCATAGATGGAAAAATAGCTTCGGGAGGGGAAATTTCAAGCAGAAGTTTATGCATCCGCTCTCCCACCTTGTTAGATTTGACATTATCGGTTTCTTTTGGTTGAAAAAAATTTAAATGCCCGAAGAGGAGGGGAGAAGATGACTGCATGTCACATCTAATTTAGGCCCAAATAAAAGTGAATTTCAAGCAACAGATAATCTGAAACAGTAAAAACACTTTCCATAGCATAGCATATTGATTGTTATCACATGAATAGCAAATATGATTTTAGTTTTGTTTACATTCAGTTGAAGGCAGAAATACATGAAGCCCAGAGGCTCATATATGCACCTTTAAATATGTATTATCAGTGAAGTCACACAAATCATATACATTCTTTTGTACATTGTGGACATTTGAAAGTTTCATTGCCTTCTTCTTATCTGTGGGTTTCAATTAATGGTCTTTTTTTTTCTTCCTGCTAAGCTGCTCCCTTTCAAAATAAGGGAAAATTAACTGGCAATTAACACTGGAATGGCCTAATTGTAACCACAATGACATTAGATTAAACTATTAATGACTAGTCCATCTAAAGGGCTTTTCCTCACCAGGTTTTTTGGAACTAGAAAACTTTTCAAAATCACTCACATTTTTAGAATATAAGAACAGTCAATACTTTTTTACAATTTCCTTTTAACTGGTGGTTGATTCACAAATCAACTGAGTCATTATTATATACACATACATATATAGGGATTATTCTTTACAAAGTACTGTTTATAAAACATAGTCTCCCTTTCTCCCTTTCCCACCCATCCCAATATAAAATTACATGAATCGCAACTCTGTAATTCCTATTTGGCAAAAGGTTAAGTCTTTCTGCAGATGAAAAGCTTTCATCTCATTGTCAGGTTGTTCACCAATTAAAAGCATTTGAGGCTAAGAGAAAAAAGTGTATCAAAAATCCATGGATACCATGTACACCTTTCTGGGCAAGAAATGCAGAGAACTAAAGAAACTGGACATAGTTCTGGGGAATAAGTCCTCTCTTTCCATTTAGAGTTCCTTCTAGCCAGCCGGGTTCTCGTGAAAACTGCACTGCAGAAGGAAAAACATACACACATAATTGTTACTCAACTTTTTATGATAGCCACCAGTGATACAGCTTCAGTCCATGGAACTATCCAGAATATATTAACCAGTTTACTACATCAGTAACATAAAGATGATTCTTCCAAATCTCTCTTATTTTGACAGTGCAACTGCACAATGGAATTTTTTCTACCCAACAAGGAAGAACACCATTAGGAAGCTAAGATCATGAGAAAACAGTGCGTGAAAGAAGTACTTAGTTCCTTCCGTAGAGGTGATTTGTTCACTCAGATTGCACACACATTGTGGAAAAAGTATTGGTTTTTGTAAATTTACTTCAGCCATCTTAAAAATATAAGATTTATTCGTTATATAGGAATGGCAGAAGTTATATACGAAACAAAATCTCAAAGGGTCCAAATAAATTAAAAATCCAAAAAGGCCTACATCTTGACGCATTCATGTCTGGCAAGCTTTGGGAAAGATTGTACTTTGTTTGGAAATTGATGCTACTCTTCTAATCACAAGAATATAACTAATCTGATCATAAAACACTGAAACAAATATTTTAGACATTTTAGTAACTTGGTAGCAAAACTGTCAACAGATAACTTTAGAAAATTGCTTCTCTAGCACACCAGACTGGGGCACACTGTGTAATGTAATTAGGGTTCTATGTACCCCAGCAACAATGTCTAGACATACACAAAAATTCTGTAACACAAATAGAATGGAAAAATGTTCAATGAGTGTAATTTATTATCTTGCTTATCATGGAGCTCAGCAGAGCTCTGTTCAAGAAAGTGCCCTTTTAATGAGTCAGACCATCAACCCGTCTGCATCAGTATTTTCTCCGCTGACTACCAGCAGTTCTCTGGGGTGCCAAACAGTAGTAGTACTTGGACTTACTTGGAGATGCCAGGGTTGAACTTGGAACCCCCGGCATGCAAAGCAGGTGCTCTACTGCTGAATTACAGTCTCATCCCTTGCTGCCAGGAAATCCTCCTTAATCCCACTCACCATCCCACTCTTTGAGATTTCACCAGACATAACCCACACCTACTTAAGTTTTTTGCAGGCAAAAAGGCAAGAGATTTGCATCTTTAAACCTTGAAATTCTCAGGATGCTCCATTCTGCTCAACAGTGAATTCTGTGGTTGTGCAGAGTAGCAAAATACACACAGCATTTGAATGGCACATAAGTAATACAGAAAGAAAGATGAGAAAAAAAGAAAAAATGAGCCAGAAAGAAAGTAATACAGAAAGTAATACAGAAGAATCTTTCATCAAAGATTTCATTGATGAAATCTAATCAGACAGTTTTGGCAAAATGTGCAAAACTCAAAATGGGGGGAAGGATCTCACAGGAAAGAGAAGTTCTCTTTGGTCACATGTCCCATGTTCACATTAAGGTTTTCAGTGGTAAAGGGAAAGGTAAAGGGAAAATTTCTTCACATAAATGAGGAAGTACTTGCTTATGTGCAAGTGCCTAGATTAATAAGGCCTTCATTCATATATGCATAAGTGCCTGCACATTCCATGGGGATGAATTAAGCTGTGTTTGATGTGGAAGTGAATGGGAATCCTTTGCACACAGCAGCGCACAGAATCTCCTGCAGAACTCTGGGCCAGTTTTTCTAATCTTATACAGTACTTTTAAGTTACAAAAAATTAACTACAACTAGTGAGATTTTCAAACTGCAGCAATTCAAGCTATCTATAGAGGTAGCACAGGAAAAAAAAAAACTACAGCAACTGGGCATTATGAATGGATTGGTTTGTAGGAAGACTGTGATGATATTTCTGACTTTACAAGGTGAAGCAAATTCTCTCTTCAGAAGTGGACGCATAGTACAAGGATAAGCACTGCAGTTGCAGAAAATGTTGTAGCAGTTTACAAAAGAAAAATAAGTGATCCTGGGTCTTGTGTCCATCCACTATCCTGGTCCTGGCATTATCAAGTGCAAGTACCAGAAAACTGACAAATAGAACTGCATGTGCATATGATTAAAATAAAATTTCAAGATGACAAATGCATGTATCGCTCCACATAGCTTCAAAATCACAAAATGGATGTCTACAATAATATCAAAAACGGGAAAAAAGAGCTCATAATAGAAGGGTCTGATTAAACCTTACCAAGGGAATACATAGAAAAATATCCTTCTCAAACAGCAACCTAAGACATGCTGTTAATAATTAGCGTGCCATTTATCCTTTTGTCATTTTCATTCCATGATTACAGGGTATGCATATATATTAATGGAATGCTCTGACATCACCAGAAATGGTCTCCAAGAAGTTCCCTCACAGCAGCTGTGACCCTGCCACATACATATTAAAACTAAGCACATTCAGAATATTGGAGAATGCCTACGTGCGTTCCATGTGAACTCATTCTATACATTAGACTGCATACAAATGAAACAGACAACCTCTGCCATGTTTTGTTTTAAAGGTTAAAACATACTTGATATGAACTAAGTTGGACCATGGATCCCTGACCTTGCACCATAAAACTGATTAGAATCTTTGCCAATGATAAAAGATGCTGTAAATAAATGTTTACAACATGAGGCGGAGGAGAGGGTGAACGAGGAAGAATGCGTGCTCTGTTCACCTGTATGTATCTAGACTGAGTATCAGTACAACCAGGACAAAGGAAAACACATTACCAGACATCTGATGAGCAACGGCCCTCACTGTTCCATCACTGGACTGTTTTGTTTGTTAGGGTGAATGTGCACGATATAAGCTTGGATTGCAGTGCATTCAATTCAGGGTCCATTTTGGACCACTGAAAATATCACTTGGCACACTCCACTCAGTTGCTCAACCATATGAGACAGCATGGACTCTTCTGTTTCAGAGACAGGTGTTAGTTCCCCTGACAGCTCTGTGTATATCCCATGGGCATAAGACTCTCACCTTCTCTCAAGGTGTTTTGGCTAGACACAATTTACAAACATATCTCATTCACACAGCAAAATGATTTTTAAAAATGGCACACTATGGACACCAGGATACATAAATCAATGGGCATTAAGCACATGCAACACTGTGCTGGAGTGTGATGTTGGCATGTAAGATTATATACTTATTTCTGCTATGTTAACTGAAATCCTTACACAGTGCAAAGTCTATTAGGCTTTCACTTTAATCACTCAAGCTATTTTAGGCCCACTAAAGTTGTTGGCACAGAGGTAATTTCAAAGCAAGTGGGGAACAATCTCATTTGATGTTTGCGGGTTCTCTCTGGAATACATGGCTTGGAGACTGCAAACACATTAACTTGTACTACAAATAAGCTTCTCTGCTGCTGCAAACGATATAAACTTAGGCAATCATGCAGTACAATCTATGCTGTCTCCTTAGAAGCAAGTTCCACTGAGTTTAACAGTATTTACTCCTGAGTAAGTGCATATAGGATTGCTTTACTTTCTTAAATCAAACTATTGTAAGGATAATCTCACTAAGGGCACAATCCTAACCAACTTTTCAGCACTTGTTTAGCCGCAATACAACCCCCCAAGGTAAGGCAACAAACATGTCCTTAGCTTGAGGAGGCCGACTTGACTACCTCCCCACTGCAGGATGCAGTGCACACCACATTGGCACAGCTATGTCAGTGCTGGAAAGTTGGTTAGGATTGCACCCTCAGATATATATACTTTCCTCAAGTAAGATAAATATGTTCTTTTACTTTAGTGAGCTGCACCATTTCCCAGCAGTAAATTTTTAAAATCCGTAAATATAAATATCTGCCCAATATTTAGCATAAAGAACACAGTTATGGCACAAGAAGAATCAATTCGCTTTTCAGTCATTCACACACACATTACACACAGAGACAGTCTCCTCTTTCTCTGCTATACTGCCTCCCTCAACCGCCCCCCCCCCAATTCAGATCTTTTGTTCCTCCCATTTCCAAGTTCCTGAACAGGGACCTGCATGCGAGGTCAGTTGTTCACTTGACTGGCATCTATCCACTTTCTCATGCATCTCAAGAGATAGCTTTCTAAGGTCCACTGCACTGGACTGCATCTGGGACTTTCTTCCATGCAGAGTGTGGACCTTGATGCCACCACCCTTTGTTCCTCGGCACTGTGAAGAAAGGCTAAGTACAAAATAAATACATGTACCAACTAGTTTTGAGAAACAGCCTGGTTGGATTATGCAAATCTCAGTCATCCCATTCTCCCCCCTTCTGAGATCTATAAACAAGAGTGGTGGCAGTTTTTTAAAAGAGGAGTCTTGACATCGGTTAGGTTTATCTGTAGCCTGAAACATCAATTGCCCTCTCCTTGCCATGTCTGTTGCCATTATTGTATCTAATTACATGTTAAACAGTACGCATGCATGGGCAATGTGTTTCATTGTGTGTGGGAGTTATGAAAATTGGGACTAGGGAAGGACTTTTGGTGATGGGCTAAATGAGCTGGTTTCTTGCTGGCCTTCCAGCCCCTAATAAAATGTAGACGAATCCCATTTTAACACATTCCAACACAAATACAAAACTAGCTCACATGCACAGCACTAGTACATACATGCAGCATGTATGATTATTTAAACAGCACACCCTCTCCTGGCAAGCGGAGGTGGAAACTTCTCCTTTAAAAGAAGCAGTGGTAGAATACAGCAGAAGAGAAACTAAAATTCTTCTTGTCCAGGCAGGCAAGAACGGGCTGGAAAGCAAGGAAGAGTCATCTCTTCACTGCAAGATTGCATCAGCAGTTTCCTCCTTAGAAGAAATTGTCTGGCAAAGCCATTCATCAGTTGCTGAAGGGCTGTCCAGTTGCCTGGCCAACTGCTCTTTCCTCATTGCAGCATCAGGGTAAACCATCAGCTCTGGGGTCCAATCAGCACATTCTGGATCTGCTACTGTAACCAGCCCCCTCTCAATCTCTTCTTTCCCTTGAGCTACACCCAGCCCCCATCCTTCCTGCTTTCCTAAGTGGAATGAGCCAGAAGACAATGTAGAAAGGATCAGGTCTTGAAAACACCACTTTGAAGTAGGAAAAAAGACACAAGAGGAGACAGGACAGTAGGGAATGGGGGAAACATGGAGAAAAATAAAATGGGTGTGGGGAGGAAGACATAAAATCCTCCTTAATGGAAGCAGCACCTCATGTCAGACACTAATTTAACAGTTATTTTAATGGTTGATACTAACAGTATGTCAATTTGATTGATGCACTGTCACTTTGATAGTTAAAGTTATTGGTAGAGCAGCAGAAATGATGTATTATTATCCTAATTCTTCATTTAAGGGCTTATTAAGGCATATGGGAATTTAAACTGAGCAATGAATTTGAATTGATTCCATGGTGTCTGAGTGTGGTCTAAGTGCATAAGAGGGGAGGCAGTGAAAACTGGTGTGTAGGAGACATGGTTTTTTGAAGGACTTTTGAAAGATAAGTGGGAACAAGATGACTTGATAGGTTCAGGAAACAGGAGAGTGCAATTACGTATTTTCCTTGATAATCAATGGTTCTGCTCTGCTTTGCCTGGAGTTACCAAGACCACTATGCTATTCAAAGATTCTGCCTCCCCCCCCTCCACTACCAAAAAGGTGGTTGAGAACATGGAAATTTCTACTTAGCATAAACTCCCATTTTCAAAGAAGGAAGGAGAAAATTCACTATCTTTTAGGATATCCCCTCCTATCTAGGCAGGGCCATGCAGACTGGAGTTCTCCAGTCTCTTCAATATCTTCACAGTGAACCAGGTAACAGAAGGACAAGAGATGTGTGTGTGTGGAGAAGGGGTGGTGCAGAGACATGCAAACTGGATTCCCCATCCTACGATATGCTCCTCTTATAGCACTCCCAAATGCTTCCAAACGTTACCAAGGATGGGGTGAAATACTCTGAATTTTTCATCGCATCCCTAATCCCCCAATGGAATAAAGCTGAAGTACAACAGCCAATCCCATTCAGAACACACCGCATGACCCATTCTCCATAGCTAAGTCCAGCATCACAACAATCCATTTCATCAGCCGGGGACTTAGGCCCAATCCTAAACACCATCAGCGTCAGTGCTGAGTGTCACAAACGTGCTCTAAGGCACATCTGCGGTCCCTGGAGAGGAGGGGTCGCCAATACTAGGCCAGCGCCAGTCAGTGCTGAGCGTTAGCACCGTGTGGTGGGCCAGCCAGCATCCCAGCAGCCCTGATCAGTAGTACATAGTTTCAGGGCAGGGGAAGGTAGGAAATGGGTGGAATGGGATGGGGTGGGGAAGGGCAGGGCAGGAACCGGGGCCGGGGGGGGGGGGTTTGGTTGAATCCTAAATTCTGCATCAGGCTGGAAAGCCCAATGTGGAGTCTCTCAAGCCTGGGCTGGCAAAATAGCTAGTGCAGACTTGAGAAGCCCCATTGCAAGACTTGGGGCTTTCCTTGGGGGAAGGGGACAAAAGTTGCCGGCAACTTTAGGATTGGGCTGCTGGACCTTCAGAATTCACACAAGACATTCCTGAAATTACAATATCATCCAGTGAATCGATAGCCAACTGAAAGATTGATAAAGCATCAAGATAGATAAAGTCAGACTGGAAGCCAGGAATAACTTATGACAGGACAAAGCTAGATGAGATAGTGACACAACACCACTGTTTTCACTGCCAGTTTTCACTGCCTCCCCCTCTTATGCACCTACAGCTCCCCGATAAAATCACTATGATAACTCATCCATAACCAACCACCACCCAGCCTGGACTATGACACTATTCCCTCACAGGCTTTATTTGGTAGGCCTGTTGTTTATACGAGGACCTACTTCTTCCTCCAGGCTGCCTAGAAGAGTCCAGGCTGTCCTCTGAAGTAAATCAATTTAAAACCCCAACATACTAGCCTCCTTCTATTCAGCATGATCTCTGAGTCCACTTTTTCACTTTCTTCGTCTTTCCTCCATAGAAACTAAGCACACCTAATATGGCTTATCTTGCTAAGGAAGACACCCCCACACATTCCATCTTCAGAGATAACTAGACATACCTCCTTCAATATCCTGGTCTTCTGCTACTCTTGGCTGTGAGGCTTTCTTACAAGGCAACACTGTCAGATGCCATAACTTGGATAGATTATTAAGTACCAACAAGAATAGGGGCAGAAGAATGGCTAGGAATAAGCAAGTGCCACCGAATATCATGTGCTAGTTGTGTACGTTCTTCTCCCCAGAGCAGCAAACAAAAGCATTCAGTGATGGTTATGCAGAGAGGGAACAAGGACTCTTAGGTTTCCTTCAGCACTGATTGAGGGATAGTTCTTTGCTGCATCTCTCACACAGAATGGAGTTTTTCTAAGCCAAGGAGCAGGTATTATCTTAGATAACTTAGAGTAGTATTTCTCAAACTGTGGATTGGGACCCACTAGGTGGGTCGCAAGCCAATTTCAGGTGGGTCCCCCATTCATTGCAATATTTTATTTTTAATATATTAGACTTGATATTTCCATAGTCTGTGACTGAATCTGGGGAAATGTGACCGCTCTTTTAACAAGCTACTATGTATATAGTACATAGTACTATAGGAGAGTACTAGGAGAGTACATAGGAGAGCCAGGGTGGTGTAGTGGTTTGGGAGGTGGACTTAGACCTGGATGATCCAGGTTCAATACCCCCCTCAGCCACAAAGCTTCCTGGGTGATCTTGGGCCAGTCACTTTCTCTCAGCCTCACCTACCTCACAGGGTTGTTGTGAGGACAAGAAAGAGGGGAGGAGCAGCTGTGTAAACTGCCCTGAGCTCTTTGGAGGAAGGGTGGTATAAAAATGTGAAAAATAAAATAAATATATGCTTTTAACTATGATAGTCTGCTTGATGATGCCACTTCCAGTCATGACATCACTTCTGGTGGGTCCTAACAGATTCTCATTCTAAAAAGTGGGTCCCGGTGCTAAAAATTTGATAGCCATTGACAGAGAGTTGCAATTAATTTGATTAACTGCTTGAAGATGTAGCCCTAGCATTTTCTTAGTTACTCTGAGAATAGGCTTCTCAAATCCAAGTAGAGGTATGAGAGCTGCCCCTCTCCCTTCTCTGTCATCCATGTCTCTCTCTGGAAAAGGAAGAAGCCTGGTTGCTCCCACACTGAAACAGCCAAAAAGCCTCTGGACATGTGGTTTGGGTAGCTTATGTAATTCAGTACCATATTTGTGATGGCCACCCAATTCGGAAGGCATGGCTAGAACTATTCAGACAAACACAAACTGCATGAATGACTGGCATGATGGTTTTAGATGTGACCTGGGTGATGTGGGGGTTAGAACAGGAGCCGCCATGCTGCTAAAACGTATCATATTAGCAAGACCTAAGAAAAGGAACCTTCCTGCATCACCGTTTCTCCTCCGAGGACAGATGACACAGGGCATTACATGCCTGAAGATGTTTTGTGGAATTCCTGCACTGTGCACCACGTGCTTCAACAGACTCCCTCACACACAGATTTGACTAGAAGTATTTTTCACAGACATGCTCAGAAACTCCACCCTTGCACTAAATTAAGCTTGCTTTTAAGAGAAGGCTTTGAAGAGACTAAACCCTTGGCTAATTCCTTTTATCACACTTGACTTAGACACATTCTGCCTGTAAGGTAACTTTTGACAGGAAGGACCTACACTAGGCATGTTTTCTTAATGGAAAATGCACAGGCCAGGTGTGTGGAAAGAAAGGGGAGAAGATGACAATGAGGAAAAATGGTGTGGGGAGAGATCCAATTTTTTTTCATCTCCTGCAACAAGAATACTAAAATCTGAGGCAGCCTTGTTCAATGCATGAAATGTGTCTCTGCAGGTTCTCTAGTGACAGCTTTGACACATATTTTCTGTTTTCCTTGCTCTGCGCCCTTTTTTTCTCTGCTCATGTAGAAAAACAGCTCTTTTCTGGGTCCTTTATCCACCTAGGCTTCTTTCAAAAATGAAAATACATTGCCAAGGCTTGATATGATGAAAAGATGAAGTTAATGAGACACTCCAACTATATATGCAACTGTTACCCTGCACATGCCCTATCTCGTCTGATCTCGGAAGCTAAGCAGGGTCAGGCCTGGGTAGTTCTTGGATGGGAGACCGCCTGGGAACATCAGGTGCTGTAGGCTTATATCAGGGGTGCCCAAACCCTGGCCCATGGGCCACTTGCAGCCTACTGCGGGTCCCCATCCAGCCCTCGGGGGTGCCCCCATCTCCAATGGACACTCAGCCCTCACCCCAGCCTGCGCTGGCCCACCGTGGGAGCTCTGCGCCTTGCTTTTCCTCACTGCCGCTGAGGTCAGTGGCAGCGAAGGAAAGACAAGCCTTTTATAGTGGGAAGGTAACATGAGACTTGCAGGTCTCGCGTTACTTCCCACTATAAAAGACCCTGCGTGCTTGCCGGCTGGTCTCTTCCTGTCTTGCCCATGGGCTGGGCTGGGCTCCGCTCAGCTCCCCTCCTGCCACCTGAGCCAGGGGAGTGCAGGAGAGAGAAAGATCCCCTGCGGGAGGTCTCTCCCTGCCTTGCCCTTCCCATGGGCTGGACTGGGTTCCACTTGGCTGGGCTCGGCTCCCCTCCCCTCCCGCAACCTGAGACAAGGGAGTGCGGGAGAGCGAGAGAGATTGCCAGCCCAGAGCACATGTTAGGGTGAATGGGATCATAAACTGTCATGAAGATCTCCTCTCATTAGGGTGAATGGGATCATAAACTGGATTGAATTCATTTATTCATTTTCCCTCTCTAATATATTCATTTATGTAAATTTATTCAAATTTGAAATGTAAATTAATTCTCTTTTTTTTTCTGGTCCCTGACACAGTGTCAGAGAGATGTTGTGGCCCTCCTGCCAAAAACTTTGAACACCCCTGGCTTATACCATAGTCTTTTGAGACTGAAGGTTGCCAACCAATGCAGTAAGGACAGTAGGGTGCACTATGGGAGAAAAGGGCCGCATTTAGGACTTTTTAAATGTAGTTTTTTAAACTTGTTTTTTAATAATGATAATGATAATAATGTAATTCCTAGAGATGCCAGAGTTGATGAAAAAGATAGAAAAAATGATAAAATATCAAAATCACATAACTATGGATAAAACATACCAAAGTGTCATTGCGGCACTTGTCACAATCTCAAAAAGTTTTGCAAATTTTAAACAGCTGCAGCTTACTGAATAACAGCATTAGAACGGCAAAAAATGGCGCTTTTACGAACCTCATATATTCTGCGCTCATACCTAGTTGATACTTGGGTCTCAGGCAATTGCTCAACACCAGTTAACTGTGTTTCATATAGTTTGGAATAATAATAAGTACAGTGCTATCAACATGCATGGTAATTTATGGGAGAGGTCTTCTCTCACAATTCTCAACAGGTCTGAGGGGCTCACAATTTTCAACAGCATAGTTTTATTGGTTACCATGAACCTCAACTGAAAATGTAGGAAGACGACTGTTTCTTTTCAAAATATGGATGCGGAAATTCAAACCTGTAATTTTAAACATTACAAGATGTTTACTACAAGATGTTTACTACATCTTGTAATCAAGATGTAAATAATTTACCATTACCAGATGTAATAAATTACCATTACAAATGGTAATGACCACTAGTGTGGTGGCCTTTAAAAGAGGACTGGATAAATTCAGGAAGGACAGCCTATCAATACTGCTTGATAAATAAATGACAGCTATGTGCTGTCTCCAGGTCAACAGCAAATCCCTCTGAATACAGCTGCAGGGAATCAAAGGCAGGTGAGAGGCATGTTTTCCTCTCCTGTTTTGGGCTTCCCAGAGGCAGCTGCAGAGCTACTGTGGGAAACAGGAGGCTGGACTAGATGAGCCTTTGGGCTGATGCAGCCAGGCTTTTCTTATGTTCTGACTTGGGTGTCAAACATAAGGCCCGCAGAAGCTCTTTATCCAGCCTGCCTAGGGGATAACTGGGCTTGTGATAATTGAATTGCAAAGTGACAGCTGGCAGACATTGTCAATCATGCAAAATGTCAATCATCACAACAAAAGTTTCCTTGCCCAAAAGTAGTAGCTATGGTGAGGAAATTTGCAGGATGATGACTCCATGTCACATGTTTTCTTTTATTCACAATTGCCAAGGGAAAGAGGAGAAGGAAGAGATTGTGGTGCTACTGTTTTCAACATAAATCATGCATACCCTACAATGTTCTGGCCTGAGTCTAAGGAAATTCATAACCCAGTTTAGGAGGGGATGAACACATGTAAGCAACAGCCACTTTACAAGTGCATTAGCATTTTTTAAGTTGCCCACCACTTCAGGAAAGATGGAGATAAAGCCTCAAGCTTCTTAGCCTTATTGAATTTCTAAGGACTTGAAGGGCAGGTATAGAGTGAATTCCTCTCTCTCTGGAGTAGAGGGCAAGTGTGTAGAAGCTATTTCTGGGAGAGTTTTCAACAAAGACATCAGGGTCTTAACTGATCAGTGAGGATTCTGCCCTCTATTAAAGCAGCATTCTCTTGTACAGCCAGCAGCTGCACTGTAAGTAGTAGTTTTTTGGCATTTGCTGAAGGGCAGAATTAAATGGGCACTGGCCCATTCACCGCTACTTATGGCTATTGTAGACTGCAAGTCCTCTGGAGTGCAATTCCTTTTACCTTAGGACTCCTGAGGCTCAGCTGTTCACAATGAAGCTGCAGTGAACACCTGACATACATTTCTGTTGCAGGCAATACTGTGCTATTCTTGACTCATTACCAGTTTCTCCACTATCAACAGCAGCTTCGCTTTCTGCCGCATTGTACCTTAACCTCAGGGCTGGACCTCTGGCAGCTCTTTATTACACCACACTTTACTTCTCTTGGCATCTCCTCTGTTTACCCCTCTGTCCACTCCTCTCTGCTATGTGGCTTCGTTATTGCCTTTTAGATTCCTCTTCTGGTCTTCTGATATCTTCCTGAATAATAATCTCCACTCTTACTATTGTGCCTCTAACCAATCTCATTCCCAAGCCTTGTGTGCTTTTTCCCATCTTCTGTTTTTCTTCCAATGCTTACAGCAGTCTTTCTATTTCATTTGATAAGAGAAAGATGATATAGCACAGTAACAAAGAGACTGAGCTGAAAAGCAGGAATTCCCTGGTTCGATGCTCCCCTCTTCACTGAACTCAGCATGCAAAATTAGGCAAGCCATTCCCTATGAGCATCAGCACCATGCTTGCAATATGGGGATACTGATACCAACCTACTTTACAAGACTGTTGCATGGATTACAACAATACACGTGAGATACTTTGAACACTCACAAACACTATTCAAATGGCAAGTATTATTTTCAGAGAGGTAGTCATGTTCGTCCATTGCAGCAAACACAGGAAACAGTTTTGTGGCACCCTGAAGACTAAAGGCGCTATCCGACTCTTTATTAGCTTCCAATTTCTCAGGAACAACAGCTCCTCTAACTTTTGACAATCTCCCAATACCTCAAGCATCCCCATTTTAATTACAACATGTGCACATCATGGCACCTGTGTAATTTACATATGTTTATGCATATATTTTTGTCTTTCCCATTGCTCCCTTAACTTTGTCTACTTGCATCCTTCAGACTGTGAGCCTCTGGGACATCTGTCATCTTTTATATTTTTAACTTATGGCTCAAGCCTCTGCTTGAAAGAAGAATACATAATACTGTCTAGACCAGCTATCACTTGCAGGATCTCTCTCACCCCCCTTCCCAATTTCAGCAGTCACTCAACTGGATAGCAACCTGGTTTTCAAAATCTTGGCTGCATTCGGGGTTCGGTTCCTGCACTAATCAAAGACATACCATAAGAACATAAGAACATAAGAACAGCCCCACTGGATCAGGCCATAGGCCCATCTAGTCCAGCTTCCTGTATCTCACAGCGGCCCACCAAATGCCCCAGGGAGCACACCAGATAACAAGAGACCTCATCCTGGTGCCCTCCCCTACATCTGGCATTCTGACTTAACCCATTTCTAAAATCAGGAGGTTGCGCATACACATCATGGCTTGTACCCCATAATGGATTTTTCCTCCAGAAACTCGTCCAATCCCCTTTTAAAGGCATCTAGGCTAGACGCCAGCACCACATCCTGTGGCAAGGAGTTCCACAGACCGACCACGCGCTGAGTAAAGAAATATTTTCTTTTGTCTGTCCTAACCCGCCCAACACTCAATTTTAGTGGATGTCCCCTGGTTCTGGTATTATGTGAGAGTGTAAAGAGCATCTCCCTATCCACTCTGTCCATCCCCTGCATAATTTTGTATGTCTCAATCATGTCCCCCCTCAAGCGTCTCTTTTCTAGGCTGAAGAGGCCCAAACGCCGTAGCCTTTCCTCATAAGGAAGGTGCCCCAGCCCCGTAATCATCTTAGTCGCTCTCTTTTGCACCTTTTCCATTTCCACTATGTCTTTCTTGAGATGCGGCGACCAGAACTGGACACAATACTCCAGGTGTGGCCTTACCATAGATTTGTACAACGGCATTATAATACTAACCGTTTTGTTCTCAATACCCTTCCTAATGATCCCAAGCATAGAATTGGCCTTCTTCACTGCCGCCGCACATTGGGTCGACACTTTCATCGACCTGTCCACCACCACCCCAAGATCTCTCTCCTGATCTGTCACAGACAGCTCAGAACCCATCAGCCTATATCTAAAGTTTTGATTTTTTGCCCCAATGTGCATGACTTTACACTTACTGACATTGAAGCGCATCTGCCATTTTGCTGCCCATTCTGCCAGTCTGGAGAGATCCTTCTGGAGCTCCTCACAATCACTTCTGGTCTTTACCACTCGGAAAAGTTTGGTGTCGTCTGCAAACTTTGCCACTTCACTGCTCAACCCTGTCTCCAGGTCATTTATGAAGAGGTTGAAAAGCACCGGTCCCAGGACAGATCCTTGGGGCACACCGCTTTTCACCTCTCTCCATTGTGAAAATTGCCCATTGACACCCACTCTCTGCTTCCTGGCCTCCAACCAGTTCTCAATCCACGAGAGGACCTGTCCTCTAATTCCCTGACTGTGGAGTTTTTTCAGTAGCCTTTGGTGAGGGACCGTGTCAAATGCCTTCTGAAAGTCCAGATATATAATGTCCACGGGTTCTCCCGCATCCACATGCCTGTTGACCTTTTCAAAGAATTCTATAAGGTTCGTGAGGCAAGACTTACCCTTACAGAAGCCATGCTGACTCTCCCTCAGCAAGGCCTGTTCGTCTATGTGTTTTGAGATCCTATCTTTGATGAAGCATTCCACCATCTTACCCGGTATGGATGTTAGGCTGACCGGCCTATAGTTTCCCGGGTCCCCCCTCTTTCCCTTTTTAAAAATAGGCGTGACATTTGCTATCCTCCAATCTACTGGCACCGTGGCCGTTTTGAGGGACAAGTTGCATACCTTAGTCAAGAGATCTGCAACTTCATTCTTCAATTCCTTAATAACCCTTGGGTGTATGCCATCAGGGCCCGGTGACTTATTGATCTTTAATTTATCAATGAGGTCTGAAACATCTTCTCTTTTAACCTCTATCTGACTTAACTCCTCGGTCAGGAGGGGCCGTTCGGGCAGCGGTATCTGCCCGAGGTCTTCTGCCGTGAAGACAGATGCAAAGAACTCATTTAATTTCTCTGCCATCTCTAAGTCTCCTTTTATCTCCCCTTTCCCTCCCTCACCATCCAGAGGGCCAACCGCTTCTCTGGTGGGTTTCCTGCTTCTAACATATTTGAAGAAGCTTTTATTATTCCCCTTAATGTTGCTGGCCATGTGTTCCTCATAGTCTCGCTTGGCCTCCCCTATCACCTTCTTACATTTCTTTTGCCACAGTTTATGTTCCTTTTTATTCTCTTCATTAGGGCAAGACTTCCATTTACGGAAGGAAGCTTCCTTGCCCTTCACAGCCTCTCTAACTTGGCTGGTTAGCCATGCGGGCACTCTCCTGGATTTAGTGGAACCCTTCTTTCTTTGCGGTATACACCTCTGCTGGGCCTCTATTACTGTTGTTTTAAGCAGCCTCCATGCACTCTGGAGAGACTGGACTCTTTTTACCCTCCCTTTCAACCTCCTTCTAACCAGCCTCCTCATTTGAGGGAAGTCCGCCCGTCGGAAGTCAAGGGTTTTTGTTAGAGATTTGCCTGGTATTTTTCCCCCAACGTGCACGTCAAAACGGATTGCAGCATGATCACTGTTCCCCAATGGCTCAGTAACGTTTACATCTCTAACCAGGTCCTGCGTACCGCACAAAATTAAATCCAGAGTCACCTGTCCTCTGGTGGGCTCCGTGACTAGCTGATCTAAGCCACAGTCATTTAGCACGTCAAGAAATCCGGTTTCCTTATCGTGACCAGAACACAAATTGACCCAGTCAATATGAGGATAATTGAAGTCCCCCATGATTACAACCCTGTCCTTCCTTGTCACCTCCCTGATCTGTTTCCTCATTTCAAGGTCCCCATCAGATTTCTGGTCTGGAGGACGATAGCACGCCCCCAGTATTACATCGCTGCACAAGCTTGGTAATTTAACCCACAGAGATTCTACGGTGGAGTCGGACCCACCTTCAATCTCTACTTTGCTGGATTCTATCCCTTCCTTAACATAGAGGGCCACCCCACCTCCAACACGCCCCTGCCTGTCCCTCCTGTAGAGTTTATAGCCCGGGATTGCGGTATCCCACTGATTCTCCGCATTCCACCAGGTTTCCGTTACGCCCACTATGTCAATATTTTCCCTTGTCACCAGACATTCCAGTTCTCCCACCTTTGCTCGTAGACTTCGGGCATTCGCATAAAAGCATTTATACACGGAATGCCCCAGGATGGGCTGCTTATTCGCTCCTTTGTCCCCGCATCCTCTCATTGTGCCAAACCGTCTATCACATCCCATCACCCTACCTTTCCCAATTTCTTCTCCTACTCTGCCTTTGTCTTGTTGTTCTCTAACCTCCCCATCCTCATCCCATAGGGATGAGGAGTCCCGAACCGGATGCCCCTCGGCTCCTGTCGGCCTTCCCCCAGGGATCAGTTTAAAAGCTGCTCTGCCACCTTTTTAATGTTATGCGCCAGCAGTCTGGTTCCATTCTGGTTCAAATGGAGCCCGTCCCTCTTGTACAGGCCCCGCTTGTCCCAAAACGTTCCCCAGTGCCTAACAAATCTAAACCCCTCCTCCCTACACCACCGTCTCATCCACGCATTGAGACCCCTGATCTCCGCCTGCCTAGCTGGCCCTGCGCGTGGAACAGGTAGCACTTCAGAGAACGCTACCTTTGAGGTCCTGGCTTTCAGCTTCCTGCCTAAAAGCCTAAATTTGGCCTCCAGGACCTCCCAGCTACACTTGCCCACATCGTTGGTGCCGACATGCACCACAGCCGCTACCTCTCCCCCAGCACTGTCTACCAGCCTGTCTAGACGAGAAGTGATGTCCGCAACCTTCGCACCAGGCAGGCAAGTCACCATGCGGTCCTCACATCCATCGCAAACCCCCCTCTCTATGTTTCTAATAATCGAATCCCCCACTACAAGAAGCCCCCGACCCCCCTCCCGCCGAGGAGTATCCCGAGTGCGCTCGGATACGGGCCCATCCCCTGGAGAAAGGGCCCCCCCTAGGGGATTGTTTCCCTCCTCTCCAGGATGACGTCCTCCAGTCCCGAGACTTCCCACCCGGGCAGCCGAGGAGCTGCACGCCTGAGGTTGGGACGAAGCCTGATCGTCCCCAGAAGTCTCCCCACGGTCCTCCTCTGGCTGCCTGCGCTTCTCCAGGTTGGCCACCAAGGCTTCAAGGGAGCGGACGCGTTCCCTGAGAGCCTGGAGCTCCTTGCATCGAGGACACACCCATGACTTATGCCCCAGAGGCATATAATCATACATGTGGCACTCGATGCAGAACACTGGATAGCCCCCACCCTGCTGCTGGCTGTCTGACTGCATAGCTTTTTTTTTGTTGTTGTTGTTTTATTTAGGGGTCCTTTTAAAAACCGTACACTGGATAGCAGCCCTTTTCTCTAGGGAAAAGGAAGGGCAGTGTATGGGGCCCTGGCCTCCTCGCCCTGCTGCTGAACTCGCCCAGATGCTAAACTCTTGTGCCTTACCTGGCACTTAATTCCCGAGGCACTTGGTTCCCAGAGGCCACACGCGTCTGCAGAGAGCCTCACGCGATGGCCCGCCTAGCTTTATACTCCTGGCTGGCTCCTCCCCCCTCCTTCCTTCCTGATTGAAAGGGGGCTGGCCTTCCCAGGTGAGTTTACAAAAGCTCAGGAAGGCAAATGGCTGCTGATGGGCGTGACCTACTCTGCAGGCTCCTGAATGGACTGCTTGGATTAGCCTAATGGGGCTCTTAATGGGTTGGGAACTGGCCCTTCCTAGGTCCTTTCCCTCCTAGTTCTGTTCTCTTAGGCTGGACTGTTTTTGTAACCTCAAGCTAGTTTTTATTTGGGTTTGTTTAATTATTTATTGCTCTCTAGATCCTGTGTCCCAATTTACTGACCTGTTTAGGTTATGTTCTAACTTAGATTAGGTTTAACCTGGGTTAAGTATAGGTTTAATTTAAACAAGTAGAAAACCTGCTTTCCACTTTATCCTCCTCCCTTCCTTCGATTAAGTGCTACCTTAGGTGCAGCTAACTTTCAACTTTGATTTAAATGCCTGACCCTTGGGCTCTTACTCACGAGTAGGACCCTGCTCTTACTCACGAGTAGGACTCTGCTCCTGCTCAGAGTAAATCCTTTCATGCAACTCAGACATGCCAGGCAATGAAGTTCTATCATTAAAGGACAAAAGGGCTTGGGTGCTGTAATGATGCAGGCCTACATTTGAAATATACAAAGTTTTTATATAAGCGCCATTCTTGTTATTTTTTTATTATTTCTAATTCCACCTTATTTAACAGAATTTTGCCTTCCAACCTTAATTTTTAACAGAGGGATCTCTCTCACCTTTATTGTAATACTCTCCTTATTACCCATGCATTTCATATATATATATTTTTCCACAGTTCCAAAAAGGGTGCTTTATATATCTCTTGTCTCCCATTAACAGCCATGTAAAGTTATCAGACACTTAACAGGCTACTGTGCTGGTGGGTTTAACTGTTAATTTATTACATTTAATACATTACAACATTTTACTAATAAAATTTTAAAAGTATATTTTTGGGGGGATTTGTTCTATGACACAGTTATGATATCTTCATGTGCCAAAGACAATGATTATATATCACCGTATGCTACTCATGAAGCAGGAGTTGAAACATTTAAGTTAAAATCGTTGTTCTGTAACAGCTTATTTTTTTATTACACACTTTCTCTCAAAGACACCTGGCTTATTTTTGACCTCATAGTAGTTATAGCTGTAATACTTACCATCTTCAAAAACTGCCCCGATTTCAAAAGATAACTCAGAGCTATGCTCTGCCTCACATGGATACACAGCTCTTGCTTTTCTGCTGACAACACTGCAAAATGATCAAAGTCAAAGATCTTTGTTAGTAGGTAACAAAATGACCTATCCACCCAAAGAGCTTGCAGTATCAGTTTACAATTCTTAAATTTAAAGTACCAAAAAATATATCCGGTCCATACCATCCACACATTAATGTAAAAAATTATAGTTTCATTTACAACAATGCTGTCACCTACAAAGACAGCAAAATTTCATAAGAACACTAAAGAGAAATTTATCTTCTTCAAGTGTTCTTTTCAAGCCACTATCTGCTCAACAGTTTAACAACTGCCAAATACACAAGCAGTGGTGGAGAGATAAACTTTTAAAGTGCAGGAGCTCATTATGACATGGCCCCCCAGATCCATAATTTTTTTTTTTTAATCATCTTCATGTACTCTCTTTGGAACTGCATTTAAAGATCTATCGCATTTCATCCCAACCTCTTGGAATGAGCTGTAATAGTTTAAGGACAAAATGTACAAAAAATGAGAAATTGAATTTTAAAAATCCCAAATAAATGTGCATATTAGAATGCTAGTTTTTCCGTGTTTACTCAGAAGCATGTACTACTGTGTCCAATAGGACTTACACCCACATAAGTCTGCAAAGGATTGAGCTACACTGCCAGGTAGTTCTTGGGAAAGATAATGGTCTAGCCCACTGTGGTTCAACACACTGCCCACCAGGCCAGTTCTAGCAGCCGTTGTAGGCATGCAGCTCCCCCTCCGTTCCCACCCTGCAGGAGCAGATGAGTGAAGGAGCTTTGAGCTCACTGGCTGGAGTAGGGCGATGCTGGAGAAGGGAGCTCTCATGAGGCTGTGCTTCCTTCCCCAGCATCACCCCACCCCGCTCCAGGTGACAAGTGCAAAGCACTCCAGAGCACCTTTGTGCTTGCCAGCTTGAGCAGGGTGGGCATGCTCGCAGCTTTCTGGTCCTTCTGTTGCACCGTTTCAGTTTCTCCTTTGGAGAAGGAGAAGCCGGAATGGTGCAGCAGGGCAACAGAAAAGCCCTGCTGCACCCTCCTCTGTTTTTAGCCTGCCACATTCTGAACCTGTAGAAGTCATTTGGAAGTAATTGGCGGTGACGTCATCACATCACTGCCAATTACTTCAGGATGGCCCAGGTCAGCCTGGCTGTGTGACTCAAGGGTCATGCCCAAAGCGGTCATGCTAAAGCAGAAGTGAAGCATGATCATTCTGCATTTACTTTCACTGCTGCGGGGAGCCCTGCTGCAGGTCACGCTGGGCTCCCCGCAGCCTGGAAAGGCTACAGGAGGCTCGAGTAAGTGCACCCAAGCCCCTGCAGCCCCCCTGGGCGTCGCGATCCTGGGGATCACGCCGCTGCCTCCTCCCTGCCTCCAGGCTGCCCCCACCCCTTAAGGGGGCAGAGGCCAGGGCTCATAGGCGGGGGCATCGCGACACCCCAGTTTGAAAAGCCCCAGGGCAGAGACACTAGTGAAAACTACAGTGCCAGTCTGCTGCTAACATCTGCCATAACATCTGCTGAACTCCAAGACATGCACAACGCTCTCTCTTCGTGGAATGTGAGTAGGGTTTCCCTACTATAAAGTGACACAATAGGTTACACACGGATTCTGGCTGAAGTGGGTGGAGATAACACCTCCTATCTTTATGCAATTTTATCTGCCTTGATTCGCCTATCTCAAAGCCGATTGCAAGGGAATGGCAACAGGATATAGATATTTTGTATGCATCCTGGATAAGACCCTCAAGTTAGAGATCTGTCCTCTCATTTTGTATGAAGCAGCATGTGTACTGATGGTGCTATATAAATGTCTAAAAATAATAATAATTGCATCATAAGTGGCAAGACTATTTTTCTACTACTTTGAGTGTTAACATATAGCAACTTGCAAAAAGATGCTTCTGTGAACACTGACCAACTTCTGTATAATCTTATTTACAAAACACTAAGGGTACAATCCTATGCACACTGACTTGAGAGGAAGTTCCACTGAACTCTAGTACTTACTTCTGTGCAAATGTGCACAGGATTGTAGTATACTTTCTGGTTTTCTTATAAGAAAAAAAGATGAAAAGAAAAACTAACTAAAGAGCACAGAATTACCTTCCAGCTGGTCTGTCAGTCACTTTAGCAGGGGAGGAGGAGGACGACGGGAATGAGAAGGACGATGGTGTTGGTGTTACCGAAGTAGGCACTGCACCTGACTGCACATTCATCCAGGAAACCATTGATGAATGAAGCTGGCTGGAGCTGGAGGAAGACAGTTGCAGGGAAGAATTAATAACCAGTGTCTCAGGCCAGAACCACTAAACATGGACCTTTGTGTCTAGTCAGGATGATTCTGAGATCAGGCAAGTCAGTTATTTGCTACCAACCATAATGCATGTTTTTGCCAGTATAATGTGCCTTTTAAATACACTACCAACCCACTACAAAAAGATTGTACTCATAGCAACCCTCCTAATAAAGAACATTCTTGCTTTGTATAATGTAGGTAAATATCATTTTATCCTTTACTGAGCTAGCTTTATTGCTGAGCATGAACCATAGCGTGCTGTTAGAGCAAAATAAGGAGGCCAAGTTAAATGCTAACGTTTATGTAGAACAGGGTTCATTGGCAGCTAGCGTGTTCTAATGAAAGCCTGGGAACATCAAACAATTGCTAATAGCTTGTCTGACAAGGAGCTACAGACTGCTATATTGTCAGGAACACTGGTTAGCATCCCCCACAAAAGATCTGGATAGCACACCTCTCCTTCAAGGGATTTGGACTATTTAGAGGTTCCCTTTTCACCGTGAAAAAACTGCAATGCAGTTTTGTGATGGGAAAATAGGTGAGACTGAAATTGTAAGTGCAATAAGGTGTGTTCAATGTTCTGCTTGACAGTCCCTAGCCTGAAACAGGGATAGAGGGTGGTTTGTGTCTTATATTGTTTTACCAAGTCAAATTATTCATTTATAGAGAGTCAGAGCCACTTTAGAATCAAGGCTCAGGATAGGCAGTACTGGTGCCAGGTTGCTGCAGGTCCTAGGACAATGCCTTGCAATGGGCCTCCATGTCCATGACACACTGGCTGATATCACTGCCACCAGGCCAAGTTTAGGGGTATGGTTCCTTTGATGGTGCTCAGTCAGTATCCAACCTGATTGACCCTTAATGCTGCCACACACACCCCTTCCCCCAAGAATGGATAACAAAAGCAGCCTCAAAACAGAACAACGTTTCATATAATTAAAACTGAATTAGAGCTCTGCTATACTGAGCTGACTTCACACAGATCCTTGAAGGAAAAAAGAGCCATAATTGCCATTTCCATTTTAGATTATAGAATTGATAACCCTGCACATCACAATGCAGGAATTACTGTATATACTTTCAACGTATCATAATCAATAACATAATTCAGTAAATCGACTGGCACTCAACTTATCTGCTGGTATGACACAGAAGTCAATGCTACCTAGTAACAGATCTCTTCAACAAGCAAAATAAATCCAGAGAAGGGCAGCCACTTCTGAGCTCCATGTGGCTTCTTCTCTTTATGAGAAGTCAGTCCTATTGTACATCACTGCTGTACTCCTGTCAGATATAGACTGTGAATGAATATATATATATATATATATATATATATATATATATATATATATATATATATGAAGAGTTCACAGTAAAAGAGAGAGTCCTATTTCTGAAAGGAATGTTGTGAAATCCTCATGGATAAAAGTAAGAGGACTCTACCCACAAAAATCCATGTCAGCTAAAGACTATTTGTAGTTGTAGCTTTCCTAAAATCCACTTAATTCATATTTTCTTTTTAAAACAGAAGACTGAAATCCAGCAGATAGAGATTGTTAGATACAGTGAGTTTTCAATTGTGATAATAAATTGAAATTCTCTTGTGATAATAAACAAGAGACAATAACTCTTGTGATAATAAAACCAAATTCTGAAAAGCAATGCCAATTCATTTACCCAGATCACATGCAGTTAAGCACCTGAAAAATGCTGAAACAGAAATTTGGGTAGCGTTTACACAATTTTAGTGATCATGAGTGAATCTGGAAGAGGGCTGAATCGGAGATATTGTGTGCAGAAGGAAAGAAAACCTCTGTCAATCTTTGCTTGACAAAAATTTTATTGACTGGTATAGTGCAGTTCTGGGGCAGTGAGAGGCTTAGAAACATGACAGAAAATACATTAGAGATCTTTTTTGATATTCAGGAACCAACTCCTGAAAACATAATTTTATTGGATGTTTATCCAACTGGTTCCTAGGTTACTTGACTAAACAAAATCCTTTTATCTCAAGGATCAGTGAGCAAAGAAAGAAAAAGGGAAAGGCTGTGGAAAGAATCTCCACCAACTCTTTAGAAAATTAGTCGTGTCATACAGATCTACTGTAGCTCTCTGTCACAGTCAAAATGCAACAGGCACAGAACTTCTTGCAAGTTTAACATGCTGTTATTACAATCTCAGATAATGTATGTTAGATTTAATATCCCATTCAACACAGTACTCAGGGCACCACTCTGTGCATATTCAGTCTTTTTTGCTGTATGCAAACCTGTGCTATTGGATGGGGAAAGTATGGGAGGGTGAGTGTTGCCTTATCCCAAGTTAGAAAGATGGCAGCACAGAGGAGCTTTCTCTGTAGTGGCATCACAACTATGGAATTCTCTATCAGGTGAACTAAGAAATAACCCTTCCCTTGTGGTCTTTTTGTTCCATCTTGCGTTTGGTTGATGTGCCATCATCTGCCCCCTGTGCCTTTGTAGCAGTGCTTTGGTTATAAATAGTTGTCCTCCACCAACGGGTTGCATATTTCTTATTATGTTTTCATATACACACACACACAAAATAAAGTGCCCCTAGTTTTCTGGTTAGAATTCTGTAGCTGAGGCTACAGTTTCAGTTTCAGTACCTTTATTGGCATACAGTTACAATACATACACACTTACATATACACAAAAAAACAAACAAACTTAAAAGAGCTGACTAGAGAACCATAACATACCAAACTAAAATTGACAGTTATAAACCACAGACTTCAAGAAGTAGGGAAACGCTTCAAGTTGGATGCCACTATTTGTAAAATAAATGTAGCTATCTGGAAAATGATGTTAGGGTCAGTGGAGGCAATAGAAATTGCAATATAACAGAGACCTCAAAAAAGGAGTTAAGATAAGATTGGAGAACTAAGCATTTCCTCCTAGCCACACTATGAAGCGGGCAATGAAAAAGGAGGTGATCTAACGTTTCTGCAACTCGCTGGGGGCAAGGACAAATTCTTTCCTGGAGAGGAATACCTTGAAATCTACCCCAAAGAACAGCGGATGGAATAGAATTGCAACGGGCCATAGAAAAGGCACTTCTAATTTTTGGGCATTCCAAAATGTAAAAAGAATTGGGAATTTCCCCCACTTTGACCGGTAGGTGATGATATACTGGTGAACAAGTTTTATTAACAGCAAGTAGGATATTAGAAGTATAAGTATCCAAAAGTCTCCCTTTGATGAGCCTAAATGCCTCATCTTGGGACATATGGCCAAGGAGGTCAGGCTCAACTCCCAATTGCTTTATTTTTGTGCTCCAAAGTTTATCTTAGAAATATGGGTCATCAAGGAGGTGATATAGGAGAGTGTTAGGATCAGTATTATAGAAAATTTTAGCCAAAATTTGGTCGCTCTAATCCACGCCTGTGGCTACAGAAGAACAAGTTCTTTACTTTGAAGGAATAAAGACTGCTTGGGAGTTAGGTTGGAGAAGACTGTCATCACATGTAAAGCACTACATTCATATAGGGACAGAACCTGCCTATGCTGCAACAGCAGCTTCTTTAAGCATACATAGCAAAACTCTCAATGAATCAGCTGACACATTAGTTCAATCATCTATCATGGTGATAAATCTGTAGTGTAATTCTAGGGCCTTTGTGCAGGTGGAAAGCATTTGAAAATGATAATTTAGCTGTAAGAAAGTACAGTACAAATGATTTAAAGCAGTAGTTACTGAGAATCAAAGGGATTGTGTTTTGAGAACAGGGAGACAGGACTTCAGGAACTAAAGTTTGTAAGAAGAACACCGCCTTTGGCATACTTCAAGAGAACTCTACAAGGCTTTAAATTCACCTGTCCCCTATAGCAATCAGGACTGACCAACAAAATGATTATCTAAAAAAATTAAAAGAACAACGAAGTCATCAACTAATAGCAGAAAAACCAGCTGCTATAAATTCAGCAGATCAAACACAAAGAGCAGGAACACCCAAGACATCAGAACAGGCCATTGGCATTATGGAAAGAGTTATCTTAAATAATCCCTGGAAGGAGGTTACTGAGGGGACCAGGTTAGCCAGCATCTCAAACTTATTTGTTCACAGGATCACCTGCTCTCTCCACTATTCTCTTTCCTTTCTCCCAAACAATCATGCACATTTCAAACACAAAGACCAAACATACATATCATCAGAGTCAGATAGAAGAATTCTGGGCCATTCTACTTCAGACTGCAGGTGCAGGCTCATTTAAAAATGCTTCCCCATGCAAATAAACCTCACTGACTGTAATAAATGAGTACATTGGAGGAAAGATTTAGTGCAGATCTCTGCCTGATTTAGTACTTTATTCCATGCAGTCTCTGTGTTGTTTTTTTTATTGAGTAGAGGTGTTTGTTTTTGTTGATAATGACATAAAAACACAAAACACCACATTTTGGTGTTAAAGCTATTTTCCGCAAATTAACATAGATTACTTTTCTAGTTAGAAATAATACTGTGGCTGCTTCTGCTGACACTATATCACCTGCCCAGTACATTTTTAAAGTGCTTAAAATTAATGATAGGCTATTGTGGGCAACAGGTTGCTACCTTCCAAAGGGGACCATCCCAAAGGTGAGGATACCACCTCAATTTTTGGCAAAAGGTTTTGAGAGACAGTTCATTTTTTGGAGCCCAGTAAGGAGAAGAGAAAAGAGTACGGGCTGCTCCTGGTAAGAGTGATTCATCCCTGGTAGGGAGCAATGATTCTGATTGAGAGAAAGGTCATTCCCCATGAGAAGTGTATTATGCTTGGTAAGGCGTTTGACATGCTAAGGTTGTACTTATTATGTATTGCTATTTTACTATGGGTATAATTGTTGTAAGCCAGCTTGACCACAGTCTTCTGTCAAAAGAGATATCAAACAATCTCTCTAGTTTCTCCAGTACTGAACTGTATCATGTATGTAGTGACTCTTCAGCCAAGATCAGTACATGCTGGACCTAGCCACCAGGAAGTCAACCACCCCCTAACCCCATAATTCAGATCTTCCCCTCATATGACTTGAGTGCCACACAATTTAAGTAGCCCACCTATTCCTTTCTGCATAATCCTGTCTTGAAGTGCCGTCTCTTTTCCCCCCCATCATAGATGGTAATTTGAACTGTGTATCACCACAGAGATCATGTTCTTCTATCACTAGTTTGATTTCCTTCAAACTGTATTTGTGTTCTGGTTTTTATATTTCAAGACTTGAATGATACGTAAAAGCTCGTAAAAGCTTTGGAATCTTACAAGGTTGAAAGCCCAGTAGAGAACATTGCACAAGGGTTTTCATTTTAACACCACATCATGACATATTTTCTTAATATCACTAGGAAGCTACATGTACACGGTCAAACACAAGGCTTTGTAGAAGAACTTATTGCCAACTGGGACTTCCAGTACTCCCTGGTGCATGGCACCAGCAGACTTGAATCAGAAACTTAAATCAAAAACTCCTTGTCCACTGAGACACCTTACAATGTAGGGAGACTGGCAGACCTGAGCTTTGTTGCACTCTTTGAGGGTGTTTGAGAAACTGCAGCCAGTCAACCCCAAATTTCCGAGGTGACCTGGAAAGTCAACAGGGTGCCTGTTACATAAGGGCTCTTATTTATATTCCTCCTTTCTCATATTCTTGAGTCTTGTAGACTCAAGGTGGTTTACATAGGCAAGCTGACCATAAACCAATGGGTTTTAACAAGTGTTATTCTATGAGAGAAACTCATGGAACCCTTCATTTCCCCAGATGTTTCCCTTCATAGTGCAGTCTCATTCTAACTGCGTAGCTCTAGCCTCCCAAGTTTCCACAGGAAGCTGCAAATCCATTCTTGCCAGCTGAATCCTCCACAGTATTCTGTCAATGGCTTCCAGTTGCCCATCCAAAACAAAGCTGATACTGCTTAGTTTCTTCAGGCAAGGCAGCAGCCCAATTCCAGACCACACCTCCCACCTTTATGGGCTTGGCTCCCCATCTGGTAATTTGCCTCGAGAAGAAGTAGCTCTTTCCCTGCTTCATTTCATCCCCACTTTTGCTTGCTACAGAATCTTACCACCAACCTGTCCACCAACACATTTTATACCCCTGGCCACGAATCCTGTTGCCCATTCCAGAAGCTCTAGACTGCCATTGACCATGCCCTTTGCCTCTGGCTCTTTAGACCCTCAACTGCCCAAATGCTTGCACAGCTGTTTGGCTCAAATCTGGGTACATAAAATACTGTTCCCTACGTAGAAGGGAAAGCTGTGTGGGAAAACCATTACGTGTGAATGGACCCACAAACACTGACTGCAAACTCTTCAGGACCTTTCAAAGAGCATTAAAAACAAAAAGGACAAAAAATGATCAGGTGAGATTTTTCTCATAACACAAGAGAGAAAAAGCCATAATAGTAACTTTTTAACAAGCAATCAACTATATAGGCTTCCTCCTGAGTGCTTTGAATGGCAGTAAAAGATTCACTCTTTTAACAAGGCTTAGAATTATTCACCTTCTACAAAAGGTTTAACCTAAAATAGAATGTTTCCCTGGGCTACACAGCACAGAAGCACTATTGCAACTGCACCAGTCTTCAACCTTCCACTGCGGCTGCCGCTGTGATTCTACATTCCTCTTTTCCAAATGATTGAACAGAAGGTTGAACTTTCAGATTGAAGTTACAGGAGGAGAAAGGGATGGGATGGGACACTGCACTGCAAGCACTGCTTTCCTTCATAAGTCTCTAGGTTAATAATAAAAACGCTTTGCATTTAACAAGCACATTCGAAAATACTAAGATCGTGATGCACTTTTCCAAATGCAAACAAACCTTGGGTATGCGATCCCCACTTTACTGGCAGTGAGAGCTGAAAAAAGATAGTATAACAAGTTTCAAAAGACTGTTAATTAAATGGAAGTAAAAAAACTTGACTGGATTGCAGGGTGCATCTGCATACAGATTATGGGAGATGTGCAAAGACCTGCCAATCATCTGTGCAGTTCACAGAGGAGGAGAATCCAGACAGGAAAAAATTGTCCATACTCATGACTGTTAACTAAAATGGTCTGACATCAGTTTATATGTTGTTGGCCAGCTCCTCTTTCTGATATAGGAGAATTTATATTGGCTATAATCAGTAATTAATTCAATTAAAGATTTATTACTTAAAAAAATTTACCTCAATGAGGCACTCAGGCAACAAAAGCTTTAGTTCTGCACTGCTAATTATAAGAATCAAAGCTAACAAGTGAACTGCAAGGTTGTCATATTTTCTTTTAGTTCCAAACTTTTCAATAGAAAAAAAATAACAGGGAATCCGCTTTCAAAAGAAACTGGCAATAGTAGTGTCTGCTTCCTGTAGTGCCTGCAAATTCTTTATCACCTGCCCTTCATCCAAAGAGTTTGCAGGAGACTCTCATTCAGGTACTGGTTAGGCCTAAATAAACCTAAATAGTTTTAGAGTTGAAACAGCATTTGATGAGCAGTCTCATCCTGCTCTCTGGGACATTCTCTTAGCTACATGTTCTAAGTCACACTGAGGCTTCTGCAGCACGCATACTATTTGAAAGAGCTATTCTCCTTGTTTATTGTCGTTTAAGAAAATATTTATTTTTTAAAAACGTTAATCACAAACTCTAGTTATTCTTGTCAATCTGTTAGATGCACCCATATGAGGTGAGGAAGAAGAAATCTGTTCCTTAACGAGATTTTTATACAGCAGACTGTCCTCAAACTGAAATAATTTACTTACGAATTGGTTGCCCAGTCGACTGTATCACCGCTGTCAGTTATAAGATGGTTTTTCTCTGCTGCTGGAGGGCTGCTGGGGGCAACTGTTGTAGGGGACTGAGAAGACAGGGAATCCATGCTACCGGTGGGTGTGCATTCTTTGGGGGGGCTAAGACTGTCACCTGAAGAATAAGTAAGATATAAATTTTTTTAAAAAAACTAGTACTGTGATGTAGAAAGTTACTTATTTTGTAAATATAATGCATAGAGAATATTTCACAGAACCATGCAACTCTTTGTGAGACAGAGTCCATTGCTGAAGGCTCGTAATACTAGTTCATTTGCATGACCCAAACTCAGAGTGGCTTCAGACTAAAAGTCAATCGAACTATAACTGGTATTCACTAGAACAGTGGGAGGAAGATATGGCAGCTTTTCATTCATCAAACTATCAAGTGGCACTGGCCTAATTATGACATCATCGGGACACGTATTCTGAATAAATCTGGACTCTGTATTTGGAATTAGCAGTCACCCAGACCATTAGATGCCTACTTAAAAACCAAATCATACAGTGGGCCCTCGGTATCTGTGGGAGATCCCGGACCGCCCCTCCCATAGATACAGATTTCCACTGATAATATAATCTGCTGAAAGGCTCAATCTGAAATATCAGAAGAGCTTCTTAGAAGGCTCTGGCAGGCCTTCTGAGGTGAAGGGAGACCACATCTGGCCTTTCCGTGCCTCAGAAGAACTCCCACACGCTACTCCCAGTCACACCTGAGAAGTCTTCTGAAGGCCCTCCAGCACAGGCTTGTGATCCATGATGACCAACTGTACAATTATCAGATCTGCAACATTAGATGGGAGCTTAGGGCACTCAAACATACAAGGATATCATTTGGTTCCTCTACACTTGACGACTAGCAATTGAGCATATGAACTGACTCACTGAATTAACTCATACTGAGGTAATGACTAAATGTAACCATATTTTGGTCAGTATATACTTCCTTAGGAGGTCTCCCTTGCATCAGCCTTTTGGTAATTTTCAAGACACTTCAAGATATTCCATGATTACAGCATAATTCTAGCCATGTCTATTCAGAAGTAAGCCCCACCAAATTCAATGGACAGGCATGTCTAGGGCTGCAGCCTCAAAGAGGTATATCAGTTTCTGAAACACATCATACCAGTTTAATTGTACTCACTGGCACAACAGCTCCATTACCTTGGTTCTGTGCATCTGATGCCTTGGTTTTTATATGCTGCCATTCACATTTGCATGACATGACAACAGCTCTTACAGGAAATCAGACTGTGTGATAGTCCTACCTCTGATTTGCAGACACACAGTACAATGAGAAATATATTCTGAGAGATTAGACGGTAGCATAGCAATCTTTTAGAGTCACTTCTATAGTTAATTTTTCCTAACACTGAGATTAATATTCAACTGTGAAAATCTTGTTAAAGTGTGGCTGGCAGAGTTTCCTTTTTCCATTCGGAATGAGCACACTAGAAATTAAAAAACAGCAAGCAAGCAAATAATCTAAGTAACGGAGAGCCATGAAAGGAAGGACACTTCTACATGCACCACGGATGCATGTGAAGATGTGTCTCCATATCCATCTCCAATCTGGGTTCAGATGCGCTGATTGCATAAATCTTTTTAATGCAGGTGGGGATACTAATCCCTAACTTGAGCAGTTACTTACTCCATGAGACTAGGAGTGCCCAAATAGAGCTGGACAGGGCCCACAGTAACATCAGCTTCAAATGAGAGAAGAAAGAACTTCCCACCTCACCCCCAACCAAAATCATCAGTAAACAGAATACAATCACAACAGTGAATCACATAAACTCAGTGTGGATTTATGAAAGGCCCTTCTGATTTTATTTAATTAAAATGCAAATTTCACACATACTTTTCCAAGAACAGTAACAAGAAATGTACAGCAGTACATTCTGAGTGTGCGGGTTTATAAAATAATATTCAAAGTAGGAAAAACTGCAAGACTGGAATATCTGGACAAAATATTAAATGGTATGAGATTTGGGTTCCTCTATTAAGTTGCATTATGATGCCAAGAACAAACCTCACTTCAAAAAGGTCAGCAGCAGACAACAAGAATTAAATTGTGAAGCAAGAGAGACAAATTAGGTTACAATGTCAATACGAGTCAAAGCAAATTAATTTACAGTGTGAAGCAGCACAGTTATATCATAACAGCAGCAGACATCAAAAGGGAAGTATCTCTCCTGCCCTCACCTTCTTCTTTGCAACATGTTCAGAGACCCTAAAGAAGAAAATTACACAGGAGACTTTTTGTTTGTTGCAGCTGTCTACTATTCAGCTCAATTAACCAACATTAACAGAGGTCACAATGCAGATCTGGAGAAGCACAACAATGAAAGACAGACAAAATGCTGACCGTATTTCCACAGTCACCTTTCTTGAAACACACAGGTTGAAAGCAATGAAATGGGAAAAACTATGGGTATCACTGTGGCAAAAAAAAGGGGCAGCTGCACTGATTAGGACCCTCCTTGAGGAGTTGTACAATCTTATCTTTGTCTTCCATTTGCCCAGCAGTTTGCTTTAACCCAGAGTGCTTCTGGCTGGTGATACACCTACTGCACATGCTATGTACAGAACCAAACATAACAGTCTACCTACATATATTGTTGGAAGACCAGTGATGCACAGCAGTACCCCACAATGCAGGTGCCATCAGTGCTCACTATTCAAGGATTATCATCTGACCACCATCTAGACTCTGGCAGGAGAGGCTCGAAGCTGCAACATTGTTTGCCTCCTTGGAGCCTTGCAAAATCAAATCTCAGAACCTTAAAAATCAACACTATCAGAAATCAAGTTTAAACAGATTTCTAGCAATCCCTAGTCCAAAGCAGTCACATTAAAAATATAAAACATAAGGAAAGAATTCATTTCAGAGACTGGTCTATTTAACATGAACTCCAGTCTTCTGCAATACACATACAGAAACAGGATTTATTTGAGAACTACACTGGCACTGAAACTACTGCAATTAGTGAAGCCATAGTCTTTTAGTATGGCCAAGGTATTTAAAGGTTTGGTTTAGTTATTTCAAAACAACTCCTGAATTTTCAGAATTAGTGCTTAAATTCAGCATGCCATTTGCAAAACAAAGTGATACTACTGCATATTATTACATATGAGTCCACTTTGTTGTATTTAAAGAAACAGGAAAGATACACATACTTTGAAAAAAATTATACCCCCCAAAAAATTGTCCATTCTAATATCAAAAATTTTAAGTTTCAAGTGGACAACAGATGGCCAGCTCCTTCATCTAGACAAAAATTCCTTTCTAAACATGTGTTCAAAGAGCTACTATCTGTATTGCTTATTTAGCCAAATGAGAAAAATACACAATTTGATTTATTTTAAACACTGAAACACATATGGATGGCAAGAATTTATTTATCTGCATATTTTCTCCCACTTTCTTCCACGGAGCTCAGTGCAGTATATGAGCTCAAAACAGCCTCCTGAGTTAAGCTATGGTTAAAGCTTTGAGATGGTCACTTGTGAGCTACAAAGTGAAATGGGGATTTAAATTTGGGATTCCTACATTTCAATCCAATATTCCACACAGGCTGTTTCTGATTTCTGATTAGGAAATCAGAAACAGGACTTTTACTCTACTGAGGCAGAAACTGGGATGAGTGACTAGGTACAGCATTGGTTTCCAAATTAACTGGTGAACTAAAGATATTTTTAAACACCTCCTTTGAGAAAGAAAAGATTTCTGAAACACGTGTATCTCAACACATGGATCAACACTCAACAGGATCACATTTTTCACCCCACCTAACAGGCAGTCAAGCTTTTGTTCTTTAATTTGTTTGCAATTACACTGAGGAACTGATGAAACCAAATTGGTTGTTACAATGATCCATTTATAACTAGCAAAGTTCTTGTGCTCCACAAAAACAAAGTGAAACTGCTGAGTGTAAAAACCTTCCTCAAACTCATTCAGTTTCTTCTGGTATGGATGTCCATCTATAAATATTCACTCTCTCACTCTCACTCTCTCACGCACACACCCTTTTTCCTGTAGCGAATCACTTATTGCATCACTGCTCAACTTTGCTTCAACCTACTTCACAGCATGCAAAACCACTCACTTCCCACAAGGAGTGTGCTCTGTTTGCATTTTTGCAGCTGCTTCTGGCATCTGCTTGGGTGTCACACCAATCAATTTGTCTCCCCTCTCGAAATTTCAGCCTCATTTCACTTCAAGGCAGGCTACCCACTAGTCTAGGAACTTCTCTAACAGGAAGGAACTGCATTAACATTTGAAGACAGTCCCAAGGTTGGCTCGAAGAATATTTAACCACACCTAACATCTTCTATTAAAAACAACTTACAGATGTGCACCCTCCTCCCTCGTGAATCTTTCATTGAGGGAGCTAAAAATAAAGGGATTTTTAAAAAATCGCAATCTCATCAAGCTGTGGAAAACAGTTCACAGCAGAGTCACAGATATTGTGTCAGGGTGTTAATTTAGACCTCATAATTAAAATGTCAAGAAATGATAGATCCAAGGGTTGCCGTTTTTTAAAAGAATAAGATACAAGATGAGTAAGGAAAGGAACTCAACTGGATTATTAAATTGACAAGAGGAAGCTTTAGCAATTAGAAGATTTTAAAAACTGTGAAGATCAAACACAGAAGCATAAAATCCAGCACCTCCCACAGAAGAGAATTACAGGAGACTGGACTACCAAAAAGATTCCTCAGTATGATTAAAGGAGCACTAAGCCTGTACCTTCTCCCTGGAGAAAAAATAAAACATGTAAATGTTTGCATATTGATTTGATAATACCATCCTTACAATGGCTTTTATTTCAACCTGTGATTTACATGGGAAAATTGAGAATGTGTTCCTCTTGTTAAGCACCAGAGAGCTATTGTCAAAAGGGAGATGTAATGTTTATTCAAATGGGGGGGAGTGAGTGATCTCACACATGGACAGGAATTTCCTGGGAGGAGTTTTTAAAAAATGCTATACAAAGACAATGCATAGCCCTCAGATACCACTTTGTAGTAACCCATTAAGGATGTAATATGGCACTTGACTTAGAGCCCAATCATATCCAACTTTCGCGCATTAGTTCATCCACAATGCAGCCCCATGGTAAGAGAACAAATGTTCCCTTATCTTGAGGAGGCCTCTGGGACTGCCTCCCCACCACAGGATGCAGTGCACGCCGCACGCCCCACTGGCATGGCTGCACTGGCACTGGAAAAATTGGATAGGACCCTTACTAAGCAACAACTCATAGGCACTGAAGATGAAGAGCCAGAAGACATGCATAAGACTATACTGTTGAGACAGAGAGGAAAACCAAGCTACAACAAGAAGTTACAACAAATTCCTACCTTTGAGCACCTGTCTCAAGTGGCCTATGGCTTCAAAGAACTGAAAATTGGCATTTGGTAAATGCCAAGACTGCATGAAAAAATGTAAATACCATTCATGCCCCTTTCTTTCTGTGCTGAACTACTGGGTATGCAATACTAGTGCAATGAATCTCGTTTTATGTTCCTGTACACAACTATTTAATCACCTGATGTCTAGTGACTGTCAGTAATAGTACAATTTGCCAGACTCAACTCTTTAGTCCAGATGAAATGAACATTTAAGTGCATTAGCTCTCTCAATTCATGAAAGCTGCTTTATTTTTGGCTCTTATCTTCTATCATTTATCTTACAGTTTTATAATTGTCAGAGGTCAAACAGATCTGGCTTTAAAAAAACATGGAGTCTCATTATTAAGAGCAATGGATGTTCGTGAGTTCCAGATATATACAGTACTGTGTCATAAGAATGCACCTTCCCTGCCTCCTCTTTTCATTTCCTAATTTAAAAAAGAAAAAAGGAAAAAAGATAATAGAAATCGTGAAATGGAAAACTACTGTAGATTGCCCCGATGACACAAGATATACTGCAACTCCACTCTGCTGCCAAGATAGAAAATATAATTAACATCTTACTGTCATCCAGTTCAAGACAGAGGTTATATACAGCAACGGGCCTCTTATTACGTTGCCCTTGTCTTCTTGATTGTCGTGGTGGGGCATTTGGAGGAGACACTGACACAGAGTTTGGCTCAGGGAGAGTGGCATCAGGCAGAGTTTGGAAAATCTGCAATAAAGAGCACAGAGGGCATTAATTATTTACTATGAACAGCAACCTGTATAAATGCAACTGTAAACTATTATCAAATTACATTTGCTTTGGATTACATTCAAGGCAGGAAGGAGCCAAAACTCCATTCTTCATGTTTTGGGAGTATGCCACGATTCCTTTTTAGAAGGGGGGGAAAAACAAATAAATACAAAATTAAAAATAAGCATAAATACCATCTACACATCAACTGTTCTGTGAAGCATTTAATCCACAGACTTAACTATGTGCAACTGTGCTTGCCAGCTGGTGGAGAAAAAGAGAAAGATTTATTTATGAACAACCAAAATGCAACACACACACACACCCCCCAAAAGTTTTGACAATTTCATTGTGGCTCTTATATTCCCACCAAGTCCTCACTCAAAATTTGCAAAACTAATGATAGTGTCATATGATTGTAGTGTCATCGCAATATTTTTACACATTAAAGTGATTTGGAGAAAGGTTTCCTGCCCCCACCGTAAGCAAAAGAAAACAAGTATCCTACTTGACTCTTGCATTAAGACGTATGCAAAATAAAACATGCATATCTTGACCTTGATGCACCTACTAGGCCAAACTCAAGGGTGATTATACATCTCTTTATTTATTTAAATGTTTATAGGCTGCCTTTCTCCTTCAATAAAGGAGTCACCAAGGCAACTTACAGATTCATTGAAATGGTTTATAACAAAAATGGCACAAGAGGCTTAGGGAACAGAAACCTTCTAATAACAATGCACAAAAAAAAATAATCAAAATAATAACACAAAGTCAGAAAAAAGAGCCAGATGAAACAAAATGTCTTTACCACCTGCTTAAAAGGGGGCAGCACAGACAACAGTCAAGATTGGAAGGAATTCAAGTGGGGAGCCACCAACAAAAAAGCCACATCTCATATCCCCACCAGCTGCATCTCAGTAGGTCATGGAACATGGAGCAGATCCTCTAATGATGAAAGCAGTACATTGGTAGATTCATGTGGAAGAATGTGGCCCTTCAGGTACTAGAAAACATTAAAAGTCACTGCAGTTTGCAGAGCACTAGTGTCATGTGTTCAGACCAACAGACACCAGAAAGCACCCTGGTCACAGCATTCTGCACCACTTGAACTGTCTTCAAGAGCAGCCCCAAGTTGAGTCTGTTACAATAATCCAAATAAGATACCATTAAGGCATGAATCACTGTAGCCAGATTGTTTTCTTCAGAAAAGGCAGGTGGTGCCCCTGCCAAAACCAGGCAAAAGTATTCCAGGTCACCACCTGCAAGGCTAAATTCAGAATACTCCCAGATTGTGAACCTGGTTTTTCAAGGGGAATGCAACTCTGTCCAAAACAGGTTGCCAACTCATCCCAGAGTCAGTTTTACTAACAGCACCACTACCTTGCCTGGATTAAGCTGACATTTTTTACTGCATTTTTAGTCCTTCACAGCTGCCACACGCCAATTCAGACCCTCCAGAGTTTCCCTGTTGTCAGATGGGTAGAGTTGTGGCTCATCAGCCTATCGATGACACTGCACTTCAAGCTTCTGGACAAACTTTTCCAGTGTCAAAAGATAGCTGCTAAATAGCATAAGGAAAAAATTGGAGCCCTGTGTGACACTATAGGCCAAGGAGTCAAACAACATTACCTTGTAGAAACTACCTAACAGGTAGCAGTAGAGTCACTGCAGAATTTGTACCACCTAACCCCATTCCTGCCAGGAAGTTCAGGAGGATACCATGGTTGATGGTACTGAAAAGTTCTGAGAGGTCTGGAAGAACTAACAGGGATGCACTTTCCTTATCCTACTTATCTGTACAATCACCTTTCCCCATCATTTGGGGCAAGGCAAATTCGCATATCTGTTTGAGTTATTTTTAGATATATGCAATGGCATACTATGTGCTCTTTCCATGGTGTGCCTTGAACTTTCTACCTATGCAGCAGAACTTTTCCATGCACACTAGCATTCCATGATTCCCAAGATCTTGCCCGCACTGTAGTGAACATGCGTACACAAGTACACTTTTGTCTCACTCTCTCCCTTCCAACCTTGGCATACCAAATGTCATCTCACTCTTGCAAGGACACAATTGATGTGGACAACAGATACAGGTATTACAACCCAGCTGAAGGTCAAGAATGTATGTGATTGATCTGAATACATCTGCACTATGAAGAGTTATAATGTTTTTCTCTTCACCCCCCCCCCACCGTCTTTTCTGTAGCATGCAGGCAGACCTTATAGTTTTTGTGCAATTGCGTGTGCACACACATGTGCGAGCATGCACTCATTTATGTGTTGGAAGGGACAAGAGCAGTTAGAAATCTGATAGCATTATCAAGTTAACTGTTCTGGCATGAAATCCAGAGGTGGGTGGAAAATTTTGTCAAGTCTACAAAGACAGAAAGGACCTACACAGACATGATTTTGCTTCTATGTGAAATTGATTAGTTGTCTCAGCTTTTAGCAATTTAAAAATTTCATTATAGAAATTGCAGATGAGTTGAATTTAAAACTTCATTTTTAATAAGGAAACAAGCTATCCATGACAAAAGCTAAGAAGCCATCACCAAAGAGTTACAAGTGTAAGCAAAGAAAACAAGGTAATAGGTTGGATGCAACAAATGAGCCCATCTAAAGTTGTTGAGGAAAAAAATCAGTTCAATAAAAGCCCATATTCCACACTTGGGAAATAATCACAAAGCAGTAAAACAGCTTTGCGTTCAAATGCCTGTTCTAATAATAGCTTAGGGAAGCCACTGTGTTGTACCATGGAAGAAAAGCACAAGCCTAGCTACTGCGAAGGACCACGTCACGGTTCCCAAAGGCATCATAGCAATAACATGCAATATTTGACCTTAAAGTACAGAGGATAAAAATAAACACAGGTCAGGTCTGCTCTGGTATAATCACGGCCCCTGAACAGCTCGACCTAAGATGGTGCAACACAATATCCTGTGGCTGACTCAAAATTGTAACACACTAGCTCCCTTGGGAGGATAACACTAACTTCCTGGAAGAGGTGGGAGAGTCCTGATGCTAAAGAAAACTTGCCAGGTGAGCTTAAATCTCTTGCTATGAGCCGCAGTGTAGTAGTGAATAATACTGGCTCATGGTTTACTTTTGAAAATTGGACTTTGTCCTAATTGGACACCTGAAGATGTAACATTAAATCATTACAGTCAACAAGAAGTTTGCTTGAAGCACCAGCATCAGTACCTATACTAACTTCTTAATCTGCACACAAGGTCCTGCTATAAGTTAACTGGATAAAAGGTTGGTTACAACAAACAGGCTTGGTGGAAAGGAAAAAATATAAGGAAGATATAGAAGAAGACTGTTGACCAATATAGGCCTAAAAGGACTACCCTTGTGACAAGGAAAGAGAAAAAGAATCTGCTGGAAACCAGAGACTTATCTAGCCAATGAACAGCACAGAAGACTAGTCTGATGAATACAGGCTGGGAAATATGGCACAAACTCCAACCTGTGATCATATGGATACAAAACAATGAATAAGAGATAACAATGAATCACATCACTCTTCCAGACTACAAATGAAAGGAGAAAAATGTGAAGGTACATGCAGATACTGCTTTAATAAAAGTAGCAATGGAGGTGGGGTTAGTATTTATGAAACTGCAATCATAGTTAAAAGTAGCAATTAACTTGAATTCTGATTGTGCTAATTGAAGATAGTATAAAAATCCTCGCATCAGATTCCTTTGCTTCCATTTCACTAGCAAGCTCTAAGCAGAAGTACTACAGTACTTTATAGAACTACACACAAAGGGTCATTTCTTAGCCAAGATGAAATGTAAGTAAGCTAGGAATTGAGTGCAACATATTCTGGTTGGTGGCTCACTACTGGAACCCACTTCCAGTGGAGGGGTTGTAGATAAGTACTTAGCTAGGTGCTGCAGGTTGTGCCAGTTGAGGAGCACTGCATAGCATTACTTTCTGCCCAGTTGCACTGTCCTAAAGCAATGTCTCTTGTGCCATTGCTCTCGTCATGCTGTGGCTATCAGAAGTGGTACACAGTAGCGATATGCTGGGTCAGAACTACTGCTGCCAAATCCCACTCATAGGATTTATGTGGGGAAGGAGTATTATCACTGGCTAGCCTTACATCTGTTTCATACCTCAGTTCTGCACACATTGTTATTATGGTAAAATGGAAAAACAGAAATATAAGCACATCTGCTTAACGTAAAACTTATGTGGAACTTCCTTCCCAAAGAAGCACCTCATGCTACTACCTTCCTCGTGTTCTACAACTGAGTGAGGATGTTTCTATTCGAGCAGGTATGAAGAACATGAGGGGAACTCATGCTTGGATTAGAAGCAGTTACTCGCTATAGGGTTTTAATATTGCGTTTTTACAGTATGTATTATTGTTTTGTGGGCCACCCTGAGATATATAGATTGCGCTGCCACCAAGGAAATGGGAGCCCTGGAACAAAGCCTAGAACTAGACCCCCTCCATGGAATCTCTCCACCCTTGGATGGCACATTGTGTGCTAACACTGCCACTGTTATTGATTGTTTTGCGGTTGATCTGACCTGATAGGTTCCTTGAGGGATATAGGAACTAGGCCAGAGCCTGACCAGGTTGACCTCCAATGCCATGCCTAGTCATAAGCCATGAGGTCAGACACAAGGATGGTAAATAAAATGAAATAGTTGGGCTGCAGAAAAACCCAGAGACATTGCCACATAAACCACCAGCAGGGATATGGGAGGTTGATTTTACATATAAACACACACTTGAGCAGTTTGTAACTCCTCATCCTGTGTATATCAAGCTTCTCTACAACTTAAAATTCATTTATTTAATGAAATACAGATATAATGATTCACTAGAGACTGTCATGCAATTTAAATTTATCTCATAAATTTCTGATCATACAAAACCAGTGCAAACTGTAATAATTTAAACATAATAAATGTGTTTCCAAAAAGCACCCTATTTTTGTGGATCAGGGTTTTCCATAGTTTTTGAAATTCATATCCCAATGAAGAGAAGCATGGAATGTTACACTGGAAACGTATCACAAGCAAGGTTACAGCTAACTGACATATTTCATTTCCACATAACAATTAGCAGGCAATCTAACAAACATGATGGCTGTCAAGAATCGCTAATCAACTCGCAACATTTCCTCAAATTATGCCATTTGTGACATTTACAAACTAGGCATTTTGGCACAGTATTAACTCTCCTGCCCCTCTTCTCAAAATGGATCCTGGATTTTACAGGTGATTCAGTCATAGTTCATCTTGCCTACTTAGCTCTGTGGTGTGAGTGACATCACAGGTTCTTTCATATCCTTTTCATCACACACTTGCAGAATCCCACCTTGCCTGATTAGGAACCCCAACCATCCTCCCTTTCTATATCCTATGTTAAAGAGGAGAATGGCATTGCCGAATCATGAAATGAAATAAAGATGAGACCAGAGAGAAGCAGAATTTTAATTGAAGGAGTGCTCCAGAATCAATGAGGCTTTGCTTTTACAGCTCAGTGGTAGATAACACATTTTGTATGCAAAAAGCCCCAGATTTTATTCATCTTGTTAAAAGGATCTGAGATAGCAAGGCTGTAAGATCTATGCCCAAGAACGTGAACGACCAATGTCACCTGGAAATATTACTGGTTCAACTCAGTAGAAAGCAGTTTGATATGTTTCCAACCCCTTGTTCCATAGTCATGGAGTGTTTTGATAATTTCATCATTTGTATTAGTCTCCTTTATTCCTTTAAAAATTACTTATTTACATAACTAATCATTTATTTTTAATTATCTTAAGGCATGGCATAAGAGAAGACCATAATAGCATGAAGGTAAGAGAGGGTAAGTAGAGAACTGGAGTTATTTTATACCTGTTAAATATATATCTCTCCATCCAGTGTTTCCTAAACTGTGAGTCACAAGTAATTTTTGATGGGTCGTGAAAAGTTTTTGAAACTTTTTTTTTTTTAAACCTTGCAAGCACCCTTCTCCGGTTCGTAGAAGAAAATAGCTGATATGAGGTAATCTTCTTACGCTCAAATTAAAATGTCACATTTTCCAATTTTCTCTAGTAATTGGTGTGCCATAGATCACATGAACCCAGTTTCAGCCCTTTGTCTGGCCTGGAAGTCCCTAACTGCTCATCTTGCTCTCCACTTCAATCTTCTGGGTAAATTATTATTAATTTATTATTTATTATTAACAAATAAAATATTTATTTCTAGATTTCTTTTTTGTCTAATGAATTGAGATAGACTGTCATTTTTAAAAGTGGGTCCTGGTGCCAGAAAGTTTGGGAAGCACTGACCTATAGTGTCTATCTCTAATGAACTGAGATAGACTGTCATTTTTAAAAGTAGGTCCTGGTGCCAGAAAGTTTGGGAAGCACTGACCTATAATGAGATAAGAATATGACCCTCGCAATCCATTTCTATATTTTTAAATATTAATACACCAATATAAACTCTGACATATTGAAAATTCAGGAAAACTTGTACATTACAAACTTTTCTCTTAAACACACCCACAGTAAAAACACAGTAAGATGGAACCATGGAATTGAGATCATGCTCACTGGTGTAAACCATTTCAGTTTTAATACTTGGGCTATCACAGGGTTTCTCAGACTATGAGTGGTGACCAACTTGGTGGGTTGTGACCCAATGTCTGGTGGATCCTGGGTTAGGCCCTCCCACCTGACCTTGCGTTCGATTGGCTCCAAATTGGAGGCCTCCAGATGCAACTAGAAGCTGCACCACGCGTCCAAAGGCCTCCAGAAACTAGAAAATCACTTCTGGTTTACTTCGTGAAAGTTTGATTGCTTCCAGAGGACTGAAGCCTGCAGGGGCCCGACACCAGAGACAAAGGCGGGTCGCAGAATCCTCCACTGCAGAACAGGTAGATCAAGATGATAAATCCAGAAAATGTCTATTGCTCCCAGTTTATAATTCTGTATAAATAATACATGTTTGTATGTAAAACATATTGTACGTTTGTATCTGTGTGTACACGTAGGTGTGCACATATACATATATTTGTGTACTACTTAGGTTTATATTCTCTCTACGGTTTCCGTACAGAGTCTTCACCTACCAAATGTTTATGCCTAATAAAGGTTGACTTGACTTGACTATAATTCTGTACATGCAGAATGACATATAGGGATTTCACCTTGTGCTACCGAAACAAGGGAGGCAATTGTAGCAATTTGCCTTCACACGTCATAATTGGGTGTAAACATTCATGAGAAATAGATTTATAAAAACTCTGCCTTGATCCCTAGAACAAAAAATTAGTGGGAGGGCGGCCAGCTATGACACTGTATTGTAAAAAAATCCAAGGTTAAAATATAACACATGTTCCTTCATCACTTGTGATGAATTTGTTAACTCAGCCTTTTCTAAAAGTAGCAGTACAAAAGCTGCAGCTTCCCCTGTATCCTGATTGCATCCCACATTTAACAATTCATGACACTAACATTCCTGATATTGTAAACTGAACTTCTGTCATCTGAGAAAATCAAGAATATTAAAAAACACTAATTCTGTCAAGTTACAGACATGAACAGAAAAAAATCTGCTCTCTCATGTAATTTATAACGAAACTATGCCTTTGCACAAGTTATGCACAGAATCCTACATCACTGCCTTCCCAAATATATATGAATTAAATCACTAAGATGAATAAATACAGAGTTGATGCTACAAAGAGCATTGTTTTCCTTTATCTACAAAGATAGTGAAAGAGACAAAAGACTACATAACAAACCTTTAGCTGTATATAGACATCCTAAGAATAGCTAATCCAAAATAAATGGGTTGTGACTTGGCCCATCTACGCAATCTGCTCAATTTATCTTTTCCTAACTGGTAAAAGGGGAATCCACATTTTACAGATGTCTAGATTTATTATTGCAGAAAGTCAAAGACATTAAAACTAAAAACAAGATGCATTTTCCTGGTTATTTCAAAGTAACCAGTTACAACAGGGTCACTCCAGGTCATATAATTAATCTAAATCTTTTCTATTCCTACAGTCAATGTAACTATTGCATTCATCCACTCAATTCAAGGTAATAACATTTAAAGAAGAGTCATTATCTTATTGTTAGTCCAAGCAAAAGGTACAACCCAAACAGAGTAAAGCATTTTTAAGGTTGATGGATTATAATAAGATCCAAACACATGGCTTGATTCTCCTACTGAAATCAATAAAATGTAAAAATGCTCAACTCTGGTTAGATTATATCCATATTTTACAACACACTGGTCTTAACAGCAACCAACAAAGGCAGGTTGCTTACCTGTAAATGGTACTACTGGGCAAAGAAGCACTTTTTCTAGTGGTGCTCCTCTTATATTTAGCAGGGGGAGAGTAACTGTCCCTCTTTATATATATAATTTCTTCACCTGTGGAAAGCAAAAAAAGACACTCCTGCAGTGAGGGAGGTGGGTGACTTGTGCATCTGCACAGATGATCATTCAGAGAGTATGAGTTATAGATAAGCAATCTATTTTTTCATTTTTATGCTGACTGTGCAATCTGATGTAGGGGCACATGGGAAGCTGACACATTCAGTGGAAGGTGCTGGTGTTCTCAGAAAAAGAGATAAAAGTCCTAGTGATGGCTGCATCTGACCTGATTTGCATAAATACAGCGATTCATAAAGCTGAAGGGCCAATCCTACACACTTCAGAAATTAGGATTCTGTCTAGAGAAGACAAAAAAAGTATCCATGTCTTTGGCACAATGGACTTTGTGACTCCAGGTAGTGATTTCTTTTTTTTTTTTTTAACCAATTTTGTTTCAAAGAGTAATGATGGAGAAAAGCTAAAGAAGAAAGGTTTGGAAACACATGAACTTTCCTGGGATACTGTAGCAGAATCAAAGACTATTGTTCTCCAGAAAAGCTACTATCCTGTCAAGACAGCAGGCCAAGGTACAGCAAATAATGCAAATCTAAGCATTTGATTCCGAGTCATTTTTAAATTTTTCAAGGATTCTGCAAGTGGATTTTTCTAGAAGACTGCTTTGTAATCTATATCCCAATTCATACTTTTAAAAATTGCCAAATGTGTTTAACAGAAATCTCTTCAGTTCCCTCATGTGCCATCTTCACAGACTAAACATATGCAAAAATGGTATCTTAGCAGGTTTTGGCAGTGCTAAAGAGAGTAGTAATAATCTGCATTCAATTTCTTATTCTTACTTCCGTTTCGTCTACTTGGAGTCTATGGTGCACAAACAGCAGGCACACAGCTGTCTATTCCATTTGAGAACTGTTATATCTGAAGCAAGGAGAAGCATTTCAAATCATCTATAGTATATGAAAATTGAGAAATCATGCTGCCTGTGGATGTTAGTTTGCAATTTGTACTACAACATTTGGGAAGGTTGTTTTGACCTAAATTCCATCTCAAAGCTGGGCTGATTTGCATAGTATATTGATCTTGCTTTTAACAGATGCACACCCAACAGTGTTCATCTGAGCATTACCCAGTAAGATGTCAGTGGTGGCTGTGCTCATAGGCCAAGGTCAGTGCAAAACCATCTTAGAAACATAATGAAATTTTGTTACCAGAAGACAACAAAATAATTGCAAAAAAAAGAGGAAGAAATATTCACCTTGTAATTGGGGATAGGTCAGAAGGCAATGGCTTTAAATTACAAGGTGGCACACTAAGGCCAATATTAGTGGCACACTAAGGTGGCACACTAAGGTGGCACACTAAGGCCAATAATATTCAGATTTGGAAGCATGAGGACAGGTAAATGCTGGCAAAAAAGGGAAAGGGGGGGACCCGGGAAACTATAGGCCGGTCAGCCTAACATCTATACTGGGTAAGATGGTGGAATGCCTCATCAAAGACAGAATCTCAAAACACATAGACGAACAGGCCTTGCTGAGGGAGAATCAGCATGGCTTCTGTAAGGTTAAGTCTTGCCTCACGAACCTTATAGAATTCTTTGAAAAGGTCAACAGGCATGTGGATGCGGGAGAACCCGTGGACATTATATATCTGGACTTTCAGAAGGCGTTCAACATGGTCCCTCACCAAAGGCTACTGAAAAAACTCCACAGTCAGGGAATTAGAGGACAGGTCCTCTCATGGATTGAGAACTGGTTGAAGACCAGGAAACAGAGAGTGGGTGTCAATGGGCAATTTTCACAATGGATAGAAGTGAAAAGCAGTGTGCCCCAAGGATCTGTCCTGGGACCGGTGCTTTTCAACCTCTTCATAAATGACCTGGAGACAGGGTTGAGCAGTGAGGTGGCTAAGTTTGCAGACGACACCAAACTTTTCCGAGTGGTGAAGGCCAGAAGTGACTGTGAGGAGCTCCAGAAGGATCTCTCCAAACTGGCAGAATGGGCAGCAAAATGGCAAATGCGCTTCAATGTCAGTAAGTGTAAGGTCATGCACATTGGGGCAAAAAATCAAAACTTCACATATAGGCCAATGGGTTCTGAGCTGTCTGTGACAGATCAGGAGAGAGATCTTGGGGTGGTGGTGGACAGGTCAATGAAAGTGTCCACCCAATGCGCGGCAGCACTGAAGGCCAATTCTATGCTTGGGATCATTAGAAAAGGTATTGAGAACAAAACGGCTACTATTATAATACTGTTGTACAAATCGATGGTAAGGCCACACCTGGAGTATTGTGTCCAGTTCTTGTCGCCACATCTCAAAAAAGACATAGTGGAAATGGAAAAGGTGCAAAAGAGAGCAACTAAGATGATTACTGGGATGGGGCACCTTCCTTATGAGGAAAGGCTACGGCGTTTGGGCCTCTTCAGCCTAGAAAAGAGGCGCCTCTGGGGGGGACATGATTGAGACATACAAAATTATGCACGGGAAGGACAGAGTGGATAGAGAGATGCTCTTTACACTCTCACATAACACCAGAACCAGGGAACATCCACTAAAATTGAGTGTTGGGCGAGTTAGAACAGACAAAAGAAAATATTGCTTTACTCAGCATGTGGTTGGTCTGTGGAACTCCTTGCCACAAGATGTGGTGATGGCATCTGGTCTGGATGCCTTTAAAAGGGGATTGGACAAGTTTCTGGAAGAAAAATCCATTATGGGTTACAAGCCATGATGTGTATGTGCAACCTCCTGATTTTAGAAATGGGCTATGTCAGAATGCCAGATGCAAGGGAGGGCACCAGAATGAGGTCTCTTGTTATCTGGTGTGCTCCCTTAGGCATTTGGTGGGCCGCTGTGAGATACAGGAAGCTGGACTAGATGGGCCTATGGCCTGATCCAGTGGGGCTGTTCTTATGGGAGTGCTATAAGCCAGATATGCCACTCTCTTACTTAGCTCTTTTTCAGTATCATAAAGTTCCAAGTACTGTGGTCCTTCTCCAGCTCTGTAAGGCTTTTTTTCAAAAACCAATTATTTTAGGATTATTATATGCTAGTGATATTGTATTTCCATACTTTCTGGAAACTTCTAAGGACCACCCACACTCCCAAAAGTGCGCTAGAAATAGCAGAACACATGCAGCATTATGCCTAGATTCCTCTTCCTCCTCAGGATTAGAGGCTCATGGAAGAACTGGCAACAGTTTCCCAAGCAGCTGCAGCCAGTCAACCAGCAAGCTTGCTAGTGGTCCACCTGCATCTGGGATATCTTTACTGTGTGAGCTGCAGCAACTGCTACATTAAATGTGTCCAGAGACAGTTGTGACACTACACACAAGAAAAGGGACTGCACCAGCATAGGCCCTTAAGAGGGAATATATAGCCAGTGAGACCCAGTGAAGAGCCCCATCCTTCAAAGAACTACCATCTTCTGATGTTTGGGCCGGACCTGTGAGGGTAGTAGCCTCTGCATAGGATAAGAACCATTAGTGGCTTCCAAACTGCCTTCGAGGAACTATCCAGCTGGGTCCACCATCTACACTGCTGAAGTTCCAACTTTCTCTAGGAATAGGAAACTCATTCAAGTAGTTGACACATTTTTACCAAAGTAATACTCAGGTATCTCCCTAGTTTATTAGACACCTCTGCACAAAGAGGCAGCAATGTCAATGGCTATAGCATTGGTAGAGAAAATATCATGATGAATCTGACTCAATGTCACTCAGAGCCCATTTGAAATCTAATTCCATGATAGTTGCACTGGCAATGAATTTTTTCTTCCTGTTGTGTCCACATAGTCTTATCCATTAGAGTTTCTGAGTAGTGAGAAAAATCAGTATTGCAGTTAAGAACTATCTGGGTTTAATTACCATGGCCTATTAAGAATTTCATTTCCTAATGTTTTGCCCACGATTATGGTGGGCATTTTCAAAGCACTAGAGATAAGAACCACAGACCATTCATCTCACCTCAGAGCAACTGTTAATAACTGTTTATTAACAGTAATAGCTCCACAGAACAAGGAGCACTAGTTCACCATGTGCTCCTTAAAGGACTATGCACTCTTTTCATAACCCAGTTCTTTTCCTGTTCTGGACCCTAGCTTTTCTAAGGCTGGTAGCAAAAACACTGCTGATGCTCAAAGTCTCCTCCTTCCCATGCATATCATTACAATCTAGATGACTGCTTCAATCAAGTTCTAATCTGCTGGAATTAGGAACTTCTAATCCTCTAGTTCTAATCCTCTGGTATATATGGTATATATACCATATATCCTCTGGTATATATTCTACTATGTATAACCTTTGGTAGAATGTTGCAGCTGCCTTCCAGAGTGCTTGTATATGAAATTGCTGTAATTGTTCCAAGACTCCACTTTAGGGGAAAAGGCTACCAGGGCCTTCTCTTATCTGACTTGATTGGGTGAGTTTCAGTGGCTGAGGATGTGGACAAGATACTTGGTGCTATCCACTGTACAAAATGCCTTCTCAACTCTTGCCCATCACAGCTAATTATAACAAAAATTGTAAAAAATAATCAGGATTACATTAACTGCATTAAGCGATTTCTGCCCAACGTTGCATATATGCGACAGAGACCAAATGTGTACACCTGTATATTATTGTATTGTATTGGCAACCTTCAGTCTCGAAAGACTATGGTATCGTGCTCTGAAATGTGGTTCTGGCACAGCATCTAGTGTGGCTGAAAAGGCCAATCCGGGAGCGACAATCCCTTCCACACTGGGAGCAAGTGCAGTCTGTCCCTGGTCTGTCTCCCTGGCTATGGGCCTTCCTTCTTTGCCTCTTTGCCTCAGACTGCTGGCAAAGTGTCTCTTCAAACAGGGAAAGGCCATGCTGCACAGCCTGCCTCGAAGCGGACCGCTCAGAGGCCAGGGTTTCCCACTTGTTGAGGTCCATCCCCAAGGCCTTCAGATCCCTTTTGCAGATGTCCTTGTATCGCAGCTGTGGTCTACCTGTAGGGCGCTTTCCTTGCACGAGTTCTCCATAGAGGAGATCCTTTGGGATCCGGCCATCATCCATTCTCACGACATGCCCGAGCCAACGCAGGCGTCTCTGTTTCAGCAGTGCATACATGCTAGGGATTCCAGCACATTCCAGGACTGTGTTGTTAGGAACTTTGTCCTGCCAGGTGATGCTGAGAATGCGCCGGAGGTAGCGCATGTGGAAAGCGTTCAGTTTCCTCTCCTGTTGTGAGCGGAGAGTCCATGACTCGCTGCAGTACAGAAGTGTACTCAGGACGCAAGCTCTGTAGACCTGGATCTTGGTATGTTCTGTCAGCTTCTTGTTGGACCAGACTCTCTTTGTGAGTCTGGAAAACGTGGTAGCTCCTTTACCGATGCGTTTGTTTAGCTCAGTATCAAGAGAAAGAGTGTCGGAGATAGTTGAGCCAAGGTACACAAAGTCATGGACAACCTCCAGTTCATGCGCAGAGATTGTAATGCAGGGAGGTGAGTCCACATCCTGAACCATGACCTGTGTTTTCTTCAGGCTGATCGTCAGTCCAAAATCTTGGCAGGCCTTGCTAAAACGATCCATGAGCTGCTGGAGATCTTTGGCAGAGTGGGTAGTGACAGCTGCATCGTCGGCAAAGAGGAAGTCACGAAGACATTTCAGCTGGACTTTGGACTTTGCTCTCAGTCTGGAGAGGTTGAAGAGCTTTCCATCTGATCTGGTCCGGAGATAGATGCCTTCTGTTGCAGTTCCAAAGGCCTGCTTCAACAGGACAGCTGTGGGCCAGGCAAAAATGTGATAAGGACAAGTGACATCCTGAAGGAAGTCTGACTGATATTAAATAAGTCTTTTCTTTGATTAAAAAAGCCTTTTCACAAATTATGAACACTGTCTATAAATCCATGGTGAGTAGATGTGTAACTAGCTCCAATGTTCTTGGATGAAACTGATTGTCTCCATTTCTACCTGGCTTTCAGTTGGGGTCAGGCCTGAAACTGCCTTGGTCACCAACTTCTCTCAACTGCAGTGCTTTCACCCCCAACATAGTATCCTTCTGGACAGTTTGTGTGGGATGGGTGGAAGAGCTTTGCTTTACTGAATTCTACTCTTTCTTCACTGGACAGTTCCGTAAGATGATGATGGAAGACTACTTTTGCTTCTCCCTTGGAAATTTTTCACATGATCCTGCATACTTTGTGACATCTGCATTAAAACACTGACATGATGTCATGCAAGGTTTTGGAACTGATACCAAGTTACATTTTTCCTTTCCTTTTTCATAGGCAGGGTTCTCCATTAAAGTCTGTTTCAAATTAGTAACGGATTGAATGAGAGTGAATAAATTGAAACTTAGTTGAGACAAAGAAGAGATGATGATGCGGTGTTCTCAGTAGGGTAAAAGGTCTCTCAAAGAAGCAATGCACAACTTGGGAACGCTCCTAGATTCAGTGTTACTTTTAGACACCCAGGTGACTGCTGTAGCCCAGTGTATATGGGTTCAGTTTCATTCAATTTGTCAGTACAGCCCTTCCAGAGATTTAACAATATAACTGAATTGTCATGTGTGTCTGATAGTTTTCCACCTTGACTATTTCAATGTGCTGCGCAAGAGGCTGTCCTTGCAGACAACTTGGAAATATCAATGGGTCCAAGATGCATTAACCTAGCTTTTAGCTGGAGCAAGCTAAAGAGTAAACATCACATCAATTCGTTCTGAATTGCATTAGTTACCAGATTGTTTCCTAAGTTCAGGATGCTAGTTTCATCTGTGAAACCCTAATTATCCAAGATTCCTCAGGAAGCATTTTCTCTCATATCAAATTCTTCCCCTAACCACACCATAAAATTAAAATAATCTAGATAAATACTAGTCCAGATACCTCTGCGGTCAGGAGCAAAGTTATCCTCAACTAAGCACAGACCATTTTCAGCAGTGCCCCCCAGTATTACAGAACCATCTCCCAAGGGAATTTTGTCAGTCCCAATCTGTTGTTATTTTTAGATGATTAGTGAAAATGCATCTCTTCCACCAAGATCCTTGAGCTTGGTGCATTTCAATGCCGAGTTGCTGCTTGTAGTTTTTAATGCTGTAGCATTAATTGGGTTTCTTTTACTGCATTCTTAAGATTAGTTAGCTGTTGTTTTAGGAATGATATTTACTGGTGCCATAAAGTTGTCTCGCATGGATGTTTCTGGTGGTAAAGGTGGCATATCGACTTAAATAATTAGTCACCAAATTTGGGGGAGGGTTTCCTTAAACGTGAACAAGGGCAAAATTATTCGGTGTTTCTCAATTATTTGGAGAATATGTCAGTATTTTTATAAAAGCACAAGGATAGTATAAAGCTCTTTTGTACTATAAAAATAATTATTGATTTAACAGATAAAACATCCTAAAAACTACTTAACCAACCTTTTGAGTTCTACCCAGTATATCAATCGTAAAGTATTTTACTGAAACCACATGATAAAGATATTGGGGTTTCATCGTAAAGTGTTCCCCATATGAACAAACTATTATAGGAATTATGTCCAAAGTAAAGAGGATATGGAAAATCCAGTTAATGTGCTTTACATGTATAGAGTTAAACAATAAAGGATGAAAATGTTCTTTCTTTAGATAATTACCACCACATGTTGTAGCGTCACACATGCTGTGCACATAATGTAAATGGGTTTTCTATCCTGGAGTGGCAGGATAGTCCATCTGCTTTTTCCTACACCCCTCCCTTCCGGGCCAAGTTTTGAAGATTCTGGTTGCCTCTTATAAAAGTAGGCAGGACTGACGATGTAATCCATTATCTTTTTCAAATGTTAAGTCTGAACCAAAAAGCAAAAAACTCCATAATACAATCATTCATGTTCCTAATGAATTTGAATGCCAAGTTCACTTTTTTAAAATCCTTTTCTGCTTTCAGTATCAATTAGTGGTTGAAACTAGTAGCCAGTTTTATTAGTCTCAATTTTTTTTATCTACCATACTTTTCATTTGCTACAACCAGAGTTCCTATAAGTTGCTTGGATCACCAATATACTTTGGAAATATCTGAAAGGACCTACAGATAAAGAAAAGGATGCCTTGTGCTTCAACAGATTATAGTGCATGTACCTTTCTATTCTGCTAATGATAACATAAGAGATAAGAAATATGTGGGTCTTCTTAAAAAAATTAAAGAGCAGAGCAGTCTACTACAGTGGGCCCTTGGTATCCACAGGAAATTCATTCCAGGACCCCTGCGGATACCAAAAATCACTGATAAGAAAATCTGGGCGGGGCATGTAGAAGGCACTTCCGGACACATCTGGGAGGTTCACTTAGGCCCTCTAGCTGATATTCAAATCCATGGATGCTGAGCATGCAGATTAAGAGGGCCCACTGTACCCTGATCTCAGCTGCAAGCAGTCCACCTTCAGACAGAATAAGAAATACTTCTTGTCCCTCTCCAGTGCTTGTAAAGCATTGCCATCAGGATCATAGTTTATAAACTGGATATTCTTGGCTAAAATCTCAGCTGAGCCATTAACTCACTGGCTGATCACACAAACCCCTATCCTCTCAACCTCAATAGCCCATCTGTAAGGTAGGGATAATAATACTAAGCACTTTGCATGGTTGTTGTAAGGCTTGATGCCACATTGCATGTGAAATATTTTGAATTAATAATTAGCATTTTCTGAAGAATATCAGCACATATGTTGATATTTTCCTGGCAATAAAAGAAAGTTGTCTGAGAAAGTCAAGTGTAGAGCTCCTTTACTATGGCAGCTAAAGTATGACCGATGAAAAATCCATTTGCCTCTACTGCCACCTCTCTGTCATTTAGGGCTAGGAAAATAAGAATTAATTTTTAAAAAGAGAACCTTTTCAGTCTGAATTGATCTGATGCTTCTATAGACATCTGTCTGCCAGCTTGGCTATAATGAATCGAGGAGAGTCTCCACAATACTGAAAGCAAGCTTTTTGCCAGTCTGGGAAGCAGCAGGAGTGCGTGTGGGAGAGAAGAGCCAGTCGAAAAAGCCGACACTTTCTGGCAAATGCAGAAGTGATGGTAGAAATGTAAAAGCAATTAAAGATATGAAACAAAAATACTAGTTATACTTTTCAGAACCCCAGGGAGGCATAAAGAGAGGGCTGTAGAAGTCAATGCATATGTTTTCATTCTTTTTTCCTCTGAATCTTTTTTTTAAAGGGAAAAACACTGCTACTTTGAATGTGAAACCAGCATTAATTACCCACTGTTAAGGCATGCAAACACAAGGAATATTCTTGTAGCAGTATAGACACAAAATACTCTCAGTCAATACTATGGGGAAAAAGGTTTCACTACAAAAAGAGAAGCAACCTACATACGGAAGTTGGTTATCTGAAATACCTGGAAAAGCCACACATATTGAACCAGTGAATACCAGGAGCTAAGAGATAGAAGTGACAGAGATATAAGGAGGATACACAAAGGTTAAATGGGAAAATGGGTATAATAGGGCAAAAGCAAAAGAGAACAGTTTTTTTTTAGGACTCAGAAAAAGATTGCAGAACTGCAAAAGTTCTTTTGCCATAAAAAGATCCTCCTGGTTAGTGGGCGGGGGGGGGGGTATTTAATCTGGGAAGTATTCTACATGGAACAGAATCAGAGTGCAATAATACAATATATGAAACCCCATGTTGCTATAATGCATATCTTGCATCAAATTCTGTACAAATTCTGTACATATCTTGCATCAAATTCTGTACTGAACAAAAGCAGAAATTTCCTTCTCCTTTTTACCTTATCATGGTTTTCAATTAGGATCTCCACTACAATATTCTGAAACTTCAGATCCATTAGGGCAGCCACAGTTTCTTCCTGAGGTCTCATTAGCGTTGGTCCAAACACAACTCCTAAATTTGCAACAGTCATTAGGTTCTTCTTGGCATGGTTTGAAACGCTTTTGAAGTAGAAAAAGGGAGAGAACCACAAAAATTATGAGAAGTCATACTTAATATTGAAAAATAAAGTGTAATGTTCAGAGAAAATACCATATTTCCCTAAAGCAGGGGTCTCTAAACCAGGCCAGAGGGGCACAACAGAGGGCCAGAGGGCCACAACAAATACCTGGCATGCCGTTGAGGGCTGGAAAAATAAATAAATTTTAAATATAAAATTTAAATAAGATTTAAATTAGAAAGCCTCAGAAAGCCTACGGCCTTCAGATGGACCAAAAACGTCTCTTCTGGTTCTTCAGGAAAACCAGGAAGTGATGTTTTTAAGCCTTTAGAAGGCATTCTGAGGGGAGGTGCATGGCCTCCTTGGCCCTCAGAACACCCTCCAGATACAACTGAAGCACAGCTCTGGTCACATTGGGTTGAACGGGCCAGAGGCTTGGAGGGAATCAGAGGCTTGTCACAGGCTGCATCTGACCCCTGGGCCGGGGTTTGGAGACCCCTGCCCTAAAGCAAAGACACACTTGAGCAATTTTCAAACTTTCTTTCAACTTTCTTTTCAAACCTTTAACAAAATCTAATATTTTCTCCTTGTAATGCAACTAACTGAATTTGAACATACTCCAACATTTAAATTCTAGCAAGAGGGTGGTGTGAAGCCAATTTAAATTTACTAACAAATCTCCAATGATCTACAAGTTTGCAAAAACAAACGAACAAAAACACTTTTTACCCTGGATCGCACCTGGAACAGCACTGCTGCTAAGCAAACACATGTAAGTCTTCACTTATGGATTACATTTCAGTATCCTTCTCCAAAATATACACAGAAGAAAGCAAGTTTCACATCTGTTTTGCAAGTTATGTTTTTACATAGAACATAATTAATTAAGCCCATTGTGGATACAGGGGAAAAAATCGGAAAACTAAATTGGGATACAAGATGCTTACTTTGCTAAGTGTTTCATCAAAATATCCAGCATTTCTTTGTTCTTCTCTGGAAGTTTATGGACCAAGAAGTGGATAGCATTAACACGGGACTCAGGGCTGCCACTTTCTGCATTAGAGAATGAAGCAGTAATTTTTAATTTTAAAAGTCTCATACTTTGTGTAATACATAATTCTTGCTAAAGGTTAAGTGTAAATATTTCTGTCACCTCTTTCAAATCCTAGCTTTCTCTGTTTTGAGGGGGTGGCATTTTTATTTATCTTTAAAATAAATTTACTCTTCTTGTCAAATATATTTTAATAATAAATTGAAGCAATTCTTTTGATGTGCCATTTCTGTTTGTCTGGGGGAAAAACTGCAGGGTAAGCTTAAAAAGATGAAATTTTTATTCTGTTGACATGGTTTAAGATTGTCAACCTCTGACTAAATTTCTGCCCAGCCCAGAGCTGTACACATTTGATCCCTGTTGCATATATGCAACACTGGGCAGAAATGACTGAAATAAGTCTAATTATATACATTTTTGCACTTTCAAACTTTTTATGAACTTGCAGGAATGCCGGTATCTAGAAGGGAAACATGATTTCCAAACAGTTTTCATTTAAAATATTTCTGAGGATACCTTTAAACTATTAGTTAGTTAATTTCTTGAAAGGAACAATTTATTTGAAATTATTATTCCCCCTAATCTATATCATTACTGTCTTAAAAGAGGTAAGTTTTTACTGTAGTCAAATATTTACTGGCCGGAATGATGAATTCTCCGTGTAACTCGTATGTCATTAGGGGCTCCGGAAGGCTTCTGTTAAGAAAAATTATGTGGAATTATTAAAACAGAATTAAACATCTACTCATTTTTATTGGTATTTCATTCCAAGCATAAACATTCCAAAGAGAGAAATTCATATACCTATGCTTTTCCCCTACATTAACATCATGACACACACCCTTTTTCTTTGTAAGGACTTTCCTTTCTCCTCCTCTCTTTTAGCAACGGTTTATACTTATGCAAATGAATGGCTAAGAGCACAATCCTATTCTGCGCTGGAATAGGTAAATCAAAAGGCTTGCGCTGTATCCAGCTCAGCCAGAGGAAAGGGAAAACATTTCCCCTTACCCCTGGGTAAGGGCCTCTGGCCCCATGGGTCTCCTCTGACTTACACCATCTCCTGAGGTGGCACAAGTCTGAGGAGAGCAGAGCAGCTTGGAGACGCTCTGTTCTTCCAGGGAATGGGGAATGGGATCCGGAATAACTACTGGATCCCAGCCCCACCTCCCTGCCTGCCCTCCACCACCACTCGCCCTCCCCCCGCCCAGGAAGGCCTCCCTCCTGCCTCCTCTCCGCCTTCCCCCGCTTACCTTTTGTCCTTGCATCAGCCCACATGGGGCCAACACAAGAGTCAAAGAGGAACCTGGCGCGGAGGTTTGCGTCAGCCTCTGCAGGGCGGCGCTTCTTGGAGCACCAGCCTGGTTTCCTCTCAAGGAGGCGCAAACATGCCGTTCGGCACGTTTGTGACCATCCTGGGTCAGCGCAAGGGACTTGCGTCGGCCCAAGGGCACCTCCAGATTGTGCCCTAAGAGTATTTAGATTGCATTGCCTTAATCTGATTCCCCTCCATTACTGTTAATTATCCCCACCGTAAAGTTTGTTTTGTTGCACCTTTCACTCTCACCTTCCTCTTTCTTTCCTGCTGAACCATCAAGCTGTGTCACTGACCATTACACAGGATCCCCACACTCAAATTAGTTTTCACCTGTTTGTACGTGTTACATATCTTTTAATGCACACCCAGTAAACAACTATACCTTACCATGCGTAAGAGTGGGAAGAATCCTTGTTTCATCAAATACCCACTTGAGCATCATAATTGTGCTAAGGGTGGAGGGGTAAGCTTTGGGTATATGACCAGGATGAGGAAATGAGCTGTCTATCGTCTCACGTACAACTAGAATCCTTACACCTGAGTTTATGTACTCTGAAGTCTATTTCATAAGTAAGAGGCTCCCAAACTATGTGTTGTGAAGACCTGGGGCATTGCAACACACTCCTTGGGGAGCCACACATTGCTGGCCAGCTGCGAGACTATGCAGGATGCTAGAAATGGCTGGTAAAAGGCTCTGCTTGGTGGTCACAGGTTCTAGATGTGGTTTTTGCGCACTTGGAAAGACCCTTTCGCCTTCCCTGAGCCTCTTACTGGCAATTTCCAGAGACTTGCGCAGTCTCTGAACCCAGAAGTAACTGAGTTCAGACTGTAAGTTTATCATGAAACATTTTCATAAATAGGATTATCAAATATATTAATCAGATTCTTCTAAAGAAGTACACATTTTTCAACTGAATAATAAAACCTTTAAATCAGCAACTAGAGATAAAATTGCAACCATAAAGTAGTGTCAGTTTACCTCAAGTACTGTTTCATAGCACTGGTTATGGTCTTCACTTCCCATTCCATGGAATTTTCCAGATCAATTTCATTACATGTTTTTGCATCTAGAGAGGTATAATTGGGGCTTGGGTAAGATGAGAGCTGTACATCAATTCATTATACAATTCTACAGAACAAAAGCTTTGTGGAGGGAAGCATATGGATCTTGCCCAAAGTATTTGTTATTGACATCATGCAGACATCAACCCCATATCGCCCGTCCAATCTTGCCAACACTGCCAACACAGAATGCAACACAGGTACGTCAGTAAGGAGATAATGTGTGTTCGTTGCACAGTACTACGTATCTAGCAGATAACCAAAGGGCAGGGGTCTGCACTACTGCAGATGCAGTAATGACTTGACCAATTTCTTTGATATGAAAAGAATATCTTCTTTCCACCCTGGAGCGAAAGGGACTACTCAGCCTCCCACTGCTAGAAGTGGAACTATTTACTGATGAAGAAAGAAAGAAAAAAGTAGACGTTTTCTGTGCTGGAAGGAGGAAACAGAGCTGACTTTCTATACAGGAGAGCAGCAAGTAGTAGCATGCAACAGCATAAAACTACATTCCAACATCATTGCCCCAAGTGATTTAATATGAACAACGGCTCAGATACCAAGATGCAAAAGCATAACTCCACTTGTGTAATAGGGCTCTCCTGTCCTTGCTCCCCATTGCAGCCTTCTCTGCCCTGCCCTGATGCTCTTGAGAGACAAGGGATCCTCTAGACCAGGGGTGCTCACACTTTTTTGGCTTGAGAGCTACTTTGAAACCCAGCAAGGCCCGGAGATCTACCAGAGTTTTTTACAATGTTCACGCCATCATAACATATAACATTTATGTGTACAATGTATGTTGGTGTACCGTGCATAACCGCATGAGCCAATATTGCACAACACAACATAATTAACTATAAACATTTTTATAGTTTATAAACAAACAATATTTTATTGTTTTATATCAATATATTTTATTTATTTTACAATAACAATACATTTTATTTATTTTAAACTTGTAATTACTTGTAATTACTTTGTAATGCCTGAGCTTGCCCCAAACCCCCCAGGGCACACCTGAGGACTGTTAGTGGCATACTAGGGTGGTCTAGCCAAGCCATACTTCTTACTCAGGCTTAAGTGGCTGGGGGGGGGGGATAGATGAATGAGGGCCAGGGGAATGGATCTTGAGTGGATGGGACAAGTGGGGGGGCACTGTACAGGGGGAGGACAAGTGGGGGGGTAGAGTGAATGGGGCAAGAAGACAAGAGGGGAACAGGGACTTTTCCAAGCCAGGACCCCCCCCCATTGAACTTTCCTCCCCCCTATGTATATACAATGTCCTGTTCTATTCAACATCCTATTCCAGGCAGCAAAATGTGCATTTATTGCAAATAAGCCTGTAAGAGGACAGCCCCACCCCACATACACACAAAACAGCCCCACCACACACAAAACACACACACACACACACCATCCCCACCATCACCCCTCCACACACACCCCACTACCACCACACACACAAAACAACCCCACCCCCACCCCTCACAAAACACCTCCAACACCATCCCCAACACACACACCTCACCCCCACTACACACACACACACTCCACCACACACACACTACTCCACCCCACCACAAACACAAAATAGCCCCACCCCACCACACACCCCAACCCCACCGCACTCACAAAACACCTCCACCACCATCCCCAACACACACACCTCACCCCCACCACCCCCACTGCATGCACACACAACACACACTCCACCACACACACACTCCACTCCACCCCACCCCACCCCACCACCACAAACACAAAACACCCCCACCATCACACCCCGACTACACTCACACACCCACACAACTGGCCACAGATGGACCCAAGAAGGCACTGACAGCCACTGACAGCCACTGTCACCCGCCCGCCCCACTTCAAGCTCTCACCTCCCGGGGAGAGCCCACAGGAAGGGGGGGCAGCAGCGCCCACAACTTTGCGGCCAGCCCGGAGGTATCAACAGAGATTTCAAACATCCGCTCACGGGACCAGAAAGGGCGGCCCTCTCCATCCAGGCACGGGCGGACCCGGGAACGCTGCCTAGAGAAACGAAACGCCTACACCACGGGGATGGGCGGCAGGGGGAGCCCCTCCCCTCGGGTCCGCTCCTTCCTCCTCCTCCTCCTCTTCGGGCACGCCGCTGCCAGGCTGCGCCCTCCTCCCCGGCTGTCCTCGGCTCTGCAAACTCCCGCGGCTTCCTCCTCTTCCTCCTCCGGCGTCACCTTCTCTGATGCCCTCCAAGGAAGCCCCGCAGCCAGCATGGGGCGGAGGAGGGAGCCTGTCAGGCGCCCGGAGCTGCCCGGCCAGCCTCGGCCCCGATCCTCCGCCCTGCGGCCAGCGCGATCCTCGCGCACCTTGAGCAGGCTCGGGGGCTCCTGCGAGGGGGCGGAGTTAGGGGGGAGCCCAGCTTGCCAGCCCTGTGTGTGTGAGTGTGTGTGTGTGTGTGTGTGTGTGTGTGTGTGTGTGTGTGTGTGTGTGTGTGTGTGTCAGTGCCTACAGACAGGGCTCCGCGATCTACTAATTTTGCCTCGGGATCGACAGGTCAATCCCGATCGACGTACTGAGCACCGCTGCTCTAGACCCTCAGGTTTAGGGAAGGGCAGCAGTGGAAGAGGGACTTATTTAAAATGGAGAAGTCTACCAGTCCTTCTGAAGTACTTTACACTCATGTCAGGGCACCTTTGAATTCAAGCCAAGGGATGTTTGAAAGTTTTGACGCTTCTAGTTAATAAAGATTTCAGGAAATAACTGTCAAAGATACACATCAAATATTCAGCTCAAAGAAAACAATTTCTAGCAGCAAGAAATGTAAGTTACTGCAGTTGCTTATAGTATTGCATCAATGGGAAAAAGTAAAAAAAAATATATTCATACTATGATACACGAGGACAGAAAGTACTCAAGGATAGCACAGTAATAACAGGTTAATGAGATGCTGGTTACTATGCAAGAAATTGCTAGAAAAATTCACTAGGGCTATGGCATAAAATTAAAACAAACTCTACTACAGTCAGGATCTATAACTATAAGAGGGAAGGAGGCAGTTATATATCCACTTGCTTCTTTTGTTGTAAAAATATCTCTGATCAATGTTATACAATACACTGATCTTCCTATTGACTTCATTCTCCATAAGTAAAGAGTGGTTCAGTAAAACAGAGCTGTAAAATGCCTGGATGATCAAAAACAAAGGATTCTTACTGACAAATTCAGGAAAATGGAACTATGCATGTTCAATTTTTTTAAACAGGTTGGTGCTATTATTTTATCTTGAAGACGATATTTACAGTCCAACATATCAAACAAGCTTACTGTGGCACGTTGTGACTTTTTAATACACATTTCAGTTTACTGTTGTGGCAAGTGACAGAAAATATTACAAAAACTACAGCAGTGTTAACTGGTCCTGATTATATATTGATCAGTTCACACACTTCAGAATGTAACTACACTTAACAGAGAACAAATCAAAGTAGGTTCCCTTATTGAAGGTGTGGCCTGTTCTAACAAGAAACAAGAAAATTATTTAATTATCTTCTTTACTAGAGCTCTGTCAACCAATTTATTTACATAGCTGAATATTCACTCCCATTAGATCATTTATTCAAATGGTTTTTAAATGCAAGTCAAACATTTTCCACCAACTTGTAACTAGTAACCACTATTCAAGATACCTGCCTAATTTTGCTCTTTGTCTCTCAGCATGTTACCCTCACTACATAGGGAAAGGAAGGTGAGAAAATTGGGGGGCAGTCTCTCTTACTCCTCTCTACTTCTCAAGAATCTTCGTTTCTTCCTTCCCTCCTCAAAATGGTGTCCTAAACCTAAATGAATAGGCAGCTGGCCCTTGGAAACAACTTGGGAGAGTGGTGGATATGGAAATGGGAGGAGCTTTCAGTTAGAAAAGGGTAGGAGAAAGAGATTGAGTTCTCCTATCACCAAATCTGGTGGACATTTTATGAACTGAATATATAGCTTGAATTCAGGTACATACTGAGACTGGAATTCAGGAAGCAGTCTTAAATAGTTACAACCATACCTTTACCCTATTTCTAATGTATTACATCTTTATTTATTTGTTAATAAATCTCTATTACCAAGATTTCTACTTCACCTTTCCCAAAAATGTATCATGGTGCCTAACAATAATACAGAATGCTCTCTATATAGAGTTGTGAATAAAAAATTTGCCTAAAAAGATGGAACAGTTTTTATTAAAAGTTAAGAGTTTTTGTCATTCTGCTATCATATTATGTATCTGATCAAGGATCACTTGAATGCCTCCTTATTCTTCAGTGCTTTGGCACTTGTGAAAACATACTGTAATTCAGGGCATGCAACCATTTATTTTTGTTACTTCAAATAACAGTTGTATGCTATGCTATTGACACTGTGAGCAAACCACACTAACTGCAAAATAAATCAATTAGTCAAAATCTGATACTGTCTACATCTTAATTTTCACAGGCTAATAGCAGCAGTTTCAAAAGAGCATACTAAACACACCAAAAAAGTACAGGCATGCCCCGGTATCCACAGGGGACAGGTTCCTCCCCCCCCCATGGATACCTGAAACCACGGAAAAGAGGGAACCCTATATTAAGTAAACGGGATCAGCAGATATGCAGACCCAACTGTAATTCCAAAAAAGCATCCCCCCCAAGAGGTCATAGAACAAGTCAGGACAAATCTAATTTTGTCTTCAAGTTAAATACAGCTGCTGCTGGAATTCATCATAATCTATCATACACTAAGAAAAGAAATAATTCATTATTTGGGCTTCTCTCTTCCTTCAAGGAAAACGGGGTAATATACAAGTAGTAGTTCAATTTTATCCTCACAACCACCAAATGAGGGAAATTGGGCTGTAAGGTAGCAATTTGCCCAAGGTCACCCAGAGACGGTTTTGAACAGAGATTTTAAACAAGGTTTCTGTCTGAAATGCAATTCTTTACATCACGTGGGCTCTCTAGTTATCTTAATTTCCTAAGAGTTAACCACATTCCCAGGTTTCTGTTTATGAAACTCAAAGTATGTTAGAAACAGCAACTTGAAGCCACCAATGGAATATGTCTGGCTTCTCTGACAGTGGCATTTAAATGAACAAGTTGCACACAAACACGCAGCATCTATTCCTGATAATGCTGAACTCTATGAGAACATTTGGTGCCTATAGGTCTGTAACCAAAATAAGGCCACCCATAGAAAACAGGCAGGGACCTGTAGATAACTACTAGAGGTATGCAGAGTTCCAAAGTATTCTCAAACATACAACTCTAAATGCAACCCTTCTCTATTAAAAAAAACAACAAACAACCCATGAAAGAACTGCAGATACGTCTCTTCTGTTACTTGGATAATTCCATTTGCCACACAGCTCCGTTTTGACACCACCACCCCTGCTGGGAATGGCTGCGAAGGGAGGGGCCGCTTACCCACCTCCCTGCCAGGCCGAGTGCTCCGCCCCCGCTCCGGCTACGCCACCACACCTAGAGAATGCAGGGGGCAATGCAATCGATTCTTAGAGAGGCTATGCAGCTTACAAGGACTGCGGCAGGCTCAGGCAGGAGAAGGATTTATGTTTTCACAGTGAGTAGCATGAGCTATTTGAAGTTCACAATGGAGAGGAACAGAAAGAGATTAGGAATCAAACAGAGCACAGCAGAGCCAAGAAGATTGGAAATACAGAAAGCAAATGCGGCAGACTTACAGTGTGATTACTCTGAAGAAAATCCTACAGTGTCCTGCAGGACTTACTTCCAGGAACATATGGACAAGCAGCTAGAAAAGGGGGGTACACAGAGACACAGACACCCACCCATCCACACACACACACAATGTTCAAAGCAGGCCCCTGTGCTTTAACAACTTAATCCAGGACCGGTCTACTCTGAAGTAAGCCTCACATAGGCTTCACATAGCCTTCACATAGTCCAGTGTGACTTATGTGAAAGGAAGTTAAAACACTGGGGGGGAAAGCTTGCAGTCAGACCTAGCACCAAATACTTTAACCAAGGGCATGCTTATTCTGAAAAAAATTAATACAGAAAAGACTACAGAAGCAGAGAGGAGCCAGGACAGGGTAGGAAGGAAAACAAAAAAAGTTTCGAAGGCATTAACATTATTTAAGTATCATATTGACACACACAGTGAATGCTGATCCATAGCTATCAAGTGGACAGGCTATAGCACTTAGCTTCATAATAAGAATACTAGCATCAAACATCCAAACCTGGTTTAGCTTTGGTATAGGAACTGTGATATTAAAACTTCTCATAGGCCTTAACTAATGCTGTTTCAAATAGGCAGTAGTCTGGTAAGTGTCCAAGCACTGCCACTGGACAATTCTGATCTGCCCTGTAGCAGAAACCCCATTTTCATCTTCTCTCTATTTTTTTCATTGATTTAAGTGGGTCTGAGAGAGAGCTACGAGGGTCGCCCAGAAAGTAATGCACCACATTTTTTTTCTTCAACAATTATTTATTGAACACAATGAAACTTACACACAAGAAAGAATGATGTTTCTTCTACACTCCCTATTTTTCCACGTAATCTCCGTCCAGTTCTATGGCCTTCCTCCAGCGAGACACAAGGGCATGTATGCCCTGTTGGTACCACTCCTTGTTCTGGTCACGAAGCCATTTCTGCACTGTGCGAATCACCTCTTCGTCATCCTCAAAATGTCTTACGCAAATGGCATCCTTTAATGGCCCAAACAAGTGGAAGTCTGAGGGAGCTAGGTCAGGGCTGTAGGGTGGATGGGGTAACACAGTCCAACCCTGTTTAGTGATGTGTTCCGAAGTCCACAAACTTGTGTGAGGTCGAGCGTTATGTTGAATCAAACATTCACCTGGGTTGTTATGGCACCGAAGTCGCTGGAAGCTCTTCTTGAGTTTGGTTAGTGTCTTCACATAAGCTTCAGAATTAATGGTGCTGCCTCTTGGCATCACATCAATGAGTATGACGCCCTCACAGTCCCAAAACACAGTGATCATGACCTTACCGGCAGAAGCAGTTGCTTTGAATTTTTTCTTCTGTGGAGATTGAGGTTGACACCATTCCATCGACTGCCGTTTTGTTTCGGGCTCAAAATGGTGAACACAGGTTTCATCACCTGTCACAATCCTGGACAAGAACGCTTCCCCCTCATCTTCAAAACGTTTCAGCAACTCAGAAGAACTGTTTTTTCTGAGAGATTTGTGGTCCACCGTAAGACAGCGCGGAACCCATCGTGCACACACTTTCGAGTTATCAAGAGCACGGATGATTGCATCCACACTTCCTTTGCTGATTGACAGCTTCAGCGCCAACTGCCTAGTCGTTATGCGTCGGTCCTCGCGAATGAGTACATCAGCAAGCTGCATCTTGTCAGGTGTGACAGCCTTAGGATGGCCGCCCCGAACGCTGCAAATCTTGGATCTCTGCCGAACCGCCTTCTAATGGCCTCACCCTCTGTGCCCAGTGACTAACCGTATTTCTGTCAACTGCAGATTCTCCATAAACTGTACACAAACGTTGTGAATGTTCCCAACAGTTTCTTTCTCCGCAGTGAGAAATTCAATGACGACACGCTGCTTGTAACGTACATTACTTACAGACGCCATTTCGAAACACTGCTGCAGCTACGCTATCTGTCTGAAGAAACCAAAAATTTGTGTGCGCACTCCTGAAAATTCAAATAATGTATATCTAAAGTTTTGCATTCGTACCATTACTGTAGGCTGAGAAAAAAAATGTGGTGCATTACTTTCTGGGCGACCCTTGTAATTTGGTTCTTGCTAATGGAAGTGCCAATACAAACCAAACAAATTGGGAACAAACAAATGGTGGCCCAAGACACAGCTGACCCATTCATGAAGCAATGTGGCTCAAGTCAAGCAGCGGGGTTATGTGTATGGCAAACATTCTTCCTCCGTTTGCCACTGTCTCCCTCCAACCTGCCATGGATGGAGCTGCATCAGTCTGCTTTCCTACTACTCACTTTGCTGCTTCTTAAGTAGTCCCTTTAATTCCTTATTTGTTTAAAGAGACTGCATGAAAAAGTTGCAAGGTGAGAGGACAGGAATGTGGTTTACTGCTGCTCATTTCCATATAAAGCACCATACCTACTTTGGGTAGTAAATCCCACCCTTACTACATTATAGTTTGGGTACCCACAAGGGTTCTGTTCCCAGAACTCACATGGATGCCAAAAATCATCTTAAAGGAAATCCATTTAAAAAACAATGTAAAAAAGTAAAACACTACTTTTAGCGATTTCTGTGATATTTAAAACAGCCCAAGTTCCCTCCATCATAGGCATTAACAGCAAAGTCTATTCCTTAAAATGTCTTTGATTAGCAGCATATCCAAACTCAATTTTTGACCCCAGTGGCTTTTGACATCCTAGCTTTTTCACCTCCTAATATTTTTTCAATGATGTGATGCTTCAAGATACAGAGAAGCTTACGTGCATTCCTTGAACACCACAGAATTGCTAACTGATTAAAGGTATCAAATAAACGAATATTTAGCAAGAGCATTATGACAAATTGACACAGCATGGCATGTAGAATCTCAAGCCTGACGTCCTATCATAACTCCTGAAGAGACAACCTGTTAAAAGAGAGTCATACAGGTGGCAAGGAACTGACAGCAGCATAATATACGAGTGCTTTGCTATTCACATAATGTCTGGGGTAATGAAATGAATTCACTTGCTGGTTTCCTCTAGTTTTCTCTGCCAAAGAACACTGTGTTATCAGCACAGATGGAGCATGCATGGTTCTGGAGAGGAGCCTGTTGCAAACTAGCTTCTCTGAATATCAATGAATCCTAGAGAATCAGCCCCATGCTGCTGTCAAGTGACAGGTTTGGGAGAATCAGAAAACTGAAATAATCCCAGTGGCCCCATCTGACTGCATGTACTGTCAAGTGCTCTGGTCAAAAAAATCTGGAAACACTGCAGTCTTGACTGCTAGCGTGTCACTAGACGATACACTAGTATAGAATTTCATCCAAGTACCCATAACTTAGTGAGAATTAGGTTAGCCAGAATTGCCTGTTGGGACTAAGGGAAAATTAAAAACTAAAATTAAAAAAAGATTTAGAAAAACTAAAAATAAAAAATAGAGATGGTACTTGTTGCAGCAGCACATCCAAGCAAAATAAGGAGATATTTGCCCTACATCACTCCTTAGCTTGTTCTAAACTGCAATGTAGAGCAAGCTTCTTAGATTTTTGACAACATAATATTCTGATTTACCCTAATTGGGGGTGGGTGGGTGTCACCCAGGGACTTACCCTGGGCAGCGATTCACAGCAGGGCAGGAGGAGGGCGAACTAAAGGAGGGGGAGCACAGCCCAAGGGAACCCCCAGGGGAATGCCCTGGGAGGACAAGGAGCCAGCCAGAGAGGGTAAAGCTCCTGGGCCATCCCTACTGGCAGCCTACTCACCTATTGGGCAGGGCAGGAGCCTCCCAAGAAACATAGCAGCCCAGGTGCAGCTACCCCTTTTAACAGGTGGGGCGGGGCTTGCAGTAGAGATCTCAGGTCCAGGCTGAGCAGGAAGAGGTGGGGCTGGAAGGACTGCCCAGGAGGACAAGAGGAGAACAGGCAGCCAAAGGGGAAGGAAACACCTTCCTGAGTTCCAGGAGGGAGGAGATAGATAAGGTAAAAGAAAGGAGGCCGTTTGTAGTTTGGAGGCAGACACAGTCTGGAAGCAGCCACAGGCTGGCCGAGGCCAGGGACTACGGCCAAAAGAGGGGAGACACTCCCCAGGGCTATGGGAGAGCCCCAACTGGAGGAGAGCCCAGAAGCCTATCTAGCCTGACCCCACTTACCTGGAGAAAGGACTATTCCCTATCTGGCCGGGCAAGGAACCTTGATGCCTCTAGGCCAAAAACTACCTGGGGGATCGAGAAAGGAACGCAAACCCGAACCCTCCCATTCCAAGGGGACGGGCCTGACATACCTGCCTCCCAGCAGGAAGCACAACGTACCCGGCACAACTCGTAGTGAGGATTACTGGAGAGGGAACCTGTGAGGTAACTGACCCCTTTTCAGGGATTGTTATGGACTTTAACTGACACTGTATGGGGGATGCCCCTGGGGTCCCTGTGATGAAACAGGGCCCCTCAGATGAATGTAAAAACCGCAACTAAAGTAAAAAAGGTCAACAAACCCCTTTTGCGGTTCCCTGTTCTTTGTACCGGCCAGGGAGAGACTGGGCGGGCCTCGACCGCACAGTAGACAACGCACCCCTTGATTCCGCCCCCAGGATGGACATCACAGTGGATAAGGGGGAACCTTAAATATAAAATGCTACACATTTTAATCTTTCCACCAAGATATAGCCTGAGCAAAATCTCCTCCCTCCAAGTGTGCTACTATTTTGCACATTTGTGCTACTATTTTTGGTTGAAAAGCGGTATATAAGTATTGTTAATAATATTACATAGGAACTTGAATATACAAACAGACAGTAGGCTAAGAAAGATTGGCATAGAAAAAGTGGATATAAAAATAAGAGGCATACCCATCAATAAATTCAGAAGTCTCTGGACCTTTGAACTCACCCCCACAACTCGGTATAATCCTTGATCATTTATACCTGGTGGGGAAATAAAAGCACAAATAATTAGATGTGAAAGCCTTAAAAATGCTCTGAACTATCTCAAAGCTACATTAGCACAGTTTCTATGACTATAATATAACTAGATTTATGACCAAAAGCATGGCAGAGGAGTAGAGAATGGGAAATAACCATCTCTTGACTTCTTTATTTACACAACTGTTTTGAATCATACTTGCTTCACCTAGAATGAGAGGAATATTCACTACTACTGAATGTCCAGAAGGCACATGATTCTTTAAGGCAGGGGTCTCCGGCCCAGGGGACCAGATGCAGGCCGCAGCAAGCCTCTTTCCGGCCTCTGGCCAACCTCTTGTCCCCTGAAGCCTCTGGCCCACTCAACTGAACATGACCAGTACTGTGCTCTGATAGTGCCTGGAGGATGTTCTGAGGGCCAGAGAGGTTGAATGAATGAGCCCATTGATTCATTTATTCACTCATCTAAGTTCTATCTCTAATTTGTTTATTTAAATTTTATATTTAAATTTTTTTCCAGCCCTCCACACCATGCTGGATATTTGATGCAGCCCTCTGACCAAAAAGTTTGGAGACCCCTACTTTAAGGCATAAAGTTTGTATAAGAATATTCTAATAGTTCAAACTAAAAACTAATACCATTATAAAGTTGTAATTTATTGTCATAAATATTGTTTAAGTAAGGTATACTCATTAAAAATAAATTTTGTAGGGAAAGAAAACCTTTTATGACTTAACTGGATCATTAATAGTCTTGTAAAAACATACACACAAATCCCAAGTTTTGTACGTTTTATTGGTCATTGCAAAAAATAAAAAAAACCACATTTGCAGGCTGTGTCCATTATTTTTTTTTCCCCTTCTGGTGAAGTTTCTATTTCCTCATCAATGAAGCAGATGTATTTTTAAGAAAGGCCAAAGAATGACAGCTCACTGCTGCCATCTATCTTCATAGCAAGTAGCTATTATATAACAAAATGTAGTAAATGCATATAAATTCTTATGGAACTTAATGAATTCTCAAAGGATGACAAAAATTGACTGTACTTTTTCTCTTAATTTTTTAATTATTTCCATTTATTACCCACCTTTCACCTGATGGTTTCAAGGTAGTTCACATACATACAGATTATGTAAATGCAGGTAGGTTTGAGCCATATTTGATTCAATGCAGTTCAACTTATTTGTGTATTCTTTATCAATTTCCAACGTGAGAGGCATACAGTACAAGATCAACCTACCCTTCCCATGCCCAATGAACTACCTGAGTATAAACTCAGGGATTGGGTCTGGCAAGAGCTGTGGGAAAGTCAGAACGAAAGCAAACTCCTGGAGTTCAAGCCACAGTATTTCTCTATCGGGCAGGAAACAAAACACTGATCAAATACAAATGATTGGTCACTCAGGGACCGATCCTATTCTCCACCTCTGTCACTGATACAGTTGTGCCCAAAAAGCATGTGCTGCATCCAGCAGGGGAGGTGTCCCGTGTAAATGAGTTTTCTCAGTTATATGCCACCACTTTTGGAGAGAAAAGGGGCAGGTATCTCTTCAACAGATGAGACAGAACCCACCGCATACCACTGCACCCCCTCCTGCTGCCTCCCTGCTCTCATTCCGCCCCACCCCCACTGCTGTCTTACCTGGTCTTGCAGGTGTGGCAAAGTCCAGCAGCTGAGTCACAGGGCTGCCACCTCTTGCAGCAGCACCTGCAGAATGGCTACCTACCAATGGAGTGCTGTGCACTCCATCTGCAGCTTGTTGCATGACAGCTGAAGTGACTTCCACACGGGAGCCACCCAAGCTACGATTGGGCTGTTAAAGCCATAATATGAATTGCAGTAATGAACAAAACTGTTTTCTATAATGCCATACAAAATGTTTCTAAACTAAGTCCAATGATTCAAGTAGATAAACTTTTTTTTTGCTTCATCATTCAAGTAATGCAAGAGAAAGTTAACCATCGGTAAGTTTATATTCAACATCTATTTTTTGTGTTTTGTTTTGCATACCAGACTTTCCTCCAATATGACAAGCCTATTCTCAGTTTCCACCTACACTAGACAGCCCTCTTTCCACCCACATCAACCTGATATCCATTAAAACCGAATGATAAAAACCTGGGATAGAGACAAAGACTATGAAGAGACATCTGTCCTTAAATTTTTGAAGTTGTATAAAACAGCTTTGGAATATGTACAACAAAAGTGCAAGACACTTAGAGTTATTCTGTTTTAGGGTCCAAGCCTTTCGCTCAGTAGGATGCCTGAAGGGTATAGTTTTTTCCTCCATACATACCTCAGGCTCAACAAAACCAATACAAATTTTAATCTCACAAATAGTTAGCTACTATTATTTCACTAGTTATCTTACAGAAGACAGAAAAAACAAGATTCCTCTCTAGAATAGTTTCTGCAAGTCTCCTACAGCACACAAGAAAGTATGTTTAAACATTCTCAGCAAAAGATTAATGCAAGTTGAGGAGTCTGCAAATAACCAGGAATTTTAATGTAAAAGACTAGTGAATGCTAGGGCTTGTTTAAAGCAGTGCCTTATACTGCACTAATCTTTAATATACATTGAAATATTCTCATTGGTGGCATATAGAATCGGAGAACTCAAGTTCTCACAATTCTCAATGCAACAGAATCAGGGCTGCCTGGTTGTGAACCTCAGCAATCTGTTCTTTACCTTTAAATGCACCAATGAAATACCAGTCCAAGCAGTTGCAGCTTCTCCCATTCAGTTTGATTCCAGATATATTGTCTGGAGCAAGTCCTACTTGCTACAGCAGACGGGGAGACAGAGTGGGTGACAGGTTCAAAAGAAAGACAAGAGAAGCTTTGCATGCTTCATCTTATGTTCCATGAATGGATTCAAAGACCGAATCTTCAGGTTGCAATCTGGCAACCATAAACAGAATATATGCAAAGAGAAATGTTGCATTAACTCAAGGAATCTACCATCACAACATTCTGCTACATGCGTGGGAATAAGGTTGTCATCGTTAATAAACTATTTAAGAATTAAATGGCTGCAATAAGAATACTGTTCAAAGACATAATGAATCTTCATTAATTTCTAAGTAATACATATGGCACAGTGTTACAGTTCTAATAGACATGATACTTTGTATGTGAAGGTATGTTAGCAAGTCATACAAAGCATGCAGTTTAAACAATTAGCCCCAATGCCACAATGAACAGGGAGTATAAATAGAAGACATTTATATATTTTAACAGCTTTAAAGATGTGAGAAAGCATAAAGATGGCTTGCTTTCCAAGTTTTTAAAAACATTTTCTAAATGGGACTGAAAACATAAAAATTATATACACTCCTCTTCTGCAGTAGCACTGCAATTAAACGCCACAAATGCAAGTAAGGAAAATCTGAATTCAGCCATAAACTTACTGAGTAGCCTTATAAAAGTCATCATATTCCATTTTCAGGTTTTCAGCCCCTCATACTGGTGATAATATTTCACCTGACACAGTTATCTTATGCATTTACAGGATTGTTGCAAAGCAATGAAGGCTGTGAACAGTGGAGAACAGTGCTACAAAACTAACAGCACCATCCTGGGCATATCTACTAGGAGGCAAGTCTCAGAATTCAATGGGACTTAGTCCCAGGGAAATGAACATAAGATTGCAGACATCTTACATACTCACCTGAGACGGGCAGCCTAGTCCTATCTTCCCTGGAGCCACCAGGTGCAGCAGCGCCAAAATTGCTACCGCTGCATCCAGTGGGCCATGGAGGCCACTGGAGGTATCCTCAGGGGAAGGGGACAAAATTCTTCTCCCTGAAAGTGCCAGGCCCCGCATTGGGGCTACTCACATTTGCACCAGTTATTTTGCCGGCGCAGACTTGAGAAGCCGCATGTCAGACTTCACAATTCAACGCGGGGCATAAAATTTGGGGAAGGAGGCCTCCACTAGTCCCACCCCGGGCCTTCCTGGAACGCCACCCCCCCCCCCGCCTTCCTGGAACGCCATCCCCTGATTTGAAAAGCTGAACTACAGTCCGGCTGTAATACCCTCGGCGGCTCTTTGAGGGCTTCCTCTGAGCACTGAGGTGCAGCACCAATTGCTTCTGGCCCAGCCCGGCTTTCCCTACCTGGGTACCGCAAACATGCTTTAAGGCACATTTGTGACACCCAGAGCTGGTGGCACATGTGTACTGCTGGCACTGGAGAGCTCAGGATTGGGCTCCAAGTTCCATTAAATTCTATGACAGTTACTTCCAAGTCAACATGCATAGGAATGTACTGATGGTATTGTTTATTTTTCTCCTTGAGCTGTGATGATTACAATGTTCCAGTGTTACAAAGATCATCTTGAAAATAAATATCTAGACCAGTGTTTCCCAAACTGTGGCTGGAACCCACCAGTGGATCACGAGCTGATTTTTGATGGTCGCAAAGTTTTTGCAACATTAAAAAAAAAAAATCTGCCCTTGCCCAGTTTACAGAAGAAAAACATTAGCTGGAATGCTAACCTGTGGTAATCTTCATACCCCCAAATTAAAATGTTACATTCTCTGATTTTCTGTAGAAATTGGTGTACTGTGGAGATCACATATGAACCCAGTTCCAGCCTGGAAGTCTTACTCTCCAGTTCAGCCTTCTGGGTACCCTGGAATGACTGTAAAGGTTTGAGAGAACAGTCCTTGAACTCAATTTCTAGGGAAATGTCTACATACACATACTATTTGTAAGGTCTCTAGCAGCCTCAGGAACACAGTACACAGATTATTTCTTTCTAGATTTCCTTTCTTGGTATAGTGGGTCACAACAGATTATTGTTTTGAAGAGTGGGTCCCAGTGATTAAAACTTTGGGAGGCACTGATCTAGACAAGTCATGAAAGGGCAGAGCTGGACAGAAGCAGAGTTGCTGTTGTTTTCTCCCCCTTCTTTCTTTCCATTATCCAGCTATAGCTGTAAAAAGAAGTCTTTCATCTCTCCACCTCATTCTCAGTTCAGACGATGAACTCTTGCAAAAAGCGACACTTATCCAAGTTTGTCATTACCTCTTGTTTCAACAGCACTGATGCATTTTCTCAGAATTGTGAACCCACAGTTATCCAACTGTGCACCTAAGAGAAGGAACAGTTGAAAATATTTCAGAGGTAATGATATAATATACTTCCCTTACAAGAATACAAAGATTATCTCTTCAAAGAAATGCAATAATCAAACCTATTACTGAAATTTTAAAGAAATACTGTAGCGCAGATCTCTTGGATTTAAAAAGTAATTATAACTTTCTGCCACCACAACTGCATAGCTCAGCTGCATCTTACTGATCAGGCTGGGAAGATGTTTAGCAGGTCAGAGACCAAAGCTTCTAAAGAGCAGGGGAGCCTGCTAGCTAATAAGTCACTGAGTTAAAGCAGGATGAGGTGTAGCATCAACAACTGCTAGGAATCAACTGAGCAGCTTTATAGTAGGTCCGGCTCTCCCACTCTTCCCTTGAGAATCAGTAGGGCCGATGGGCACTGCATCTTCAAGGTCTGGGAAAAGAGTTCAAGCAGAAGCCATCTTTGCTCCTGGACCACAAGGGTGATTTTGGAGACTCTGGAGCTGGAAAATGGGACCAATCTGGGTGCAGCCAGTTCCTAGAAGCTGGACCCTGTTCAAACTAGGGCATCTTCAGGTGATGGTCACAAAGTTTATTAGGGCCCACTGACTCCCCTTGATTCCCATAAGCACTTAAGAGGTTCCTTCTGGGTTAGTTTTCTTAGGACGATGTATCAGGAAGGTGATACGGCACATGCCACCTACATGAGCAAGGCTTGGGCTTGCAAGCACCTTCCTCTTTCTCTCCTTCCCTGGGCAAACCAAACTGTGATTAGACCTTGTCCTTCAAATCAGAACTACAGGTTAGACGACATTTAAGAACTTTAGCTTGGAGGCCAAACACACACTACAGTTTACTGGTTGAGATATAACAGTAAACTGTTGGCAAGTGGAGAGTGAGGACTCAAGCCTTGTGTCTGTAACAACAAACTGGTACGGCATTACATGTGAACTGCCCTATGTGTTTTGCTCTCTGTGCTAACACAGTGTTGTCTGTATTGTCCAAGAGTAGATAAGCTGAACCTGTGAACAAAGGAGAAATTTTTGTCTTCATGTATTCAGACTTCTCTCTGAAGGCTAGAAAGTTGCTCCTTTTAACAGAAAGTTGAGTTGTTAAATGGTTTCAGAATTGTAACCAAAAGAGTCCCTTCTGAAATATTTTTAGATGGTGCTTTTTTAAGCAGCATATTTTTAATAAAATGACAATTTGGACACAAGTACTTACTTCCTTCCCTTTTTGTGTTCGCTCTGTTCAAATTGAGAAACACCTTGAAAACAGAGGAAGATAAATGTGTAAGTGAACTTTAAGCCAGTTTCTTTTATTTATAAATATAAATATAAATAATATTTCAAGAGTAGGCTATAAGAAGAAATCAAACTTTCCTTGAAACAAAATATTTAAAATGCCTGTTAACTTGTTAATTATATCATGATCCATTTCAAAATGTTTAAAAGTCTTTTGCTTCAACAATAATAATGGAGTGGGTCACGCTCTTATAACATATAAACAGGAGAATGGAGACCCTCAATTACTGGCTTGTAAGCAAACAGCAAACAAATGCTTACAGTCAGGAAATACCCTCTCAATGCCCCAGAACTCAAGCACATTGCATTCTCTCATTGCTACTGAACACTTCAGGGTCTTTTCCTTTGGCTACCAGACTTTGTCTATCAATTAGGAATCCATCCTTTCCCAAATAAACCCCTTTCCATGAACCCAGCTTCTGGTCATCGGTCATTTTTGTGGCATTTATCTATTTTTCTGTTTCACTGTCAAGCAAACACGGTGTTTTTTCCTGGACTCGCTGGATGAATTTTTTTCACGCTTGGTGTCTGATCATCTGAAGGAGGGGGGTATAGGAGAAGTTTTCTGCGGGTTAAAACAGCTAGAACAGAGTTTCCTCAAACTGTGGGTCGGGACCCACTAGGTGGGTCGCAAGCCAATTTCAGGTGGGTCCGCATTCATTTCAATATTTTATTTTTAATTTATTAGACTTGATGCTACCATGGTATGTGACTGCATCTAGGGAAATGTTACAGCTCTGTACTTTTAACAGGCTATTATGCAGATGCTTTTAACCATGATAGTAAATGGGACTTATTCCTGCGTAAGTGTGGGTAGGATTGTTAAAAATTTACCTGCTTGATGATGTCACTTCCGGTCATGACATCACTTCCAATCCTGACAGATTTTCATTCTAAAAAAGTGGGTCCCAGGGCTAAACATCTGAGAACCACTGAGCTAGAGGATATTGGAGCTTTTACTGTCCTCTAGAGTATGCAGCTTTGGTTCTTTCTAAATGATTTGGAGCTACTAGTTGTACAGGAGTCTTTTGCTCACTGTTCAACATATAGTGTCATCCAAACTCTGTCATCAGATCAGAGATAAAGATAGGTAAAAGAGGAGGGATGAAAACTAGACCAAATGACTTGAAGTCCTTGTGACTTTCATGATTTTGTTTGTTTGGTCTCTGTCTACAAAAATCAGAGGTTGAAAAAGTTTAATTAACAATAACTACAATGGCAATACATAACCAAGTTTTTTGTTTGACTGGTATCAAGTAAAAGTATATCAAATAAGTGATTAACAAATTATGCAGTTACTGCAACAAACTGCAGCTTTTCCTTAATATGGACTGACATGAATCAACATTTGATTCCTGTGGAAATCTCCCATTTGTTTAAATGTATTGGTAGATAAGATAAACCTAAAGCTATAATCATAAGGAAGCTTTCTTCCCATCACAATCAATAAAAATATTCATGGAGCATCAGAACTGGCACTGAAGGATGAGAAAACCCCTGTAGTACTGCTCTGGACTTGTGGCTCATGTTGTGCCCATGTTAACTGAGAAAAAATTGGTCCTTCTCCAAGGATCAACATTGCCCTAATACTGCACTATCAAGCTCCAGTGCAAAAGCTTTAAATTAAGTATTAAATTAAAATGCCAGATTGTATGTTAAATCTCAGCAACAATAGCAGATGTATCCTATGCAGATCCTAACACATCAGTTGTTACATAAACATGAAATTAAGAGCAAACACAACAGAAGTACGGTATGTGCAATACCAATGTTTTAACATCATTTTTTAAAAGCAAAAATTCACAGTTCTTACAGCTTCCTTTCCATCTAAGACCTCCAACCACAAATTTCTGTCCTCTTCTGAGAATGCTTGCATGGTTACAGGCATACCAGGTCTACAAAAGCACAAATGGTGGAAAAATAATTCTTTTTAATAATCTATTATTATTATTTTCAAAGTATATTATAGGTATTCTACACATACAATTTAGCATTGTCTGCATATCTGATACCACTTTAAATACATTCAAATCAACATGTAAGCCATTGTTAGTCACAATAGAATACATCAAAAAAGGAAGATAAACAGACCAAACTGAAAAGGAGTTGGTGAATGAAACAGAGTTTTCGTAATGCAATATGGCCCATACCAAAAAGAAGGAAGCTATTTTGTTTGCTGCTGGTTGCTGTTCTACAACCAACAGCAAAAAATTGTAGGCTGTAAAATGAACTGTAGCACCTCTTCACCTGAAGATGTGGCCACTGGCATAGTTTAGCCTCACCATTCAACAGCAAATTGATTTCAAACTCTTAATATGGGAAGCAGAATCCATCTGAATTAAATGGATGAGTTACCTTGCAAACCAATCATGCTAAGGCAACCAGGAATCAGCAAGTATAGCTATGGAAAAAAATTCATTTCCTACTAAATCACAAGAAGTGGCTAGGTTCAGTGTACATAGCAGGTATTATCAAGAATTTCTAGCAATATCCCTATCACAGGGCTTTTCAGACTGGGGCATCGCAATGCCCCAGCCTGTGCGCCCTGGCCTCTGCCCCCTTAAGGGAGGGGGCAGCCTGGAGGCAGGGAGGATCCCCAGGATCGCGCTGCTCAGGGGGCTGCAGGGGCTTAGGTGCACTTACCCAAGTATCCTGCAGCCCCCCCCCCCCGGGGTGCAGGGAGCCCGGCATGATCTTCTGCAGGACTCATAAGAACATAAGAACAGCCACACTGGATCAGGTCATAGGCCCATCTAGTCCAGCTTCCTTATCTCATATGACTAATCTCATAGCGGCCCACCAAATGCCCCAGGGAGCACACCAGATAACAAGAGACCTGCATCCTAGTGCCCTCCCTTGCATCTGGTATTCTGACATAGCTCATTTCTAAAATCAGGAGGTTGTACATAGACATCATGGCTTGTAACCCGTAATGGATTTTTCCTCCAGAAACTTGTCCAATCCCCTTTTAAAGGCATCCAGGCCAGATGCCATCACCACATCCTGTGGCAAGGAGTTCCACAGACCAACCACACACTGAGTAAAGAAATATTTTCTTTTGTCTGTTCTAACTCTCCCAACACTCAATTTTAGTGGATGTCCCCTGGTTCTGGTGTTATGTGAGAGTGTAAAGAGCATCTCCCTATCCACTCTGTCCATCCCCTGCATAGGTTTATATGTCTCAATCATGTCCCCCCCTCAGGCGCCTCTTTTCTAGGCTGAAGAGGCCCAAACGCCGTAGCCTTTCCTCATAAGGAAGGTCCCCCAGCCCGTAATCATCTTAGTCGCTCTCTTTTGCACCTTTTCCATTGAATGGAACTCCCCACATTGACTCCCCACAGCTGTGAAAGTGGAGCGATCGCACTGCATTTCCACTTTAGCCTTAAACAGTTCTTTACTGGAGAACAATTTCACTGCTGTATATACGAAAACCTTAGAGGTGAAATGTATTATATGAGAACACAGTATTAAGATTTACCAACGTACCTATCCACTGCTTCCACATCAAAACAAAACCGCCTGTCAATAGTATCTGCATTCCTTCTGGTACAGTATTTGAGGAGAAGGACTTCCAACTCGCCCTGAAAAAAGAGAGCATTATGCACAAACTGCAATAGGAGAGAAATAGCAAAACCTTCAGAAAGCAAAGGAAATGTTATTAAAATTGTAAATTCTAAATTTACTTATTGCTGTCATTCAATTTCCCTGCATAAACGTGTTCACTGTTGCAGAACTCACAGAACTAAAACTGCCTTATACAGGCAATATTCTAGATCAACTGCGCTGCCTCTTTCAGTTATACAGAAATGAGAGTGACTGTAGTTGTAGCTGGTACTATGGAAATGGGAGAGAAAGAACCTCAGAAGGGATGAAATAGTACTGGACTAATGAGTAGTCTACTACAAACTTTGAACGATAGCTACAGGAAAGAACAGCTCCATGCATCAGAAGGTCATGGAAATGGAAGGTTGCTTTCATGCTGCCCTTGCTGGCTATAAATAGCTTGTGCTGAATATTATATAGGGCAGGGAGGGTGAGAGTAGATGATTGTAAGGAAAATAAACTGCTATTGTCACTGAAGCCCTCCTGAATTCTCAGAATGCCCTCCTCATGAAAACCAACAATTTGCCAAAAGTTTCAGACACTCAAATATGAAGATAGTAAGAACTTTTGAGATGAAGTACTTTTTTTAAAAAAACAAAAAAACTCACTGGCTAGTTATTCCCAAACTAAACTTAAATCTCTTTGGTGATAATCAAGTGCCTAAGATAAAATAAAAGACATTTTTGGGATAACATGTTCTCTACTTTCTACAAGTCTTCCCACCCAACTTTTCAGAGTCTTATCTCCCATTCTTTTATTTTAACTTACTATACTTGAAGCAAAAATTGTGAACAGCACAGAGAAGAGATACAGGGCACATCTTATCTCTCACTCTTTCATTTAGATATAGAGAATGCAGTACATTGAAAAGCACTCACAATTTTCCCTCCTGATCTGTGCTCAAATGGTATCATAGTAAACTTCTTTGTCTCCTTTTTGTACATGCAGTAATGTTTTATCCAGCTGGAACCAAATGGAGCGGGTCCTTCAACACAATAATAATTAGTATACACAGTGTTTGATGTTGACATACTTCCCGGTTCATAAAACATGCTGCCCTACATGGATTTCTTAGAATGTTTTGTAGTTTCCTAGAAACTCCTAGACGTGATTCTTTGAATTACCCACTTGCTTTTAAGGAAGGAGATCACTAGAGATGGATAAAGTACACAGTAAAATTAATCTCCATGCAAACACCAGGCTGGATCCAATGAGCCCTTCTGCATGTGGAATACATCTTCCACTCAAAGAAGGGTTATTTTACAGAGATGGGCAAATTCAGTGCGGCTTAACTTAAGTCGAGTCACGAGTCGCCAGCCCCTTTAACTTGACGAAAACAAGTCTTAACGGGTAGGCTTTCTGAGTCACCCAGAGCATTTTATGGACTCTAAAAGACTCGAGCCCCAAATCTTTTCAATATAAAAGTCAGCCGAAGCTCTGTGGAAAAAGACAGAGCCATTGTTGAGGTGTGTACGTGTCTCAGAGCTTTCTTTAAACACTCCCCTGATGTCCCCGCCCACCCCATAAGTAAACAAAAGCCATGCTGTTCTTCAAGTGAAGGTAGCAGAGTAGAATACACCAATTGGTTCCTTCTGCACAATGCACAGCTGTGTTGAAACCCATCTCCTTTCCAATCATAGGCACGGGTGGATCTACAGAGACGGAGGGACACATTCTCCGTCCAATGGTTAATCTGGGGGACAAGAAAAAGCACCTCCCTCCCCCATGTTCTGGACTCATGCAGCACCCACCTAGTTACTTCTGCAACCTGATACCTTTGAATCCAAGCAAACAAACAAACAAAAAACTTTACCATTTCCCTCCACCCCCAGCCCCTGTCTCTACCTCCTGACTGAACATAACATACCCTGCTGCTGGTTACTGTAGCTCGTGCAGATCTGAATGCCTGGCTTCTGAATCACTGCATGATGTCTTTCGAGTGATACAGAAGTGACACAATATCAGAATATGCAAGCAGCACCCCCATTGTCCAAATCACGGCACTTTCCGAGTAAGTAGCCGCAGACGTGTTTGCCCGAGTCTGACGCCCATGACTTGAGTCCACACGGGTAAGCAAAAAAAGTGTGTTTTCATGACTGACTCAAGTCGCATAAGCTGGGTAACATGTTGTGTAACATGAAAGCTAAGATGGTGTAGTGCAGTGGTTCCCAAACTTGCTGGGGCTGCAATATCTCCAGAACCAGGAAGCGAATAACAGTGATGCAAAAAACACATCACACGGTGATGTCACCACCATTCACTTCTGGGCATGGAGGCCTAGCATAAGCCTCCAAAGAGTGGTAAGAGGGTCAGTGTGGGTGGGAGGGTTTTTCGCGATTGTATAAATCAATGCACTCTAATTTATAATTTAAACATTTTGCCCTGAATGATAGCATTTAAGACAAATTGGAATACTATTTCTCATTTATTTATATGTGCCTGAATTGAAATTCTGTTTTCTTAAATGTCTTTCTTTAACTATTTCAGTATTCTCTCCTGAATTGTTCAAAATACTTGCCAACAACAAACCTTAATCAACTTTGTGAAATACATTACTCCTGTCATCACACTGTTGTATTAAAAAGGATTAAGCTGTTCTGTAAAAACCAGAAATGGGTGCCTGAATTGCGTTATCTTTACTTCTGTCTTTTGAGGATTTTGAGGCACCCTAGGTGTCTGGATATCAAGAAAGAAGCTGAGCCCTGTCGTTTTCACAACCCTGCGGAGGTAGGGGCAATTAGCCTAGTACTGCCAATGTATAAAAGGTAATTCTAATAAAAAAAATTTTAAGTATGACAAATATGCGAGTCACCTGAGAAGCCTCTGCACTTCTATTCAACAGCTGAGCCTGTCATGAAAGCAAACAAGTGTCTTACGTTTCTCTTGCACATAAAGGTAGCCTTCCATTGCAAACTGATTCACTCTTTTATGTTCCTGGGGATTTCGCTTGATTTTGTTCATGAGCTCTTCCACTTCAGATCTTGTTCCTTCAAAACGATTTCTTGTCTAAGTAAGAGAAGATAAGAAAAGCCTTTTACAACTGAAAACAGTAAACCGAGGATCTCTATAAAAGAAAGAAAATAGGATGATGATTAAAATGCTTCTTAGTGTCTAACATCTCTAAACATGGTTGTGCTTTCTGTTATTTTTATAGGTTCAACCTTTAGCTGCAGAAAGAGTTAGATAAAACAACAAGAGATTTTCAAAAACTCAGCTGGTATGTTTCAGGAAAAAAATTAGACAGAATAATCAATAACCTTTTCAGAAACTGTTTCCAAATGCAGATACACACTGTCAAAAGAGACAGCATGTCTGAGAGGATACCAATATTAAAAGGGAGCATTACAAGATTGACAAGAAAAGAAAGAGGAGTTGTTTCATTTTAATAGGAAATCAAATAGGTCAAGGTAGCCCAGGAGCTTCCAAACTGTGTATCCTAATGCCCTGGGGTGATGCAAGGCACTTCCTGGGATGCCAGCTGGCCAGCAGCAAGAATGTGCAGGACACTACAAATGGCATTAAGAGGCTCAACGCAGCAGGCCAAGCTCCTATGCACAGTTTTCACATGCTGGGACAGTCCCTCCTGCACCTATTATCTCCATTTGTAGAGTCCCATGGGGTCTCTGAACTTGGAAATAACTGGTGATGATGTCATCAGCAGCATTTCTAGGAGACATGCACCGTGTTGCAGCAAGCGGGGACATCGTAGGACACTGAAGATTGGGCAGCACTGCACTAGCTTGACCTAGGCCAGAATGAAAAAACATCCAAAGTCTAAATACTCTTTCATCAGAAACACAGTTGAAACTTACCACACTCATATGAATAAATCCTCAAACATTCATTAGACTTTAAGGCAACTGTATTGTTTGATACTATGCTGCTAACCACTCAAAATATTTGCCTATAATTGAGGATTTTCAGAACAATTCCATTCCCAAAGACCTCAAAACCCAACATAAACCAAACAGTGACAAGGAACAGAAAAATTTTCCACTGCTAATTTTCCACAGAAAAAAATTCCATTCTAAAAATGCACTCTCTCATAAAATTAATTACAAAAGCCTGCAAATTTGAGGGTCAGAAAACCAATTTTCAACATTTATGGTGGGTTTATAAGAATTTGGGGCACCAATTCCAAAAATGGCATTTGTTTTGTCCTATCAGTTTCAGAGATACAGCATAGCCTCATTAATGAATGGCCCGAGCAGCTTCAAATAAGAGAAAGTAGGGCTGTAATAATAATTATTACTACAATAAGCAGATTTGAACACTATCAAACAATTTTATTGGAATATACATTATGAATAAATCATCAATAATAGTTAAAATATTTTGCTTCCACATTTTACTCATGTTTGCAGTAAATGCCAACTGTTAACAGCTTCTGTCACTACTGATTCCCAGGGACGGGAACGCAACTCAAAGACTTGAAACATGCAATTTTTGTGACTCATGCTAACTTGAGACACGGATGTCACTGACTCAGAGCCACCTTGGGACTTAAGACCAGTGACTCAAAAAAGAATCATGACATGAATTCTGACACACTTTTGTGTGTACTTGCTTACTTTTCAAGGGCCGCACCTGACTCATGCTGTGACTTGTTTCTTGTGATGACTAGAACTCAAGTAAACAATGAAAGCATGCTATACAACAGAAACACCCACACAGGTCCACATTTCATGTGATTTTATTGGCATATGTTTATATAGCCATTAATAAGCAACAGTTTAAAAATAAAGAGGCACAATTTATACACAAACAGCCCATCCATAACTTGTGCTGGAGCAGGCAGACCAGAGGGCCTGAGCTGCATCCAGCGCAAGTTTGGGGCCAGAAGCAGCGCAACTCAAGACAAGGGGAAAACTTTCTCCTAACCCCATGTTGCACTGGAGTGACCCCAACAGGTCTACTAGGAACTAATGAGGTGGCGCAGATCGAGCTCAACGGAGCAGCCAGAGGCCACACAGTGCTGCCTGAGAACAGGGTTAGGATCCAGTATAACTGGCAGATCCTGGCCCGCCTCCCGCTCCCTGCCCACCTGCCCCTGGGAATACCCAGCACCAGCCCCCCTGTGTTGGCCAAGCTCAGTCAACACAAACGTACCCCTCCGGGCCTCGATCCGACACAGGGAGGCCAGCGCAACTCCTTGAGCTGGCCTCCCTGACTCCTAAGTTGGCGCAAATGTGCCTTATGGTATGTTTGCAACAACCCATGTCAGCACACGTTACTTGAGCTGGCCTAACCTAGAGGTTAGGATTGCGCCCAAAATTGACATTTATACATGTGGCAGTTAAAAAGTAATGCAGACTTATTTTCACATTATACCGTAAACGCAATTTCTAGAAACTTGTTGCATCAAATTGACCTTTAGGAAACACAGGACATTGCTTTACACTGACTGAGACCACCAGTTCATCTACCTCAGTACTGTCAACACTGACAGGCAGTGGCACTCTAAGGTTTTAGGAAGGACACATTCTCTGCCCTACCAAGGAATGTTGGAGATTGAACCTGGGACCTTGTGTGTAAAAAACATGTGCTGTACCACTGATATGGTCCTTCCCATAATAACTGGAAGCAGGAGTGTAAGGTAAGAGGGAAAATAAATTCTTTTTCCTCTTTTCCACTGATAGCAAAAGGTGGTAGAAGTAGTGCATTTGGTTACTGCGTAAAGGTTCAATGTCATACAGCTTGGCAGCCTGAAGATGGCATTACATCCCACTAAACCAACTCCTGAAGATTGCTTTGCATTACAATGATACAAGAAGTTGCCATTCTAGCATGAACAAGATGTAAAATGCACATTTTAATTCAAAATAAAAAGCTTAAATTAAAATAAGAAAGGAAGAGTACCTTCACTTACATTCTGGATATTGATCTGTAAAGCCATTTTATAATGGTTAAAGTCTTTGGCAAGTTCATAGCCCTGATGGTAGAAAGTGAACATGCCCTGAAAAAACGACAGGACCTGAAATAAAATTAGATTTTTCTTTTGAATACAAATAGTAAAGATTGATTTCTTCTTAGCTTTATCTCTCTCTATCACTTTATCTCAATAAATTAAGTAATACAATTTTCATCACAAACTGTGTACAGATAGCCACTGCTCAGAATGCGTGCACAACCCAATGCTCAGGTGACATGAACACTCTTAAAGTGATGTCAAAAGATATGTATGTTCAAAAGTGAAAATAGTGCAAATGGCTTCCAAGATCAGCAGTCTCCAAAGTGGAGGCTGCTATGCTCTGGGAAAGATGTTCCCAGAGCAACCGGCACTTACCATTTTGCTAGGGAGCCTTCCTTCCCTGCAGCCCATCTCCCCTAAACTGTGCCCCAGTCAGTCATGTCTGCCTGGAAATCTGGATGGAGAGGCTGTTGGGGTGACAGAACCTGGAAATGGTGGGCTGGAGCGCAGCTCAGCGGAGATCGGTGGTGGGGAAAGAAAGCTCCTCTCCCCTGTAGAATGGTAAGCACTGTTCATGCGGGGGAGGGAAAAGGCAGGGCACCAGATCTGGCCTGCAGGCCAGAGTCTGGAGAGCCCTGTCCTAGACGAACACAGAACAATCATGTACATGTCTACTCAGAAGTAAATCTCACTGAATTCAATAGGAGTTACCTACTGTGTATAGAATTGCAGTCTTTGGTTTCTCCAAACCTTAAGCCCCATTCACAAAAGGCACACTAACTCTTGCAGGAGATGCCTCTGTAACTAGCATTAACCACATGGCTGCAATATTCACTCACACACTGTAGCTATACAGAATACCATCAGAGAGAAGCATCTCTCAAACACAGGAGATATGCGAGTATGAGTAGGGTTTACTCTGTTATATATTCCACTTACCTATTCAGTTTGCAAATGAAAAGAATTGCATTAAAAAGATTAGCTAAACTAAAGTAAGCATACTGTTGCACTTTCACGTCATTTAAAGTTGTAATTGATAGAGAAGATTTTACAATACACTACTTACAGGTTCTATAAACTCAAATTTCTTTCTTTCCTGTATCTCTTGCAGCTTACACACATATTCAAGTGATAGCTCATAGAAATGTTTTCGATTTTGCTCCACTTGGTTGTCTGCCTGCATAAAAAAAAAAAAGAATATGAGTAAATGAGTACTGAGCTTTACAGGTCTATAAAAAAGGATACTAAGATTTACATATCCTATGCACACTGCTTCAGAAACGTATTACGCACAGAGAATCAACAATCCGGCACCTATTATGTAATCAATTTCAAAGGACTTAAGAACACCTAACTCTGAGTTGGACTTTGGCCCGATATTTCAGGTTGCAAAAGATTCAACCCAGTTCATCTGGATTCAATTCACACTCATTATATTACAACAACTATATGTTGTATTGAAGGCTGAAGCATACATTTAATAAATACATCAAACTGCAGACAGACAAAACAGAGGATGGTACAACTCCCACAAGAAACACCAGTAAGAGATGCAGAAGCTTGGCTTTTACTTCATTAACCACCCACAGCATGTTCACATAACCTTTTTTGCATTTTAGATAACACACTTTTACTTAGAATAATAATATTCAACTTCCTTTAAAATCTGGGTGTCAAGTTCAAGCAGAAAAACTGACATGCAGATTTGGCTTTTTGACTGTACACCAAATATGTTTAGGATATATAAAACAAAGACTATTAGAGGTAGGCAGTCTCAATTTCTAGCTATTCACTTTTTTCTAAACTTTATAAAATGGTGGCTAGCAACTTAGACAATAGAATTTTCTCCCCAGGGAAGCCATTCAGCTATATTGCTGTATGCATTTCAATAAGCACATAGCAATGTGGTTCTCTATGTTCTCTAATGTGGTTTCTCTTTAAACTATTTGACCTGGATGAATTGTATTCACTGTAAAAGAATGCTTCCCTGTCGACCATTTCTATATTGTTAACAATTTCACTTTTTCTACCAGGGACTACCTTGAGGGCCTCTGATGAAACAGCAAGATACAAATGTTTTAACAAAATACTGTAAATAACAGAGGGCCCAATCCTATTCAACTGTCCAGGGTCAATACAGCTGCAATGAAATTCTGAGGTAAAACATTTCATTACCTTGAGGAGGCCTCCATGACTGCCTCCCCCCTCCCCCCCACTGCAAGATGCTGTATTGGCATGACTGCATCAATGCTGGAAATGTGGATGGATTGGGCACCAAGTAAAATAATTTAGTTTCAAAAGAATCAATACTGTTGAAATACTTTCTTGTTTAGGAAGGTAAGCATGTTTGACAAGACTATGTAGGTAATACCTCTAATAGCTGTGCTTCTTTCTTCTTAGCTGACATATTTAAATGCTTGTCAAGTAAACTGTAGTTCTTTTCTGTTTCTTTATCAAACTTCTTCTTTTCCTCCTACAAGTATTTTGTAAAAAATGTGAACATACGTGAAGAGTGAAAACATATTTGCTTTTATTACTATATGTAACCATTTTATTTTCTAAAAGCAAAATAATTTTTTATATAAGTTGAATTTAGCATCTCATTTCAACATATTTTTACATAAAATGACGGCATGTGAGAATGTGTTTAGAAATATGATCATATGAAACATATGCCTGAAAAGAACACACTCATGATTTGAAAAAGAACCATCACTTAAAATTAATTATAAGGAAATGTTTTCCTAATATGCCACTGCTGCCACAATCCAGAATATGTAGGATTTTATAAACTAGCTATGGAATCACCAAACATGTATGTTTGCAGAGGGTGCACAAGTCATTGCGCACCGTACACGGGAAACCCCATGCCATTCTTGGCCATAGCCAATGCTGGTCGATGCAATAAAATAAGAAAAGTGAAAAGATCCAACATATCCTTAATAACTCTTACAACCTTAGCTGTCACACTATTAACTACAAATGTATATATCAAAGTAATAAATATTTGCTCCAAAGAATATACATAAATTATATCACTGAATTAATCTACATGCAATATGTTCTAGATCTATCACTTCATTAAAAGACTGATCAGTCACACTAATTAATGCATTAAATCTGCACGAATTAGCAAATAAATAAAACCTGTATATTAATAAAACAATAGTTCTGAATAAAATCATTTTCTCTTTGTTTAAAGTCATACGTATCTTGTTTAAGATCATATCGTATACATATCGTACATAAATATTCATTGTGTGAAAGAAAAAGAGGCATTATCATCTATTTGTCCCTGTATCTGCGGATCCCGTATTCATGGTTTCATTTAACCACAGATGAGGTTTGTGGGGCCCACTTGCACCCCCTCCAAAGGTGAAGGGAACTCTGCTCTCCTCGCCTCTGGAGGGTTTTCTGAGCCCAGCAGAGGCCACACACATCTGCCTGTGGCTTCTGCCGGGCTCAGAATGTTGATTAGTTTTTTTTAAAAGTGATTTCTGGGTTTTTTGAAAAGCCGGAAGTTGCTTTTTAAAACTCTAATCATTCTGAGCCAGCAGACACGCACAGACTTTGCCGGGCTCAGAAGTTCCTCTGGAAGCAAGGCGGCCACAGCTCCGGGGGGCGGGGGGCACGTTCCCTTGTATTCATGGATTCAGCTATACACAGAGGTTATGGAACTGAACCTCTGTGGATACAGGTACACATTAAAACTAATAAACATCTGCTGCCTGATCGTATTGACAATTTTTCAACTGAACTTTAAAAATTTTATATACAGGTGTGTGCCACTTAATGACAGGAATTCGTTCTCTGATCCCCGTGGTTATGCAATTAGGTCATTAAGTGAACATTCAGTCCAATCTATTGCCTTTGTTGTGTAAACAGACACTACCTGCCAGATACTAGCTGGTTGCTCAGGCTACTGGAGATAGATTGTCTCTTCTTTGAAGTAAGAGCCTCTCTGTTGTGTAAACAGGCACTCAGCTGCAGGCTGCGATTGCCTCATTAAGAGCATCTTTATTATGCTTTGACCATGTCATATATGTAGTGTGTCATTAAGCGAACAGTTGTGAAGTGGTGCACACCTGTATGTAACACTGCAACCCTCAGATGCTCTTTCTTCAGCTAAGAGAATACAAAACAGGAGAAGAGAGTCATTTATTTGTAACATCTGAGTTGTCTGTGAGATCAGGAGAGAGATCTTGGGGTGCTTGGTTGACAGCTTGATGAAACTGTTGACCCAGTATGCAACAGTGTAAAGAAGGCCAATTCCATACTCAGGATAATTAAAAAATGGATTGAGAATATTGTAAAGTCATTGTACAAACAGATGGTAAGGACACATCTGGAGTACTGTGTACTGTTCTGGTCACCACATCTCAAAAAGGATATAGTGGAACTGGAAAAGGTGCAGAAGGGGAGCCTCGTGGGGTGACGGCAAGAAATGGGCCTTCTCAGTAGTGGCACACATGTTAGGGAATTCCCTCCCCCGTGATTTTCAAATTGCTCCCTCCCTGGAAACCTTCTGGTGAGGCATAAAGACATTTCTTTTTAGATAAGTCTTCTGAGTTCTCTGCCTTTTTAACACCTGGTTTTACAGGTTTGGGTTTTTATGAAATTTCTACTGCTGCTCTTTTTATTGTATTATTGTCTTTTTACTGTTTTTAAGATATTCTTATGTTCACAATTAAGAACATAAGGAAAGCCTGGCTAGATCAGGTCAAATTCCATCTAGTCCAGCCTGCTGTATCTCACAGTGGCCCACCAGATGTCTCAGCGAGCACAAAATACAAAAAAGACTTGCATCCTGATGCCCTCCCTTGCATCTGGCATTCTGAGGTAGCCTACTTCTAAAATCGGAAGGTTGCACATACCCATCACAGCTTGTAACCTGTAATGGACTTTTCCTCCAGAAATTTGTCCAATCCCCTTTTAAAGGCATCTAGGCCAGATGCCAATGCCACATCCTGTGGCAAGGAGTTCCACAGACTAATTACACCCTGGATGTAAAGAGCCCCAAACTCTATAGCCTTTCCTCATAAGGGAGGTATGCCCAGTGATCATTTTAGTCGCTCTTTTTAGAACCTTTTCCACTTCCACAATATCCTTTTTGAGATGTGGTGACCAGGTCTGGACACAATACTCCAGGTGTGGCCTTACCATCAAGTTGTACAATGGCATTATAATATTAGCCATTTTATTCTCAGTAACTTTTTTAATAATCCCAAGAATAGAATTAGCCTTCTTCACCACTGCCGCACATTGGGTTGACACTTTCATCAAGCTGTCCACCACCCCAAGATCCTTTTCCTGATCTGTCACAGATAGCTCAGAACCCATTAATCCAGTGATTCTCAAACTCTTAGCCCAGGACCCACTTTTTAGAATGGCAATCTGTTGGGACCCACTGGAAGTGATGTCATTAAACTGGAAGTGATGTCATGGCAGGAACCGACATAATCAAGCAGGAAAAACTGAGTGTCAGGAGAGTTAGAATAGACAAAAAAAGAAAAAACCACCACATTTCTTTACCCACCATGTAATTAATTGGTGGAACTCCTTGCCACAGGATGTGATGATGGCATCTGGTCTAGATACCTTTAAAAGATTTCTGGAGGAAAAGTCCATTACAGGTTACAAGCCATGATGGGCATATGCAACCTGCTGATTTTAGGCTACCTCAGAATGCCAGATGCAAGGGAGTTGCAACAGGGTGCAGGTATCCTGCATGCTTCCTGAAGCATCTGGTGAGCCACTGTGAGATGCACAAAGTTGGACTAGATGGGCCTTTGGCCTGAGGGGCTCTTCTTAAGTTTTAATAGGAAAAGAGAATCATTCATTGGTAAATCTGCAATGTTCAACCTGATACTGAATTCTCACAAGGTGAAAATTAGTGTTTGGGATTAAGAATGGGTCATTCTTATCATTCAGTCTAATGATCTGTCTATATTTCTTAATGAACCAAGTCTGAAAAGGCTCAAATTCAAATGATCTCTACTTTTCTCACAAACACACAAAAAGGCAAGAAATTATCAACAAACCTTCACAGCTCCAAGTTGTTCTTTCCTGAATCTTTCCAAAGGTTTGATCAGAGTTTCAGTAACACTAAGTGCCTTTCAACAAAAGTGAAAAATAAATATTAGTCTTACAGCTTTCCCCTCTGTATTTGGAGAAGTATAAATATTTTAACACGGAGAATGAGAACGGTGTTGAACAATTATTTCCAAAGTAAATCGTTGTTTTGAAGTTCAGGTCAACCTCTCTCTTTGGACAACTGTTGCTTTGCAGCTCTGATTAAAGAAAAAACTATGGCTATACAAGTACATTTGTTTTATCATTCACAAAGGTTTGTTAAATGGGATGAAAGAGCCTTGCCAGAGCATGCTCTTTGTCTTCACTGTAGGTACTGGTGCATTCAGATCATGCACCAGATCCGTATGCACATCCAGCTCTCTGGCAAGACTTATCCCATTTCCCCAGATAACTTAAAATATAGTTTTTGAAATGTGACCAGTTGCAAAATTAGCTTGCCCCCAGTTAGGAGACCACTGCTTTCCTTTTTCAGTCAACAGATGGGGGGGACTCCCGTCACACAGGTATAAATAGGAGGCACCTTTTAAAGTGGTGTCCGCTTATATTTAGCAGGGGGAAAGCAACTGTCCCTCTTCAGTTCAGCATGGCATCTTTTCCAGTGGCCACTTATGGTATCTTTTCTGTATTTTTTAGACCGCGAGCCCTCTGGGGACAGGGAACTATTTATTGATTTATTTTGCTATGTAAAACGCTTTGTTAACTACTTGTTGAAAAGTGGTATACAAGTATCATTAACATCAATCCCTTGGGGACACCTAAACAGCTATGGGATGGATTTAATGGAAATAGCAAGTCAAGAAATGATCAAGCATGATCAAGACACAGAAAACATATTCTAGAAACAAACTCTGATTCTGTTAAGAGTGCATGTATAGTGATTGGCACTATCACTTTCAAAGAAAGACAACTTATTCTACTTATAACTTATTCTCTGTTAAATACTCTGTTAATAAAAATACTATAATATGAATCCTCTAAAAATACAATGTCCTTGCATCAGAGATACCTCCATGAAAAAAGACACCTAGAACCTCTGCAACATACACATTATTTGCAGTAAAAAAAAATTCCCAGAAAGATGTTACTCTGTGGGTACACCACCTTCTAAACCTGTGACAGCACAGATCACAGGTAATGTTGAAATACTGTACAAATTGCATGCTATCATTTATTTACAGACATGGTTAATAGCCTGTAACTATTGAAAAATAAACATTTTAAAGAACAGCTGCACACATAAATCAATAGCGAAAGCTAAATCAAAATTAACAAGAAGTTTGATCTTGACAAAAATTCCTTTTCACTTACATGTATAAGTGAATTGTACATGTACATGTATAAGTGAATCGTACAATGTGACTGCATTGTGTCTTCATTCTACTTTTATATATGGAAGGCATAATTCTCTGGAAACTTACTGCACACAAGCCATATGGAAATGAATAGAAATTATGCAAATCTGTGTTTACGCTAGTAATCAGTCCACAGAGAGGGGAGGGGGGAACCCCTATGCTTACTGTCAGCTTATATACAAATATATGATCTGCCTAAAATGAAGGAATATTAGCTTCTGTATTTAATACAGTTTTAAAAAATTATTATAGTTTTATGGTTTATAGAGCCAAGGAAGTCTGCAGATACTCTATGCACACCCATCAAAAGTTAGCCAAAAGACTAAAGTTGCTTCAATGGGCTCCAAAGGAAGGAGGACATGGGGTCTTGTGTTTCAAAATTCTTAATAATTCCAGCATTTAATTTTATATGGAAAGAGTGTACTAATCTGGGTTCATTTAAGGCTAGGTAATAGGAACATCATGATAGTTTTTCCCCATATGACGTTCTTCAAACTGTCTCCCATGACCCACATACTACTCTGTGTTCCACTCCAAAAGAACATGTTGTGCTCATTTCATTGGCAAAGGAACAGCTAACCTTTAGCTCAGTGGTTCTCACATGTTTTAGGCCGGGACCCACTTCTGAGAATGACAACCTGACCAGGACCCAATGGAAGTGATGTCACCAACCTGGAAGTGATGTCATGACCAGAAGTGACATCATCAAACAGGAAGTGCCATCATTGTTTTGCCAGAGCCTGAAATGACGTAATCAGGCAGGAAGTGACACCACTGTTCTCACCTAGGAACTCAAATTGCAAATGATAAAATATTGCAGCTCAGAAGCTATGTCCAATTCTCTCCCCCCCCCCCCCCCACCAATGGCTTCTCAGGGCACAGTAAGCCACAAATTGAAAGTCAGGCTCAGAAAACTGTCTTGCTTAGTACAACTAAAAAAGCCAAACAAACAGCAGGCTGCAAAGAGAGCCTAAGGAAGGACTGTTGCCTGCCTTGCATTTCAGAGACCATTCTTTGCAACAGATGCATCTTTCCACATATATCTCTTAACAATGTCATCAACCAGTCTCTTAGAGTTGAATTGCATATTATGCACATGTTGTATTAACAGGACAATCCTATGCATGTCTACTCAAAAGTAAGCCCCATTGTGTTAAGTTGGGCTTACTCCTTACCCCCAGGAAAGTGTGCATAGGATTGCAGTCTAAGGGTATGGGGACAGAGGGATTAGAAGGGCTGGAGGGCAGGGTTCAGTCATTGCAGAGGTGGGGGGAGGGGTTTGAAAGAACCAGAAAGAGAAAGAGAGAGAGAGGAGGCAAAGGGGTGGGCAGATAAAGGGGATAGTGTCACAACATGGACCACTCAGCATCACACTGCAGCTCCAACTTGTGTGAGTGGATATTCTCCTCTCCCCATTAATTTGCTTAAGAAAAAGAAAAAAGATCAACCTGCAGTCCGACTGCCCCATTTGAAGTGAATCAGTCTATTGTTCCTATTCCAGAAGCCAAATGAAAAAGCAGTCAAGCAATGTCTGAATCCACAGTAGGCTATTTACACTTCACCTAAGTGGAGGAAAGATGAGATCAAATTATACTAATAGTTAAATTCCTAAATTTAACTCACAGGTAAAAAAAAAAGCTGGAGTTTTGCCATGGGTGTTACGCAGCCCAGTTGTATGCAAATACACTTGTAAGTCTCACAAAGATAAATGGGGTTTATACAAAAGCAAGTGTGCATAAGATTATAGACTCAGGAAGCCCCTGCCTTCCTCTGTTGTCTCTGTTATGACAATTATTTATAAGCGCCTTGGGGCAGGGACCTGCTGGGAGGTTCTCCATGTGCATCATATATTACAATATCCTCCTGCCATCATACCACTTGCAGAATCCACCTCTATGTATACCCACATTGAACATTTTCTTCACCAGTATTTTGCATCTGTGTGATCCTCCTTACCTGGGAGTAAGTCCCACTAAACTCAGAGTAGGGCTTACTTCTGAGTAGATATGCACAGGACTTGTAGTGGCTCAATTGGAAGTTAATCAGGAAGCTCTTTGTGGCTGGAGGGGTGGTGGCAGGGGCCTCCCTTTGTTATTCCAACTAGCAGGGAAACATGCAGAGAAATGGCTCTGGTACTGAAAGAGACCCCTACCGTACTCCTGCAATGACCACAGAGAGCACTTGGAAGCAAGCAATCACTGCAAGTAATAACAAAGGCAGGCAGTGCTGCCTGGAAGTGGGATTCAGCTGCTTCTCTGCACTGCTCTGGAAGGAAATAGGGGTGAAAGGAGCAAGGACAGGTCCCTCAGCTATCTTGAATAATTAAGGAGGGGAGATTAGCCATTCAAAAAGAGAATTGCCACCCCCTCCCAACGATTGCTGCAAGTAATAACAGAAGCAGGATCTGACTGCCTCTCTGCACTGCCTTGGCAGGGAAGGTCCAGCTCAGCTGCCCAGAATAATTAAGGGGGAGGGGAGATGGCAAAGAAAAAAAAGTGCCTGCCTTTCCAGGCACAAACAAAAGCAAAACAGGAAGCCCACCTCCAAATCAAGAAGCACATGCTTTCCACTCATGCTGTAGGAGCAGGAGCAGGCACAGCCTCACGCCTGTGCCAGCCACTCTTTTGCTCCTGGGAGGAGCTTACTGCCAGGGAAAGGCTGTAACAGCTTCAAAGGTGGAGCCGGCAGTCTATGTTGCCAGGCTCCAGTTTCCAAGATGGCGGTGCCCACTTCAATCGCCAGATTCCAAGATGGTGGCTCAGACCACCTCGGAACCCACCTGACATCAGCTTGCGACCCACTTGGTGGGTCGCAACCCACAATTTGAGAAACCCTGATTTGGCTTGTTAGCGCAGTAAAAAGACAGAGTAGAGAAAATCTGTAATATATGCAGGCAAACATTATATGTATAATTTATCCTAGCACAATACTTAGGATTCCAATACAATTTTGTATTTTTCCTTTAGGGGAAGCTCCATGGAACACACAGAGTTGTGGTAGTACACACACTCACACATAAAAAAACAAGCATCTTTTAGACTCAAGTGCAAAGTCTATTCAGTATCATTTTCACTTTCATTACCGTCCAATTCTTCGCATGATTTGAAGTGCCCTCTCAAATTTTATATTTTTGGAGTACAGTGCCACCAACTCCTGGATATTAACTACAGTTCTAGAACAGGAAAAACTCCCAAGGGTCGATCATTCAGGCCGGAGAGAACTGTGCTGGCCCTGACATAGCTTACAGAACACAGCTCAAAAATGCTTCAGAGCCTCAGCAGCAAAAGAGAAATATAATTCCTGAGCAGGCCTGATCAAGCCAGGGAAGATCTCCAACCTAACGAAGCTAAAGCTTAGGTGGACTCTCTTTGTGAGTCTCCCACCAGCCCTTGTGACTCGTCCTAGTCTTGCTCCCTGCACTACCTAAAACCAATCAGATCCTTCCCCAGATTATCTATCTTTATGAACCAAAGCTGCAAAATAAGCCTTGAGAAACAGGCTTAGAGGACTTTTACATAGGTTTTTCTGAACTGTGTGATTAGAGGGCAATGGAAAAAGCAAAAAAAAGTTGCTTTGAATATTTTTGCAATTTCTTAGGTTGTGCAGAGTTTGAATCTTCCTTATTAAACACAAAGCTCAAAATTCTAGTTTAGAATCTTTATAAACATCTTTATGCACACAAGTGCTGAAACATATGAAATTTAGGAATCTGTCCTACATGCTTTGAATTACAACCTTTACACATGTGTAAGGGAAAAGGAATGTACAGGCATGCAGAGTCGAGGGTGATAATAATTTTAACCACTTTTTTAGGCTTTAGAGGCATTCCATTCCAAATGAACTATGCCCTTACAACCTAAAATAGAGTATTAAATTGACTATTCTCCAACCGGACAAAATACAGCCATGTATTTTGGGATAAGTATGGAAAGGACTGCAGTTCAGGATTGTAAAAAATTTTCCTGCTTGATGATATCACTTCCGGTCATGACATCTCTTCTGGTGGGTTCTGACAGATTCTCATTCTTAAAAGTAGGCCCCGGTGCTAAATGTGTAAGAACCACTGTTGTAGGCATTCTGCAAAGGTTATTGCAAATGATATTTCATGGAGATCAATACTTTATTTGTAGCTAAGGAAATACTTTTAAGTTACATAGAAAAAAATGTTCTCTCCCCCCCCCCCCCCGTTTCACATTATTACTTAGAAGGGCTGCATTCCTTCAAGTAAACAAAAATAAGCTTCCAGCAAAACCAGCTAAACTTGACTTTTTGGATTTCATTCAAAAATGTCCCTGAGGGTCAAAAATATCCTTTTTAATATCTGTCCTGGGACAGATAATATCTGTCCTAGGACATTTAACAAAGTTGCAGGGTTATGTTTTGTTCTGTTTTATCTAAGTGTTCCAACAACACTTGGTTTATGGGAATTTCTAAATTAAGCCCAAAATTCTCTTTCAAAAGCATATTAATTCTTATATTCTTATATTCCAGTGAAAAACACTAACATGATTAACATGCACTGAACTAACAGCGTGACAAAACTGCAATTTTTCTAAATCGTCTAGCTGTTCTTGAATTTGTAAATATCATTGCAATGAGGTCTTAATAGAGGAAGCCAGCCTTTCAACTTAAATTAATTTCATTCCTCACATCTTATTTAATCTGAATAAGATTTTAAGACACTTGGCTTCAGATAAACATTTCCACAAAGGGAGAGCCTTCAATAGGCCACTCAGTGCTTTTACTAAAAACTCAACTGGGGGCAAAGAGGTCATGGCCTCCCTCTCACTAAAACACAGAAACAAAGGGAATAATGAGAAACATGAAAACACTTCTTCATGAAGTCTCATGCTGTCAACGGTTTTTAAAGTATGTTTTGTTTAATCAATTTCATATTTTCATATCTACAAACACTATAGCTAGTTTGAACAGTTTAGTCAATGAACAAAAGGTGAACATATAAAGCTATCATAATCTGAAATCAGACCATTGGTCTACCCGGGCCACTGCCATTTATTTTCTCCACCATCCTTGGTTGCAGTGGCCAAAGCAGCCCAACCACTTTCTGATTCCAGCAAGATGATTCTGGTCATGCGCATCTAGGATTTTGGAAGACGATCTAGGCTGAAAATAAGCTGAACCCATATCTTGAAGATACAGAAGTACACCAGCACTGCTGATAGCCTTAAGAGAAGAGGAAGAGATGAGACAAAAAAAACTTGCAAGAGGGTCTGCTGGATGAAGAAGAAATTTTTGGGGCACTGAAAACTAAAAGGGGAATATATACAAAACAAACAGGACTACATTCTACTGTGTGTTAGCAACAAAATTTCTCTTGTCATCAGCATATTTATGATGCAAAGATGCCTCTGTTAAACAAAATGAAAAGCAATAAAACCCAAATATAAATATACTTTTTTAGAAATCATCTGCTATTTAAAATAAACTTTGAGGACTTACCATTATTTCTCTTTGTTCTTCTAAATTTTTCAGAAAGTTAGAGAATTCATGAAGGGATGCATCTGTAAGGAACAAACAACAGGTCATGGTATAGTACAAGGAAAAGTGGAGGGAGGAAAATTAAAAATGGATCTTGTATGTTCATTGCCACTGCACTCACATACCTATACAGCGCTCATCATCCGTTTCCGCATCACCAATAAACTCAAATTTAAAGTCTCTCAGCGAGTGGGCAAACTTTCTTTGGGCAGTTGAAAGGTCTAAAAAAAAATCAGATACAAGCATGTTGGTCTGATTCAAATGAGCCTTTAAGAATCAGCTGAGGAAATTGTTGGGATTGAGTCAATTTAAATCAAGTATTGTCTCTTACAAGAATTACAGCGCAATTCTATGCATGTCTAGTCAGAGGCAAGTTCCACTGTGTCCAGTGGGAGTTACTTCCAGGAAAATGTATACAGGACTGCAACATTATAGACCACAACAAACTTGTGTAGAAAGTTTAAAGTGTCATAAAAGTTTATGCAACTTTAGATTCCTTAGTAAAATATTAAAATTGGCTGTTAACATGAGAAAATTTTACTCAGCACACTTTTTAAAATGAATCTGTCTAGCTCTAATGTATTACAAATTGAGAACTGTTTTCTTCACGAGTTCTTCTCTAGCTCAAAACAAGATTCTGCAAGCACTGTCAACTTTCAGCAAGGCATGCACCCAAAGCCAGTTGCTGAATAGAGAGAAAACAAGTGGTTATGGATACCACCAGTGGTACTTGAGATGGTGTCTGGTGGTACTCGCTGAACCCCTAAGCACCTGCTGTCCAGCAGTGAGACTAGGAACACAACACATCAAAAAGCAACAGGAGACTCCAAAGCATGCTTTTCTGCACTCGAAAAGCCCTCCTGTCCAACCTGAGCCTCTTATTGGTGTTTGTTGCACCGCATATGACCTCCTCCCAGAAGTAACTGGTGATGATGTCATCATGTCATCGCCAGTTTCTTCCAGCGGTACTCTGAATAGGTGGACGATGTGAATGGTACGGCAGAGAACAAACACTGGGAAATACTGGCTGGACACATTTGCAGACAATCTTGAATGTTAACCTCCTACCCTTGATGAAGCTCTCTCAGATTGCTGAAAAACATAAGACCACTAAACGAAGCAGACTTTTTTTTTTTTGTTTAACCAATATCTTTTCTATTTGGGTCAGTTCTCTCAGTGCTTTCCTTGCAAACATGTTGTGTAGTTTTGCCTACCAGGCAGATCTAAGCCTTCCCTGGTTCAATTGTCTAAGGCAGGGGTGCCCAAACCCCGGTCCTTGGGCCACTTGCGGCCCTCGAGGACTCCCAATGCAGCCCTCAGGGTGCCCCCAGTCTCCAATGAGCCTCTGGCCCTCTGGAGATTTGCTGGAGCCCACACTGGCCTGACGCAACTACTCTCAGCATGAGGGTGACTGTTTGACCTCTTGCATGAGCTGTGGGATGAGGTCTCCCTCCACTGCTTGCAGTTTCACATCTGTGATGCAGTAGCGGCAGCAAAGGAAAGGCCAGCCTTGGTTTGTGCAAGGCCTTTTATAGGCCTTGAGCTATTGCAAGACCTTCATTCATTCATATAAGTTCATCTTTAATATATACATTTATGTAAACGTAGGTAAATTTACTCAAATTTTAAATGTAAATTAATTCCCCCCCCCCCGGCTCCTGACACAGTGTCAGAGAGATGATGTGGCCCTCCTGCCAAAAACTTTGGACACTCCTGGTCTAAGGTGTAGTTGAATTTCCAAGTGGATGAGATGGTGGTGCTATAAGATGAAGGGGAAAAGCAGATTAAGACAAAGTACAATTCCCAGGAACAATATGAAAGTGTATGAATGTGAAAAGGCACCATCGGCATGGATACATTAAAATTACAAGCCAAGGCAATGGTTCCCAAACATTTTCAACTGGTGACTCACATGACCTATTGCAACATTGGCCACGACTCCCTATTAGGGCTACAATCCTATACATTGTAAAGGACAGCAGGTTTTTCATTCAACAGCTCCTCTGGTTGGCTTCCACAGCTCTCCAGAGAGCTATGGCTCACAATCTGGGAACCAATGAGCAAGGGGGAAAGTTTCAGAAAATAAGCAGGTTTTTTTCCCAAACCCTTGCTGAGAAAGCTCATAAATATGAAGCCAATTCCAGTCTGAGCCAAAAGGAGTTTTCCCAACATTACTTAACTATATACATCTCCTGAATACAAATAGTTGAAATCTCTCATGAACATTTGCCATTATTTTAACATAGATGTTTTGATTAATGGGTGGGCAGCAGACAGACCACTGACCAATTTCCAACTTAGTACCTAGTCTGTTGTGATTCTTGGTACAATTATCTACTAAGAGATCCCAATTACACACTCCTACTCGCTAACTTTTTCCACATTCACATACATGTAGACACTGGAATTATAGTAAAACATCAGGCCGCTTGAGAACAAAATTAGCCTATCCCCGATTTAAATTGCCAAGAGGAAAACAAAGAGACAAACAAATCAAGTTTTCCATTTGCAGTTTGGATATCTCCTAAGAAGCACCCACTAATTGGTTGATACAGCCATTAATACTCCATGATTACAACTAAGCAGAGCACTTGTGTCATTTAGGAAGGGCACAGATTATAGCTCAATTAACATATTCATGAACATAGATTTGCCCAACATATAGCAGAGAAGCAGGGCTTGACCTGCCCCATTCCTGTGTTTCATGTCACTCTGCCAACTCCTGCATCTGAAGGACAGCTCACCTTCCACCTATGCACATAGTTCCCCAAATGCTTAATAATCTACAATGCCCATTCTCCTTTCAACAGTAAAGGCTCTCACATTATGTGATCTGTTTAATTTTTCCTTTCCCTCCAGTTGGACTTGCTTCAAATAAATGGCAGCTATGGGATCACCTGGAGAGATTCAATATCCAACTGTTCCCAAAGATACAAAACGCAGAACTAGGAGAAACTACCAAAAGTTGTGGTCCCAAGGAAATAGCCATCCCCCCTCCCCCAGCATTATGGAGATGATATATTCACTTGGAATATGGAAGAATAATCAGGTCTGAGATAAAGACTAGGCACCCAAAACATCATGCTGTAATTATTTATAGTTCAACAAGACACAGCTGAAAGCGATATCCTTAAGAGCTATGCAGACGCAAAAAATTTTAATCCTGCCTGGAAGTCCGAAGGCAATTGGAATTACTATCTTCCAAACACAGCTGCAATGGTAGTGACAAAATAATCAAAGAGAAGCTACTCACTTTGAGAACTCACAAAGGAGCACACTGGCTACTGCAATTTATTCTTCTATGTGATTTAATATTTTAACTATAAGAACTGGATATGCTGTGAATTTACTCTCTCAATGAGATTTTTTTTTTAGTGCAAATCGAGATTCTTAAGATTCTGCCAGACCATCATATTCCACATCAAAAGGTCAGATTCCATGCCATGGCAATTACACCCATACACATTTCCTGCCCACTGAAAACAAATGAAGCTTAGATTATGAGCCCTTTTGGGACAGGGAGCCATTCAGTTATTTGATTTTCTCTGCAAACCACTTTGTGTACTTTTTTGTTGAAAAGTGATATATAAATATTCTGAATAATAATAATGACATAAGCGGTGTTCATGAATACACCACCTAAAAATGCCAAGGTTGTCAATGAATACAAATTCTGCAGTGCATGTTAGGCAAATAACAAGGTGCAAACGAGTTTAGCTTATATACCACTTACATGCTTGCAAAGCGTAGGAGATAGAAGTTGCAAAAATTCAGCAGGAATCAGTGAAAATACATCACATACAGAGAAAAGCAGAATGTATTTGTTTTGTTCTCACTGTAACTAATTCAGCAAGACAGGAAACCAGCAATAGGAACAGAGGTGGTGCTTCCTAAAAGTAAATTGTTATGATTAATGGAACCAGGCCAAAACATTTCTATAAACTAGTACTTGAGTCTAACAAAGAAACAGGGAGGGGGAGCCATTTCCATTGTTTAATCCACAAATCCCATAGCATTAAACAAAAAGCACTTCTGTGCAACACTCAAATTACACATTACATGGGAGATCCATAATTGGATCTCCCGAACTGTTTATGAAAAGCAACTGTGGGGTTTTTTTTTATCAGAACCACTGGCACTGATGGGGGAGTTAACATATCCACTCATCTCTTTTTCCAGTTTAAATCTGCCTCCACCCCTTTCCTCTACACCCCTTTGCTCTGCAAAAAATTTATTTCCTGGTGGAGCAAAGAGGCACTTCCAGAAGGATTAAGTTTGCAAAAATGACATAGGAGGCAAGGTTAAACCTCTTCGCTAGAATGCTGCTCCAATTAAGAACTTTCCACAGTTGCTTTTAAGCACAAGTAAAAGTGTTCAGAGATATGAAAATTAATCTCCTGCGTAATATGTAGTTTGGTCCTTGTTATACATATCTTACCAATGCTTAGTAAAAACACATTAAACCAACAAGCAAAACCAAATGCAAAATATTTAATTGTTAACCATTTAGTTTTGATTGTTACATTTGTTATACAGTGGTTCTTAGACTCACCAGTGGGTCCAATTTTTGGTGGTTCGTGAAACTGGCAGGGCAAATTAGGCTATGTGCATCAAGGACTCAACAATCTGCTACTTGAGGAGTGGAGCACTGTTGCCCAACCACCATTATGCCCAACCCCTTGGCATTTGTAAATCAGGCAGCAGACTCTGGGCCAATGATTTTCAACCAGTGTGCTGCAGCACATTGGTGTGCTGTAAATAATGCAAGCCTACAAAATTGAGGGTCAGAAAAGTTTTTCCCAAACTTTATGGTGGTTTGATATGAATTCGGGGTGCCAATTCCAAAAATGTCATCCGTTTTGCCCTAACACGACTAGTTTTGGAGACGCAGCATAGTCTCTTTAGTGAATGGTTCAAGCAGCTTCCTCATGAGGAAGCCTACACCATGGCTTCCTCATGAGGGAGCTGCTTGAACCATTCACTAAAGAGGCTATGCTGTGTCTCCAAAACTAGTCGTGTTAGGGCAAAACTGATGCCATTTTTGGAATCGGCACCCCAAATATACCCAGGAATTGGTGTAACGTTTAAGGAAGCAAAATGTGTGTTGGCCTATATAATTGATGTGCACCTGCAATACAGTGTGCCTTGTTAATTGGCAAAAAAAACTGATGGTGTGCCTTGACAATCTTAGTGCCTTGTCAAGTATGCCGCGAGATGAAAAAAATTGAAAATGTCTGCTCTACCCTGGTCCGCAGGCCACATCCGGCCTAGGGAGGTGACTCCCCATCTGGCCCACAGGGAGGCCCATCTCCAATGGACACTTGGCCTGCTGAAGACTTGCCAGAGCCCCCACTGGCCCAATGCAAGAGCTCCGGGTATGGCTTTCCCTCCGCTACCTTGAGCTTTGCATCTGTGAAGCTCACCAGGCAGCGAAGGAAAAACCAGCCCAGCATGCGCGCAAGGTTGTTTATATTGGTAAGGTAATGCAAGACTTGCAGGTGGAGAGTGTGACAGAGAGAAGGTCTGCACCCACGTGAGGGAGAGTGAAACCACGAGCAGGCAGGCAAGGGAGCGCTCCAGCATGGCTGCAACCTTGAAGCAGTAGCAGCACGTGCCGCCACCCCCTCCCAGCCAGCTCCCTTGCCATGTCCATAGCACTGCTGCGCCATTCACCCTCATGTCTACTCTGCCTGAATAGTGCAACTCTATTTAAAAAAACCGGTTCCTTGCTTTTATCCCTTTTTTTTCTGCCTGCAACCTTCCCCCAAAATATCTGCTTCTGTGATTTCCCCCCCCCCCCCCGGTCTCGTACATGGGATCTTCTTGGAATTCCCTTCCTGGTTTTAAAAAATATCGCAAACCCCCTTCTCTCTGTGTTTGAAAGTGCTTATGAACTGGTCTGAATTCATTCATAAGTTTAGTCTCTAATATAATCATTTAAGTAAATTTATTCAAATTTGAAATGTAAATTCTTTTTTTTTCAGCCCCCAACAGTGTCAGAGAGATGATATGCCAAAAGGTTTGTGCACCCCTGTTCCAGGGCCTTTAAAAAGTTTGAGAATCACTGTGTTATAGCTTTCAAAGTGCACCTGACTGCCAAATTTCAATAAATAAAATTATCAAGTTTAGATTTTTAAAAATATAATTACATACCATGCCCCATGAAAAATAAATGTTTAGCATGCCAAATTTCTGAAATTTGGATGTCAGTGGCTTTAGTAACTTAATTTTGTACACTGTAGATTTATGTTGACACACCAATCCTAATCTTCCCCTCCTTTGCTGATGCAGCCACACCAAAAAAATAGCGTGCTGTATCCAATGGCAGGGGGGAGAGGATCCATAGGCTTCAGAGTAGAAAGGAGAATTATTCTACTCTGTAAGCTTCTGTAAGCTTCCCACTCTGCAATGGGTCTCCTTGTAACTGCACCAGCTCTGTAGCTGGTGAAAAACTGAGGAGGAATAAGGGACAGGAAGGCTTGAAATAAAGGGGATAGGATCCGGTGCATGCCACTGTCACTGGATCCACCCCCTCCCTGACCCATTTCTCCTCCACTACTGCCTTTCCTGGTCCAACAGGGTCCAGTGGTGGAGTTGGAACACTGCACTTGGCAGCCATTTTAAGACAGTGGAAGACTCAGCTGTTGTAAAGCCCTGCCCCCAACACCCCAATCCTAGATAGGATGAGGCTGTAAGCTCAACTACCTACTCTTGTGTTCAATTTTCCCAGTTAAAGCCAGCATTCTCATGTTTTTAATGCAATCATCGTCACACTTTTTCTCTGCCTGAATCCTCCAACATATAGGAATCCTCCTATTTTTCTTTAGGACTATTTCTATATAGGAATCCTCCTATATGTGGCCATGAAAGAAATAGATTCAACATATAACTTTTGAGCATGAACGCAATAAGGCAACTGCTTAGGAGGGAATCTTTACCAGCTATGTATGTACTTCAGGCCTTCCTATAATTTTTCACCCTAATCCTAAATATCGATAATGGTATGTATGTCTGTAATATTCACAAATAAAATCAAAGTTAAGATATTTTATATCATTTGTTATATAGCATAATTAGGACCAGGGGGCTCAAATATGCTTTCAGGCAGGACAAAGGTGGTTGAGAACGCAGTTTGACTTTCTAGATGCAATTTTTGTTCAGTTCCCCCCCCCCCTTCTTTCTAGCATGTTTGTTTTTAAATAAAGCTTATTCAGCTTCTTCAAAGGGCTAATTTCTGTCATTTACCTCATAATTATACATAGACTTTTGGTTTTTTTTTTCATAAAGGCAAAGATTAACAATGAAATTATGAAGTTAATAGTAGTTATGGGTCTTATTGTAAACTGGCCTCACAGAGTCAACATAGAGACCAAATTTACTAGAGCAGTAACACATAATTAAGTTATACTAATTAAGAATGTATCACACAAGGCCTACATACAGTACACTGAATTCCCCTAATATGGGACAAGACACAGTACCCTCACATTACAGCTGGAATCTTAATATACTTTCATGAAAGTAAGCCTCACTGATCTTATTATGCTTCAAGAAATTTTATACAGAAACTAGCCTACCTAGACTGCATCCTACAAACCATAAGCTCCTGTAGCCACAAAAGGTTCTCATTAAATTCTAATGCAGTCACCGTCTGTAACACTTGAGTGTTGTCAAAATGGATCCCATCTACAGAGTTATAGCTACTCTTGCTGCCATGCAATCCTATATCCCTAAAACAATCTTAATCCAATCAAGATAAAGCAGATTTAACAGAAATTTAGAAGAATGGAACAAAAAGACAGCAAGCAACATAGCACTAAAATTGTCTAGTTATACAAAAATGTGATACAGGTCAGCACTCATTATCCATTATCTGCTGATTTGGTATCCATGGTTTTCATAATTCGTAGGTTCTGCACCCATGGGGGAGGTCCCACATGGACCCTCCAAAGGCGACCAGAGAGCTCCAGAGGTTGTTCTGAGGCCCACAGAGGCCACACGTGTCCGCCCACAGCCTTTGTAGGCCTCAGAATGCTCATTTCGGGCAAACAAAATGCAACTTCTGGTTTCCTTGAGAAACTGGATGTTTATATATGTCTAAAAGGCATTCTGATGCCAGAGAAGCTGCTGAGGGTTTCAGAAGCTGCCCTGGCTCTCAGAATACCCTTTAAAGGCATATGAAATCACTTCCAGTTTCCATAAGAAACCAGAAGCTGCTGTTCTTGCCCAAAACATGCATTCTCAGGCCTGCAGAGGCTACAGGTTGTTGCGCACGGTCTCTGTGAGACTCAGAACAACTTCCTGCGGTGACCAGAACACAACTTTGGTCACTCTGGAGGTTGTCAGGGGCCCAAAATTCACAGATTCAACTATCTGTGGATTTCGGCATATGTAGGAGTTCCAGAAACAGAACCCCAGCAGATACCTAGGGCCAACCTGTAATAGTAAAGTTGATTTTACTTTAAACTTTAAATTTTATTACAAACTGGAAGGATTACCATAATACACATGTGTCTCAAACAGTGGCCCTGTCTCAGAAATGCTTAAAGTGTATCGATCATGTTCCAATGAAAAGACCTATGGAACAGCCATTAGGGTGGGAGGAAGAAGCAGGTAGAACATTAAGAAACCCCTTTTGACTGCTTTAGAAAGATATTTTGTCCTACATTAATTATGGGAATGTCTCTCTCATGTGGGTGGCGCACAACAGAACCCTTAACAATGATTAAAGGATCAAAAGCAGGCCACAGGACATAGCAATCCCCTCTTTAGATCTACCCCTCTGACATGTGTGAATGCCCCCTTCCTCCCTCTTTTATTTATGGCTCATTACGTAACTGGATGATGGTCTATCTCCCCTATTGGAACAGGCAAGATCCATTTAGCTTTGGCCAAATGTTTTTGAAACTCAAAGGAATTTAAATCAACATAAAGGGAAATGTTCTGGGTTTGAATCCAAACATCTTACTATAATGGAATGTAATACTCTCAGCCCTGCTCTCAATAACAGAGTAAGGGCTACATTTTAAAGGAATTTAGAACAGCAACTGACATATGATTATACCAGTTTATGAATAACACTTTGTAACAAGTGTCACTCTTTGAGCCCTTAAAGATTTGAAACAGTTTACACACTGCTGAATGTCAAACTCCACCCAGCAAAAGGAAATAATTTAGAAGAGTGGTTCCCAAACTTTTTAGCACCAGGATCTACTTTTTAAAATATGACATCTTAATTTGGGATTACAAAGATTACCTCATACCACAGGTTAGCAGTCCAGCTAAGAATTTTCTTCTTCAAACTGGGCAAGGGTGCTTGCAAAGTTTTAATGCTTCAAAAACTTTTTGCAACCCACACAAAATTGGTTCGTGTCCCACTTGTGGGTCCAAACCCACAGTTTGGGAAACTCTGATCTAGAAGATAAAATTACCAGATTCTAACAGGCTGCTACTTCCATGCACTTCACATAAGAAACTGGAGAATGAATGAACCATAAAGTGACGGGATCAGTGACTAGCAATGTGGTGACCAAGCCTTCTTGGCAAGTCTGCTACATGTCAAATCCATATTGCCACACTAGTATGCGTAATAAATATATCACCAGGTCCTCAGATTACTGTTTTGCTTCAAACCTACTGAGCTAGGGAGCAAGAAGCAACACAAGTCCAAGAGCGTAAGTCTGTGTTTCGTTCAGATGCAACAGAACTACAAGAACAAGCCTGCATGGGGACATAGGATAGCATCCCCCCTCCACTTGAGAACACAAAATAGTTTGTTATTTCCTTATTTTTTTATATCCAATCCAGCAAGTATAGTTTGTTCCTACCAGTCAAATCAAGAACACACATCAGAATGTCACCTTGGTTCACAATCCTAGTTTACAGAGAAAGCAAGCAAACAAAAAGCCATAGCTTGCTCGCCAGTTCAGATATAGATGGCAAAATTGTGCTTTGCAAGAAACCAAGAAGCAACACATTTCTTGTGAGTATGGAGAAAAAGGAGCACATGCGCCTGAAGCTCTTTTCCAGACACAGTCTCCTCATATTAAATTGTGACTTGACATTACCTCTGAAATGAGCCTATCACAGTGTTCACATATGACGCTTCTGCATCAATACTCTAATATTAATATGAAGCTTATACTGGATCAGAGTGCTTATTCTCTTTACAAATGTTTCCCTTTCACATTCTCTTTTGTATTAATGATAGATGTTAACATAAATAGCAAAAAGGTGCTAAAAGCAATGAGTTTTATATTAAATCTGAATATTTAATGAAGAATATTTTTAAAAGATCATTTCCCTGTCTATGAACGCATGCTCACTAAATGGAATTGCAATAATTGATTGGTGAATAGTTTCTTTTATGCATGAACAAGAACAAAAAAGAAGAGAAAGAAATGAAAAGAGAAGGGTTAGAGAGAGACAAGATTGCAACACAATCAAGATATTTAGATAAATGCATATGCCAGAACACATATTCAGTATTTTTTATATTTAGTTGGAATCCTATAACACAGCTGCTCAATCAGCTGACGTCCAATGATTTTATACCAGCAGGAGCACCACTGACAAACCTTCTTCATAAAGAGATCCACAAGAAAGATATGTATATTTATGTAGTGCACTATGAAACGAAGACCCAACTTACAAAGTCCTGTGACTCCTTCAAGATTAAAAAATGTATTGTGGCATAAGCTTTTGTGAATGAGTTCTCTTTATCAGATGCTGCAAACATATCTTCTCAAGCCTAATAACGAAATTCTTTTTTCACAAAGATGGATAGCTCACAGAATAGCTACTTTTCTATTTACAAACATATCACAGAAACAACCTGAATAAGTCTCACTTGAACAATCATCCCAACTACGTAAGATCTCTATATGTTGTATAAAGCAACTCTCTCTCTCTCAATTTATGTAGCAAAGAAATTGAATCTGATTCCCTAACTCAAAAAGGCTCACAATTTTCTAGCAACTCCTTTTGATTACTATAGCAGGTCTGAAGAAACATCTACTCCTCTGTATGCATATGAAACCAAAGGATGGGGTGGCTTTAATGTGAAACAGAATCTAATCCTAACCAACTTTCTAGTGCCACAGCAGTCATGCCAACAGGGTGTGCACTGCATCCTGTGGTGGGGCATAGTCACAAAGGCCTCCACAAAATAAGGGAAAGTTTGTTCATCATGGGACTACACTGCAGCTGTATTAGTGCTGGAAAGTTGGATAGGATTGGGTCCACGCTGTTTTTAACTGTATTACCAAAGAATTTGAGTTGCAAGATAAGAAAAACATGGGGTTAAATTTAAGGCAACTATAATCACCTATAAACTACAGTGAGATCAATGATCTAGCTCTGGCACTATCTGCATTAGTAAAGGTACTCTGAAAAATAATTTTGATAGAAAAACACATCAACATTATAACTCAATGTAGCCCATAATTAGTTATATGAAGGAAGCAGTAGTGCAAACAATGCAGTGACCAGAAAAGAAGAGTTAAAGGACAGAGAAAGACAGAGGGAGAGAAAGGAAGACAGGACAAAGCCAGATGGGAGTGGCCAGTCATGGTCATATTTTTTATGATGGGCATCCCATCATTGGGAAGTAGAACCAATCTTGCCATTTAACACTTTGTACGAAGAAATGTGTTTTGTAACTTTCTGTTTAATCAACAACATTTGTCTGGAGTCCATTCCAGAATCTGCATGAACCGACTGCCTCTTTTTCCTCCCCAATCAAGACAGAAGGTTAAGGTTCATTCTCTTCCTTAATGTTTGCATGAGTGATCTACTCAGGAATGCAAGTATGGTTAGTTTAGAAATTACCATTACACACCCACATTGAGTTTTCCAAAACTGACAGACGATTTAAGACTATAATTAGTTTCAACCATATGAGATGAGAACCTGCCACCAAAGATAGGGATAAACATGTTTTGTCAAGTCACATTTTAGTCAGCACTAAGAGATAGTGCTGACTAAAATGCTGGCTTTTCTTCATTTCAACCATGTGGACAGTCTCATTTGTTCATATGAAATACATTTACTTTTATAATTCTAATATTGTCTAAAGGTGTGTCTACACTAGCACCTGTAATATTTCACTTCATTTTTGTTTTGCACTTCCAGAATTCAACTTTGCATATTTCCTGGACATAATCATTTCCGTCATATGGAATTTCAGGCTCTGGATCTTAATTATTTCTTCTTAACTGCATCCAAAACACTTCCTTCAGACTAAATGTTCTTGCTCCAGATAAAGGGGAAATGTGGACACAATCCCGGGGATATGTCAACAATAGACATTTTCCTGGAATATGTTCAACAACATATTAGAAATAGTTGCTGCAACCTGCATCTTGCCCTAGGTGGTGTCCTTACAGAAAATCCAGTACTTTGTGAAAGGAATACCACCTTTTCTGCAATATTCTTGATGTCTGGACAGATATGAGGAACCTTGCCAATAAAAGCTTTCAGTTGCAGCAATGAACTAGAACACCCTCTCATGAAGCAATCCTCACAAGGAGCACCAAAAATGAACTTCTTTTCCCTTTGCATATGCATACTCCTAAAATATGTGCATATTGCAGGATATGTGCAGGATCAAAAAAATGAGCGAGTGGTAAACGAAGAGCAAGTCAAAACAGAACCAAACGAAAAGGCAACAAGAGGTTACGTTGGGTAACAGAGACATAAAAAGCATTCAAAACAGAACATAACATTTACGTTCTAGCAGAAAATACCACCAGAAGATTAAAAAATGCAGCTGCCTTTAACTGCCAAGAAAACAGCACAAGATATTTACTTGAATATGGTATAAAACCAGATAAAGAGTTTGTATTGGTCTTCATCCAGGATGAAAATCCAGAAGTATCTAAACTAACAATGGTTTTCATTTTCATTATTCTAACAGACCCAACAAGACCTTTTAATTCAGAAATAAACGTAGCCCGATATATCTCGGTTGCCCCCTCCTTTCATTGCTGCATTTTGACAACTCAGTTATCTTTATATCTGTTGACCTTTCCCTTGCTATTCAGTTCTTCTGATATTTCACCACTTCAGTCTCTTCCTCAGGCTACAATGCCAATGTTGAAACCCAGAAGCTCTAATCAATGCACTACAATTGTTCAGGGTGGACAATTTGTCCAAGCTCCAATGGAGAAGTTTTTGTTGGCCTCAGTATTAGAGTTCGTTATCACCCAGTCGCCACTGCCTCTATTCTATGCTCAGTTCCAAATTTGTCAGCCAAGTTATCGGTGTTGTTCTCAGCATCTCTCCCTCAACCTTCAGTAAGGCACAGTAAGCTCCATATATAGTTAACATTCATGAGATGTTTGGGTACGGTGAAAATAGACACAATTTATCAGCTGCTTCTCCCTTCCATGCCATAACAATCAATTCTATGCACCCGGTGGCAGCCAGAGCCACCGTGCAGGTGGGTGCCCTCAAGGAATCAGCTTAAGTAAGTCACCAGTGTGTATGGGTGTTTCAAAGACTCTAGGGTCTTGAATGAAATTGGAGTCCATAAATTTGTCCATGAATTCTGGCCACCCACATCGAAGATATCTACATTTAAACTCATAAAATGAAATAGAAAGGGTTGAAAACAAGCAGCCAGGGTCCTCATTCCACTAATATTTCAAATACTGTAATATGAAATGTTGAGGAATGAATAAATCACTTCTACTGCCCAGCCAAGGAAAGTGAAAGCCAGTAAGAGTTTTCTGTCACTTCTACCTACTGATCCATTGTCAAATTTGTGTCTCCACTGGCAAAAGAGGAAGGTATATGCTACTTCCAGAACTGTGGTTGGAGCTAAAAAAAGCACTTTCTACAGTGAATGCTAAAAACAGAACAAAGAGTAATTGCAGGAGATTGTCACTTCATTCACTACAGCTGACCAAACTCTCAGTGTGGTTAACCACATTTTACTCAAATTGTACAGATAGCAAGTTATAGAAAAATGCAGCTTCAGGCCAAATAATTATTTAGCTAGTCTGATGCCATTGCTTTTTACAGACTTGCACTTTTTCCAAGGACAAACTTTTACTTCCTTTTTTAACTCTAACATGAGATTAAGAAACAAAAACTTCACTTGCATTTGCAAAGGTTTCAGGAGGCTTTATCACTGAAAATCTAAAAGTCTCCCAACCACAGCTGTCATTGCCTAGAATTATGGCTCAGAAAACTATAGTGTCTTCCAGAACAGTATGGAAAAAAATAGCTGGCAAAGCCATGTTTTCACCTTTGTAATGTTTGAGTGCACATACCTAGGGTAAGAGCAGACTTCCCCCCATTGCTACTTCTATGCAAAGTGCGATTAAACTGGTTCTTGGACTCTCTTGCTTCTAAAATTGCCCCCCCATCACTACTTGTAAATATTAACATTCAAACTGAAAGGAAGAATGCAAGACTGAGCTCCGCTCCTGATCATGCTGCAAACAGAGATGTGATTAAACAGGCCCTAAAGGAACTAGACATGTCTGTGAAATTTCTAAGATGGCGTGGGTGGAAGTAGGGGGCAAAAACAATGTTATCCTGCTGTTTTCCTCCACCTATGCACTGCAGGAAGAAACTTGTGATGGGGAAAGTATTTTACACGCCTGATCTTCAGGTAAAGGTTTCTGAAAGTAAATTGGCAAGAAATGAGATAGTAATGAACATGAAGTTATGTGATTGTTTCCGGGCTTTCTTGATTGATGTTAGTACAGATGCAGACAAAACAGTATGCAAAGTGTCTTCATAGTGAAGGAATAAAGAGGCTTGCCTAGTAGAATCTTTGGTGACAGTTCCTCATGCTATAACACAAATAACTTCTCAAATTCTCAGGAAAGTTGAAAAGCAGTTTGATCAGGCATGAAGATTTGCACTTCAAGGGGCGGAAAAAAACCTAAGATTCTATTGAACATGGTCCAGTCATTTGGAATACTTGAGTAACTTTCTGGATCCAAGTCACTGTGTAACTCTGAGAAGTTGTACAGTACTCTTATGTCACGTACTGCACTATTATGCAAGGAAGACACAGGACAGGTGAGATAATTCTGAACAGACCAGTTGTTTTAGGACATGCCACAAAACATGGAAGTAATTGTAAGCAAATCTAAAACCTACTTCATGTACTCCATTTTTCAGAATTCTGTTCACACTGTAAAATTACCTTTGATTACAAATAACCTAGCCTGACAACAGTGCAACAGAGTATAAAAATATGGTGGATGTACACAGATCAAATATTTCACTTCCAGTCTTATTTTTTCCTCTAGTCATTGCTCACAACTTTACTCTCCATAAAACAGAATTATGGAACAATAAGGCAAAGTAATGGCAGATCATCAGAAGTCACATTTGGCCAAAAATCTGAAAAGCAAAGCATTTATTTCTGCATTTTGTTTCGGAACTTATTGCCACCTCCCCCACCCGCACACTTTTACACAACTGACAAAGGTGGCATAATAAGGATGCTACATGGTTGCAAACTTCGTAGGCTTTTAGTCTCCAAGTAGCCCAAAAAAGAAGAAGGACATGCTCATATTGTGTTTAATTCCGATGTTGTAAATGCTTGGAAAATAGAGACTGCTAATAAAGACCTTCCCCTACTCTTCTCACAGAGTAGAGAATTGACCAATTCCCGATCAGAGTTTGATAGGATGGTGGGGATAGTAGAAGATGAAAGAAGAAAAAGATGAAAGTTAATAAAGGACTATAAGTACCTTGGGTTTCGTTATACAAGAAGACATGTCTCTAGATTCTCCTGCAGCAACTACAATTATTTAATATAATTTGGAGCTTTCTGCTGGACACCCCTTATGAAACCAGCATATATCTATAGGGCAGTATTTCCAAACTCTCTCTCAGAGAGTTTAAGAGCCACTAAGTGTGCTGTAGGTAGTGGAGGTGGGGGAAAGACGGAGACATGATGCCCAGCATAATGCCCCTGATCAGGGCACAGGGGCACACTTGCCCCTCACTGCTGTCTGCAGGAGCCTCCGAGAGTCAAGGGAGCCTGGTGTCAGCTTCAGCAGCACTACCCACGCAGCGCAGAGCCCTCCAGAAGGTGATCACAACCACTTCGGTTTTGCAATTGAGAAACCAGAAGCGGTCGCGATCGCCTTCTGGAGGGCTCTGCGCTGTGTGAGGAACCCTGCTGAGGCTGGCGCCAGGCTCCCCCAACCCCCGGGAGGCTCCTGCAAGCAGCAGTGAGTGGCAGCACTCCCCTGCACCCCAATCAGAGGTACGATGCTGGGCATCATGTCTCTGCCTTCCCCTCCAACCTGCCCCTTAAGGGAGAATTGCCCAGGGCTCTGAGGCTGGGGCGTCGTGATGTCCCAGTTTGAAAACCACTACTATAGGTGATTTACTTTATTTCTAAAATAGTAGACAGTGTAAACTGAGAATACTGAGCAGAAGCTCTTACCTGGATTGACAAAAAGAGAAAGATATTAATTCATCATTCTTCCCTTATTCCAGAATATAGGAATGGTCTCAGCAACTACTTTTAACTCAGTCTCCATGGTTAGTTTGGTCCCAAGAACTGCCACTGACATCTCATCCCTTTTGCTCAATCTGGTGCTGGCTCTGCATCAAAACAATGTGTTCAGCAGCATAATAGAAATCACAGATAGAATCTAAATGTGGGAAGGTTAGCAAAGCAGACCAAAGTCCATGCTTACCATGGCTCATTCCATGGGATTATGAATGAATGGGGAAACCTCACAATCACAGAACTGACAAGCTGAGAAAGATCCAAAAAGGAATTACCAAAACACGTGTTGAAGCAAAGAGGGTAGTTACAGGGAGTGAGGATCTCTTCTATCTAGGAATTTGTCATATTTGCCCGAGTTCAGGAAATAGTATTCTGATCTATATGAACAGAAAACAGATGCAGTACAGTTCTCATTTTCTCATTCACTGTCAGAAGTTCTTGAACTGGGGTGTCACAAGGCCCCAGCCTGAGAAACTCTGCCACTGGCCCATTAAAAACGGCAGGGAAGGGGGGAAGGCAGCTGCCAGATCCCCAGGATTGCGCTGCTGCCAGGGACAGGAGGGAGGTTTTCTACTTACCTGCAGTCAGTGCTGCAGTCCTGGGGGGCCGGGGGTCACTCCGCAGGGCTCTCCGTGCCTGCAAAAGTCTTTTAAGAAGGGGGCACTACTGGTTTTGTTGTGCAAACCCAAAGTGCCCATTTTTGTTTGCTTAGACCAGTGATTTTCAATCTTTCTCATCTCGTGGCACACTGACAAGGCGCTAAAATTGTCAAGGCACACCATCAGGTTTTTGACAATTGACAAGGCACACCATGATGCCAGTGGGGGGCTCACACCCTGATTGGCCCCACTAATAAATGATCTTCCCCCCCAAATTCCTGTGGCACACCTGTTGACCACTCGTGGCACACTAGTGTGCCACAGCACAGTGGTTGAAAATGGCTGGTTTAGACTTTTGCAGGCCCTGGGACCCCTGCAGAGGGCTCCCTGGACACCCACCCCCACCCCGCAGGACTCCAGCACTGGCTGGATTTAAGTTAAAAATTCCTTCCATCCCCAGTAGGTGTGTGATCCAGGACTGTGCTGTTGCCTTCCCCACCCCCATCCTGCAACAGCAGACCTTGGGTCTCAAGGAGTTTAAGAACTGAGGCAATAAGAAATGAAGCATCATTCACAGCAGCAGGTTTATCATGATTTGCAACTACTGCTGCTAGCAGGGCAAAACATTTTCACTTTGAGATATATGCACTGATACTGTATACATCCGAGGGGAAATGGCACAAAGGGAATAAAACAGACAGTTCTGGACTCCAGGATAATTTCAGTACTGTTGGACAGCAAATAGATCGACAGACCAGCTTTTGTCAGCAAAAAGGCAGCACAACTGCTAAGGCAGTGTTTCTCAGCCTGCACAACTGCAATGATGCAAGAGCCAGGAAATTGAAAGTGATCAAAAATCTTTATTGTAATTCAGATAGCCCAATCCTCACCATGATTTGAGCCAGAGAAGGCTGCCTGCACTGGCTCCCAAGCATTTACAAATGTGCTGGGAAGATCCAGCCCCTGCACTGGCCAGAGGAGGCAAGTTTGTGCCAGGCAGAACTGGGGGTGGGAGAGGATGATGGGAGGATGTTCCAGGGTGGTTTGGGCAAGGGAAGGGCAGAGGTGGTTTGGGCAGGGGGAGGGTGGCACCGGGGAGGAGCAGCCCTGGGAGGTGGTAGGATCAGCCATAGTGGTGCATGCCATATCCTAAACTCCACTACTGGGTCTGGCAGCCTTACACAGGCTGCTCAGATTTGCACCTGCTAACTAGCCGGAACCCAATAGGGTTGGCTGGGGTTCAACATGGAGTAAGGAGGAAAATATCTCCTTACCCCGAGGTGACCTCCAGCCTGCTTCTAACCTGCACTGGACACAGCACAGGCCACTGAGGCTTGGCTGTAACAGCGCAGGTTAGGACTGCGCCCCAAGTAATTCTATTTCCTTTTGCACAGACACAAATGTTGTCAGCTAATATACCAAAGACTTCTGAAAGAATTTTGCCAGAACAAATAAGCCCAGCCCATGCAATGAGTCAGGGACAAAACAAACCTGTAACAATTGCCAGTTGATAATGCTGCTTTATTGCTTTAAACCATGTGCATGTAGCTCTCCAAAATAGGTTGTGAAGCAACTTAGCAAGTACAACTCCCGACTATCACAGAAGAGCATGACAATGTAAATACACGGATTTCACAAGTAGGCCATAGCTATGCAAGCAGTCACTTAAGGCAACAATGGAACTATTCACATAAAGATTGGTTAGACTGAGCCACAGAATTACTGTCAGAGTGTCTTTATTTGAAAATAAAGTTCAGGAATTCCATTACTGTCCCTATGCAAGCACAACAAAACCAATTCATATTTTTGTTGCATTTTCCAAGCATATTCAATGCACTGTGTTTGTATCTGCCAAGATAAAGTATACAGAAAAAATATGTGCAATTCAAGATTATAGGCCTTTCATGTTCACAGCAAGAACTTCATAGTATTTCATTCTTCAGACATTATGGGCTTCTTATAAAAATCAGAGGTAACTTGCAAATAATACTGCAGTCCTAACATCCTGTATGAGTGAGCATAGAATTTATTTCCATAGAAACCTTGTCTAGAATTGCAGTACAAGTCTCTCTAGTTATCATTATGTAAACAGTGTTAGCACCCACCTTATAGAAGTGGTGAAGAGATAACAAGAATGAGAAAGATGTTTCAACTCTTAATTCATTCTTGTTCATTCTACACACAGGGATTCTTTTTAACATTTAAAGTAAAATGCACTACTTTTAGCCACAACATGCTTTAAAATGGTTATCTATATAGGAACCCAGTTTATGCTTGCTATGACATTTCCGTTCCATGCTATCTTCAAAAAGGCATGCATAAACATTCCTTAGATTTTCATACGCACAGTACTTTGTAAATAAAGTAGCTTAAAACAAATTCATGAGCTTTTACTTTGCAAGAACAGCATTCACAAAACTAAGTTCAAGATTAACCTTTGGAAGTTCATACTAAGCAGGAAATAATGATCCAAGAAGATTCAAAACATTATTTGTCCTGATTCTTCCCTTCCCCTCCCTCCTTTTTCTAAACACAAATGCTTTTTAAAGTGAATAATCATGCTTGTTGTTCCACATCAATAGAAACTACACATGCTCCTAATTTGCTATCTCTTACATTTGCATTTCTAAATTAGACGGTTTTTCCATTGCAGTTTTTCCAAGCCAATTTCCACTGTCAAGTTACACGCAGCAGGCACCATGTGCTTTAACAATACACACACTGTAAACATGGGACAGAAGGGTGCCAAGAACCCTTCTCTGTGAGCACAAACTATAGTTTGGCACTCCTGTTCAAATTCTCCTAATGCAGCAATTTTCAATCTTTTTCATCTCATGGCACACGGACAAGGCGCTAAAACTGTCAAGGTACACCAAGAGTTTTATGACAATTCACAAGGAACACCCATTAACAGCAGGGGCTCACATCCCCCGTGGCACAAATGACCCTCCCCCAAACTCTTGCAACACGCTTGCAGACCTTCCGTGACATACCAGTGTCTCACGGCACAGTGGTAGAAAATGGCTGTCTTAACATATGCTGTAGTAATGTAACAAAAATTGTAAAGCATACCAAGGAGAAATGGGCCATTATTTATATATTCTTCCCCATGGCAGGAAAATTGCAGAAAACTGCCAGAGGTCTTGGTCTCTCTACACCTACTCTAGCACGTTGGTCCAGGCACCCGAAAATGTGGTTCTGAAGGATACATCTTTTTTATTGAGTCTTGTCAATCTTTGCTCCTAGTTTTTATTCACAGGTTAAGAAGTATTTAAGAGAAAAAATTTGACTCTTAGTATCACCTTACACAGCTGGTTATACAACCAGTTCCCCAGAATTACTGTTCCATGTCTTGGAAAGCAAACAAATTTTAGCCTAAATTATCACATTTGCCTGAGTGGTTTCATCTCTGATATAAATGAAATCCCTCCTAAGCTATAAATGGATTGCTATAAATAGCAGCTACTAAGCAGGAAAACATTAACACTCTTTCCCAGAGTTGGCTTGATCTCTAAGGGCCTTCATTGTGGTGGCACCAACTCTGTGGAATTCCTTCCCTCATTTTAGTTTATGAACTGCTGCCTCATTGGAGCCTTTCTGGTGAGGCCTAAAAACATGCGTTTTTACTTTATCCTTTTAAGTTTTTTAATATGGGGGGGGGGGTTATGCTGCAATTTTTAATTGTCTTCTGCTGGTTTATCTGCTCCTGGCTTTAAATGAGATTTTAAGGTGCTCACTGAGTTTTTTAATATTTGTATTTTAAAAAAATGATACTGCATAAGTTTTTAAACATGTCTGGAAGTCACTCTGAATGATATAAGGGAGATAAAGCAAGGTATAAATTTGTAAATAAATAAAATAAGGAACTTACATTATTTATTTTTAACATTTTTATATCACCCTTCCTCCAGTGAGCTCAGGGTGGTATACATAGTTCCTCTCCTCCTTTCGTACTCACAAAAGCTCTAAGGAGGGTGAGGTCGAGAGACAGTGACTGGCCCAAGGTCACCTAGGAAGGAACTAGTCCTTGACTCCCTTCTATTCAGTAGGATACCACATTCAGTCTCAAACATGTGTTAACGTCTAGCTGGCAGATCAGTGAGAAAACAGGCCTGGTTTCTGTAACTCATCAGTAAACATTTGATCAGTACTATACTTACTGACTCAAATTCTATGATTGCTCATTTAGCTATACTCTGGAAAAGCAGGTTATTAATCACTTGATCCACAGATGTGCTGATTCATCAACATGGTGTTTCAGATGTTCAGGTGTTTCAAATGGCCAAGCTTTGGGCCAGTACTATGATCCAAACCATTATATGATACCAACCCTGAGAGAACTTATCCTGGCTCAGAAAGAGTAGTACACAAGCTTACATATCTCATGTAGGAAACAGAAAACGGACCAAAGTAATGTTCAATCCCACAAATATTCCAAAATCTCACCTCTCAACTTAATGAGAAATGGAAGTGAACATATTATTCACTCGGAACACTGTTCAGAACAAAAACACAGTGCAATAACATCAGCATGTCACAATCATAGTAGGAATGGTATAGTTCATTGGTTCTCAAACTGGTGGGCTGTGACCGACCAGTTTGTGCAACAATGCCCCATTCCCTTTAAGGGGCAGGGGCAGAGGACAGAGGCAGCAAAGCGATCCTCAGGATCATGCACCTGCGGGGAAGGGGGGCTATTTTTCAACTAACCTTACGTGCTCCCAGGGTTCAGGGGGTGTGCAGAGCCCTGCGGAGCGCTCTGAGGGTTCCCTGCGGCTTCTAAACAGTCAACGTTCCAGTTTAATCACGCTTGGAACTTTCATTTTCCTGGGGATCGCTTTGCTGCCTCTGCCCCCACCCCCGCAAAGACTTACTTATGGGAGTAAATCTCCCGGGAAGTTTGAGAAACAGTGGTATAGTTAATTATATACGGCTTTTAAACAAAAAACTTTAACTTTACAGATAAAGTTAAATAATTACATGGCGCCCCGTCCCAAAAGGGCTCATGAAGTGCATGAAAAGAGGTGAAGAAGAGACACCAGCAAAAGCAACTAGAAAAGACACTGTGCTAAGTGAAGGAGGACAGTTATTCGGAGCATCACTTGAAAAGTGACTCTCTGCTCAGTTGAAAGCATGCCCTCTAGTTTGTGGTACTAGTGGTGATGGTTTTGAGGACTGTTTCATATAATTTACCATCTCATTTCAGCTTCACCTAAATAACCTTGCCTTAACTACAAAGATTTGGCCCACTATCATTCACTTGTTGCCTGCCTGAATACAACTTCCGTTTATTGACAGTCATCCAGTCCACAACAATGTTACACTGATGCTGTTATACTACAAAACAACAGATATTTCACCCAGCAGCTTCACAAAGTCATTAAACACTGCATACCAGACAGAACCCTGAAGAGTTCTCCAGACTAACTCTCAGGGGAGTATCAGAACTACAACTACCAGTCAACTACCCCTAAGACCACTCCAGCAGGTAGGAACACAGCCACTGCAGAAGATGTGGGGTTGTGCACATTTACATAAGAACAAACACTTATTTGAATTTCATCCTGCTTGTGCCCCACTCATCTCCAAAAAAAATACAATTTGTTTGGAAGCCTATTTTACAACTAAAGACAAATTGTATACTTCTATTGGATCACACAGGTTAAAATTAAGATTCTCTTTATCTTACACCATTCCCTTTTAAATGAGGAAGTTCATGGAACAACAAAACATCAGAATGATTAGAAGAGCATATGCTCAACAAAACAGTGCAAATATTTCATTGCATCTTTTCGTGATCCAAACAAACCATATTCCCCTTTGTTTGTGCATCCATTTGGCTCTCTTGTAAACAGAAGGGCACTACGTACTCGTCAATTATTCAACCTGCATTCCTTGTCTTAGAATGCTTACATGCCTGCCGATTGTGTAATGTTTTGTTTCTAGACAACTGCCTTCTCAATTAAGGACACAGACAGCCAATTATAACAAAGCGATTGCAGTATGTTGTTACATTATTCAGCATATGCTTCCTGGCACAATTCCTGTAGAAATTTTGGCAGCACACTTTGCTTTACTTCCTTTAAACAAAGTGACTCGCTCTTCAACACACACAAAAAGTCACTGCTACTAATCCATGTCATGGACATATGACTCCTACACCAGAGTTTCAGGACTTCGCTCCTTCAGAACCAATTACCACATCAAGCCTGACAAGATCCTTTCCAGGATCCCATTAATGCTGGGTTAATAAATGCTTCAGAGCAAGCAATTGATCCTGCAGAATTTACTGAAGCTTATGTAGCTTCTGACTGTCTTCTCCAACAACAAGCGTACCACTGCAATATTCAGACAGATGTAGGCTGTCACAGCCACAAAAAAGTGGCATTTAAATAATGCTACAAGTTTCACTAAGGTAGAACAAGTTTCATTTGCAAGTTCAGTTACATAGACAGTTTAGCTTGGTATTTTTTTTTTGTATTGGCAACCTTCAGTCTCGAAAGACTATGGTATCGCGCTCTGAAAGGTGGTTCTGGAACAGCGTCTAGTGTGGCTGAAAAGGCCAATCCGGGAGTGACAATTCCTTCCACACCGGGAGCAAGTGCAGTCTGTCCCTGGTCTGTCTCCCTGGCTATGGGCCTTCCTTCTTTGCCTCTTAGCCTCAGACTGTTGGCAACGTGTCTCTTCAAACTGGGAAAGGCCATGCTGCACAGCCTGCCTCCAAGCGGGCCGCTCAGAGGCCAGGGTTTCCCACTTGTTGAGGTCCATCCCTAAGGCCTTCAGATCCCTCTTGCAGATGTCCTTGTATCGCAGCTGTGGTCTACCTGTAGGGCGCTTTCCTTGCACGAGTTCTCCATAGCGGAGATCCTTTGGGATCCGGCCATCATCCATTCTCACGACATGCCCGAGCCAACGCAGGCATCTCTGTTTCAGCAGTGAATACATGCTAGGGATTCCAGCACGTTCCAGGACTGTGTTGTTTGGAACTTTGTCCTGCCAGGTGATGCCGAGGATGCGTCGGAGGCAGCGCATGTGGAAAGCACTCAGTTTCCTCTCCTGTTGTGAGCGAAGAGTCCATGACTCGCTGCAGTACAGAAGTGTACTCAGGACGCAAGCTCTGTAGACCTGGATCTTGGTATGTTCCGTCAGCTTCTTGTTGGACCAGACTCTCTTTGTGAGTCTGGAAAACGTGGTAGCTGCTTTACCGATGCACTTGTTTAGCTCGGTATCGAGAGAAAGAGTGTCGGAGATAGTTGAGCCAAGGTACACAAAGTCATGGACAACCTCCAGTTCATGCTCAGAGATTGTAATGCAGGGAGGTGAGTCCACATCCTGAACCATGACCTGTGTTTTCTTCAGGCTGATAGTCAGTCCAAAATCTTGGCAGGTCTTGCTAAAACGATCCATGAGCTGCTGGAGTCTTTGGCAGAGTGGGTAGTGACAGCTGCATCGTCGGCAAAGAGGAAGTCATGCAGACATTTCAGCTGGACTTTGGATTTTGCTCTCAGTCTGGAGAGGTTGAAGAGCTTTCCGTCTGATCTGGTCCAGAGATAGATGCCTTCTGTTGCAGTTCCAAAGGCCTGCTTCAGCAGGACAGCGAAGAAAATCCCAAACAAGGTTGGCGCAAGAACACAGCCCTGCTTCACTCCGCTTCGGATGTCAAAAGGGTCTGATGTGGAGCCATCGAAGACAACAGTGCCCTTCATGTCCTTGTGGAAAGATCTGATGATGCTGAGGAGCCTGGGTGGACATCCGATCTTGGGGAGAATCTTGAAGAGGCCGTCTCTGCTGACCAGGTCGAAAGCCTTTGTGAGATCTATGCAGGCTATAAAGAGTGGCTGGTATAACCTTGGTATATACCTTAGCTTGGTATAACCTTGATTTAGGTTGAAATTCTATGGACACCAAGTGGGAAATGAATCTCATTAAATTCATTCAGGACTTTGAAGCAAACATTCACAGCAAACATTCCCATCTAATTAAAAGCCTTAAGAACATAAGAACAGCCCTCCTGAATCAGGCCATAGGCCCATCTAGTCCAGCTTCCTGTAACTCACAGTGGCCCACCAAATGCCCCAAGGAGCGCACAAGACAACAAGAGACCCACATCCCACTGCCATCCCTTGCATCTGGCATTCTAAGGTAACAGAGTTCTAAAATCAGGAGGTTGCACTTACACAACATGGCTTGTAACCTGTGATAGACTTTTCCTCCAGAAATTTGTCCAATTCGCTTTTAAAGGCCAGATGCCATCCCCATATCCTGTGGCAAGACGTTACACAGACTAACTACATGCTGAATAAAGAAATATTTTCTTCTAACTCTCCCAACACTCAATTTTAGAGGATGCCCCCTGGTTCTGCTGTTATGTGAGAGGGAAAAGCATCTCTCTATCCATCTCCTGCATAATTTTGAATGTCTCAATCATGTGTCCCCCCCCCCCTCAGATGCCTGAGATGCTCGGCCCCCACTGCTTTAGGGGCGATGTTATAACCAACCCACTTAACGAGTGTGCTACCCCTGCCCAGTGGGAGAGGGGTGACGTTCTGTCAACACCCTGCCAGCAGGTATGCTGCCCCGGTTCCTTGAGAGAGAGGTGAGGTTACACAGCCCGCTTAATGGGCGAGCGGCCCCTCATCCAGTGGGCGATGGGTGACGTTCTGTTAACAACCCGCTGGCAGGTATGCTGCCCCTGTTCCTTGAGAGAGGGGTGAGGATACCAACCCGCTTAATGGATGAGTGGCCCCTCCTCCAGCGGGGGAGGGGTGAAGTTATGTCAACAACGTTGCTACCAACCTGCTTAACAGGCAGTGTTACCAACCGCTTTAATGGGCATGCTGTCCCTGCTCCAGTGGGAGGGGTGGGATGTGCTGTCAACAACATGCTAACAGGTACGCAGCCCCTATTCTGTTGTAGAGAGGGGCGATGCCACCAACTCACTTAACAGGTGCGTGGTCCTGGCTCTGGTGAGGGAGGGGTGATGGTCTGATGACAACCTGCTTAGAAAGGGCAGGGGTTGTGGCAATAACTTATCTTTCCCCTTCTGCAGGACGCATCAAGAAGCCGGTTCGTGAACTATTCTGCAGCCATTTCATGGTAGTTTGGGCCCGCAAGTGGGCGGACACAAGGCAATTTGGAACGCAGCTTGGGCTCGGCCCTGCCATGCAAGTTGGCTGGCTGGCCAAGCGGGGGATGCAGAGGGGCCAGCTGCTGCCCGCAATGGCAGAGAAATTGAAGGAGAACTTGTCGCATGACATATTGGTGATCCACTGGTGTGAAAATGATCTGTGTTGGATGTCCAGGCTGCCACTCAGGTCCAGAGGAGGCAAGGAGCTCGCCACCCTTCAGGGTTGGCTGCCCGGCATCATGGTGGTCTGGTTGAACTTCCTACAGTGGTGGGTGTGGTGTGGTGCCAGCTGCTGTGCTAAGGTGGAAAGGATGAGGAAGGTTGCCAAAGAGATTGGCCAGCTTGTGGCACGGACCGGTGGATGGGTCATTGTGCATCCAGCCATTGCCTTCTCAATGCCTGCTCTCTACAGAGGAGATGGGGGCACTTGTCTGAGCAGGGGACAGACATCTTTCTGAAAGACCTGCAGAATGGCCTTAAGGCGCTTCTCCCCGTTTGGGAGCGGGGGGGGTCAAGCGCTAGGCTGACCCCTGCTTTTGGCAGGTGGTGTGGTTGAGGCGTGCTTGGGACTGTGGAGCGCACTTTCAGACAGCATAGGTAGGGCAGAACCCAATAGCAGTCCTCAGTGGCTCAGTGGCACGAGGACATTGACTGGGACCCTGGCTGGGACCGCGGGGGTCCTCCTCAGAGGCTCAGCAGGTCGAGGCGGCACAGCCCGTGGTCCGTCTGCCTTCCCCTTATAGGACAGACCTGGATGAGCTGTGACACCCAAGAACAGGGCGCAGCTTGGAGTTGGGTGCACATCCTGCCTGGGGGACAGAGTTGGTTCTGGGGCCGCCCAGTGGTCCTGCCTCCACACCACACAGGGGTTTTGCTGCCCTTGCAACTGCAGGTCTCAGTCGCCTTTTCTGTATTAAAATGTTAATAAAGTGGCCCTTTCTCCCACATGTGTTGTCTTGAGTGTTCATTGGACTGTGCCCAGACAATCATTTTGGTTGCTTTCATCTGCACCTTTTCCGTTTCCACATTATTCTTTTTGAGATGGACAACCAGAACTGGACATAATACTCCAGGTGTGGCCTTACAATTGATTTGTACAACAGCATTAAAATATTAGCTGTTTTATTCTCAATACCTTTTCTAATGGTCCGAAGCATGGAATTAGCCTTCTTCACTGCGGCCGCACATTGGGGCAACACTTTCATTGAGTTGTCCACTTTTTTTTCTTTTTGGGTATGCCTCTGACTCACAAATATAGTATACTTATGCTGTACAGTATTATATATATTTTAGATGTAATATTTTAAATTGTACAAAATTAAAAGCCACAGCTTCAAAATCTATATATTTATTTGCAGGCATTCATATTCTTAATTAAAAACTCTCAAATTGTCAGCTTCATATATCAAAGCATCTATTTTTGATATATGGTTTCTTCATTGAGACAGCTTGTTTTCTTCTGTCCCTTTTCCTGAACATGTGGGCAGCCTTTAGGGGACCAGCTCCATTTCAGAATAGATAACACCAGTGGCTTGTGGTATTTTATAATAATAGGCTTACCTTCATGAAGCAAGCACATGAAAGCAAGTAGCAGCCACAGTCCCAAAGCAAGAGCAGCACCCTAAATCAGATTCTCTCCAGCTAACTCCACACTCAGACTGAACAAACCAGTTCCTGGCTTTCTTTCACTCTGCAGGTAGATATGAACTAAACACCTAAATGGACAAAGTTTCTTGCTTCCTGTTAGTATCCATCTAGTTTTTTTCAAGCATTCAAACTGCCGGCATCCTACCTACGCGTCACTATAAGCTTGAATTCTTAGAGCAACCTGTAAAAGCAGAAATATTCCCACACCAGTAAGGCTTTAAACATTAATGGGTGTGCAGGGGCCACAGAGACAGGTATCCACAGTTTCCATATCTGTGGAAGGTCCCTGGAACTGATCCCCCGTGGATACTGAGCCCCACCTGTATTGGAGTTTCTGTATGTCATGGTAACAGGATTCCTTCCAACCACAGCCACATTTCTCAAATTTTGTTTGTCTTCTGGATTTTTTATTCTATTTTTATATATTATTTTTAATAAAAGGTCCAAACTTACATACCTGCATGTTTAAATACAGCCTTACTCCATTATGCTTAAGTGAAGGGTGGGGTGCTATCTAAAGGGCAAACAGGGTGCTATCCCAGCCCATAGTCTCTCTGGCTTTTTTTTTTCAGTTTTTGAACCCAGCTGGTAAAAGAGCTTGATGGGAGGGGCTACAGAGGCAAGAGCTGGGGGGGGATCATACATACATGGAGGGAAAAGGCAAAATTTACCATGCATGGATTAAAAATAAAACTGCATGGTCAAGAAGACCTCTGCCTGCTAAATTCCCCCATGAGTTGCATGGTCGCCCTCACTGGTGCAGCTGCATCAGCACAGGGGACCTTTTATATAAATCTATAGTGAAACCACATGTGCAGTTCTGGTTGCCCTATCTCAACAAGGGTGATCTGATGCGCAAGCTCAATACAAATGCACAAGTTAAGCAAAACGTAACTAACATTAGAGACCTGATCAACTTGTGTGTCAGAATCTAAAACTTAAGCTGTGCTGGGGAGCAACTATCATTTTCTCTTTTATGAATTTTTTGTAATAAACTGGGGAGCAAAGTGGAACGAGAAAGAGAGAGATGAAGAAAGATAAGAAAATAGTCTGGAGAGGGAAGACAATGAGAGAAATAAGAAGAGAGATACTATGAAAAATTCAAATATTTTGATGAAAAAATAGGGGAGTTAATTTCCATTCCATAGCAGCAGACCATACAGACTACAATTCCCAGAAGCGCCTTCACTTCTCTTCCAGTCTGGAGAACAGGCTGCCTCTGAATACCGTAATTACTGGTAAAAATTCTCCTTTTCTCCACCTGCTTCCTGCTTCTCAGCCTATTCCCCCCCTCCACATCACCAGACAGCTGCTGAGCTTCCATAAGCTTCCCAAAAGCTCCCAGAGGATTCTGCTTCACTCACTGCATTGACCCGGGTATAAGTCGACCCAACATCTCAGGCTCTATTTTTAAACATACATTTTTCGACCTATAGGCGAGTATGCGTGGTGCTTTTTGATGGGTCTAGACCAGGGGTCTCCAAGCCCCGGGCCAGGGGCCAGATGAGACCCGTAGCAAGCCTCTATCCAGCCCGTAGCCAGCCTCTTGTCCCCTGAGAGCCTCTGGCCCACTCAACTGAACACAACTGGAGCTGTGCTCTGGTTGTGTCTGAAGGGTGTTCTGAGAGCCAGAGAGGTTGAATGAATGAGCCCATTCATTCATTTATTCACTCATCTAAGTTCTATCTCTAATTTATTTATTTAAATTTTAGATTTAAATTTTTTTCCGGCCCTCGACACTGTGCCAGATATTTGATGTGGCCCTCTGGCCAAAAAGTTTGGAGATCCCTGGTCTAGACTGTTTAAGATTTGATAATTTTTTTTTATGATTTTGTAGTAGAATAAAGAAGTTTAGTTTGAGATAATGGGCCAAATTATGGATTTGAAGAGTAGATAGGGAATTTAACTTTTATGTGTTTCTCATCTTTCTTTTTGTGTTGAAAATGTATTTTTAATAAGTGTAGATTGTTTAGGATTTGATAACTAATCTTTTGTACGATTTTGTAGTAGAACAAAGAAATGTAGTTTGAGATTTCTGCCCTTGCCACACAACTTTTAATATCTTCTTTTTTTATAAATTTTTGTATTTGTATTTAATTTTTTAAAAAAAGAAAAAATTCAAAGTGTTCCATTTAGCAAGTTGGAGTTAAAGGTGGTTCCCCCTCCCAGTTCAAGAACATTTAAGACTACTGCACCACTAGAACTGTAAAATCCGCATTGAATAGCATATTTACAGTCTACCCTTCTGAAGTGGTACAAGCCAGTCTCAACAGGAGACATATGGCTCCCTGGGGAGCCCAGTATGTCAAATTATTTCAAGTTTTCTTGGTATTCATTAATAAATGATTTTATGTTTATCTGTTCATGTTGTACCTTGTTTGATGGGGGGGGGCTTGGAACCTGAGAAGAGCTCCTAAGGGGCCACACACACCCCCAAAAAGTTGAGAATAGTTGGTATAGAACAATGAAGCAAAGGGCCTACTTCCTGACGTCCAAATGAATGATGTTTTTCATGCCTGTTAAGTCCTAAAATGACAACCCCTCAGGATTGTCAAATCATTGTCTTTTCTAAATGACGAATAGTCATCTCAAACACTGTCTCCATAATGCAAATATTAGCAATACCTACTGCAGTGTTTCTTAAGATTTTGTCCTCCGCTGTACCACTTCACAGGGTCCACCTAATTCAAAGTACTTATTTGCTGACATCATCTCCAGTTACTTCTGGGTGAGAGGCCAGACGCGACAAGACAAATACCAGTAAGAGGCTCAGGGTGGACAGGAGGGCTTATTTGAGCATGGAAAGCATGCTCTGGAGCTCTGCCTGCTGAGCCAAACTTCTTACTACTGTTTGTTGCACCATGTTTCTGGTCTTGCTGCTGGGCGGGGGGGGGGTCCTGTGAGTACCTCCAGACACTATCTTAAGCACCACTGGTGGTACCTGTACCACTGGTTGATAAACACTAACCTACTGAATAAACAGATGATGCATAAATTTGTTCTTTTAATCAATCTGAAGTGCTAAAGGGGTACTTTAAAAAAAACAACCATGAGAGTTCTTGAAGAGCGTTAGTGTACTCAAAACATTTGGCAAGCAAGTGGCAAAGATGAAGGATAAGGGGAGGCCTAAACATAATGGGGCAACTATAATAGTCAGGGAAAATAACAAGGGTTCCATAAACTCAGGAGGGGTATGGCTCAATTAACTACCAGTAACTACTGTAAATTCCAGAATGACTACACCTAAGGCCCTATACTTACCACTGCAGAGATTCCAGACCCACCCATCTAGTGAGTCAATAGGAAAACTCATCAGCTGTTCACATCTCTCTCAATCATGACACTAATAATAGTTTTCAGGAAGCAGCATTCCAATGAGAGCAGCGATTAATAACCTCATGTCATGGAGGCCAATTATTATTAGGAAGACCAAATGAGTAACAAGGCCCAGATTTTCTTTCCATATTAGAAGAAACCAAAACATGGATCTCTGAAGTTGCATGTTAATCTGCCCTAGTTAAACATTTCCCATAAAAATATGCATTACAAAAGAGGACAAATTCTTCTTTAGCCCTGGAAATTGTAAACAAATAGTTAAAAGAAAGGGAGAAAGGGAGAAAAAGAGATCCCACAGGAAAAAAAAAATAAGCAGCAATGGGATGGAAAACTTTCCTTACATAAGGAGTAAAATAAAATATTCAAAATACTTGGATCAGGAGATAAGCCATCGAACATGAAAGTTCATGCAAGCAAATATCTTTACAGCGCAAGAAAAAGCGCAAGAATGCAAACAAGCCTAAAGGGAACTCTCTCTCAAATTTAAACTTGTTTTCTCCTCATTTTCTTATGAGGTATTCTAAAAATAACTATGAAATATTTCTACCATGCAAGGGAAAGGAGGGGACACAAAGACAAGATATTCTAAAATAGTTCTAGAAAGATGCTAATTAGGGGGCAACAGTGCATGTATAGTACATATATAGTTTTTTGCTTTCCTCACTCTTTCCTTCAGAGACTCCAGCTGCAATTTTATGCATACTAACTGGATCTAAATCCTTTTCAACACACAGAGGATTAAGTTGTCTGTATGGTTCTGGATGACTGGAGGTGCAGAGAAACAGGCAGTGCCAATATCCCAAATTTCCTGTTCTCTGTACTTTTCCATAGTGTATGAAATAAAACAGATGAAGATGCCTTGTCAGATCATTGGCCCATCTAGCTCTGCCTCACCTGGAAATGCTGGGAATCGAACCTGGGACTTCAAACTGAACCCATGTGAACTCCTGCTGATTTATGGCCCTTCAACACAGGGAGATGCAAGAATTCTTATTTTTAATGTTATGGGAGATACAAGAAAACAGACTTCTATAGACAGCAAACAGGCAGAAATTCAGAAAGGACTGGTCAGCCTGCCATGACCAGTTGCCTTGTTTACCCCAACCTGAGATGGAGGAAGGGACTCTAACGGAAGACTGGGCTGAAAAGTGCTGCACGAAGTAGGGGTGGGTGGGAAACAGATATTCTAAAACAGGGGTCTCCAAACCCCAGCCCGGGAGCCAGATGCTGCCCACAGGGAGCCTCTATCTGGCCTTTGGCCAGCCTCTGATCCCCTGAGAGCCTCTGACCTAGCTGACCAAACACAACCAGAGGTGTGCTTGTGCGGAGGGGGAATGAGGGTCCATTTAAGTGTGTGCTTTATTTTTCGGGCTGTGTTTGTGCTTGGAGAAGTCCTAGACATTTGAGCCCATTCATTTCTTCATTTATCTAAATTCCATCTCTAAGGTATTTATTTAAATTTTATATTTAATTTTTTTCCCCAGACCTCGACACAGTGCCAGATATGTGATGCGGCCCTTTGGCTGAAAAGTTTAGAGACCCATGTTCTAAAAGACAAAGGGGAAAATGTGTTTTAAATTCTAAACTAAAGCCGAATTTCCTTTGTAAAAGAAATAAACCATTAGGAAAAACATCTGATTTCTGAAATTAATCATTACGGCAAAATAGGTCATACACTGGTTTGGCTGAGGTATGTGAGGTATATGAAGCAGAATGTCTTTCCATCCTGGCTCCAGGATGATAGGGTTGACACCCAGGGAACTGGTAGCATGGTGAAGAGATTCTTGCTACAGGGCAGCAGAGATTGACTGCAGGAAATGCATAAAAGCCTAAGAGATGTTTTAACAGGCACCTGACTAATACTGTATAAACCTTTCGATTTTGGCAGCACTTGGTATTCAAACCACGTAAACACAATTGAAAAGAAGTCTGTATGTACAATAAGATGCATCCGTTATTCTTCAGTGATCTGTGAAAAGAAAATGTTTCAAGAATGTCAGGGAGCGCCTACCCCACCAGAATGGTGTGGAGCCACAGACTCGCCCATCCCAGTTGCCACATTGACATCAGCAAGCCCACTTCAGATGACAGGAGCCACTCATGGTCTTCTGGAGTAGCTTCACAAGATCAGAAATGCTAACTCTGTACTATGGTGAAGGGGATGCCATGCACTGCAAGACAGTAGGTGGGGCAAGAGAAGGAATCTGCGTGGAATGCAGCCAGGGATTTAAAACCCCAGCTGCAGCCTATGATGGTGAATGGAACTCAAACTGAGAGCTGGGCAGAGGCTATGCTGGACACAGTAGTGAAAAGCCCAGAGGAACTGCCTTGATGCTAGGGGGAGAAGGGTAATAGTGCCAGTGAACCCCTCTCTTTTTGTCTCCTCCGGATCAGAGCTGGAGGTGGGCTATGAAGCAACCCTCCTCCCTCTTTCTCAGTAGTCTCCATGACTAGAGAGCACTGCCAGAGTTCTCCCATGCCAGAACCCTGTGCAAGAAGTAGAGATTCTCATTTATAGGGCCTGTCTCTTCAGTGAACTTGGAAAACCCGATATACTGTATTACCAAATCTGTTTGAGAGGGGATACGGTGATAGAAACTCAGACTTCATTCCAATAGATAGATTTTCTGAAGGTACCGTATTCCCCTTGTCCATCAAAAGAGCATAAGCAACTATGGGGTCTCTCACAGTGGGAGCTCCCAAGTTTTTCTGTGCCAGCCTGAAGGGTTTTCCCCCGGGGCCATCCATTTCTCCCTGGCAACCCCAACCCCCTGAGCCAAAGGAATAACTCTGTGAGCAACTCTGTGAGCAACACCTTGGGCAAGGGTCTCAATGACAGGAACTAGCAGACTGTGAACCCAGGTTAGAGATCAACTGTTGACATTTAATGGGTGTGAATTTATCAGCAATAAACAAACCTAAGCAGCATATTTGGGCACGGGCATGGTATTTTCTTCTGCAAATGGAACCAAAAATGCCTCACCCAGACTCCTGAATGTGGAGCTTCCCCTTCAAGAGGTCGAGGAGGCCGAGAATTTTACAGCAACATATAGTTTCTAATGTCAAGTTCTGACAGTTTTATGGACGAACCCTTTGTAGACAGTTATTTATCCAGAACCAATTAAAAAAGGCATGTTTTGGTCAAAGGAAAGCCAAATTCAGGAGTTCATGCAGCAAAGATTACAAAATGGCAGAACAGTCACCTGAAAGTTAGAAAACAATGCCTTATGATTAAGATGTACAGGGAACAATCCACTTGGTTCTATGCACATGGCAGTGGGCATGCATCCCCTCCAAAGCCTGGTATTGTGCACATGAGTTCCTCCATAGCATCAAAAACTGTGCATGTGGGAGAACAAAGATGCAGCATCCTTGGATTTAGGATCAATCCTTTAAAAAAAAAGGAGTTTATACTAGGCTCCTTTCCTTAGAAACAAGGTAGGATGCGCCTTTTGATTTAAAAGTTTTTTTAACCAAGTCTTTTCCCAACAATTCAGTCTTTTGTCATCCTGACTTCAAGACAGCTATAAAGAAGGGTTCTGCCACAAACTACCTTAAAAACAAAACAAAAAACATAGTCTTTAAAGTGAGTTCTAGTTCATTGTTTCTCAACTCATGATACTTGTCCCTCTGGTGGTACTTCAGATGGTGTCTGGTGGTACATGTGGGACCTCAAGACCCATGCCACCTGACAGTGAGACCAGCAATGCAACAAGCAGTGGTAGAAGACGAGACTTGGCGGGCAGAACTCCAGAGTGCACTTTTTGCATGCTTAAAAAGCCTTCTTGTCCACCCCTCAGCCTCTTAACAGTTTGTCATGTCCTGTCCAGCCTCCCAATCTGAAAGTAACTGGCGATGACATCATCATCAGTTACTTCTGGTGGTACTTCCAATATGAAGACTATGCAAAGTAGCACAGCAGGGGACAAGTGTTGAGAAACAATGTTCTAGTATAGGGGTCTCTAAACTTTTCAGCCAAAGAGCCATATCAAATATCTGGCACAGTGTCGAAGGCCGAAAAAATACTAAATATAAAATTTAAACAAATACATTAGAGATGGAACTTAGATGAATGCATGAATGAATGAATGAATGAATTCAAGTGTCCAGATTTCTCCAAGCACCAACACAGCCCAAGAAATAAAGCACACACTTAAATGGACCCCCACCCACAACTCTGGTTGTTTTTGGTCAACTGGGTCAGAGGCTCTCAGGGGATTAAAGGTTGGTCGTGGGTCGGATAGAGGCTCTCTGCGAGCCACATCTGGCCCCCAGGTCAGGGTTTGGAGACCTCTCTTCAAGTTAATGTTACTGTCTTAGAAGTTTGTTGCAAGTCACCCTGAAGGCCCATATAGGTGGAAAAACAGAACACAAACACTTCAAATAGAAAAAAAAGATTTAAGAAGCTTGCTTCTGTACATGTTCATCAGCATTCAGTAACAACTTCAATAATTAAAACTACAGATCTGAAGCTGTTTAAAAAAAAAAGGAAGAATGTAATTTCTCCTTGGAGTAAACTTCAGCAAAAGGGTTAAAAAAATTAGGAGCATATATAGGACTGTAACTAAGAAAATGTTTAGGGAAGGCATTTCATTTATCTCCAAATATACACAGTAAAATCTCTAATACAGTGATTTTCAACCTTTTTCATTTCACGGCACACTGACAAGGCACTAAAATTGTCAAGGCACACCACCAGGTTTTTGACAATTGACAAGGCACACCATGATGCCAGTGGGGGCTCACATCTCCCATTGGCCCTATTAATAAATGACCTTCCCCCAAATTCCTGTGGCACACCTGTGGACCACTCGCAGCACACCAGTGTGCCACAGCACAGTGGTTGAAAATGGTTGCTCTAATATATATCCTAATCAGATTCCTTCCTCATTAACACATTCTTCAAATTCCCCACTAGTTAAGCCACAGATTTCAAAAAGAAAAAAAAAATTCTAACAATGCTTTATCTCCTTTATCTCTTCCTGCTGTAAACAGATTAATGCCCCCAAGGTACTGAAAGATAGCACAAAAATACGATTTTACAGACTTGTTTCTTTCTGGTGAAGGCTCACAAACTACAAGCTAGCCACATATTTTTAAGCTGCTGTTGTGCAATCATGAGGGCTAGCAGATTGTGATGGATGTCAGATTCAGTACATGCTTAATGAATCATTTTATGAAAGAAAGCTACATCTCAAAAATATTGAAAATCTCTCACAGTATGACTCACATTTTAAACAAAGCTTCTCCTCCTCAAACCAAACAAAAAATCTTATTCCTATCAAAATCTGGGCCATAAAAATTGAGATGTACACACCAACTCTCACAGAAATACAGTTAAGACCAGCTCTTTTCTCCAACCTGTGCTACTCCCTCAAGACAAACAACTTACATTTCATAGTCCAAACAGCAATCAGTCCAGGCAGGTGACTATTCTAACTAAGGGCTTATGTATCAGGGAACTGTAGGAACATAACTTCAAAAATGTATTAAAATGTTGCCACTACCTTACTAGATCTTCCTCTTAGAAAAAAATCTTTAATGTTACTGGTTGAATGCATCTGCTTCCAAAACATCTGCAAAGTTTAAGTTAACTTGGGTTCCACAGATTTTTCTCCTCTTCTTGTACAGTTCCTTACCTGTCTGGTTCTTTTCTACAAAGGGGTGTCTGGGTGGGACCAAAATAACCTCTACCTACCCTGAAACGCTTTTCAAATTCCAAGTGCCTCCAAAAGAGGCACTTTTCAAACTCCAAGTGTCTCCAAAAGAACACAATACATACTAGCTCCAACTTCCCTCAAGCTTGGAACTAGAGCAGGGGACAATCTCAGACCACATATTGCATGCTCTTAGCATTCCCAACGCTTGGGACCAAATTAAACATTGTGCACTAAAAATGTGCAGAAGAGGTTTAGTTTTATCTATGAAGAGCATGAAGGCCGCTCAAAATTTGGAATACCATGACAGAGTTGGGAATTTTTAGTACTCTGCCCCCACCATAGGTTTTTAATTCCAACCCTGTTCCCCTCCACCCAATACTTCAATGGGCAAATGTTCCTTTGAAAACCAATGCAAGTCTTTTTTCTCCACTAAAAATAGCACATGGGGGGGCATAAATAGGATCAAAACTCTGGTAAGAACAAAATATTAAAGCCTACCTCCTGCATGGTTTTGCATTCCTCATATCCTTCACACTATTTATAAATAAAACCAAAACCCCATAAGGTCTCTTTTGGTAAATAGTACAACATACAGTCTGGCATTAATCCTTGTCCTTCATCCATTGTCTAGCAACTACAAAATTCTGGCTGGCTACTAAGGCTAATCAAAGTCTGTGAAAACCTGAACACTTATTTTTGCAATGAAAGAAGGTTGCCGGACCTTCTCAAATAGAGAAAATAATGAAACTGAGTTAACGTTCACTACACTTCACCTGTTAATTATTTCTTGTTCATTTTTCAAACTCACAAGGGTGAGTGACATAAAAGATGGAAAACAAACTCCACAGACAAACCCCAAAGTCCGCAAAGATAGCTTTTTATTAGCTTAAAAGGAAAAAAGAAAAGAGGGAAAGGAGTTAGTTGTGCCTATAACCTATAAAATAATCTGTTAGTCTATAAAAGCTATTTTCAACCAGTGTGCCATGGTGTGCTGCAGGAATTTGGAGGAGGGTCATTTATTCTTAAGGCCATTGGGAGATGTTAGCCTCCCCACCAGCAGGATGGTGTGCCTTGTCAATTATCAAAAAGCTGATGGTGTGCCTTGACTATTTCAGCAATTTGTTAGTTTGCCCCGAGATGAAAAAGGTTGAAAATCGCTGTTCTATAAGGTATAAACTCCCACATTTGTTTGCTTCTCACAGAACAGCACAAAGCAGTGAAAAAGCTAATGTGGTGTTCTCTACCAGACAAGGATTGCAGGCTATTTTCCAGACAGAAGCAAACGCATAAAGCATAAGGACTTTGAAGAACATGCAGTAACCTAGTTAAAATTAGTTAAAGCCCACAGAAAGCAACAGGACTTAGGGCCCAATCCTGTCCAGTCTGAGTGCCAGTGCCAAGCTCCAGCGCTGTAAAACGTATTTGTGGCACCCGAAGTGTAAGAAGTGCCAGCACTGGGCCTCAGCGTCAGGAAAAAAACTGTGCGGCTGCCAGCTGTAAGTGGGACTGATGGGTGGTGGTACAGCTTTTCAGGGTGGGGAGAGGGTTGGGGAAGGCAGAACTGAGCATAGGAAGGGGAGGATTGGATCCAGAAAGGGCAGAGACGGTAGCAGGTTCTGCTGCTATATCCTATGCTCCCTTCGGCCTGGGCAGCCCAACACAGGACTCCTTGGTTCTGTGCTCACTCAAAAGTGGGAGTAGTTTGAAGGAGATCCACTGGCGACGCGGCAGCATTACCTGAGGTAAGTGGGCAAGCCCTTAACCTGAGGAGATTCCTGGTGCTAGTTCAACACCAGATAGGATACAGAGGTCACCATTTCAGCACTGCTTTAGCCCTCAGCACCAACAGGGATAGGATGGGGCTGCCCATCATATTGCTCTGTATTTATTTTGTAATGATTTGTAATGTTTTATTATAGTTTTTAATATTGTCAGCTGCCTTGATTGCTCTCACTGGAAAAAAGTGGGGTATAGATCTTTTAAATAATATTGGAAGTTGCAATATACAGTGCCTGAATTACTATTTTAAAACACATAGGAAAGAGTATTTAAGAAGTTATATACCTAAAAAGAAAGAAAGAAAGAAAGAAAGAAAGCAAGCAAGCAAGCAAGCAAGCAAGCAAGCAAGCAAGCAAGCAAGCAAGCTCATTTGTCTTCTCAAATGGTTTTTCTTTCATAAGCATTTGTTTTAGCAACAACAAATGCCAAGTGTCTAGAAATATTTGTGAATTCTGATTGCATTACTGGGCATGCTATAAGATAGTCTTTCGAGTTGAAAAAAAAACTCTTTAAAATGAGTAAAATAAAAAGGCATACCTCCATCCCTTCTACGATTGCTAAAAAAACATTCTACATTTTCTAGTGCTGTGTAGCAATGCTCCATGTTCGGAAACCAATAGCCTAAAGTGTTAAATAATGAAATTATGTCTGCTTCTGATTTCCTTAGACTTCTCATAATGACAATGTTTTATGACAGGTTGAATCCCATGTTTGGGTTAGTCATGACTAAGGGAGTTAGAATTGAAACTGATGGAGTGTGGTCATGAGTAACTATACTTGAGGTACAACCCAATTTGTTTTTCAGAATTCAACTTACAGCTGAATCCTAACCAACTTTCCAGCGCTGGTGCAGCTGCACCAATAGGGTGTGAACTGCATGGGGGGGAGCAGATATGGAGGCCTCCTCCACCACCAAGGTGGTTCCCTTATCTCAGGACTGCATTGGTGCAGGTAGTTAGGATTGCACTGGTACTCTCAGTATGGTCCATAAGCTGTAGAGGGGAGCAAACCTGTAAGGCTAAATCAGCTTCATCTCTTTTATTTTAAGAAGACCATGGCTCCAATCCTAAGCACGCTTTCTTGCGAGCAAGACCCTGATGAGCACAGTAGGATTTACTTATAGGAACATGCTTAGGATACTACTACATGGCAACCAAAAGAGATACATGGATTTCATGCCAGAGTATTTTACAAAAGTAGTTCTACTGGAACTATACTGTTGTCAGCAAATATAGTTTCTTTATTACCTTCAGTGGTAACAAAATCTTCAAAGTCACAATACTGCACATTGCTTTGCTTCCTGCCACACATGTCGTTTAACCACAAATTCAAAGAACTCAAACAGAAAGCCCTAAAGTCAATGTTTGGTAAGGATCCTGAACATTGTTTCTTCAAAATCTAACCCAAACATACATGAGAGTTTATGGCTCTGAGTAGAAGAAAGAGGGCTATACACAGCCCTTTTAAATATCTATTTCTTCATCAAATGGTAGTGCACTGGTTGAATCAATTTTGTTACCTACCACTTCTTCAATAGGCATTTTCTGCTCATTTATAATGCTGCAGCCAGATTGCTAATGGGGGTCTCTCAATTGAAGCATCTTACTCCAATGTTATTTAGAAACAGTAATGAAGAATACGAAAGAACATGGGCTTAGTAACACTACAAAGGACACTATTAAACATCAAAGAGAATAAGGTTGCATTTCTCTACATTTTTTCATGGGAGTAAGCTCCATGGAACACAATGGAATAGTTATGCATAGGATTCTGCTGTAAGAGAATTCAGGTCCAATCCGATCCAACTTTCCAGCACCAATGCAGCTGTGCCAATGGGGTGTGCACTGGAGGGTAGTCATGGAGGCTTCCTCAATGTAAGGGAATGTTTGTTCCCTTTCTACAGGGCTGCACTGCAGCTGCATCAACTCTGGAAAGTTGGGTAGGACTGGGCTGTTTGTCACACAAGTAGTCAGATACTGAGAACTCAATGTGACTACCCACAGAATACCACATTCCATTTCCCAGGACAATTGTGAACATTACTGTGCGCTTATGATGCTGTTTAAAAGGAAGTGCTGCAAAAAAAAAAAGTCATAAGTCTTGTGTACATAGAGGAAATGCAAGGGATCTTCAAGGCGTGTTACAGGTTAAAAGGTGACAAGTTTATAGATGAAGATGAAACAAGAATAGTACAAACTTGCAGTAACATGACATAAGCAAAGGAACTTGGCCGTCACTAGAACTCTGGTCATACAATTCTAATGACTAATCAAATGTATGAACACATTCAGTATTATAAAGAAAGAAAAACTGCTACTGTTGAGATCATTTTAAAAATTTATCATCAAAACAAAATGTATCTGGAAATACCACAGAAGTAAGACCTTTCAAAGCTTTAAATTCACATATCATATGCCCCAACATTTTCCTTCATTACTATTACTAAGTGTGCACCGGCACACTTTTGGATCATTTAAAGCAGGGGTGCTCAATAGGTGGATCGCGATCTACCGGTAGATCGAGAGGCAAAATGAGTAGATCGCAGAGTGCCGACCCCCCCTTCAGGTGCCTCTGGGAGGAAACGCCGGGAGTAAGGCCCATTGTACTCAATGGGCCTTACTCCCAGGTAAGTGTGGCTAGGATTGCACCCTCACAGCCTAATCCTAGGCATGTCTACTCAGGAGTAAGTCCTGTTATACTCAGTGGGGTTCAAGGTACACCAACATACATTGTACACATAAATGTTATATGTTATGATGGCACGAACATTGTAAAAAAAACTCTGGTAGATCTCCGAGCCTTGCTGGGTTTCAAAGTAGCTCTCGAGCCAAAAAAGTGTGAGCACCCCTGATTTAAAGTATTGTAATATTAACAAAGTAGTTTCTACAACTATATCACGTAACAGACTGAGAACAGAGTAACAATACTGTTACTGACACTGTTTTCATTCCAGTTTTTTAGCCAGATGCTTAGCCAGCAACCCCTACAGTCAGCACTGCAAAGCAAATAGCAAAGATAAGACTATGAATTATGGTGTTGAACTTATTCAACACAACACCCAAGGAACTGATTCAACACAACACCCAAGGCAACTAGCACTCAACTAGTACAGCAACTTAGTACAATTGCACTGATGCAATTGCGCCATACAAGGTATTGTGTAAGTCAGATGGAGCAGCACAGGGGAGTGGCAACATTAAGCACAATCATGTATCTTCATCAGCAGAGCTAGACCACCCGCCTCTTGAACTGGTAATGTTGCAACTAGGGAAGGTAAGTATTAATTCATAAATGGGCACCAACCACCAAGATCCACAACCTTGATAATTCACAAGTTTCAATTCCATCCTGCCACCCAGTATGATACAAATTTATGTCCCACTAGACACACACCCACACGTCTACTAACTACGTACAAAGGGAAAGAGAACAGGAAAAAGGCAGAAAGGAGCCTACACATAAAATACCAGGCCTCCAAAGAGCCCTGGATGACAACTGAGGAGGATGTCAACTAGCTTGCCCTGAGCAAATGCTCTGGAACTACAGTCCCTTGTGGCAATTCATAAGATCAGGAGGTTAGTGCTCTCTTAAAATGGAAGCCTTAACAGTCTCAGGTCTGAAGTAGATACCTTCAAATCTTGTCTCAAAAACAAGCAACGCGCATCGAAGGTTTTACATCAATTTTTCTTCTGCTGTTTAGCACACATTACAAACTGGTATTATACATATATTTGAGCCTCAGCGACTAGAAACTGCAAATGCTACCTAAAGTAACACCCAAGTACTCCAGAACTAGGTGATAATGTTCACCTCAACCTCAGAAAACAGGGAGAGAGAAGCATATCCCAGAGTACAAGTATCTTTTATTAACCATACTTGCTGTACAAACCACTGCCAAATCCAATTCCACTAACAGCCAGCAACAGGCATTTACACAAACTTGTACACAAACTGAATTTACTATTTTTTTTTTAATCTTGTCTCAACACAAATGCCACCCTGAGTATAGGACAAAAGATTTACAAACTCTCAAAGTTACAGAGTTAGTAAAGACGACACATCCATGATTTTTCCTTTATCCACTGATATGCATTTAGTAAGTACATTTTTGGTTATATGCACATGGATATGCAAATCAACTTGCACTGCCATTATACTTTTTCCAAGTATTACCAAGATTACCAAGTATTTCCAAGATTATACTTTTTCCAAGTTGCAGGCAGACAGGACCTTAGGTAACAGAAGTTCAGAGTTTAAGACTATTGTTTAATTCCATTTATAATCATTGAACTTTTCCACAATATGATTGTGGAATTGTATTTAATATGCTCTGGTTTCATTAGTTTAAATATTAAAATACCATTCACAAACTGGTATTCTAGTTTGTGAATACCACAAACTAGACTGCAACAAATTATACAAGCAGAATAACACTGAAATCCATTATGTTGACACCACAGACCCATTCCAAGATAAACAAGCCACAGAACCCATAAAGTAATCACGTTTTGCATATATTATCCACCTCAAACAAAGGATAGGGGATATGAAATTATAGTCACTGACAGCACCTGAAGCATAGTTGGACAAGTATCACACATGTGTGGTTATGGCACTTCCCAAAAGGAAGTAGGGCTTTAAGCAGCATCTACACATCCAATTCCCAGCTAGAACTCTTGCTACAAAGAGGGTTGGTACATGAAGACCTTCCAGTCACCAGGAAGTTTATTCCTGTTGATGGAAACTGCTTTTGGTACTTGTAAATCTGTTATTCTATGCTCAAGAAAGCATGAGCATGGAGACTGGTCTCCCTCCCCCCCCCAAATTACGCTGCATTAGGAAATTAAATTTGCACTCTCAAGTTATGGATACTCCCAACAGGGTACAAAATGCTAGTTGCCTCTCAGTTCAAAAATGACGTTATCATTTGTCAAGTCTCTAGTAGCCAAAAACAAAATACTGTGATCAATAACCATCATTGTCAAAGAAACTTTCAATCGCACCATCACTTATACAAAGGGGGCACCCAAGAAAGAAGTTTGAGAGCACAATCCATGCTTGTCTACTCAGATGTAAGTCACATTTTGTTCAGTGGGCTTTACTCCCAGATAAGTGTGAATAGGGTTGCAGCTTCAGAGCCCAATCCTATTCTTGACTATTCAGAAGTAAATCCTATTGCATTCAGTGGGCGCTTAGACTGCAACCCTACCCAAGTGTGGATAGGATTGCAGCTGAAGAGCCCAATTCTATGCACGCCTACTCAGAAGTAAGTACCATTATAGCCAATGGGACTCACTCCCAGGTAAGTGGATAGGGTTGCAGCCTTAGACTTCTCCCCTCTTCCCACATGAGCATGTCAGCATACTGTGGCAACTCTTGCACTGAAGTGACTTTCTCACACTTTGCACTTCTTGCCAGGAAACGCCACCCAAGCTGTGTGCAAGATGCGCCGCCAGCCACCCTTTCTGCCCAAAGAAACAGACTACCAGAGCTGCTGATGTGCCTTGGGCGACAGCAGCAGCAAGCAGCTCCTGCAGACCTTGTAGGGGCAAGGAAAGAGCTCTTGGTATGTCCAAGGGTGGACTTTACTAGCTCAGTCCTCCACCTTAGCAGCAGCACTTGCAAATGTGTGTGAGAAGAGGGGAGAAGTCAAAGGCTGCAATCCTATCCACACTTACCTGGGAGTAAACCCCCTTGGCTATAATGGTACTTACTTCTGAGTAGGCATGCACAGAATTGGGCTCTTAGGCTGTAATCCTATCCACACTTTCCTGGGAACTAGCCCCCTGAACAAAATGGGACTTACATCTTCTGAGTAGGCACACTGAGGATTGAGCTCTTAGGCTATCCACACTGTCCTGCGAGTAAAGCCCACTGAACACATTAGTACTTACTACTAAGTAGGCATGCACAGGATAGGGCTCTTAGGCTGCAATACTATCCACACTTTCCTGGGAGTAAGCCCCATTGCAAGGGGTAAACCCCCTATACTGGGGTTTACTTCTCAGTAGGCTTTTAGGCTGCAATCCTAGCCAAACTTTCCTGGGAGTAAAGTCCGCTGAACACAATGGGACTTACTTCCGAGTAGGCATGTATAAGTGTGGGAGGCTGCAATCCTATCCACACTTTCCTGGGAGTAAACCCCATTGTATAATGGTACTTACTTCTAAGTAGGCATGAATAGGATTGGGCTCTTAGGCTGCAATCCTAGCCACAACTTCCTGGGAGTAAGCCCCATTGGTTACACTGGAACTTACTTCTGAGTAGGCATGCACAGGCTTGGGCTCTCAGGATGCCATCCAGACACAAGTCCCTGGGAGTAAAGCCCCTGAACACGAGGGGACTTGCTCACCCCCCCAGCTCACCCCCCCATCTCCCCTCCCGGCTCACTCTTGGTGGCGGCGATGAGGTTCTTGCCGTCCTTGAGCAGCTCCTTGATGAACTTGTTGGTCTTCTCCAGCTCCGCTTCGTGGGCTCGGACCCGCTCCCGGAACCAGGGGCTGTCCAGGTGGCAGTCGCTGAACTCCAAGGGCTGCAGCCCCATGGCCGCGGCGGCGCCGGGCAGGCGGGCAGGGCTCCCTCTCGTCCGGCCGCAGCAAGCGGCGCCGTCTCCCCCACGTCCTCGCCCGTCCCAAGCGGGGCGAGAGGGCGGCAGAGGAGCCCCGGGCGCGCCTCCTCCGTGCGCGGCTGCCCTGCCAGTCCCTCAGCCTGAAGCGCGCCGCCCAGCGGGCCGCGTCTCCGAGAGCAGAGCGCGGACGCAGCGCCAGCCGGGCCGAGCTGCAGCGGGAAACAGCCCAACGCGCTCCAGCCTCATCCCAGCCAGCTCGGGAGAGCAGAGGCTCCGCCCCGAGGCGCCCGCGCCCCGCCTCAGAGCCCGCCCAGGCCCCGCTTCGGCGGAGACCCGGCCAAGCCCCTCCTCGCGCGCCGCTTTCCAGGTCTCACGCTCCGGCGGGCGGGCGGCCGAGGCGCCTCCTCAGCCCATCGCGGGGAAGCCCTTCTCCCCTCGCGTCTCCCAGAGACAGTTCTCGTGCCCGGGCTGCTGTCTTCCTACCTGTGCCTGCCTGCTCGGAAGCAAGCCCCATGAGAGCCAATAGAGCTTACTCCCGGGAAAGTGTGGACAGGATGGCAGCCTTAGAGCCTGGTCCTGTGCATGTCTACTCAGAAGTAAGCCCCATGACAGCCAAGAGGGCTTACTCCCGGGAAAGTGTGGACAGGATGGCAACCTGAGAGCCTGGTCCTGTGCATGTCTACTCAGAAGTAAGCCCCATGACAGCCAATGTGACTTGCTCCCAGGAAAGTGTGGATAGGATTGTAGCCTTAGAGCAGCCATTCTCAACCACTGTGCCACAGCATCACTTGGTCCACAGTGGTCCACAGGTGTGCCACAGGAATTTGGGGGAAGATCATTTATTAGTAGGGCCAATGGGGATGTGAACCCCCCACTGGCATCATGGTGTGCCTTGTCAATTATCAAAAACCTGATGATGTGCCTTCACAATTTTAGTACCTTGTCAATGTGCCAAGAGATGAAAAAGGTTGAAAATCACTGCCTTAGAGCCTAATCCTATGCATATCTACTCAGAAGCCAGCCCCATGAGACTCAATAGGGCTTACTCCCAGGAAAGGGTGGATAGGATTGGGCTGTTCGTCTCCCGGTTCATGTTGCTCAACACAGTAAAATGCCACATTTATTCCCCACCTTGTGCCACCCTCCAGGTGTCATAAAAGGTGCTTCTGCACCACCAGGAGAGTTGGCAGACTAGCCTCTGGTGCCAATCTAAGATAGCAGGGTCTGGGGAGGGGGGGGGGAGGCATTCCAGGGTGCTCCAGGAAGGGGGGAAGGATGGATGGTGGGCAGGCAGGCAGGTGCAATGACTGGGTCTGGGAGGGGAGCAGGACCAGGATCCAGCACTTAGGCCAGGTCCTAACCCCCCTCCTGAGCAGCTCTTTAGGAGGTGCAGATCCAAGTAGTCCCATAGGGGTGGCTACCATGCAACAAAGGGTAAGGGGAATGAATTCCCCTTACTCCGGGTTGCGTCACAACCCAGCCCAACTGTTCTGGATGCAGCTCAGGTCAGCCTGCCTGCTCCTTAGGATTGGGCTGTTACTTGTAGGTGTGTGAACTAGGATTGCACTCTTAGAGCCCAATCCTATGCATCCTACTACAGATGGACCATCGTTATTCATGAGGGTTCCATTCCTCAAACCCATGTGAATACCGAATTTCATGTGAAACAAAGTCACACAAAATTCAGGGTCCACCCAGCGCCAAATGCCACCAGAGGCTTCCTCCAGTTGTGTCCGGAGTTGTTCTGAGGCCTGTGGAGGCTGCACACAACCACCTCTGGAGGTCCTAGAAGGGCACTTCCAGATTTTGGGCAAAAACCAGAAGTGCCCTTCTAGGACCTCCGGAGGCCTTTCAGAGGCCTGTGGAGATTGCACGCGGCCCCCACAGGCCTCAGAAAGACCCCCAAAAGCCTTGGAGACCACTTCTCTGGAGGCGACCAGCACTATGCTCCAGTCACCTCCGGAGGCTTTTCTGAGGCCGTAGAGGCCACGCACAGCCTCTATGGGCCTCAGAAAGGCTTCTGGAGGTCCTAGGTGGGCACTTCCGGTTTTCACCCAAAAACTGGAAATGCTTTTCTAGGACTTCTGGAGGCCTTTCTGATAATCTTTCTCAGAAGAGCCTCCAGAGGCAATTGGAGCAGAGCTCCAGGCACCTCTGGAGGGCTCAGGTGGCACCAAGTCTGACTCCACGATGAGCCAGATTCACGAATAGAAATTCCTCAAATAAACAGGCTCCACCTGTATAACAAATGGAACTTACTGCCAAGTAAGTATGTATTGTATAGGATTGCAGTTTACTCCCTTGAATTTAGGATTGTAGTCTAGGTACAGTTCTAGTCTATCTCAGCGAAAGGTGGGGAACATGGAAACGTAACACTGACTGCAAATATACTTTGTGGTCGCAATTGTTTGTTGCCCCAGAAAATACATGACATCACTTTTATCTTGTGCTATGCATGACATTGTGAACAACATAAACCATGCGCTAGGCAGAATGGAAAGCTTATTTTTAGTTGGCTGAAATAAGGAAGTAGATCTAAAATCCCAGGCCAAATTCAAGGTTGCAACACAGAAAGACTAAAATAGCAGCAGCAATTGATGTTCTTTGATTATGTAGGTCTGAGCCTGACCTCTATATTTGAACAATGTGGCAACCATTTGAATTAGGTGGCAACCATCAGACATTAATTACAAAGGTGCTCATCCTGCCCTTAAAGCCCTTTACACCCTGAGACCAGGGTACTTGAGGGAGTGCCTCCTTCCACATGTAGCCATCCATGTACTGAGATCTATTAGGGTCTGGTTATTATAAGAGCCTACTTCTGTGAACATTAGTGGTGACTGCTCTGAGTGCTTTTTCCAGAAGACTGTGAAACTAGTTTACCACAAGACTAGTGCATTCCTGTGCATGTCTTCTTGGATGTAAACCCCTCTGAATTGAATGGGTCTTATTGGTTCTTTCTTTCTTTCTTTCTTTCTTTCTTTCTTTCTTTCTTTCTTTCTTTCTTTCTTTCAACATGGCTACCTGCAATTTTTGTGTGCTTTAGATCCATCTAAGCAGGTCTTGAATGTCTGCTTATTCATTAAAAGATTTAAATCATGTGACCTATTTGTGCTGAAATAGTCAAGGACTCAAGCCATATGATTCAAATAAGAGCATATAGAGTGTTAGAATAACTGTCATTCAGTGCCAGAGAGAAGTGTATTTTCTTTTTGACTTTGGATAAATAATTTGTCCCTATCTCCTGTACTGTTCCTTGTTTCATTACAAGCAGTTTGCATAGCTAACAGCAAACTCTTGTATATAAGTAGTGATATCCCTTTCACAGGGTGCAAGAAATTCAAATCCCAAGCACCCTCAGGCTGCAATCCTATACATGCTTACTTAGAGGTAAGTCTCATTGAACATAGGAGGCTTGATTCAGAGTAGAGATGTATAGGATTGCACTGCCTGTGACATAATGCCATTCTTAGGGCCAACTGAAGGGTCCTATGGCAGTGAGAAAGCTTTGCAGAAAGCTGATTCTACCTGAAAGACTGCCTCCTTCCATACATTGCAGCCTGCCCTCTTAGGTCAGCTGAAGGGCTCTTCTACAAGTGTGACCTCTGTCCCAAGTAAGAGGAGTGGCAGTATGGGGGGTGCCACAACTATGGAATTCCCTTCCAGGGAAACAGAACTACTCCCTCCCTCATGGCTTTTTGGAGAGTGCTCAAAACATAACTATTTCATCTGGCATTTGGCTGCTGAGTGGATTTTTGTGCTCTGGGCCTAATCCTATCCAATTTTCCAGCACCAGTGCAGCTATGCCAATGGGGCATGCACAGCATCCTGCAGTGAGGGGGCAATCATGGAGGCCTCCTCCAGGTAAGGGAACATTTGTTCCCTTTCCTCAAGGCTGCATTGCAGCTGCACTGACGCTGGACAGTTGGATAGGATTGGGCCCTGTGTCTCTGATACACTGTGGTGACTTGACTGCCAACCTGGACTTATCTGTTCCTCAATGAGGTTTTTGCTTTTTCCCTTACATTTTGCTCTGTTTTGATACTCATTGCATTGTTACTGTGCAATGTTAAAATTAATGCTTTAATGCCTTATTTGGTGTTTTTTACTTGTTGTGATACTTGGTGCTTGATTTTAAAGCTTTGTAAGCCACCTTGGGCATTTGCTTCAGCATAGGAAAGCATGGGTTATAAATTTCTTCAAATAAGCAAACTGGGAGAGGATGCTGATGGACAAGATGGGAAAGTTCCTGTCTGCCTTCTGTTGCATCTCAACAAACAAAATGACCTCCATTCCTTTTTAAAGCTGATAGAAAAAATGCAGACTCTATGCCACTGTTATGTATGCAAGTTATGCAGGATCGAAATCCTGCATGACTGATTGGCCCAGACTTATGGCTGGCCAATTGGGTGATGGATTTCAATTTTCACCAATTTCAATTCAATTTTCACCAAGTTTCAATTGCACCAATCATGGGGAGTCTGGGCGGAACTAAAGAGTATAATAGCAAGAGGTGTTTGCCTTGTGTTAGATTCATTGCCAGATTCTGTTCTGAAGATGGAATAAACGTATTGAGCTGTTATCTCTATGCCTTCCTTTATTCACGTGGACCCACTATATAACACTGGCGACGAAGGTGGGATTTGATTCCTCCATGCTTAACAATGCTAGAACCAAGAGCTGATTTGCTTAAGAGCTGATTCATCACCAGGGAATTGTTGCCCTTGATGAAGAAAGAAGGACCTGCTTCCATAAGCTTGTTGAGCTGCCAAGATGACCACCTGAGGTCACATCAAGGAATTTGATCCAGAATCCCCAGAGCTATGGGACACTTATGCAGAATGTCTTGAGTTCTTCCTTGAAGCCAATGCAGTCAAAGATGCTGCCCTAAAGCAGGCAACCTTGCTCAGGGTCTGTGGCTCTGACACTTTTAAAATCGCCCAGAAACTGGTGGCACCAGCAGAATTAAGGGCTACCAGTTATAAGAACATTGTGGGCCTCCTGCAAAATCACTTCTCGCCCCAGCTGTCCCGTATTGCATTCTGCCATGCCTTCTACAAGTGAGATCAGGCTGCCAGTGAGTCTGTTCCAGCTTACATGTCCGTGCTTCGTCATCTTGCATGAAGATGTGAATTCTGAGACCTGGAAGAAATGCTTCTCAACTGGTTTGTTTGTGGCCTCTGGGACAAAAGGATTCAGAGGAAGCCCTTAGCAAAGGAAGAGCTGACCTTTCAAGAGGCTGTCAAGGAGGTGCTGGCGTTTAAAAAAGTAGAAGAAGCAGCAAGGGAGATTCATGCCTCTCGCAGCTCTGCCACAACTCGAAAAGCTGAGGCAGTCCACCATGAGGACACGGGCGCAGACAGTTTGGAAGAAGGAGAGGTGCTACAAATTAATCAAGGTATGTGATCACCAGGAACCACAAGGACCTAGACCTGGGGCCCGGCAAGCCTCCAAGGTCTCCAGCTTGGGCCCTTGTGCCAGCTGCGGGGAACTGCATGAACGTTGGAGTTGCCGGTTCCGCGATGTGACTTGTCGGGTGTGTGGAAAGAGGGGCCATATTGCCCACATTTGTCGCAGTAAGCCTTCTCAGGCTTGGAGCCAGAAAGTTCTTCAGGGGTCTGTCAGCCAAGAAGAGCTCTACACTACTTCAGTACACCCCATCCAGAGCATCTGTTTCCCAACCAAGGAAAAGGTTCATGTGACAGTAGAAATTCAAAGCTCTCCCTGCGTAATGGAAGTGGACTCCGGATCAGCGCTCTATTATTTCTACAGAGACTTTTCAGCACCTTTGCCCTAGAAAGGGCCAAAGCCTCAAGCTGATTGGACTTTTGCTTATAGATTTTCAGGGCAACCGCATCCCCATTCAGGGTGCAGGCCACTGCGCTCACTACCATCCTTTCTCCCTCCCCACTGTCTATCTTGCTTGAGAGCCCACTCCTATGCATATCTACTTGAAGGTAAGACCCATTATTGTCAATGGGGCTTCTGCCCAGGTAGATGTGGATAGGATTGCAGCCCAACAGCCCAATCCTATATGTCTCTTCAGAAGTCCCATTAGAGTCAATGGCACCTACTCCCTGTAGGTGTAAGAGCCCAATCCTGTACACGCCTATTCAGAAGTAAGCCCCATGTGTTAAGTGGGCTTTACTCCCACTTTTATATATTTGTATGTGCGTGTGTGTATACACATATACATACACACTTTACCTTTGGCATTAAAATAAACAATTTCATACAGTCATAGTGTGTGTGTGTGTGTGTGTGTGTATTTACGTGGAAGCTTAAATAGAATATATATATACCGTATATAGATATATACGGAAGCTATAGATAGATATACGTGTGTGTGTTCAAACTTCAAAAAAAAATTAAGGACGCCGGCAGCTCCGCTTCCTTTCAGCGCACGCGCAAACAAAAAACGCACCAGCAGCTTATTCTCCTTTCTGCGCATGCGTAAACTAAAAAGCGCACCAGCTTGGTTTCTTTTCTGCGCATGCCCAAACTTTCTGGCGACAGTGAGGCTCAACACATGCGCAGAAGGGAAGCACTGGACTTTGCCCCTCCCGCAGTTTATTGTCAACAGAACCAGTCCACAGAGGACGCTGGAAGCGCTTGCCTTTCAGCCTCAATCCCGTAGATGCCGCGAAGCCTCGATCCGGCTCCTATTCTCGCGATACTTCGTTTCCTTTAGCCCCGCCCCCCAACGCAAGGTGGCGGCTTGAAGCTTCCGTTGACCTGGCTCGCGGGGCAGCTGTGAACGTCGGTCGGAGTGCGGTCGTGGAGGTGACTGGGCGGTGGCAGCGTCTGCCAGGGAGTTGGTTGTGGGGACTGGCAGCCCGCAGCCCGGGCAGGTCTACTCGGAAGTAAGTCCCAGTGTGTTCAGTGGGGCTTGCTCCCAGGAAGGTATGCCCAGGACTGCAGCCTCTAAGGCTGCCGGCTCTGGCTGGCTGGCTGAGCCTGTTCCTGGAGGCTGGGTTTCTTCAGCGCGATGTCTCGCTTGAGCCTCCACGCCTTGGTTTCCAGCAGGCAGCGGTGCTCAGCCGGGGTGCTCGACCACCAGTGGCACGCAAGGACGTGCGGTGGGAGGGTACCGGAGTCCTGCGAAAGCGCCGCCACTGTGTGAGGCACTCAGGCACTCGCAACCCACATGTGAGAGCCTGGGGAGGCAGGTGAGGCAGAGCCTCCCTACCAGAGTCCTTCGAAAGCACCACCGCTGTGTGAGGTGCACAAGCACAGTGCACCTCACAAGGTGGTGCTGATTTTCGAAAAACTCCAGTAGGGGGCTCTGCCTCACTTGCCTCCCCACCCCACTGCATGTCCCTGGTGGTAGGTGAGGTGGTGTCCAGTGGTACTTGCAGGATCCCCCAGACCTTCACTGCTGCCTGGCAGTGATGCTCTGCTTAGTGTGCACTCAAAAAAAGCCCTCCCATCCACTCTGAGCCTCTTAACTGGTGCTTGTTGTGTCATATCTGGCCTCCCAATCCAGAAGTAACTGGATAACATCATTGCCAGTTACTTCTGGTGGTACTTCCAGTAGGTGGGCTGTACAAAGTGGTGAAGCAAGAGACAAACATTGAGAAATGCTAAAAGATCAGTGCTGATTACTGGAAACTTCAGGCCAGTCCTGGAGAGCTGGCAAATCTATCAACACTCTTGGCTGGATTGTGCACCCCACTTCAGCCCCATGGCAGAAGTTACCATGAGGCCTTATCCTATCATGCATATAAAGCATGTTATATGCTTTTATCTGTTTTTTAGGTTGTTTTAAATCTGTTTTAACCTGTTGTAAGCCGCCTTGAGTCTCTTCAGGGAGAAAAGCGGGGTAAAAATAAAGTGATGATGATGATTATTATTTATTATGCTTACCTGGAAGTAAGACCCATTTAATTACAGTGGGACTCATTCCCAAGCCAGCATGCATAGGACTGCAGTATTAATATAAAAGAAGGCCATGTATCCTTTTGTTGAATGGTACATTGTGCGTACATCCTCTTTTCTTTGTATTGTTATAGAGCAGTACTTTTCTGCAGCTCGCTCTTGAAAATAACCTGCATTTGTTCCACATCTCTTGATGTTTCATGTTCCTAAGTGTGTAAAATTTATAACCATAATGTGTTATCCATAAATTGATTCTTTGGAAATAATCTGATTGTGCTTTATCATATAAGCAGTGCTGGCTGGGTCCCTGGGACAAAGCCCTGCACTGAGCCTCCCTTGTCACTCCTTGCCCACATCCCTGATGGCACATTGGGTACAATCATTGCTGAAAATTCAAGGGTCAGCCTGTCCTCTGATAGTCATGGATCTGCAGCCACTGGCCTTTGGTGACGCCCCTGCACATGACTTCTGGAAACACAAATAATTCTTGTTTTATAATAAGAAATAATGTAGTTTCCCATATGTCTGTTTAGCTTTAGGGCTAATTTAGAATCATATGGAAGAGCCTTCATAAAAACAGGAATAATATGAGGCCTCCAAACCTTGCACGAACATGTTGCAGCCTGTGCTGTAGTAGTCCCACAATCGCACACTTCTGCTGGGAACAAATTTGCATCCAATATCCAATACACTATGAACAATCTTTCAGATACTGATGATTCATGACTGCTTTGCTGGAATTGTCTCATGAAAAGGAATAACAAATAGATTTTTTAAAAAATGTTTCTGATGTGGGGATTTATTTATATCTATTTTTAGCTAACACATTTGTACAGTTTAGTAGTTGTTGAACCCTAAGGAGTCCTTGGATTTTAGTACTATCATTTATTTACAGTGTTCTCATCCTTGTTTTGCTTTGGCAGGGAAACATACAGTCACTTTCTATTCAAAATGCCTAATAGCAGATCTCGGCATAGGCACAAAGTTGGGCAAGAAGCTGGGAGGCGTGAATTAGTCTCTAGATCTCTACAAAGTGCTCAGCACTGTCTGGAGGTACAGGACTTTGGAACTGCATATGCACACTATCTGTTGGTACTTCATCTAGCTCCTGAACTAAAAACTGATGTCAAGGTAATAAGTTGTTCTTATTAATCATGTCAGAGAGTTGGAAGAATGTGTATTTGTACCAATAGACAGAAAATAATGTGCCCATAGTATATTGTGTGAAATCCTTATTCAGTATTCACTAAAATATTTTAACGAATGCTTTATTTCCCACAACTTGGGTAGGTCGATCATTCTGTTATTAATTTATTGATGTGGTTTTCATTTAGGCAAATTTTCAGTTTACCCTCTTTAAGTGGGCTGAAGAACTGGATTCTCTTGCACGAACTCAAGATTTATTTGACTGCTATGAAGATGCCCTGGAATTGTTTCCTAATGATGAAGTCATATGTAACAGCATGGGGCAGCATCTCTTCAGGTAGTTGTCCTTCTTAAGTTCCATTGTATGTACAGTGCAGTTCTGTGCATGTTTATTCAGAAGTAGGTCCCACTGTATTCGATAAGGCTTATATCCAAGTAAATTTGTTCAGAGCTGCAGCCTTACTATTTTAACACAGTGGTTCTTAAATCCTTTTACACGACAATCCTAAATTAACTCATTGAGCAGTAAGTTCATTGAAGTAAACATGCATAGTCTTGTGCCATATGTCATGTGCATTCAATTGCATCATTTGTGAAGTATTTAATTGAATATGTACTCTTAATTTTAAATGCAGAAGACTTTAAATAATGTGCCTAAATGTCTTTAACTGCAAATGCATAGATATCTTCTAGTATTGCTGTTGATATTTTTCCATTTTTTTTAGTTTCATTTACAGCATATTTCATAATCCTTATTTTAAGATCTGTTTGTGTTACCAATCTAAATGTGGGTGGCAACTGTTTCTACCAGCTCAGATTCTACCATGCTCATACATAACAGGGCATTTGAATAGTTTGTCATACACACAAATAATTCTTTGGCCATTGCAAGTTTTCTTTATTTTGGTTGACTAGTAGAGTGCCAAGTAGCAGTATGAGTTAATAACAAACCTTATTTGCACATTTCAATCTAGTTTTGAACCCACATCTCTCCTACAGTACAACCAAAATCCCAAAAATCGTGTCCCAAAATAGTAAATAAAGATTTTCCTTAACATTTTATTTCAGACATTTAATGTCTAACTTTTTGCTTTTTTCCTATTGTCATTTTCCTCCTCAGAATGGGCTTTAAGGATGAAGCAGCTGCATATTTCCATAAAGCAGTGAAGCTAAACCCTGACTTTCCTGATGCAAAAGAGAATTTTTACCGTGTTGCCAATTGGGTGGTAGAACGATGGCACTTTATCATGCTGAATGACTCTAATAGGAATTTGCTGTATCAGAAAGCAATCCAGAAGGCTGTCCAGTCTGGATGCAGAAGCATTCTTGATATTGGAACAGGAACAGGAATTCTCAGGTTTGCTGCACATTTATGGCTAATATTTATTTATGAAGAACTTGAAACAGACAATTCGTTTTGTTTCTCTAGGCCAAAATATACACTGCATTAAATGCATGGTTTGACCCTGTGTGTGTGTGTGTGTGTGTGTGTGTGTGTGTGTGTGTCTTTCTCAGTTGAATAGCAGCTGCTGGAGGATTGGAAATGTGGCAAGTAAGGGTTAAATATCTTCTCTGTGCATGCCATGGTCCCAATCCTGATACTCCTCATGCCTGCTTTTTAACTGAAAAAACACCAAGTGTGCAGGACAAAACTGTTTAACATAGTATTTCATTTGGTCCTGAATCTTGTTGACAGATCTTTTAGAAAATATTCCCTCTTCCTGCCTTGATTTCACTAGAAAGTTGCTAGATCCCAACCAGAATAGACAGACTCCTACATTCTTGCATCCTTCATAGTGGGATGTTCCGTCAGCTTCTTGTTGGACCAGACTCTCTTTGTGAGTCTGGAAAACATGGTAGCTGCTTTACCGATGCGCTTGTTTAGCTCGGTATCGAGAGAAAGAGTGTCGGAGATCATTGAGCCAAGGTACACAAAGTCATGGACAACCTCCAGTTCATGCTCAGAGATTGTAATGCAGGGAGGTGAATCCACATCCTGAACCATGACCTGTGTTTTCTTCAGGCTGATTGTCAGTCCAAAATCTTGGCAGGCTTTGCTAAAACGATCCATGAGCTGCTGGAGATCTTTGGCAGAGTGGGTAGTGACAGCTGCATCGTCGGCAAAGAGGAAGTCACGCAGACATTTCAGCTGGACTTTGGACTTTGCTCTCAACCTGGAGAGGTTGAAGAGCTTTCCGTCTGATCTGGTCCGGAGATAGATGCCTTCTGTTGCAGTTCCAAAGGCCTGCTTCAGCAGGACAGCGAAGAAAATCCCAAACAAGGTTGGTGCAAGAACACAGCCCTGCTTCACTCCGCTTCGGATGTCAAAAGGGTCTGATGTGGAGCCATCGAAGACAACAGTGCCCTTCATGTCCTTGTGGAAAGATCTGATGATGCTGAGGAGCCTGGGTGGACATCCAATCTTGGGGAGAATCTTGAAGAGGCCGTCTCTGCTGACCAGGTCGAAAGCCTTTGTGAGATCTATGAAGGCTATAAAGAGTGGCTGTCGTTGTTCCCTGCATTTCTCCTGCAGTTGTCTAAGGGAGAATACCATATCAGTGGTGGACCTGTTGGCTCGGAATCCACACTGCGATTCTGGATAGACGCTCTCTGCAAGTACCTGGAGCCTCTTTAGTACAACTCGGGCAAACAGCTTTCCTACAACGCTAAGGAGAGAGATGCCGCGGTAGTTGTTGCAGTCACCCCTGTCACCTTTGTTCTTGTACAGCGTGATGATGTTTGCATCCCTCATGTCTTGAGGTACTCCACCTTCTCTCCAGCAGAGACAGAGGATTTCATGCAGCTCAGTGACGATGATCTCTTTGCAGCATTTTAGGACTTCAGCAGGGATGCTGTCTTTTCCAGGTGCCTTGCCAAAGGCAAGGGAGTCCAGGGCCACGTGAAGTTCTTCTAGGGTTGGTTCACTGTCAAGCTCTTCCAGCACAGGCAGGCACTCAATGTTGTTCAGTGCTTCTTCGGTGACTACATTTTCTCTGGAATATAGCTCAGAGTAGTGCTGCACCCAGCGTTCCATCTGCTGCGCCCGATCCTGGATGACCTCGCCTGTGGCAGACTTCAGAGGGGCAATTTTCCTCTGTGTTGGACCTAGGGCCAGCTTGATACCATCATACATCCCCTTGATGTTGCCCGTGTCAGCTGCTATCTGTATCTCGGAACAGAGCTGGAGCCAGTAGTCGTTAGCACATCTCCTGGCAGTCTGTTGGACTTTGCTGCGAGCAGTTCGGAGGACCTGCAGGTTGCACTCACTGGGACAGGCCTTGTATGCTGCTTGAGCTCTCCTCTTTTCCTCAATGACTGGTGTCAACTCCTCAGAGTGGGCTTCAAACCAGTCTGCCGCCTTGTTGGTCTTCTTGCCGAATATGGACAAGGCGGTGTTGTAAACGGTATTCTTGAAATGCTCCCATCTGTTGGATGCGTTTGCGTCGGCCGGGCCTGGAAGAGATTCCTCAAGCGCTTGTGCAAATTCTTCCACTTTTCTCTGATCCCGGGTCTTGCTGGTATCAATGCGAGGTCTTCCTTCCTTTTTCGTGTGATACAGTCGCTTTGTTTGCAGTTTCACTCTGCTGCACACCAGGGAGTGGTCAGTGTCGCAGGCAGCACCATGATAACTGCGTGTGATCTTGATGCTGGGAAGGCTGGAGCGTCTGGTGAGGATCAGGTCGAGCTGGTGCCAGTGCTTTGATCTTGGATGTCTCCAAGAAACTCTATGTTGGGGCTTTGTGTTGAAGAACGTGTTGCTGACACAGAGACCGTGATGACAGCAAAACTCTAGCAGGCGTTGGCCATTTTCGTTCATCCTCCCAGTGCCAAACTGACCTAAGCAAGTGGGCCATGAACTGTTATCAGCACCAACTCTAGCATTGAAATCGCCGAGGATGAACAATGGCTCTTTTACAGGGATTTTCTTGACAGTGGTGGCCAGGTCATCATAGAATTTGTCTTTGGCTTCTGCTGGAGACGACAGAGTCGGTGCATAAGCACTGATGAGAGTGACAGGTCCTGCTGATGACTGGAGCTGCAGGGACAAAATTCTTTCACTTCCCACAGTAGGTGGGATGATGGATTTCAGCAGGGTATTTCTGACCGCAAAGCCAACGCCATGTTCCCTGGTTTCGTTTGGTGGTTTTCCCTGCCAGAAAAATGAGAAATTTCTCTCCTTGACAGATCCGGAATCTGGCAGCCTAGTCTCTTGAAGGGCGACGATGTCCATTTGCAGTCTGCTCAGCTCCATGTCGATGACAGCTGTTTTGCGTGCGTCGTCTATTTCTTGCAGGTCATCAGAGAAGCCAGGTGTCATTGTCCTAACGTTCCAGGTGCCCAGCTTTAGGGCAGTAGTTTTCTGTTTTCTGTTGCATGGTGCAGAGTTGTCGATCCGCTTGTCGGTTTTCACCCTAAACCCCACGCACCCCATGAGGTTAACGGACCGTGGCGAGGCAACACCTTACTGGCTGGGGACTGCCCAGCTTAAGGCGGGCGGTAGCTGCCCAATGAGATGCAATGATCTCTCCCACCGTCGGAAGCAGCCCCTGGCGTCATGCTCTACGCCAATCGAGCAAAGACTTATAACCGGTAAACTGCTGCTTCCCGTGTTGTGCCGACGCCGTATGGCGAAGTTGGAGTGTCCTCTCCAGTGCGCGAAGCCTGGGTAAAGAAGGTATGGAGGATAGGCTGTTACCCATGCAGCAAATCCCCCCTCTCCACGTCGCTGGAATGGTCCAATGGAAAGGCAGAAGCCAATACGGTTGGTTCCAGCGGCGTCGCAGGAGTTGCCAGAACGTGACTGTGTTCAGCCATGAACTGCCTCAGGGACTCCGGCTCCTGATTTTGCCTCGAGGTTGACTCCTGAAGCCTTTTCCACAACTGGATGTAGCCACAAGGCAGTGGAGGTTTGAGGTCAGAGTTTCCTTTTCTTAGATGAGCTGCCTTCCTAGGCTGACGAGTCCCATCTACCCGGTGGCTGTTCAGTCGCCTCTTACGACAAGTACAGCCAAACTGAGGGCCTATTCTTATCCCCAGCCCCCAGGGGATAAGCTGACGGAACATACCAAGATCCAGGTCTACAGAGCTTGCGTCCTGAGTACACTTCTGTACTGCAGCGAGTCATGGACTCTTCGCTCACAACAGGAGAGGAAACTGAGCGCTTTCCACATGCGCTGTCTCCGACGCATCCTCGGCATCACCTGGCAGGACAAAGTTCCAAACAACACAGTCCTGGAACGTGCTGGAATCCCTAGCATGTATTCACTGCTGAAACAGAGACGCCTGCGTTGGCTTGGTCATGTCGTGAGAATGGATGATAGCCGGATCCCAAAGAATCTCCTCTATGGAGAACTCGTGCAAGGAAAGCGCCCTACAGGTAGACCACAGCTGCGATACAAGGACATCTGCAAGAGGGATCTGAAGGCCTTAGGGATGGACCTCAACAAGTGGGAAACCCTGGCCTCTGAGCGGCCCGCTTGGAGGCAGGCTGTGCAGCATGGCCTTTCCCAGTTTGAAGAGACACTTTGCGAACAGTCTGAGGCAAAGAGGCAAAGAAGGAAGGCCCATAGCCAGGGAGACAGACCAGCGACAGACTGCACTTGCTCCCGGTGTGGAAGGGATTGTCACTCCCGGATTGGCCTCTTCAGCCACACTAGACGCTGTGTCAGAACCACCTTTCAGAGTGCGATACCATAGTCTTTCAAGACTGAAGGTTGCCAATACTCATAGTGGGAAGGAGCACTGAGCCTCATGTCAAGTCTTTCAAATCAAGCAGTTTTTTCACCTACCCCAGACTGATGAGGGAGAGAAGATATGTTCAGTAGGTTCATGCATTGAAAACTGGCCACTGTGGTATCTTCGTTGGGGCTGCGTGAGGGTAAATAGAACGCCAGAGGCAGGGGAGTGGCAGCAAGATGCAAGTATCTTGTGGTCTTGTGTGCTTCCTAAGGCATCTGGTGGGCCACTGTGAAATACAAGAAGCTGGACTAGATGGGCCCTTGGCCTGATCCAGCAGGGCTTTTCTCTCACCTGTTGCTGTTTGTCAGCTATCTTGCTCCCACCCAATTGCTGTAGTGTGTGGGGTTCTAACTCCACAGGTGAGGAGCTTGGGCAGAAAAACATGAACGCATTGGAGCTGAAGAGATAATAAGCCACTTATGTCCTACTGAAGATATGCTAGTCATGGTTTCTTTTGTTGCAACATGACAAATCTGAATAGTTAACTAATTTTCTAAATCAGTGGTTCTCACACATTTAGCACTAGCACCCACTTTTTAGAATGAGAACCTGTCAGGACCAGAAGTGATGTCATGTCCGGAAATGACATCATCAGGCAGGAAAATTTTAAACAATCCTAGGCTGCAATCCTACCCACACTTACCCAGGAGTAAGTCCCATTTACTATCATTGTTAAAAGAATATGCATAGTAGCTTGTTAAAAGTGCAGGTCTGTAACATTTCCCTAAATGCAGTCACATATTATGGTAGCATCAAGACCAGGGGCATCCAAACATTTTGGCAGGAGGGCCACATCATTTCTCTGATACTGTGTTGGGGGTCGGGGAAAAAAAGAATTAATTTATATTTAAAATTTGAATAAATTTACATAAGTGAATATATTTGAGATGGAACCTCTATGAATGCATAAATGTCTTGCAGTAGCTCAAGGCCTATAAAAGGCCTTGCACAAAGCAAGGCCAGCCTTTCCTTCTCTGCTACTGCTGCATTTCAGACATGAAAGAGCAAGTAATGGAGGGAGTCCTCATCCCACAGCTCAGGTGAGAGGTCAAACAGTCGTCCTCACACTGAGAGCAGGGCTCCAGCAAGTCTCTGGAGGGCCAGAAGTTCATTGGAGACTGGGTGTTCCCTGCAGCTGGGATTGGAAGCCCCCAAGGGCCACAAATGGTCCCCGGGCCAGAGTTTGGGCACCCCTGATCAAGACTAATAGATTACAAATAAATTATTGAAATGAATGGGGACCCACCTGAAATTGGCTCGCAACCCACCTTGTGGGTTCCGACCCACAGTTTGAGAAACACTGTTCTAAATATCTATCACAGAGCTTTTCAGACTCTGGCCTACGGGTTGGATCCAGTGACCTTACTAATCCCTCTCCCATGTGAACATTCCACGGGGGAGGCTTCAATTGTTGCTGCCTATCACCCCCCTCATGTTCACTCTGCCCCACTGCTTCTGCGTTCTGCTGCCCCAGCAGGCTCCGCTTCAGAATTTCTTGGCAGACATGGCGGGGTGAAGTGAACATGGGTGGGGGATGATAATCTGTGACAGTGGAAGCCTCCCTGGCAGAATGTAAGCTCCAGTCGTGCTGGGGTGACTGTTTGCAGTGTATAGTAGTCTCCAGTTTGTACACTGCTGATCTATCATAGTATAGTGGATCCCAAATGCTAAAACAAGAATCTTTAAAGTAGTTACATTTTAAAGTGATTTTTATCAACTTTTCGTCAGAATAAGAAACTGACAGTAATTTTCTGTTGAACTCATTTTTCAGTATGTTTGCCAAACAGGCTGGAGCATCTTCTGTATATGCGTGTGAGTTGTCAAAGACCATGTATGAATTGGCGTGTGAAGTTCTAGCTGCAAACCATTTGGATGGAGAAATCAAGCTTCTTCATATGAAGTCCCTCGATATAGAAATCCCAAAGCACATACCTGAAAGGTTACTACTTATATTTTACTGTGAGAGCATGTTTTTCAGCATTAACTGAGTTGTGTGGTCAGTTTTCTCCAGCATAACACAACCAGAATAACCTATTTTAAAGTTACTAATTTTTACTAATAACCACATAAACAAAAAATTGCCAGTTTCTTTTTGGTGGGGGGATACTTTTCCCTTTTATAATTTTTAATATTTTATATATAATTAGGTTCCACTTGTCACTTGTGCATTCTCAAATGGCTTAATTGTGAAAATCAGCCATAAAGCTTAAACAAAGTGTTATAAAAGCCTGTTGCTAGAAGAAAATCTTGTGAGTTCCTGCTGAACTAATGCAGACACTCTGACTTGTATGAGCCTCAACTTCTGTAATTTTGAGTTTACATAAAGTCTGGGCTGTGCAAGAGGTCATCCATGCTCACTACTCTGCAATGCTTGCCCCTTGCTTTACTCTGTAAGCTGGGATCTTCGGCAGCTATCTCACCCCTTCCTCCACGCAGGCTTTTTAAATGAAAGAGAAAATGCAGGGTACACTGGGAAAGATCTCAGCTTACAGAGTAAAGCAAGTGGTGAGCTTTACAGAGTGTGGTACTATTACCAAAAGGGCTGTTTTGTTTAGGGGAATTATTGCACTGCCCTTATTGGAACCTTAGGATCGTAGGCTGGATAACAAGATGGTGTAATGCCGAGAAGTTCCCTTTTGCTTAAAGAGGAGACTGAGAGAAAAATAAAACTATAATCTTTTATTAAGTTATTACAAAAGCACAAAGGTAAACATAGTGCACATGGAGAAATGATAAGTGTATGTTTCTTGGTCCTAATACTTGAATCCAGTGTACCTAGCTTTCATGGTGGTTGCGTGTAAAGAGTGTTTGGTGCATCCGAGGAAATTAGAAAAAGGAAAGATTGTAGGGAAGAATTTTAGGGGTCCCTGATCTGCCAAACCCCAGCTGCTAACTAAAGATGGGGAGGGAAGGGGGGAAAGGGGGGGGGGAGAAGGGAAAGAGTTCCAGTTGCAAGATAGTTACCTGTCCTGTAGAGCAGTTGGAAGGGTGGGGGAGAGTCCTGTGAAGAGGACCCTCTGACACAACACAGATACGTTGGTCCTTGGAGAGAGAGCCAGCAAGAGCATGTGTGAGGAAGCCCTCGCTTAAAAGGGGTTTGGAGACAGTGCTGATCTGGGTGGTAACTTGATTACTACCACACAGCAGGGTGCTTGGAGTGTATAAAACATTGAAAGGATCAGGATGTCAGTTATCAGCAAAATTCAATGGGGTCTATGGCTGGCTTCCTAGATGGGGGAACTTAAACATTCACTTGATACAATGAATCAGCAACACAAGAAGGCAGTTCTCGTTTGCATACAGTACTTAAACAGTGATTGGGTTAAAACAATACAATGAATACAGTAATGTAGGAGACACTTAAACAATGATTTAAGATGCCAGACTTCCTCCCATAATGTGTGACTATGGGGAGGTGATGGTTGTGTAACCATGAGCTTGTGACTTGACCAGAGTTTTGGAAATGCGGCCTGTGTGAGGTTTAGCCTGCATGATATTTTAGTCCATAGTAACATAACCAGATATAGAGAGAAAATCACAACTAAAAGGCAAAAGGGGATTTTCACGTAACAGTACCTCTCATTGCTTGGTTCACTTCTGACTTACATAAAATTAGAAGCTAGGAGTATGGCAAGCAGGTCAAATCTGACTTTGTAAAGATTCTGATTTAATTCAAGCAAAGGCAAAAAAATCAAGCCCTCTAAAGAACTGGGCTCCCTGACATATCTTGACCTAGTACGTTTAAATCCTGCTTCATTTCATTTTGCCACTGAATAGTGTGGCTCTCAAAATTATGGGTAAATGAACTGCTTTCCTTTTTCCTCTGTACATTTTAAACTTTTAACAGAGTTTCCCTGGTTGTCACTGAAACTGTAGATTCTGGCTTGTTTGGAGAAGGAATTGTGGAAAGCTTGATACATGCTTGGGAACACTTGCTTTTACCACCAAAGGTAAATATGTCTAAGATGTGATCCAAAATTTATTTGTTGGTGTGCCTGCCAGCCACTATTCTAGTTATGTATGTTGCTGTGAGAATGTGAGAAAATTTTTCTTTTGTTGTAAAGGCTAACTATTGCATCAGGATGAAACTTGAAATGTGAAACATAAATAATATCCAAATGCCAGTGCCAGGTCACATAGGAAATGTCCTTGCTATTGCTGCAGCTCCCTAGGATTTAGGGCATGGTTATTTTCCACACGATCCAGCAGACTCTCATGGAAAGTGCATTTAACCAGTCCTATCTGCTCAGTACACCACTGTGACAGTTGCTCTGCTATCCTGTGGAGCACAGCTGCTGGTGCAAGACCTGGAAGGACACATGCTGCCGACAGCACACCACAGACTGGCCACAGTGGCTCTGGCCACTGACAGAATTCTGTCAACAGAGATGTACATTTAGTGATGAATCTTGACAGCTGCAGCATCTGTGGAATCCTGTAACCCCATCCTAGGCCTGATTCAGTCCTACAGTCAGACTCAACAAAGGTGCACCTGATCTTTTGCTGCCATACTTCTATGCCAGCAAAAGATCAGGTGCATCTTTGTTGAGTCTGATAGAGCAATGTGCAGCATCCAGGAACGAAAGTAAAGGGTTCACAGTATTTTCTTATTTCCCCCAGCCAATCTGGTCCACAGAATAGAGTGGAGGCTCTGTCAATGGTCCTAAATCCTGTGTGCCAGTGAGAGATAGAATTGGGCCATAACTGTTCTCACAGTTAAATGAAGCTAATTACATGTCTTCAATTGTTTTTGATATTAGCCACATTTCAGATGGATTTGAGACTGCTCAACAGTTTTCTCAAAAGTCTCAACAGATTTCTCAACAGTTATAATGAAACTTTGTAACACTGAAATCCAGGGGGCATGTTCCCAACATATAGCCACAATTCAGTGAAAAATAGATGTAGTAAAATCCTATTGAAATCAAACACTCAATTTTGTACTTATAACCTACTAATGACAAAGGTTATTTAAGTGTATTTAGTTTTTTCTGAGTTGTTTGCAACATATTACTTACTTACTTTCTGAAACCTTTATTGGCATATCAAATGATTAACAATTGTACTTTACAATTGACAGACAATTTGCATAACACTCAACAATTTAAACAAGATACTAGAATTATTTAAATTCTAACAGCGTTACTTTAAGGATCTTGGATAAATAACCAGCAACAGCTGCAGTTAAGGAATCACAAACATCACTCATAAACTTGGAGAGAATAATATCAGAGGGGATAAGGTCAGAAGGGATCCAAGAACCAAGGTAATGATTCCGAATATCAAATTGTGCTGGGCAAAGAAAGAGTATATGAAACAAAAAATCAGGAGTCTCATGACAAAAGAGACAGAGCCTTTTCTCCCGAGGAATGTTAAAAAAACGGCCAGAATGAACTGCTGACGGGAAAATGTTGAGGCAAGCTAACATAAAGGCTCGTCTATGTAATGGATTGGTTAATGTATAAAAATAATTAGATGCATGATTAAAGGATGGGGCCAAACCAAGGGAAAGAGGGGAACAAACAGAATTGAGACTATTACTTAGATAATTAAATTCAAATGCTAAGAGCTTATCTTTTATGAATGAATATGCTCTTGGAAGACTCATATCTGCCAGGGATTCTAATGAGAGGTCGAGAGAAGCAAGTTTATTTTCTACCAGCTGAAACCAAGAAGAAAAATAAGAATCTCTTAACAAATCATATAATAAGGAACCGGAATGAGAATTTAAAAACAGTTTAAGCCAATATTTAAAAGTAAGTAACCAGGCAGTAGTTGTTGGAAGATGGATACCTAATTCTAGGATAATTGTGGAAACACAAATTAAATTTGGAATCCCTAGAATTCTACGAAAAAAAGATGCTGCGATCTGATCAATATCCTTATTAATTACTTTAATCCAAATTGGGGCACCATAAAACAAATGAGAGAGAATTTTGGACTGAAAGATCTGGATAGCAGCAGGAACATACTGGTTACCTTCATTATAAAAAATTTTTAAAATTGCTTTAAGTTGGGGAGAAAGAGATGAAGTGATAGCTTTCTTATGAAGAGTCCAAGAAAGTTTATAATGAAATATAAGACCCAAATATTTATAAGACTGGACTTGCTTATATATATTTGGACCTATCGTCCATGTTATAGGGGACCAAGAGCGGGAAAACACCATAATTTGAGTTTTGTTTGAATTGATTGTTAGGTCATTTAGTGTACAATACTCCTGAAATTTAGCCAAGATGCAGCGAAGTCCAGATTTAGTTAGGGATAATAGTACTGCATCATCTGCATATAAGAGAGTAAAGACAGGGACCCTGTTTAGAACTGGAGTAGAATGAGTAGAAGAAGAAAGAAAAGAAGGTAAATCAGAAATAAATTGAATAATAAGGGAGCAAGGATACAACCCTGGCGGACACCATTGTGAATAGGAAATCTGTCAGTGAGAATATTAGAATTTGGAATCCGAACCTGACAAAAATTCTGAGAGTGTAATTGACGTAGCAGGAATAATAAGCGCAAGTCTATTCCCTATTTAAGTAGTTTGGACCATAAAAGGTCTCTATTCACAGAATCATGCAACATGTTTAGAATATAGGTATAAAGACAGTAATCAAAGATAAATGACAAAGTAGATCCCTTCACAAAAGTATGTAATTATCTACTAACTAATTTAATTGGGGCAAGTAGACTGACTTCAAGGCAAGCAGCATGTTTTCCAAGCCTTTGCTGTGATCTCTTTTGAGTTGGAAGGAGCATCAAGGAACTCTTCTGACATCTCCTGGACTTTGATTGATTAAGTCAATTTATTGCAGTGCTGTTGCCCTAAATTATTCTTTTAGTCCAGAAGGGGAGAAAAGGGAAGGAAAAAGAGATTTGTTTTGTATCCTTTGTAGTCTTGGATCACCTCTATATACTTGCACTCAAGATTTCTGTAAGTTATAAAATTCTGAATTTAACGCCTACTGTGAAAATGTAACAATCTTGAACACACAATTGGTTTAAAATGCACACAAACTATATCAAACACTTCATTTTAAATGTTTATTTCACTGAATGAGGTTTAGATACTTAGAGGCTTGAACTTTCCACCTCTGCACATAGTACTAGTTAATGCTTTACTATCAAAATAAAAGACTTTGCTTCTAATAACTGGAACAAACTATACCAGCAAACAACTATTCTGAATTAAAGTATTTTAAAAAGAAAGGAAACAATTGCTGCTCTGCTATGGTGGAAATTTCTTTAATTTTTGAAGTATAGCAGTGTTTGTATGCAGTGGAAATTAACCCAATGATAGGGAATGACAAAAACAAAATAAAAGGCAGGGAGGGGGCAAAGGAAGCAATAAACAGTAACAGAGAAGATTCTACAAATGACATCTTACCTCATCAGAGTGTGCATATATTTCTGTAGCCTAAGAATGGGCAAATATGTTTTGGGCATCATTGGGTAACATCCAAACACAGCAGCGCTCATCAGTAGAAACTCCTTCTGAGAAGGGAAAGAATGTTCCACTCATGCAACCTGTTGTATAAGCAGAATTCTCCTTCCGCTCTTGAATGGCGCTTCTGCTGATTGGGCACTAGTGTGCTGGGACTCTGGATACTACCAATGTCCAGGTAAGTCAAAAGTGGATATCACACAACATAAAAAAAGTCAAGTCTGTTGTAAGAACTTTTGAGAAGCAATATAAGATGGTAACAATTAGAGGACAAATAACTACAAATGTGAAAACGTTTTTCAGTAAAAATAACATATGGCTAACTAACCTTTTTCCACTAAAATAACAGATACCAATATCATTTCCCAAAACACAAGTGAAAAATACTCAGAACTGTCAAAATAGCTGTATGTGTTATATTTTTTTTAAAAATGTATAAAACAAGTCCTCAGCCTAAGGTTAGCTAAGTACCTAGTTGCGTATCTTCCCTTATTTGAGCAAAGTTGATCACAAAACAGTTATAAAGTCAACTTTCTTGGAAGTTGGCTGCATTCAAATTTCCACTTAACTTGTTTGTGAATAGTAGATGAAGGCTTGTACAGTTCTGTATCTTAATTTGTTTGCAGCCTAATGGTACCAGTGTTGGTTCTGAAAACTACGGTAAAGTCATACCTGCAGGAGCTACAATATGGGGTATGGCAGTGGAATGCAAAGAGATACGCAGACATCACAGGTATGTTTGCTGGTGTTTGTTGAGTAAATCTTTTTTAAATTTTGAAGACAGAGAAGAGTATTTCATTTTAGAAGGAAAGATTTTTGTTCTTCCCAATAGATTTTATACTCGGACCCAACAAATATTCGACAGCTATCTCAAGCACAGTTTGAATATTGCAGAGTGTAGGAATATAAACAGCAATGTTAAGCTCTCTGCTCTGAAGTTCAGTACAGGTGGGCCTCTGCATCCACAGATCAGGTATCCATGGATTCACGTATCTGCACATCCGGGGGGTTCCCCATTATGGTACCTTTTTATTTCTGTAGTAGCATTTGCAGCACGAGTGTTTCTTGCTTAAATATTCTGGCTGAATTGAAGTTCAGTTCAGGAGTTCCTGCTTCCTGGTAATCCCTCTGTAATATGCAGGGTAGTTGCTTGCACGTTCTGTTCTTCAGGTCAGCAAGAATGTTTAAGCAAGAAACACTCATGCTACAAGTGCTACTACAAAAATAAAAAAAACACTGTAATGGGAAGGCACGCAGGGGGCCACTACTTATATAGGGTTCCCCCGTATCTGCGGTTTCTGTATCCATGGGGGGGGGAGCAGAATGGAACCCCTGAAAATATGGGGGGAGCTGCATGTGAATTTAATCAGATTTTGGAATACTGACCTCCTTTATTTATTTAGACATTCAGGCAAGTATTTATTTTCCATGTTTCAGTGATAACACACACAGAACAGTTTACAAAATGTTAAAAAATCAAAACAAATCAAGTCAAAAATTGAACAATAACAAGAGCTATAAAGGCATGTTGAAAACCGTGGCAGCAATATTCAAACCAATCAACCCACCCCCATTTCAGAAGGAAGTGAGAACACAAAGCAGGGCCTCTGATGTTGAGCAAAATGTGTAGACAGATTTATATGGGGAAAGACAGTCCCTCAAATATCCTGGTTTCACAGTGTTTAGGGCTTTAAAGCTTATTACCACCACTTTGCATTGAGCATAGAAACATGCAGGCAATGGAAGTAATACAAAATGAGATTTATGTACCCCTAAGCAAGTACCCCAGCTAGAACCCATGCAGTTGCATTCTATATCAGCTAAAGTTTCCAAAAGATCTTCAAGTGTTAAAAAAAATTACTTTTTTAAACTGGGGTACTCTGAAAAGATTGCAGAATCATGTTATACTTTTACTACTTGTTTGCTAATTAATTAACTATTGTTAGAAGAACAAACCAAGATCAGACTATGGTTTGTTGTGGTATGTAACTCTAACAACTACTGTACAATTTCACAAATTTGCACTTACACAGAACAGCAGTTTATTCTTAAAGTGAAGGCCAAATCTTTTATTTTCTTCCTCATGTACAAACGAAAATAAATGGGAAAAGGGCAGGGCATGCTCCCTTCACTTTTACATCGAACTACTTCACTTTGTACTACTGAAACATGTTAACATGCATCTTGAAGTGGGCCTGTGTGCGTGTGTGAAATCTAAGGTGTGGATACTGGAATATGATAGGGTGATATTATCTTAACTATTTAAAAAATATACTTTTACTATGTTTTGATATTGTAAGATAACTTTTCTTGTAAACAGTCTTGCTTGAGGAGAAACAGATGTGCATAACAAAATAAATAATTAGGTAGGTTTTAAAAAATCAGATCTTCTCTACCAGACTTTTCTTAATCAGTGCTTAGCTAGGCATTGAACATTAGATACTGTATATTAGTTCATTGTGAAAAGAAACAATTTTTGGCTTTGTTCTATCAAACAATCTCCTTGTGTTTCTTTGCTTCCTCAGGGTGGATGTAAAAGCCGTGGCTGGTGTGCATATGCCAGAAAAATTGAAGTTTTACAGCCCAACATATGGTTCTGAAAACTCAGATGAATCTATTGAACCGTACAGCACTGAAAAACTTAGCCGGATACCTGGTGGCTACACAGCCCTCACAGAACACTTTCAGATCTTGACAGTTGATTTTAACAATTTGCAGGTAACTCTTCTTGTTCACTGAGGTTGCAGTTCTTTGCACACTTAGGGCTCGATCCTGAACCCTGCATGCTGGCTCACTGTTGGTGTACACTGCACGTTTGCAAGCCCTTACCGTGGGCCCAGTGCTGGAGCTAGCTCACGCTGGACCCACGTTCCGCCACCCGGCAGTTGCCCGGACTACCAGTTGGCAGAGAGTTGAGTAAGGGTGTGGGTGGAAGTGGAAAGGAGGCATTCTGGGAAGGGGGAGGTGGGTGAAAGTGGGCGGGGAGGGGATGTGGTGGGTGTTTGGAGCAGAGTGGGATGAGGGCAGGACCAGGAAGCTCAGCTTCGCTGGATCCTGAACCCCGTATCGGGTTGTGCAACCTGACACAGGAATCTTTGATTCTGCGCCAGCTCCAGAGCTGCCACAGAGCCCCATTGCGGGGCTGCTTCTCTTACCCGGGGGAAGGGGATGAAAGTCCCCTTCCCCTGAGGAGCTGCTATGGGCTGCCCAGTTGCACTCAGGATGCCACGGTAGCCATTTTGGCACTGCGGCATCCCCGTGCTGTGGGGGATTAGGCTGTCCTGTGGGAGTAAGTCCCATTGACCAAACTGGTACAAACATGTGTAGGATGGCATTGTATGTGCAGGAAACGTTTAAACAGTGTGTTGCAGGGAGGCTAATGCAGAGTCCAAAAGAGAAGTTAATCTAGTTATGCATGTTTCTTCTATATGGTATGTGCGTATTTGTCCTCGCCTCCATGCCATTTTATCTGAAGGTTCTTCTTCACATATCTGGATCGCTGTGTCACTGAGTTCCATTTTGATGTGAATGTATGAATAAGTCAACACAGCTAGAGCTTTCATATTGCTTCAGACATTGTGCTTTTCAATTGTGTCAGTTTGCCCGTTCAGTGAAAATCAAGTGATGTACATTCATACGTGAACCGGCTCTGTGTTCAACACTCAGGAAATGGAAAAGCCGGTTTAGGTCAAAGTGCATTGTGTCAAATAAGATGACCAAAAATATTCTGCAATGTCAGAATAACATTGCCTACTAAAGGAGAGAAGCATTAGAAAGAAAGCTCTTAAATGAGACCTGGGTGCCCATCAGGCAGAGCAAAGAATCCATTTAAGGCAGTTGGCTGGTGGGAGGCAGTGGACTGGTAAGGATATCATACGGGCTCTACATCATCTTACCAGATCACTCACCCAGTCAGCCCAAAAATCAGCTGCTTTCAGGACCTATTCCTGCTGAGTTCCCAAACTGACTGAGAATCGGCTGACTCTTGGGTTGTTTCCAGCTCAAGAATTGGCCTATACCTAGTGCCTGTTTTTGTGTAGTCCCTGGGCTCAGTCCCTTGAGGCCCACAAGGAACAGACACCAGCAGCAGCTGGAGAATGAGCTGGTTTTCAAGCATCTTTCTGCCACACAATCAGCTTTTGCCATTGCTGCCACTTGGTCTCAAGGTTGGCACAGCTCAGAAACTCAGCAGGGGCATGATTTTTCTCTGGGGTATAGGTTTGTGTTGGCTAGCACAGATACACGCACACTGGCAGCAAGGCAGTGCCCCGCTTCAGGGGCTCTGGGACTTTGGGCTAGGTCTCCTCTTACAGTTGTACCATATCATTTGTTTTTCTTCTTGGCCATAGTCTGTATTGGATATTACAACCTTGCTGTAGTCATGCCAAATAAAACTTTATTGGGCTCTGAGCCGGTGATGATCAAACCTTCCGAAAGGTTAATGTATTTTGCCCATAGTCTTTATTTTTTCAACCCATGTATTTTGCGAGCAAAATCTTAAAATACATCCTGTTGTGTACCTGCAATTATTTTAAGCTGCTTGTCTGTGGTTGGAATTGCCATGGTCTGACTCAGTAACTTTTCCTTCACCTTCATGTTATCTGACATCTGAGATTAATAGCCGGAATAAAGCAAACCACTTAGCTGTACTGGAATAGAAACTGTAATGCAGTGATCTATTTTATGTTCCGTCTGGACTATTAAATACTTAGCATTAGATGCTTAATTTTTTAATACTTCTGAGCAGATCTGAGCTGTCATCAAATCTTGAGAGGGTAATGCTTGCCAGGGAAAAGCAAGCAAAGAGGCCATCTAGGGAAATAAAAGGCAAGATAGCAGGGTAGGAGGACTCGGCTGCTAAATTTCACTCTGAACTTCGTCAGCATTCAGTGTTTGACATGTGCGTTTCTTGCAGCTATTTGTTGGTGTCAGATAAAAAGTCCCCCACCCTGCAAAGAAAGCAAATAAAATAAATAGCTCTTCATGTAGGAAATGAAAGCAGGAGTTTCTTGAACGGAACAGTTCCTGATTCTTTGCTACTGGTTGTATAGAAAGGATTTTAGCATTTATGGTCACAGTTCAGAAAGCCATTATGCTTACAATCTAGCTCTGACCTCCCACTGTACAGAAGGCCCAGCTTCAGTAAATGCCAAGCATAGCTGAGATTTTAGATACCACATGGCTCAGCAGCTATGCAACATCCATTAAAGCCTGCTACAACAGCTAACAAGGGCACCATTGTCTTGAATCTTCTAGCCAGGAGCTGTTGGTGCAGCTCTTGAGCTACATTGAGGCCTGGGCCCTGATCTCAGTGTTGCCTGGTGTTTGTCAAGACTCAATGTCCTGTTAATGCCCTAAGATATGTGCTTGTAATAAAGCTGCTGCCAAATTTTGTGTGTGTGTGTAGGTCACTTGATATTTGTAGATGTTACACAGTGGAAACATAGGAGGTGCCTTAGTAGAACTCTAAGTAGTCCCGGCCACTTCCTCGTAGGACTGGGACATAACCTGGTATTGAACCTCGGGTACTGTAGATAATCCAGAGCTCTGGATTATCTACAATACCCGGGGTTCTGCACAAGGTTATGTCCCAGTCCTACAAGGAAATGGCAGGGACTGAATCAGGAACCCTCTACAATGCAATAACAACAATACTGAGCCCTTGTATTGTTTTTTGAGTGTACAAAATGTTTCTTGATGTAATCCTTACAACATTGTAAGACAAGTAAGTATTATCCCCATATTGCAACTGGGGAGCTAAGGCAGATCCTCTACTGTTGGACCACAGCACTTCATCTCGCAATCTGTTACTTTTGATTGGTTTGGATATCTTTTCTTAGAGCCATTTTAATTCTGTACACTTCTGAACTGGATTGCATTATGAAGGGCATTAGTCTCTGGAGAATTGGAGGGTTCTATAAGTCTCTTTCTCATAGAATAATACTTGTAAAAACCCCATTTGAAAAAAAATGGGGTTTATGGTCATCCTGTGTATGTAAACCACTCTTATGAGAGAGGCAGTACAAAAATACTGTAATAAATAAACCAAACACACGCCCAGTTAATTTAAAGACAGAGGGAGTTTGCTTAAATCAACCAAATTAAATGCAGCTATTTAGGCTTCTGTTTCCAGTCTGGGAAGAAAGATAAGGAGCAACCAAATTTCACTGCATTTTTCGTTCTTGATCAGGAGCTGAAAAGCTTTTCAACTCGTAAGCCATTCAAGATCCAAATACCTGTTGTTAAAGAAGGAATGCTAGATGCCATTGTGGTCTGGTTTACACTACAACTTGATGATGAACATATGCTTTCTACAAGTCCAAGTGAAGACACCTGTTGGGAACAGGCAGTCTACCCTGTACAAGGCCTCTTTGGTATGTTTGGGGATAATATTTTTTTTAGTCTCATTAAAAAAAGTATTTTCTTTTAATGATATGGCCAGGGGCATACCACTGGAGCAGGGGGGTGGGATCAGCAGCACCTAGATGTATCCAAACCCCCTTCCTGGTCCTGATCTACCTGCACAGTTCAACATGTATTTGTGCCAGTGGCTGCTAGGGCTTACCCTGGGGCAAGGGGTTAAATGTCTCCTTACTTTGAGGAGACTTCAGCAGACAAAAATTCCCCCCCCCCAAGCCATGGGATACAGCATAGCCCATGCTGGTGCTGCTGCTGTAGATTGCCACTTGGGGATTTACATTGGATTGGGCTGTAAGTAATGGCTAAGTTCTATTGAATTCAATAGGACTAATTAACTTGAGGTGATTAAAAAAAAAAGGGTTGTATCCTATCAGCTACATTAGTGACATCATAAAGATTGCTTCAACTATGTTCGGTACTAAGAAAATATGGGTTCATTTTCCTCACTGCTTGGCTTATGCTGCTTGGCATATGACACTGAAGTAGCACTAGAGCAGAGCTCTCCAAATCCTGGTCCGTAGGCCAGGTTTGGAATTTGGAAAAAGGCCCCCCCATGAGCTGTGCTTACTATTCCGCCATAGCACTGCTTGATTTCCAAGCTGATTGCTGCACAGGGACCCTCTGGGCAGTCGCACCTCCCTGGACATCCTGATGCACAGCCTGCTGGGATGCTGGGCAATGGATACAACTGCCCAGAGCATCCCTGTGCAGCAGTCAGCTTGGAAATCGAGCAACAATACAATGGAACAGTAAGTGCTGTTCAGGGGGAGGAACTTTTCCTTGACACAGCCACTGCAGTTTGAAGATCACTGCACTAGAGCATGAAAAAGTGACAGCCAAATCCTAACCTGCTGTGGAGCAGGCAGGCCAGCAGGCCTGCCCCACATCTAGAGCAGGGTTGGGGCCAGTTGTGCTCAGCCCAGGAATTCCTTACCCTTACCCTGAGTAAAGCCACAGCAATCCCAATGGATATATTCAGATCTGTACCACCCCAAGACATATCCCCATTTAAGTGATGCACACCTGTATTATTCCTCCCAGAATAATGAGCATTTTGGAAGGGCATTCAATAATGTTAACAAAAGTGCTGCTAAAAGCATTCTTAATTATTAAAAAGTTCAATAAATTCATTGTAAATGAAAGTAAATGTGTGCATAAGACTACAATAAATATAACATGTTGTAAAGAGAGTTCAGGTTTTTTGTATACATTCAGCTTATTGGGATACTTTCTTTTTACTTTTACATATATAACACTGATTTTTGGATACTCCCATAGCTGAACGATTATTTGAAATGCATAATTTTTGGTTGATAATATCTAGCATAGAATATTCTTGGAGCCATAACCATATATGTTATTAGTTCTCCATCTTTTTGGCACTGCATAAGAAGAACCAATAACATGCCTGGTGAGACAGGATATCCCAATATCCCAATATGTTTTCCATTAGAATGTTCCCCCCCCAATACATTTCTGCCCAACTGCATAACTTTGTGTATGATAAAAATCATCTTTGAAAGTTTGGCATTTCCAGCTGTTTAAATTATACTTGTTTTTTGATTTTAAAGATTATTCTGTGAAATCTGGAGACTCTGTTTCAATGGAAATAGCCTGCCAGGACTGCTATCTGAGAATCCAAAAAGTTTCCCTTGTGACTTCAGAACGTGGAATGGATGTGGAAGGGAACTTCAGGGAGAAGAACAGTGAGGCTGAGCTCTGCAGTGCCCTGGCCAGTCTCCAGACAGCAAGCACTCTGGAGAGAGTGGGACAGGAGTGCTTGTTGGACTCCACTGAGATTGCTTTACTGAACAACCTGCCATATCATGAATGTTTTAAAGCTGCAATAGGCAAAGTGTTGTCATCATTAAGCGTCCAGGTACAATCGCAGTCAATGGACATAGATCATAATGTGGACGGCCAAAGTGATGAGCTGAGCCTTGAAAAGAACCAATGTAAGAAACTTGTGGTGCCTGATCCTCTGTATGTGTTGGATGTATTGGAGGGCTTTTCCATTTTGCCTGTAATTGCAGGCACTTTTGGACCAGTGAAGGCATACAGCTCTGTTGAAAAAGAGCAGCACCAAGTAGCTCTCAGTCTCATTTCGGAAGCCAATAACTTTCCTAAGGAAACATTAGAATTTTGGCTAAGCCACCTACAGGATGAAAGCATGGTATTACAGAGGCCCAAACTGGACAAATTGTGGAGTATCATAATTTTGGATGTCATAGAGACTTCTGGTCTTATTCAGCAGGATGTTATGGAGAAGGCAGCAATATCCAGGTATTGTATGACTTGGTAACTTTCTACGGTATATTACCACTTTCTTCAATTACAAAATGTTTTTGTATGGTTATTATGATGTAGTTTGGAGTGAAAGTTAGCCAAAAGAGTATTGGGAATAGATTTGCCTGTCTGTGTTTTTAGTGCTATGTACCAGGTTCTACAGGGCTTGCAGACCAAGCCCTGTACAGGCCTTACAATTTACTTCCTTGCGCATGCACAAACTCCCTGAAGTGGCCTGGATTCTCCTTTCTCAGTGTAACCTGACAGCACTGAGAGAGGAATAGCATCCAGAGATCACTTCCCATTCTTAACCTGAACAATTGGGAAGAGTGAGAGCAGTTTCTGGATCCTGGGATAGCGTCAGAGATCGCTCTCCTCTCCTTCCCTGACCTGAGTTGAGAAAAGAGAGGGGAGTGATCTCTGGAAGCACATTTCTGTGTTTGCCACTGACCTCTTCCCCTCTGTGTATAGGCTTCCTCAGAGGCCCTCGCATCACTGGAGCAGCCTCTGAGGAAATGCCATTACCAGTGAGGACTGTGGGGAAAGACAGCAACACTCAGTGGAGTAACTCAAGCTACATTTGGAGGCTTCAGGCTTCAGTGAGTTGCAGCTTCAGGGACTCTCAGCCTGTGCCTGATCTTGCTAACCCCTGGTGCTGATCCTGCATAAATCCATATGTCACAAGCAGACTTCTGATTAAATCCAGGATGTTTGTTTTTTTGTTTACTTACTTACGCCCCACTTTCTCTCTCTCCCGGGAATTCATGTTATAGCCGTGGTCTATTTTCAGAACTTGAAAAGTTTATCTTTGGGCATAAATATTCACATCTACTTTAAAGTTGATGGATTCAGTTCTTAATATCCAGTCATGCTTGCTGCTCAAATTGTGCTAAGTACTGTGAACAAAACAATTCTGATTAGTAGCCTAAAATTTGTCAACATGTCAAAGGGAGTGTGAGGACAGTGTTGGCTGTTAACAATTTTGTTTTTCATGAATAGGTGTTTGCTGCACTCTGGAGGGAAGATATTCCCACAGCATGTGATAATGTATGGGATGCTTGTGGAATCAAGGTCTTTAGTTCTTGAGACTGCAGTTCAAGGGACAGATCCAACACTTGGTTTGAACATTGCACCTTTTATCAACCAATTCAAGGTTTGCAGTAAATAGCATGCTTCTATATTAGGGTTCATTGTCATAGACTCAAATATTAAGTGCACGTCTCAAAGATTCAGGCACAGATCCTAACCAACTTTCCAGCACTGACATAGCTGTGCCAGTGGGGCATGTGGTGCATCCTACAATTGGCTGGCAGTCATGGAGGCCTCCTCAGGGTAAGGAATTGTTTGTTCCCTTACCTCAAAACTGCATTGCCCTTACCTCTCTGCTGGAAAGTTGGTTAGGATTGTGCTCTTAAGTGTGCCAGGAAAAAGCTGCAGTGTTTCATTGAGGCTGCAACCCAAAGAATGCTAGAGTTAATTCTGTGTGTGCGTGGCAAAGTTTTTAAACAGCCTCTTACGCAGCATGGAGAGTTTCAAAAGTAGTTGGCTGTGTTTAGGGGGCTGAACAAAATAAAAATATCAGATTTCCCACTGGATGTGCCCAAGTCGGTTGGTGAATCTGTCAAAGCCTCATTCATTTTTAAGTATATTTTTTACAAATGCTATACAACTTAAACTGGGTAGAAGCACAAGGGCTATTTATTAAGTAACCTGTTTGGCTTTTAAAAAAACAAGTTACATACAATGCCAGCACTTTATTTCTAGTAATCTCCACTTGAACTGAGGCAATCATGTACCTGGGAAAAGCTTTTGTCTCCCCTCTTTAAGAAAGTTGCAGCTGCCTGAGTACCTTTTGTTTGTAAACCTTTTGTTTACAAATGCAAGCTGGTTGAGCTTCCCATCAGCAACCTTCTTTAATAGGGGCAGACAAAAAGCTTGTCCCAGGTACAAAATTGCCTCAATTCAGGTGGAGATTACGTGGAAGTGCTGGCATGGTATGTAACTTTTGAGCAGTACTAAGTTGTTCTCCTTCATTCTTGATTTTTAAAAAGCCAAACAGAGGTTACTTAACAAATAGCCCTCATATATTTTATGGAAAGTAGGGAAAAGTTTCAGGGAAAAGTAGGGAAGAGTTTCAGTACCTTGCATTAGTTACACAGGCCAGCACACATTTTGCTTCCTTAAACGTTACACCAATTCCTGGGTATATTTGGGGTGCCGATTCCAAAAATGGCATCCGTTTTGCCCTGTCACATCTAGTTTTGGAGACAAGACATAGCCTCTTTAATGAATGGTTCAAGCAGCTTCCTCATGAGGAAGCCTACACCATGGCTTCCTCATGAGGAAGCTGATTGAACCATTCACTAATGAGGCTATACTATATCTCCAAAACTAGATGTGATAGAGCAAAATGGATGCCATTTTTGGAATCAGCACCCCAAATTCATATCAAACCACCATAAAGTTTGGGAAAAACATTTCTGACCCTCAGTTTTGTAGGCCTGTGTTATCAGAGCAAAACTGATACTCTGCTTCCTTTTGTATAGGAGACAGTTGATTTTTGGAGTGGGTTTGTTTTTATTTAATTTTTTTTAAGCATTAGATGTGTCTGCTGTTCTGTACATTCCTGTTTTGTGATATGGAAATGCTTATGATTGTAGCACAGAATCTGGAGGCAGTGTAGGCATTCTGGAGGCACAGCTCAGCAAGCCATAAGACAGTTCAGTATATTGTTCCAACAGTATATTATTGACCACAGAAAGGGAGTAACAAAACAGATTGTACCCACACAAATTAGCAAGACCTAGAGATAAAGGAGCAAAGGTGAACTCTTTCCATCACAATAATTTCTAAATATGATGTTCTGTTTTAGGTGCCAGTCCGTGTTTTTTTGGATCTGTCCACCCTACCATACATGCCTTTAAGCAAGCCAGTTGAACTTCTGCGAGTGGATCTGATGAATCCATATGTAGATAGTTCCAGTAGAGAAGTTAAGGTAAATTCAGAATGCATAATAAGTAAATACTACACACTCCAGCATCACCCTGTGATTTTTCACTGTCAGCTTGAGAAACAAATATTGGTCTTACTTTACAGGGACTTAGCATGTTCTTTGCTTGATACATTTATCATTAAATTATAATGTGCTTCACTAACATTGCACTCCTATGTATGTAATAGGTCAGGGGTGTCCAAAGTTTTTGGCAGGAGGGCCACATTGTCTTTCTGACACTGTGTCGGGGGCTGGGGAAAAAAAGAATTAATTTACATTTAAAATTTAAATAAATTTACATATTTTTACATAAATATATTAAAGATGAACTTATATGAGTGAATGAAGGTCTTGCAATAGCTCAAGGCCTTGCACAAAGCAAGGCCAGCCTTTCCTTTGCTTCTACTACTGCATCACAGATGTGAAACAGCAAGCAGTGGAGGAAGCCCTCATCCCACAGCTTACGCAAGAGGTCAAACAGTCACCCTTATGCTGAGAGCAGTTGCGTCAGGCCAGTGCGGGCTCCAACAAATCTCTGGAGGGCTGGAGGCTCATTGGAGACTGGGGGCTCCCTGAGGGCTGCACTGAGAGGCCTCGAGGGCCGCATGTGGCCCCAGGGCCGGGGTTTGGGCACCCCTGTATTAGGTTATACCTGCTGTTTTGCAAACCAAAATTCAGATTAATGCATGGCTATCTTTCTGTCCAACATTCTGTCTAGCATGTCTACAGCCTGAATTTGTTGGGTGATTAGTTGGCTTTAAACATGCCTTTGGTAAGCACTCTGCTTAGGTTTAGCAGCCTTCCAGCAAAATGGGAGCTGTGTGCGTGCTAAGGTAAACATACCTTACTGTGAGAACATCTAGACCTTCTTTAGTGTTTGTCCCATGTGGTGGCAGTCTGTTTTGGATCGAGTTGCCATTTCTCTCAATTGTATGTGTGGTCTGGGTATAGGCGGATGATTTTCTGTGAACATCTAGATCACTGTTGAATTTCTGCTTGAGGAATTAGCAAAAGGATTTTACAGTTTTGCTTAGATTACTTGAGGCAGTATTTGGATGAATCTTGACTGGTGCAATGACTGATTCGAATAGACTATTTTTTGAAAGAAAGCATTGCCAGCACTCCCACAATGGAAGAGGATATAGGAAAGTCTATTTACAAGTTCTTCTGCAGGAAGCAAAAAGGGACAGTTTAAATCTTAATTGCAGCAGCAGTGGAAACAGTACAGAAGTGAAACACTGTGCAGGCATTCTGCCCCATATATGTGAATCCTATCAGTGGATTCACTTATCTACTGTTCTTTCCCCTTAGAGGGAGACAGGAGGGTATAAATCTTTTAAATAATTAAAACAGTAAGCAGGAAGCTTCCTGCTTAGTGTTTGGCTGTCTCCCTCCTTTACCATTCTGGCTGATTGCTTCTCCTGTTCCTCTTCTAGATTTTTGTAACAGGTTGCAAAGGAATAGATGTGAGTGCTTGGCACCACAGTAAGTATAGGGTTTCCTTTTATTTGTAGATAAGTGTAGGGGGACACTTATATTACTGAAGTGAAACTCTTGCTACTTGAAAAGACATGTGAAGAAGTCTCCCCCAGGAAAGTTTTAATTTGGTAGAGTGTAAATTCAAATTTCTTTTTGTTTTCTGGGGATAAAGCTGATTTGCTGTACAGTAATACCAAAAATATCTTAATTTTCTAGGTAGAAATTTGTAAATCGGGTCAAGTGACTGGTGTTCCATTTTGGTATCATGTGTACTTAGATGAAGACATTTCTTTGGATACATCAAGTGAGTCTTCCCATTGGAAACAAGCTGCTGTTGTATTAGATAATCCCATTCAAGTTCAAACAGGAGATGAACTTGTCCTCAGCATTCAGTATCATAAAAGCAACGTCAGTATTACAGTAAAACAGTGAACTGCCATCTTCATTGGCTGAGTTTTAATTTAAACACAACCTGAAACCTAACTTCTATTATTTATACATACAAAAGAATATCTCCTCCTAGCTCTTAGAAGTTTGTTCTATTAAATTCAAAGGGACTTATTCTCAGGTAAGTGTACAGAGGATTGTACCTTTAAAAATAATCTTAAGTACATGCTATTGTGCAATTCAACACGTTTGAGAACATTACAGTGGAAATGTTAGTCTTTGGCTAAAACCTGATTTTAGTAGTCCATGTTTCCCCATACAAAAGTTGGGAGAAAAAATTTCATTTGTTTTAAAATTATTTACACTATTCCTCATTGTGTTAATTTTAAGAAACTTGTATGGTCTAGTAGCCTCATATCTAACTCACTGCACAGTTATCAAAAAAAGGTGCGCTTTCTCACTTGCTAAATTTAATGTTCTCCTGTCTGCTGTTCTTTTTGAGAAATTTCACAAGATAGCTCATGCTGAAAGGCGATGTCCTTGTGGGTTGGGATGTGTTGAGACCATTGTCCACTCTATTCTTTATTGTCCCTTCTTCACCGGGATCTGTCAAAGATATCTGGATCCTATACTGAGAACAAGAGAAATTTACAGATGTGGCAAGAATACGTTACCTCCTAACCAATTCTTCGGCAATAACAGATACTGTGACAACTTTCCTATATCAGCTCACTGAGTCGCTTGATCGAGAAATTGATTTGCTACCTAGCTGACCAAATGTATAGTTACAGACTTGTTTGTTTTATATGCCAATAAAGGATTCATTCATGCAAAAAACCTGTCCTCTTTCCAAATCTGTCTTAAGGAAAAGCAATATAAAAATGCAGTGAATAAAATTTTAAGTGATTCTGTAACATGCCTGTTTTGTTTGTCTTAACTATATTAAATTTTATATATTCTATAAAATGTTAACTGTTAGCAGTAAAGGATAACACTGAACTGCCTTTAGATTTACTCCCTGCGTTATCCTAAATAATTAATGCCATAAGTGTTTCAAGATGCTTCACTTCCTGAAATAATGCATTTATTTTAAGGTCTGGGGGAGGGGAGCAAGCTGTATTTAAAACAAACCAGAACATGTATTGCTAAAAATCCAGCTCTTAAGTTTCCACACTGAAGGGTTGAAATAGTCCTGGTTTGGAAAACAAAATCTCTAGATTTTCTTTTGTAAATTGGAAGGTACAGATTTTACAGATGTGTACAGAAGATGCAGATATTTAAACAATTTCAAAGGATGAAAAATCCTTAGTTTAGGAGAACATTTTGCTATATCCTGTAATAAAGAGCCAGGATGGTGTAGTGGTTTGGGAGGTGTAGTTAGGCCTGGAAGATCCAGGTTCAAATCTCCCCTCAGCCATGAAGCTTCCTGGGTGACCTTGGGCTAGTCACTTTCTCTCAGCCTCACCTACCTCACAGGGTTGTTGTGAGAACAAAAAGAGAGGAATAGCTTACAGCCCTGAACGCTGGAGGAAAAGCAGTATAAAAGTATGAAAAATAAATTTGGGAAACAGAAAAACTACATGTAACAGTTGTGGACATAGTATTTGTCTGGAATTTGCAGACTCAGAATCCATTTCATATAAGAAATATAAGCTGCCTGCAAGGAACACCTCTGCATCTTAAGGGACTCTGAAATTAGTGGTAAAGGAATTTTCAAAACTAGTCTGGAAATGAAACCTAGTAGTTTTCTGTTTAAGTACCAAATTCTTACATTGCTTTTTAAACTTCCCTAGCATTAAAAAGCAGTTTAGAGGGTTCTGATAATTCTGACAGTGCACCTAAAACATCTATGTGACAGGTTGTTACTATGCTTTTTTTTTACTTTTTCATCTTGGAATTTAGGGCAACAACAAGATCATAACAAACGTTTAAATAAAATTTTATTTGCTTATATACAATGAAGGCAATGAATAATTATGATTTGCCCCTTTTACCAGTTTCATTTAAGGATGCACCAGATTTAGCCATAAAATATGCAGCCTAGTGAATAAGGCCAATTATTTACAAGACACTAGTACTGCAGAAGCACTTGTAGGATGAGTTGACTGTAGCAGCTGTAAATCAATGAGAAACTCAAGTTTCATAAAGGGCATCTGCATACTGAAAATCTGAGTTTTCTGAAGATGCTACTTACAAATGCAAACCTTGCAGCTTTTTACATGAAGGTAAGTCGGCAAGCATGCAATGCAAGTACAAATGTAACAGGTCAAAATCTTTCTCGGTAATCAGATGTGTAATAAAATCCTTAGTAACATTCTTGTATCATAACATCTTTAGTGTTACATTAGTATTACACAGATGCCTTGGTTCTAATTTGTCAATGATTCTGAAAAGCAAATATACTATGAAATTCAAGAACAGGGATAAAAATAGTATCCTTATTATAGAATGAACAGACAACTTGACAAACTACTGGGCATATTCTACATGAGGTCCTTGAGATTTGTTTACCAGAGTCTTGATCAGCCTTTTTCAATTAAACAATTCTAATTCCATTTCATAACACTAATCAAAATGCTTTTATAACTCATCCACAGTAGAGCAACTTCCAGTGCAGAAGGTAAAGATGCTCTTAACTTGTGGTGTCTTTGTTAGTGTGTTGTCAAGCCAGTGGGATATGAAACTGCTTAAGAAGCCTGAACAGCAGGCGTAGCAGAGCTATTAAGTGACTCTTACAGGTCACTACCACCAACAGGTCCCTTAACAATTGATTTCATAAAACTGGCATGTTAACAAATGTTCTGGAATGGGACAAGTTTCAGTATGAAAGATTCATTGGCTGAAGTGAATCAGAGGCCATTCTGCCCCACCTCCACCAAGCTGAGCATTCAGCTTTCTGCAATTATTTTGTTGCATGTCTTGCTCACAATTTTCAGGTGCACACAACACATGCTCCATGAACTATTTTCAATTACCTATACCATTTCAGTTCAGTGTTTACTCTGTCATAGCATTGAAGACTTAAATTATGTTCTGTATGCATGTTTCATCTTAGCATATTTATAGTTCAGAGATTCAGTATTTAAAACTGAAATTCCAAGCACGTCTCTTGTTTGTTTCAGCTGTGCTGAGCAGCACGACATCCTTCCAGGAAGAACAGGTTGTCTATGGCTGGAAGACAAACAGCAAGAAGTGCTTAAGCAAATCCCATAGCAGGTTTAACTTTTTATCCACGGGTTTCACATTTGGTACCAGGGAGATTCTCAATGTCTTCTACAGGGTGAAACAGGCCATCAGCTGTTGGTTCAGCAGGCATTGTTGGGGTCACAGTGTGTCCAAACCCTTGATAGTGACCCACAGGTGATGATGGTATGGAAGAGGCAGCCGAAATGGGGTCTTGAGTGGATGACGACAACAAACTTGTATGTTCATTCTGTTCATTATCTTCTCCAAAAAACATTTTCCTTGGCTGTCCAAAAACTGTCCTTCCTAGAGATAAGAAATGTTTAAACATTCTTGTAGCTTTGACACTGCAGGTTAAAAGTACATTAGCAAGAACTTATCTAAGCAGCATCTTTAGAAAGAACTCTGAACACATACGTAAGTTCTTGTTCGTTTGGAATGCAATTTTCCACTGCAATACATGTATTTGACTTACCAACATTGCGCACTTGTTCAGTTACATCTGCCCTGAGATCAGAAATATCCCACATTGCGAGAAAGGAATCAAAGCATGACCCTTCTTCAGCTTCTTGCACATAAGGTTTGTAGGAAAAACTGTAGTGATGAGCAATTGCAGCAAAGAACATTTCCACGCAGATAATAAAATCCTGGAAAAAATTGATTGACCCTTCTAATTAAGTCATGTCATGTATTCCTCACAAGAACTCTAAGAGTCATAAAATAATAATACATCAGTAGATTCCAGAATTTGGATGTGCAATACAGCAACCTGGCTGCCACTGTCAACCAATGGTATCCTCATACTCTAGTTAAGTGAGGACTGAAAGCTTTTAGCAAATCAAGCTTAAGTTTTAATTGCAGATTAAATGTCAGCAGCTCCTCCTTTTTAAATCAGCAGACCTGACAGAAAGCAAATACCAGCAATCTTGAAAGACTGCAGTCGTAGGCCACACAAAGGCACCAGTAAGCTAGTGCTATAGCTTACTGGAAGAAACAAGCAGCACTATATTACGTCATAACAACAGTTTAGTTTGTAAATTGACAGTGAGGCAACACCTGGAGTACTGTGTCCAGTTCTGGTCACCTCATCTCAAAAAGGATACAGTGGAATTAGAACAAGTACAACCAAAATGATTAACAGGCTGGGGCACCTCACAAGGAAAAGCTACAAGGTTGGGGCGCTTCAGCGCAGCATGACGGTGCCTGAAGGGAGGGATACGATCAAGACAAAGAGTCGACTCAATATCCGCAGGGGCTTAGTTTCAGGACCCCGCATGGATATTGAAATCCATGGATGCTCAAGTCCAGCGCCGCAGTCACTTACCTGAAGGTTCCACTCCAGAGGTTGTGCCGGCCCATGGCTCACTCCATAGACCTCCATATGTTCACCACAGCTAATCCTGTGTACTTACTTGTAAACCAGTTGCCACAGCTTCTACGGTTTCCCACTCCCATGTGCGCTTTTCGGAGATAACACCAACTTTCACCAACAATGCAATAAGTACAGCTTGCCTATTAAAAAATTGGCACTGTCAGAAGAGATTGGGACATCACAGCTTCTAAAACAGCCACTTACAGCCAGTGTGCCATGGCACACTATTGTGACACGAATGGCCCCAGTATGTCACAGGAATTTGGGAGATGGTCATTTATTAGTAGAGCCACTGGAGGATGGAAGCCTCCCACTGGCAGTATGGTGTACCTTATCGATTATCAAAAAACAAATAGTGTGCCTTGACTATTTTAGTGCCTTGCTAGTGTGCCATGAAATGAAAAGGTTGAAAAATCACTGCTCTAAAACCATCATCCAGAGACAGGCACTGACATTTAATTACAGTGAGTTTGTTACAAACTAGTTTTTTAAAAAAAGAAAAGCAAATGCTAAGATGGGAAATGTATTGACATCATAATGCACATAGGTAAAGAACTACAAATATTCCTTTATAAGCCCTGTGATGACATGGGAATAGCAAACATCAGCTAAAATAAGAGCTGTTCTGGAGAGACTGCAATTCTAAGCGCAGAACTATCTCCAGAAAGACAGCAGTTCCCTTTCTCCATACTAACAAGGCTGAACATAAATTATGTCTCTATTTTTTGGATGCTCTTAAGTACTTTCATATTTCTAGGTCAGGTCAATCCAGCATGTAAGCACTTAAGTCCAACTGACTTCTGGGATACACAGTATATAAAAGTGTAAAACTTTGGCTGGATCATGGCCTTACAGCTCAATCCTATGCATATCTGCTCAGTAGTAAGCTCAGTGAACTCAATGGAACTTATTCCAAGGTAAGTGTGTATAGGATTCCAGCCTTGATTGTTTTGAAGTCATACAGACAGTTTTCAGATAACAAAAGAGACATAAGGCAAGACAGAACTGGTCTTTAATCAGTGTAAAATACCTACAGCATTTAGCCATGAAGCTCCAGATAACCTTGGGTCAATCACTCCCTCTCAGCCAAACCTACCTCACAGGGCTGTTCTGAGGAAAAACAATGAGGGGGAGGAAGACAATGCACACCACCATGCACTCCCTGGAGTGAAGGCAGACTATAAATGCAATAATTATTAAATTAAAGCTTAGTTCTGATAAACTGTTACAGGTATCCCTAGGTATCACAGATATTACAATACAACAAGAACACACCCACACTAAATATTTCACTTACCAAAAAGAAACAAAAACCACCATCTTCACACACAGAAATTTGCCCACAGGTCTGATTGGGTTTAGTTCTTCCCGTAGCACTTTATAAAACAACACGAGGCAGTACATGGCAAACTAAAATAAAGATATAAATGTTTACTCACCCTTAAAATATTTAGCAATTAAGGCTTTTTTGACAATTTATTTTATCCGATCAAAATAAATAATAGATATAATGTTAGAGTATGTGACCTGTAAGATACTAGCCACTTAAATCTAGAAATCACATTTACAAAGCTTTCTTAAGGTAACAGACTTTTAAACTAATCTTGCATCTTAATCTTATTTTTCTATTATATAGAGAAGCACTGGGTGATAGAAGCTCTACATGTTTTGATTAATCGTCTTCACTAAAATGTCTGCAAAATTTAATTCCTGTTAAGATCATAAACAGATACATCCATTCCCATTTAACTTCATTCCAAAACAAAGAATGCATTGTTACTCACAAGCTGGGATATGTTGTTGAATATAACCAAATAGGTCCATGCATTTTTGAAGCTAAAGTTTCCTTCATCATACACACCAACTAATTCACAGATTCTGAAAGAGTTGAACACAATGATTTCTCAGAAAACTCATTAACTATAGTTTAAATCCTATGCAAATTTAACCATAAGATTTAGTTTTGGGTAAGCACTCACAGGATTTCTCCGTATAATACAGAAATTTATGAGTGGTGGTGTTGTGGCTTGGTGGTTTTTTGTGAAAAACACATAAAAATACAAAACATTGCCTTTTGGTGTTTAAGATATTTTCCAGAAATTGAAATATTTTACTTTTCTAGTTAGAAATAATACTGTGGCTGCATCTGCTGACACTGTATTACCTAGTATATTTAAAAAATATTTATAATGTATAAATATAAATTTATTAAAATGCACCCTTCGAATAAAAATACATAACACCACAATTTGCTATTTTAATCCAGAAATTTTGGAAAAAATATCACCACAAAAACACACCCCTGTGTAGGAGAAATGACCACTATGAAAGAGGCAGTGTTTTTCTTTATCACTAGCAGATAAAAAGAAATTAACCCTGAAACTGCCATCGGCAACTGTATTTAGCAACTCTTGGCAATGTTTAGCTCCAGCCTCAGACTTTCTTCATCAAATACTTTATTACAAAGTTGCTGTATTGGCGGCCTTACCTATGATCTGAAGAAAACACACTAGAGTAAGTTAAGAATCCTATATAACTAAAATAATCTGTTGTGGGTTACACAGAACGGCTCTTCTCTGGTATTCTAATGTCAGAACTTCAGTAATTTGAACAAAATTTAGTCTGAGAAACCTACAGTAATCTGTCTATTATTTCAGAACCATTTTTATGCATCCAAAAATTCTGGAAATTTCTCCACCTGGGAAAGATCAAAACTGTAAGTGATTTCATAAAAGATGGTCAGACAGAATAGTCTGCAGCATGGCTTTTCACTAAAGAAGCAATTCCCTGTGCTAAATCAAGCCACACTGTATGTGCACAGTCCATACAAAAAAGGAACTGCAAGCTTACGATCTGTATTTATTTTTATATAATCCACTTAAATTAGATACAGAGATATCCTCAGAACAACATTCTTTATGTACAGAGACAGGCATACAGTCTGACCGTCACCCAGTTACTGGCAATTGCCCCTAAGTTTAAAAAACAAAAAACAAACCCGCACCAGTGATATGACGGTGGCATGACTCTCCCTAAAGTTAGAGATGAAAATGCTATGCAAATCTATCCTCAAAAAGAAAGCCAGTAGCCCTTGAAGGCTAGAAGGCAAGAAAAGTGGAATGTCAGGTTTATAGTGCTGCCCTATGGGCCAACAGGCCCTGAAGGCTAGAAGAGAAAGGACAAGGCACTGCACAGTTACTACGGCAGAAAGATGTAGGACACTGGAGAGAAGAGGAAAGAGACAAGTGACGCAAAGCATCTTCTATATGTGCCACTCTGAACCAATTTACTTACAAAGCAATAATGGTGGTGAATGGTCTGACGACTGTGTACTGTAGAACACCAAGCTTGCACCGAAACAGCAACACCCTGCGGAAGAGGCATGCAGACGTACAGAAACATAAGCAACTGCAGACTACACTTTGACATTAAAACGTTAGGCGTCAGAAGAGACATTTCACATAATAAATTCTTGATTTTTTTTTAATGGCACTATGGTATTTGCGTCCTCACGATTGTATGGCATTGGTGACCCTGGGTATTTGCATCTTTTTTTTTCCATCCTGGTTATTTGTGTCCCACCATAACTGGGCATCAAACAAACTATACTGGGCAACAAACCCTATGTTATATAACCTAAGCCTCTTACCCCAACCCAACACCTAACCCTATATTTGTGTTTTAAAAATAAAAAACTACATCTAATATAAATACGGTCAATTCTTGTTATCCACTAGGGTAAGATTCCTGGAAATCTAAGTAGATAGCGAATTCACAAATAATGAACCATTGATCCTACGAGATCAATGGGGTTAGTTACAAGAGATACCCTAAGGAGGAAGGGGAACCTTCCCTGCCATCAGAGGAATCCAGCAGAGACCCTCAAGAAGCCGGCAGAGTGCAGTAGGAAGTGCCAAAATATCGCAGAATGCTGCAGAGACCTTCCTGAGTCTGCAGAGACCTTCAGAATGGCTCCCGCAATCAGCCTTTAACCCATTTCTGCCCAGCCCACAGGTATACACATTTGATCCCTGTTGCATATATGCAACACAAGGCAGAAATAGCTTTAAATGACCAATGGAAACTTCCGCCAGCCATTTTAAAAGGTCCGTGCTGGTCACAGGCAGCATTCTGAAGGTCCCTGCAGCCTCAAGAAGGTTTCTGCATAGTGGATAACAAGAGATACCATAGATCAGAGGTTCTCAAACTTTGAGGAAGTTTTATTCCCTCAGTAAGTTCTTGTAGGGGAGGCACTAGGGCAGCGACGCAATCTTTGCACTCACTTTATGTAGGCAGGGCTGCAGCAGGCTGCAGGAGATGCAGGGAGCCCTGTGCAGCCCTGCACAGTGCTCCCCGAGGCTTGGAACGTTCGCTAAAAGTGGGCGCAAAGCACCTCCTGCAAAATGGAAGTGCTTTGCGTCCGCTTTTAGCAAACATTCCAAGCCTCAGGGAGCCCTGTGCAGGGCTGCACAGGGCTCCCCCCACCTCCTGCAGCCCTGCCTTCTTGAAGTAAGTGCAAAGCATCCCCCCTCACCCACCCCCTTAGCAATGCGATCCTGGGGATCATGTCGCTGCCTCCCTCCTTTCCCCCCGCCCCTTAAAGGGACAGGGGAAGCGTTATACAAACTGGTGGGTCACTACCCATTTGAGAATCTGTCATAGACACTCACCTACAAGGCAATCTCCCTTGTATAAGTCGAGGGAGGAGGGTAAAACTAAGGGAAAGGTGCTTGTAAGGAAGTACCTTGTGAGGTTTGCCCTTGAGCCTGATTGAAAGGAGGGAAAGAACCTGAACCGTCCCACTGTTTTGAAGATATTAATGAGGTACTTCTGCAGTACTATATGCCATTTTCCCCTTCTGTGTAATAGAAAAGCCCAGAGGGAGAAAGTGAGGGGAATTTTTCTGATCTGTAGTTACACTGACTGCAGAAGGGAGGCTTTATGACCCAGCTGCAGCCTGCCGAGTCACATGCTGGCAAAGCGTCTCCCTGCAAGAGGGAGCTGCTGGGAAAGGCAAAGCACGGCCAGAAAGAGCTGAACTCATGCCTGCGACTCCTCTGGGCTTCTCCTGGCTGTCACAACACCCCTGAACTGCCCTGACCCCCTGAGTAATCTGCGGATAGGATGAGGAAATAGTCTACACTGGATTTGGGGGGTAAAATTTCTTGCCTTGTAGGCAAGTATCTATGGTAGGTAGCAGTTCTGCCCCTTGCAGATAAACAAATTTGATATAAAGAAAACTGACTATAGTGTACAGGTCCAGCCTTGTTATACACAGATTTTTTATACACTGATTTGACTCAACACGAATGGCCCCTGCAAATGAGAAGGAATGTGCTGATCCCTGGAGAAGGGAAAAAAATGCAGCCCTTTAAAATCACAGTTTAAAAAACTGCTTTTTACTGTTGCAGAGAGACAATCATACAAGTGATTACAGGTATAACCTAAGTATCCACAGATTTTTCTATCTCAGAGTTGATGAGAGGGACCCTTTAAATTAAAGGAAAACAGTTGTTTAATAATGCCAGAGAGGGCAGCTGACTGAAGGCTAAATGGCAGCGATCATCACCTTCTCCATTCTTTCCCCCTTGCTGGGGCTCCTGGTGAAGGGAGGGATTGCTGCCTCCTAGTGAAGCCTAAGTGTCTGGAGAGAGACTGATTGACTCTGTGTTGCATTACAAAGGTCAGCAAGGTTGTTTTTAAATCACCAGAGCAAAGAGACTTTGTTTTTTAAATTGATTTGCTATAGTGCCATCCACCTGAGGGCTTGGAACGGAACCCTCGCAAATAATGAGACTCAACCTGTATACGCATATATTGAAACACAAATGTCAAGAACGCAAAAAACCCATGCGCAAATGTCCAGGGTTGCTAATGAGTGGGACACAATGGTCCTGGCACTTTTTTATTATATTAATTTTAGCAAACACCTGCATGAACAAACATATAAAATGTTAACAGTACTGATACCAAGAATAACACAACATTTACATTATACCACATATTTTTCACATATCCAAAATATGATCCCTCAAGGAGAGAACACAGCTCAGTGACAGAGCACATGCTTTGCAGGCAGAAGGTCCCAAATTCAATCCTTGGCATGTTCAAGCAGAGCTAGAAAAAATCCCCTGGTCTAAAACACTGGAGAACTCCTGTCAATCAGACAGCACAGAGCTTCGAATCTTGTTCAAAGTATCAATAAAAAGAATGGTTAAAAATCCCAGTGATTATCCCAAACAGAAACTGTTAATGTTGGGTACAGCCAGCACTATACAGGCATGCCCCGGTATCTGCGGGGATTCCATTACAGACAAACACCCCCTGCAAATACTGGGGGTCTGTGGATACCATGGATGCCTCCCCCCACCCCCACGCAAATTACATCATTTTAAACACTTACCAGGGCAGAAATAAGCCAATTTTCACCTCAATAAGTGTTTAAAATGATATTATGGGTGCCAGGGGGCAACACCCCCTGCCCTCCCTGTGTCCCCCATGCACCCTTAAACAATTCCAGCTGCTTAAAGAGAACACTATCCCTTTCTCTTTAAGCAGTCAGAATGGTTAAAGTACTCCAGTGAGATCAACAGGAAGATCTCAGTGCTGTTCCTTTCCTGGTTGAGAAAAGAAACATGTTTAAACAACAACATGAGTTGTCCCCATTCCCCCCACATGCCCATTAAATCATTTTTAAAAGTTACCAGGACAAAAATCAGCTTGTTTAAGCATTTTATTTGCTATTTATTCCTACTGTGAAATTTACTATATTTAAAGATCCAGTTCAGTGGTTCTCAAACTTTTAGCATCAGGACCCACTTTTTAGAATGAGAATCTGTCAGGACCCACCAGAAGCGATGTCATGACTGGAAATGAGATCATCAACAGGAACATTTTTAACAATCCTAGGCTGCAATTCCACCCACACTTACCTAGGGGTAAGTCCCATTCACTATCATTGCTAAAAGAATATATATATAGTAGTCGATTAAAAGTACAGATCTATAACATTTCTCTCAATGCAGTCACATAACGTGGGAGCGTCAAGTCTAATATATTGCAATGAATGGGGACTCACCTGAAATGGGCTTGTGACCGACCAGGTGGGTCCTGACCCATGGTTTGAGAAACACTGATCTAGTTCATTTCATCCCAAACTTTTGGAGTGGGTGACAATAGTTTAACCCAGGGATGTCAAACCTGTTTCATAAAGCCTCCCAAATAGTATTCATGGTGCCTGCTGAGGGCCAGAAGTAAAATAATTAAGCAGATGATGGCCAGCAATAAGCACTCTGCCCTCCCCTAGGTTACATGGGAAAGGACAAGGTGACTATTTTGTTTATTTCTTCCCTTGCCAGGACAGACTATCATGTGTTGTCACTTGAACGGCATGTTGCTTTCCTCAACCCTGCACTATACTGTCAAAGGCAGTAGCTAGTCCTGCAGCATTTTGATACACCTGCAAAGGGAAAAGCACCTGAGCAAGCAATTATCCCCTAGAATCTAACTACTCGGCAGCACTGGCTTTCAGTCACAACCAGAGCAAAGTCAGCTGAGCTGTACTGCATTTCAGAAGGAGTTTTTCTTACTGTGGATTGCTTATCGTGGCAGTAAAAGGTGTTTCATTCACAGAGAAATCCTGTTTTCAGTGAAGAACTGAAAACTTATTCTGGAAATTAAAGTCTTGCACATCATTCAAGACTTCTCTCTATAATCTTACTACATCCTTTTCTACAAATACGTCAAAGGAGGAAAGTCTAATTTCATGTTATAGTATGCCAAGAGGTAATATCAGTTATAAGACACAAACACAGATTTTTAAAAAGCAGCATAAGATGTACTCACTCTCCCATGGCCCACGGGGGGAAGCAGCATAGTGGTGGTAAATGTCTCTGCTGATCTTTTGCTTCAATTATTAACACCAGATTTGGATAGCGGTTGGTCAGATAATTAGAAAGAAACACCATGAAGTTGTAGATGACGTATGCTTCGTAGCATTCTCTACAAGTATCAACATAAATGGCAATCTTGGGATATTTCAGTGCTATCCACTATTAAAGGAAGAAACATTAAAAAATGAGACAAAAATGTATTTATTGCACACCAAGCAGTTTAGAATAGGAATCAGATGGAAACATAAGGAAATCTATTACAGCTAAGCATTCAATAACTAAGGGAGCAGTCCTAGCCAACTTTAAAGCACTGAGGTAAGAGCAATGTAGCTCTGAGGTAAGGAAACAAATATTCCCTTACCTTTAGGAGGCCGCAGTGATTGCCACCCAATTGTAGGACACAGCACATGCTCCAATGGTACAGCTGTGTGAATGCTGGAAAGCTGGTTAGTATTTGAGCCTAAGAAAGCCTTGGAGCTCAGCCCCAAGTGTGTTGCGCTCAAAGGGACTTCCTCAAACATCCTTTTGAATACTGCTGTTGTCTGTTCTAGTTATATAATGTCAGGGCCCTAGGAGTCATAGCAAACAAAGAAACAATGGCCCCTAACCATGGGGCTTACATGCCACATTAGGTACATGTGTCCATTACAGCTGCATAACACGCTATACACTGCAACAATCAAAAAAGGAAACACAGAAAAGGCAATACCTTATGCCTCCTTCCAGGTTAACTCAATAGATGACTCACGTAAGAGTCCTCAAAAAAACAGTTGCTATGACAACCAAAAATTGTACTGAGGTGATCAAGATTGGTTTGCTGCCTCTATTCACAGTATTGCACTCTGATTTCTTTTTAATGACTATTTTTTGAACAGGCAGTTGTAGCAGTTCTTGGAATACCAAGCTGAGGGGGAGGATGGCAGGCACCATCTTTAAGCGTTAGCTCCATGCATGCCTCTTGGCATTTGCTATTCTCCAGTGTTTCCACCTCCAATCCCCGAATGGCTTGGATCCAATCCCCCCTTCCCAGAAGTGCCTCCAGCAGTAGGGCACACTTGTAGCTGGCTCCTCTTTCCATGCCATGAAGAAAAATATTTGGCATCTACCCGTTCTGCCTCGGTATTGTCCTCTTAAAGCTAATTAAAGGATAAGTGGGACGGCAAGTCTTGGCTTCTGAGTTTCTGTAGGAAACAATGATTTGCACAAAACTCTAGAACAGATTTCTTTTGGAAACAATATTTTTCTCCATAGTCATGTTAACAAATTCCACCTGGACTGAGGACTAGCATAAATGAACCCCACATCCAAGAATAAAGAGCCTACCTACTGCAAGGAAGTTGCAGAGTTCTCTTTTCGGGGAGTAGTAATTATAATTGTGAAGAGCCTCTGACTAGAAGCTGCGAAAACTCAGGACTTGATAATTCTCAAAATGAGTCTGCGTTCTCTAACTGTATATTATACACTTGCTAGGTAGAGCAAAGCAGTGTTTAATTTTGATGTGTGAGTGATGCCATCTGTCCTGTAAGCCCTTCTCCTTCAAGTGGTTACAGTGGCAGGCTGCACTTGCTTAATGGAAAAGAAAATGCACTCTCCAAGTGCTCAAAGACACCCTTCGTATACTCCCACTGTTTAAGAGAAATAAACCTTAGCTAGTATCACCAAAGCTTAGAAAGAGTTTGTGTGTTCCAGGGTATGTGCATGCTGAGGGACAGATCAATGCTCAGTTAGTAAGTCAAGTTGCTATTTGTGGACCACCATCTACACATGCTCAAAAACACACCTATTAAATTTTTTTGCAAAAAGTGAAATTAATAACAAAGAACATGCATGAGACCAACCAGCTTGTTTCTACAAAGCAATAAAAAAATAAGCTGAAAAGATTGGAAAGAGGGCACTTACACTGTCTAGACTGTAAATTGGTACCATCCATAGAATCCTGTCATAACAAAAACAAATGTAAAGTTAATCAAAATGTTTGTAGTGGTATTAGGGAAAGCCAGGAGTACCACAGAAGAAGAGTTACCTTATTATTGGTTTCTGTAATTCAGGTTGAGTATAATGAACTAAATGCTGTAATATTCCCCAAAGGGATATCGGTATCGTCATCAATAAAAAAATTCCAGCAATAAACCATGCCTTGGTATGGATTCCAACCTTGAACACAAGAAAGAAGAGCATATGTTTGAGAACGTCAAAAAATTCAAGAAATGTTACTTGAACACCAGAGTCCAAAAGCCCAACTGAACCCACAACTCCCTCCTCTGAAGCAGTGCTGCTATATTTAGTGGGTCTCCTCTTCCATGAACAAAATATGTAATATAAATGTTAATGAACAGGTTCCTGCAAGACTTCCTTTAGAGCCAGTGACATGTATCTATTTTGAACCACCAGTAAAAAAGACATAAGAAACTCGCAGCATGGCACAAGCTCAGGAACACAACATTATACCCTAAGACCTCATTTAGAGAGGATCTGTACTAAATGCTGAGATGAGTCAGGTTCATAACTTTCTACAGCATGCCAACAAGCAAAAATGCATGAACGGAAGCAGGAAATCTGCACCTTGGACATACAACTCCATCGGGCATATTTCCTGTGTATATTAATGCATGTACCTTCTTATTAAACATTACCATAAGGATCCAGACATATGCTATAGAAATGCAAGGAGTGCCTTGTGCCATGGAAAACAGTTTCAAGCAGAAAAGTATATTCAAAAATATGTTCTGTCACTTTCTTCCTATCACAATTTAGCCCCCAACAGAAAGGGGAGGGGGAAGAATCACTCATGAAAGAACTACCTATTGGAACTTAGAGGTGTGACTCGATCCCTGAAATCTCCAGGTAGGGTGCTGGAAGACCTTATTGAAACCTTGGACAGTCACTGCTGGTTGGTGTATTCAATACTGAACTAGATGAACCAGTGACCACTCAATACAAGTTGAGTATCCCTTATCCAAAATGCCTGGTACCAGAAGTGTTTTGGATTTCAGATATTTTTGGATTTTGGAATATCTGCATATACATAATGAGATGCATATACATGTCATTTTATTAATCTTTGTGGGCATTTTTGTGTGGGGGAATCTGGGTGCACTCAGAAAAGATATATTACCGCTGAAGAGGGGCTAGGAGCTTTTTTTCTCTTGGGGTCACTGAATAAATTGTTGTATCCTTGTGTGTTGACTGTGACCCATCACATTAAATCAGGTGTGGCATTTTCCACTTTGCGGCAAAAAGTTTTGGATTTTGGAGCAATTCAGGTTTTCAGATTAGGGATGTTCAACCTGTATATAAAAAATAAGAACTATATAAGAACTACACATCAGTTTTGTACAAATTGCTATGTCACCCAGACTGATCTTGCTAGTCCAAATTATCCCTGATGTTATGATCCCTGGTGGGCCACTGTGAGATACAGAAAGCTGAACTAGATGAACTCTTTGCCTGATCCAGCAGGACTCTTCTTTATGTGACATAAGTGTTCCATGTGACAAAGGTTAGAAGAGGAGGCAGCAAGACTATCTATTCCTTTAACAGGTATATGAGTTACCCTTTCTGATGTTCCCCTCCCCAAAAGGAGTAAAATTGTTCACCATGCTTACCCCCTTTGGGCAACAGGTTACCCTGATTGTGTCTGGAGGGTGTTCTGAGGGCCAGAGAGGTTGAATGAATGAGCCCATTCATTCACTTGTTCACTCATCTAAGTTCCATCTCTAATTTATTTATTTAAATTTTATATTTAAATTTTTTTCCCAGCCCTCCACACCATGCCAGATATTTGATGCGGCCCTCCGGCCAAAAAGTTTGAAGACCCCTGCTCTAAAGCAGTGTTTCTCAACCAGTGGTACCTGTGGTACTTGCTGGACCCCTGGACATCTACCATCCCGCAGTGAGACCAGGAACGGGACACAACAAACAACAACAGGATACAAAGCATGCTTTTCTATGCTCAAAAGCCCTCCCATCCATCCTGAGCCTCTTACTGGTTTTTCTTGGGTTGCATCTGGCATCCCAATCTGGAAGTAACTGGTAATGAGGTTGTTGTCAGTTACTCCTGGTGGTCCTGTGAAAAGGTGGACCATGTGAAGTGGTACAGTGGAGATCAAAGGTTGAAAAACAGTGTACTAAAGACCTCCCTGAGTTCTGCGCCCAGAGTTCAGACCTTATCTGCAGAGTTTTGAGACAGGGACGGGGGGGGGGGGGAGGCAGGCGAGGCAGAGCCTCCCCAGCAGAGTCCATCCAAAAGCACCACCTTGAGGTGAGGTGAGGCAGAGCCTTCTCACTGGAGTCCATCGAAAAGCACCACCTGGGTGTGAGGTGAGGCAGAGCCTCCCCAGTGGAGCCCTTCAAAAAGCAGCACCACTGCCATGCCAGGGGCCCAAGTACCCACAACGCATGTGCTCTCCACACCCCCCATGCTCTGTGCGTGGGTTGTGGGCACTTGGGCCCCTCACAGGCGGTGAGGGGGTGGCGCTGCTTTTCGAAGGACTCCAGTAGGGAGGCTCTGCCTCACCTGCCCCCCTTCTCCTTGGGGGGGGGTCCACCTGTCACTTCCTTTCACCTCACTTGTGAAGCCCTTAAAAGCCCCGCAAAAGTTTCCACAGCTCCTTCCCCCCCCCCCATCACTGCTTCGGCCAGGCCGGCTCCGATAGGCCACAACAGCAGTCGGGCCGCCTGAGCGTCGCAGACACGGCAGGGCCTTGGCGCCGGGTGGATGATTCATCATCCACCAGGGCCAGAGAGAGCCGGGAGCGGGCGGCTTCCGTGACTCCCCCGCCCACCCGCCCGCGCTCAGCCAGGCAGCGAGGTCAACAAGGCGCAGTGCTGCTCGCCCTCTCCGCGGAGGGGTCCCACCCACCGGTACCTCCATCCCTCCCCGGGGCTGCTTGGCCGGCCGGCCGGCTTTTCCATAGCCCTTTCGCGTTCTTCGGGCCGGCTCAGAGCCCACGCCTACTCGGAAGTAAGCCCCGTTATAGTCAATGGGGCTTACTCCCAGGTAAGTGTGGATAAGACTGCAGCCAGCGTGCACGCCTACTCGGAAGTAAGCCCCGCTATAGTCAATGGGGCTTACTCCCAGGTAAGTGTGGCTGCATAATCCTATGCACTCTTACCTGGGAGTAAACCCCATTGACTATAGCGGGGCCTACTTCTGAGTAGACATGCACAGGATGGGGCTCAAAGCCTCTCGGCGAACTGCTGGTGGCAGGAAACAGGCGATGCCCTGCCCGCCCTGGAGGCTTGAAGGCGGCCCAAGGAAGATCCGCTCGGCTCGGCCCCGCCTCACCTCCAGCTTCTGCAGCTCCCACACGCAGAGCGGCACCGCCACCAGCAGCCCCACCACGTAGACGGTGGCCACCAGCGGCCGGATCCAGCGCCGCCAGTTCCCGCAGGTGCACGGCATGCTGCCCGCCGGGTCAAGGGCCAGCCGGGGAGGCCCCGCAGTCGTCCGCCGAAGGAGCAGGCATCGCCGCGTCCTCCGCGCCGCCACTCGGCCTTGGGCTGCGCTCCGCCCCGCCCACCTGCCTCCCCTCCCTCGCTACCATGCGAGCGGCCGCCCTCAGCAGTCCCGCCCACTTCCCAACCACAGCAGATGGAGGTGGCCGGCGGCCCCGCCTCTGAGGCGCCAGCGCGCCCCTGTCGCAGCATGGGCGTGGGGAGGTCGCAGGTGCTGCTCACCTGGTGGGGTCTGCAGGTCAAGACCCCACCAGGTGAGCAGCACCGGCGACCTCCCCACGCCTGTGCTGTGAGGGAGGAGCGCTGGCGCCTCACAGGCTCCAGGGGGTGTGGGGATGGGGCCACCACAGGGTTGTGTGGGGAGGCAGGTAAGGCAGAGCCTCTTCACCGGAGTCCTTCGAAAAGCGCTGCCACCATGTGAGGAGCCCAGCCCACACCCCACACGCACAGTGCCCAAGCACCCACCAGCCATGCGCACAGCTTGGGCACCTCACATGGCAGCAACGCTGCTTTTCAAAGGACTCCGCTGCCTCACCTGCCTCCCCACCCACCCCACCTTCCTGTCTCGGAACTCTGCAGTGCGGGTTGTGGGTGCTTGGGCGCCTCACGCAGTCCACTGCTTTTCAAAGGACTGCAGTGGGGAGGCTCTGCCTCACCTGCCTTCCCACCCAATACACGTCCCTGGAGTGAGTGCAGGAGATCCTCCCACAATTAAGAAAAACACATTAGCTTTCTAGGATTTAAACTTACTTTTTTTTTTAGGTTCCTCTTTTTGGAATTTTGTTAATGAATGAATAACCTGCATCAGTGTGTCTCAACCAGTGGTATGGGTACCACCAGTACTACTTGAGTGGTGTCTCGTGATACTTACAGGACGCCTGCTGCCTGGCCCCATGATCAGCAGCAAAGGATGCAGCAAACAGCGGTAGAAGGCTCAACTCAGTGGGCAGAGCTTCAAATGTTTTTCTGCTCCTCCTGTCCACCCTGAGCCTCTTACTGGTGTTTGTCATGTTGCATCTGCCCTCCCAACCCAGAAGTAACTGGCAATGATGTCATCACCAGTTACTTCAAATAAGTGAACTATTCAAAATGGTACAGCAGAGGACAAATGTTGAGAAACACTGGCCTATGTTAAATGCGATTTTAGAAAATAGCAAATAGTAATAATAATAAAGGCAGCTCAACTTGGAACCACACATATTCTGCGGAAATGCCTCCAGATATCCTAGGACCTTGAAAAGGGCTTGATATTTAGAAAACTCCAGCCACCACCAGGTGGGCTGTGATCAACCAAATAATAATAATAATAATAATAGAGAAAATAAACAAGAAATACCTACTGAGGAATTCATGAGCAGTTCAAAATTTTCCCAGGGATGCATGAGGCACAGAAGAACCACTAGTTCAGGCCAAGTATCTGCCAAGGAGATTATGGTAAACAGGGGCATCCCCAGCTGCTTGGCCACCTGAAATTGTGATGGATGTGCGGCCCCTCAAATGTTGCCACATCCTCCCCACCAATGCAAATTTTTATGACCACAATGTACCAATTCTTTATGCCAACAGGCCTTGAAGCAATCTTCTTAACTAAAGTCTCCCAAATGCCATGGTATAATCCAGTTTTATTAACAATATAATCCAACAAATTAGAAAACCTAGGGGAGCCAGACTCCTCTACGTCTACAGAATAGTTGTGGGTGGAAATATTATGCCCAGATAATAATTTAGTACTGGGGATAAGCCTCCTGATGCCAGGGGCAATCTTGATTTAGGCTTGGCTTTGACAGTGAGGGTAAGCCTGTGCCTGTATCACTGCAGATGCAGTTCATGTGAGAACATAAGAATATAAGTAGAACCTTGCTGGATCAGACCAAAGGCCCATCTTGCTCTAGCTTCCTGTGTCTCACATTGGCTCACCAGATGCCTCAGGGTGCAGTCACATTCCTTGGGGGGGGGCAAATGACCCAAGGCATCCAGGGGTTGCACCACCTGCCTTGCCCTCTGCCACCACCCCTGTCCCCATCCAGGGGCCTTTGGAGGGCCAGGGAAATCGTGTGTGGCCTCCTAGGCCCTCCAAAGGCCTTCTGAGGCCTCCCAAAGGCCTTTAAATTCCACTTCCAGTTTTTGGCCGAAATCCAGAAGGGGGGTTTAACAGCTCTCCAGAGGCCTCCAAAAGGCTGATAAACCAGGAGCTATTTTTGACCTTCCAGAGGCCTCAGAAGGCCTTCAGAAGGCTGGGGATGTCACGAATGATTCCCTAGCCCTCCAAAGTCCAGTGCAATGGCAGGGGGACAAGAAAGGTGGTGTGACACCTTGGTTTTCGGCCAAAAACCAGAAGGAGCTATCTTCACCCTTCCGGAGGCCTCAGAAGGGTTGGGGAAGTTGTGCACAATTTCCCTGGCTCTTTGAAGACCCCTGGATGGCAGAGGGACAGCACTCAATAGGGGTTGGCACCCTGCAGTCCTGGCCTCTGGCAGTACAGGCGCCAGGATTGTTAAAGCCCCCTTTTTCCTTAGTTGTGGTTTTATATATGGGTATGTTACAGGCAAAACTTCTCACACAGGCCCAATTTCCAAAAACCCTGGTAAAGTCACAAGCTCATGGTGACAACATCTCCTTCCAAGGAGTCAAGGAGTCTGGAAAAGTAAATCATTGTCTAAATGTCTCCTATTGTTTTATTGTTGTAACTTAATCACTGCTTAAGTACCGTATGCAGATTTGAACCAGCCTTCCTGGTTTTCTCCCAGCTGGGAAGCCAGCCATTAGACACATTGATATGCTGATAAGGGACATCCTGACTCCAAATTCCCCACAGGGGCAACAGAAAGCAAGCTACCCCCCCCCCCCGGAGGCCAGCCATGGCTGATAGCTGATTTCCTGATCATTCTGTGTTTTGCATGCTCCAAGTGCCCCACTGTGTGTAGTGAGCAAGCGCATCCAGATCAGCTCTGGGGCACATCTGGGTCATCCAGATCAGCATCCAGGTAAGCAAAAACCCTTTTAAGAGAGGGCTCCAGCCACATGTTCTCTCTCTCTCTGGCTGCCCTTCCAAGGCAGAGGTCCTCCTTAAAGACCTCTTAAGACCTTAAAGACCTCCTTAAAGAAAATCTTAAAGAAGGAGTTTGATGGAAAACAGGATCAGTGGAATAAAGAAAAAGAGAAGAAAGATGCCCAGATAGCAGAATTTAAAAGAGATCAAGAGATCGTTAGAGAAAAAAATGCCCAGATTGCTGAGTGCCATAAGGAACTACAGCTACAGCTAGAAAGGAAAGATGCCCAGATAGAAGGATTCAGGAGAGATCAGAAGCTGCAAGAGGAGAAATTACAGCTACAGCTTATTGAGCTTGCAGGAGACAAAGCCAGGCAGGAAGCAGACAAAGAGGCTAGGATAAGTGATCTGACTAGGCAATTACAACATTACACAAATGAACATGCCATTTACACCACAGAAAGGAGAAAGGTAGCAGAAGAATATGCAGAGGTTCATAAATATAAACAAGAGAATAGAAAGCTAAAGGAGGATCTAGAACAGACCAGAAACTTAGTGTTAAAACTCATGGCCCAGGCCCAACAAAACAAACAGTCTGTAAGCCACGTGAGTTGCCAGAAGCAAATACAGTGGTGCCTCACAAGACGAAATTAATTCGTTCCGCAAGTCGTTTCGTATTGCGAAAATTTCATCTTGCGAAGCGCGGTTTCCCATAGGAATGCATTGAAATTTAATTAATGCATTCCTATGGGCAAAAAAAGTCAGAACAAAGTCAAATTTGGTTTATTAAGTGCTCTTTAAAGGCATACATACTGTACAGAGGATTTCAAAAAATTCAAGCACAAAACTTCAACTTTTTAATTTTAAAAATTTGTCTTGCGAAGCAAGATAGAAAATTCGACTTGCAAGTCACCAGCAAAAATCGCAAAAACGCTTTCGTCTTGCGAGTTTTTGGTGTGCGAGGCATTCGTCTTGCGAGGCACCACTGTACAACAATTAAAAGAAGCTTTGAATTCCTATAAAGCAGCCATTGCTGCAGTCTATGGGAGTGGAGCTGAAGAAATCTTTGAATCAGAGCAAACCTTGCCCTCTGATTCAATAATAATAAATAATAATAATAAACTTTATTTATATCCCGCCCTTCTCCCTAAAGGGACCCAATGGCTGAGTCTCTATTTAACCCTCAATGGGAAGGAGAGACACAGTGCCCAGTTAATCCCTTTATCCAAGAGGGACCAATCCAGGCAGTAACCTTCTCTAATTATGGCCCTCACTCCCCATTTGGTAACAATAGTCAAAATTGGGAGAGAAATGGGAACCAGAATTTCAATCCATTTTACAGTCAGAATCAGGGCAGAGGAAGAAGCAACTCCCCTGAAAAGGAACTAGAGGAAGCTAAAGCTCTCTTAAGAGAAATACTAGCAGAGAGAGCAGTCCCTAAAGAGTTATGGGACACAGCTACTCTGCAAGAGTTAGCAGAATTAGCCACAAAATACAGTCCCAAAGCTCCTGAGCCTGTAGCAGCAGTTCAACAGGTAGAGCCATCTGCCTCAGAAACAGTATGATGTATGTTTCTTGCCCCTCAAAGCCCCCCCCCCCCCAGCAAACATCAAGTTTATTTGACTGTCAATGGGAAAAAGATACAAGGACACATAGATTCTGGGGCCAGAATGACCTCAATTCATAGAAATTTAGTGAAAGAATGTCAGATTTTACCTGGAGAAACATATAGGGTAAAACCTTATGAAAGTCCAGAGATCTCTGTACCTAAAGCAAAAGTGCAGCTAGAATTTAAAGGTTGGAAAGGTACACGTATTGTGGCTGTACATTCAGACACGCCCACATCATTTCTTTTAGGACAAGATTTTTCTGATGTTTTGAACAGGCAGAAAGCTGCAGCCATTGGAAAGTGTAGAAGAGAAGCTCCAGTAGGCAGAAGTCCATATGGACACATGGCTGCTAAAGCAGGAAGAGAGCATTCTTCAGGCATCTCTTTTATCAGCCAAGAAGCTAAAGCAGGAGAAATAACTTTCAAGCCTAGAATTAGGGATAAAAGAACCATAGGGAGTGGAAGATTTCCACCCCAAAGAAGACATTATCGTGTTGGAACAAAGACTGAACCATGTGTGTGTGTAAAATGCATTTTAAAACCTATTAAAAGGTCTTAATAACATTTTTTGTTTCTTTGATACTAAATATCAAATAGATCATACTGGCCTTTGGAACTCCCTGCCACTGTAGCCAGCAACAGAAGTTTGAATGAAGGAAAAGAAAAGCAGGAGGAACCCTCCTAATCTTGGTGCCTCAGAGCATGCACAGAGTGCAAACTAGTAGCAATCTTTTGTTTTAACCCTTTTTTTTGTTCCAGCAACTAAATGCAAGAAGCATTGTTCCTAAGGAAAAGAAAGCAAGAGGAACCTTCCTAACCTTTGTGCCTCAGAGCATGCACAGAGTGCAAAGTAGTAGCAAACAAAGAAAAGTCTCTAATACCTAACTTAGCAATGGCTATCTTTTGTTTTAACCTTTTTTTTTCAACAGCAAGTAAGGACAAAGTAAAAGCATGAGGACATGTCCTCCAGAGGACAAATTTACTTAATCTCAACTTCCTTTACAGGAGCTAAGCAATGAGCCTATATCTGTGTTCTTGATACTAATGAAGTATTTCCTTTTATAGTAGAAGGATTCTCATGACAATTTATTTTGTTTATTTATATTCTCTGTTTATCCACATACATTTACTATAATGCTCTATAAGTTTGTTGTATGTGTGTGTAGTATGAAAGAAGCGCTTTTGTCCTTGTCTGTCCTTGTTTTTCTTTGTTTTACTTATAGTAAAGTCCATACCAGGCTAAATGAAGCACATGGTTGTAGACTTTCTTTTTGTTACAGGCCTGATATTGTTGCAACACTCTCTTTTATTATCTTTGTGCTCAGTATCATTTTTGGTACCATGATTTTTCTTCTATCTGTTCTTTTTAAACATGTAAGAGTACTCTAATCCCATGTGTTTTCTTTTCACACACACACCTACCACCACCAAAGATGGAGGGAGCATGCAGAATAACCCTAAGGTAGCTAAACAACACGTTATGTCCCACGAATGATGGACATCTTCAAAGGATACAGTCCCCCAGCAAACAATCTCTTAATGTTGGGCCTTCACCATTATGTTTGTGATTACTATGATTGTCCAACTTTTATTTTGTATTTTCTTAATTCTGCTTATACGAGAATGTTGGCAGAGGAAAAAGTATAAGCAACTCTCAGGGCTGGCACAACAAATCCAGATGCTCAGCCAAAACCAATATTATAGAAAATAACACCCCATTTTGCCTGTTGTATGTCACCCACAACAGACACTTTAACTGATGGACAGTGCGAGACTCAGAATGTTTATCAGCCATCCTGACTCTCAGTCAAGTCCAGTTTATAGAAAAATTGGCTATCCAATGCTAATCTGGCAATGAAGCACAAATTGGGTGATAATAAATTCTAAAGTCTATGTATATCACCTCTATACTTTATTCATGTACCCTGTCTTCATGTAAATGTAACCCCAACAAGTGTACCTCATGTGTCCTGATCCAAGGAAGGCACAACCTGAAAATGCAGTGAGCAGATAAAATGGTTTTGCATTAAGAAACATTTCTCCATGAACTTAAGAGCTAAAACTGACTGACCTCCAAGCAAGACAGAGTTGTGTTTTTTTTAAGTTTTTTAAAATGTTTCACTCTTGTTTCACTCAGAAATCATGTATGTTTCAGCATTATTTTGTGCAGTGATATCTTTAGTATCTAGGCGGGGAAAGGAATGCCAGTGCAGAAAGACACCTCAAGCATCCTGTTGGTGGGCACAAGTTGAGCGACCTCGCACCCCTGGAAACCCTGGCGTGGACTGCAAGACAAGCTGGACTCGTGCTGTGTTGGACTGTACTTTGTCTTGGAAGCAGCATGGCTGTCAGAACAATCTGACTCCTCACTCGGCCTGTGGACTCTCTCAGCAGACAGCAAGGCCACAAGGTGACAGCAAGCCATGGCATTCGCTCCAGATGGACAGGTCCAAGTTATGGAACGAGATCCATGCAATTCTGGAGTTCAAGCTGTGCCAGACGCCACCCCTTCAAGGAAGGCAACAACTTCGCCACCCTGATGCTGGAGAAAAGCAGTGTTGTACCGCCCCTAGACACAGTGCAGGATACTAATAAGCTGTGTTATAAGCATACATGATTTCTCAGCACAAGATATTTTGTTGTTGTTGGTGGTGGTGTATTATAATCTTGTCTTAATGTGTTTTGCCTACTTAGTTTGATTTGGTGTGGGGCCATGAGGCCACGCACGTGATCTCGGCCCCAAGGTGGGGAATCCTGTTACGTGAAAAGCCCCCTTTTTCCTTAGTTGTGGTTTTATATATGGGTATGTTACAGGCAAACTTCTCACACAGGCCCAATTTCCAAAAACCCTGGTAAAGTCACAAGCTCATGGTGACAACATCCCCTTCCAAGGAGTCAAGGAGTCTGGAAGAGTAAATCATTGTCTAAATGTCTCCTATTGTTTTATTGTTGTAACTTAATCACTGCTTAAGTACCGTATGCAGATTTGAACCAGCCTTCCTGGTTTTCTCCCAGCTGGGAAGCCAGCCATTAGACACATTGATATTCTGATAAGGGACATCCTGACTCCAAATTCCCCACAGGGGCAACAGAAAGCAAGCTAACCCCCCCCCAGGAGGCCAGCCATGGCTGATAGCTGATTTCCTGATCATTCTGTGTTTTGCATGCTCCAAGTGCCCCACTGTGTGTAGTGAGCAAGCGCATCCAGATCAGCTCTGGGGCACATCTGGGTCATCCAGATCAGCATCCAGGTAAGCAAAAACCCTTTTAAGAGAGGGCTCCAGCCACATGCCCTCTCTCTCTGGCTGCCCTTCTAAGGCAGAGGTCCTCCTCCCAAGACTCACTCCCCCCCCATCCATCTGCTCCTCAGGACAGGTAACTATTTTGTGTTCTGGAACTCTTTCCCTTCTTTCTTTCCCCTCCTTTTCTCCCCTTCTCTCCCCATCTTTAGTTAGCAACTGGGTTATGCAGACCAGGGACCCCTAAGATCCTTCCCTAAAATCCTTCCCCTTTTTCTAATCTTCTCGGATGCACCAAACACACTCTACATGCAACCACCATAAGCTAGGTACACTAGATGCAAGTACTAGGACCAAGACTCATCATTTTTCATGTGCATTATGTTTACCTGTGTGCTTTGTAATAAAAATATAATCTTTTACTGAAAGTTATCTTTCTCTCAGTCTCCTCTTTGAACTAAAGGGAATCTCTCTGCATTACGCCATCTTGTTATCCAGCCTGCGATCTTGCAGTTCCAATGAGGGCACTGTAATAATTCCCCTAAAACAAAACAGCCCTTTTGGTAACAGGATCACCAGTGTCAGGGAGAATTCAAGACGACAAGATACCTGCGTCCTGCTGCCACTTCCTTGCACCTGGCATTCTGAGATAGTCTACTTTGAAAGCCAGATGCTATGACTACATCCTGTGGCAAGGAGCAGCATCTTAAATGGGCTGCTGAAAGGACAGCAGGAAGACAGCATTGAAAATGATAGGCCTCCGTCTGGTAGAGCTAGCAGCAAGGAGTTCATGAAATGGCCTGCACTCTCCCAATGATATGGTCAGGCCAGGAACTGGAAGACCCACCTCCCACCACTGATGTCTGGAGGAAAGAAAGATCTTGAGCTTCTTATGGCTTCTTGTCTTTATGGCCAGATCCTGCCTTATTCCAGATGTCACCCTGGATACACCAATGATATGTGCAGAACTTGGGCTCAATCTGAGTTTGTCTGAGGAGGACCAGAGGGAAAACTGCTGCAGGAGAGGTGGCTGCAGTACCAGTAGAGGGAAGGTAGAGGCTGCTATGTGCAGAGGCCTATAAAAGGGGCTGCACAAACAAAGAGTGGATGGACCACCAGGGAAGCTTGGGAGAGAAGGAGCTGCAAGCAGTGAGCTGGGAGAGACCAAGCTAAAGAAGGAGCTGCAAGGAGCAAGCTGGGAAAGACCAAGCTACAGAAGGAGCTGAGGAGAGAGCTGCAGCAAGGAGCCCCTGGGAGAGCCTCTGAGAACCAGGGAATGATCATCCAGCCTTTTGCCTCAAGTCCTGCTGTCTTCTGCCTGCCTAGTGCCTGCCTCAGGTCCTCTCAATTGGGGAAATTTGGAACAAGGTTGTTTTTATTTGGTTCAGGTTCCTCCTAATGAAAGCCTTAAACTCAGTTTGGTGTTAGTGGTCTCTTTCAATCCTGCATAACACCAAGCTGATTCGGAAAGGGAAGGCTCTTTGCTGCTATGACTGTTCGGTGCGGAAAAGGAAAATTCTTGCCTCCGGAAGGTGGGTGCCTGCAGAGAAAACGGCAGCCCTTCAAGGCAGCTTGGGGGGCTGGGGATGCCTGATTGGGTTGTCCCAATGGTAGTCTGTTGCAAACTGTCACGGCAGAGGGGTGAAACCTTCTCCTGGAGTTGACTGTGGGCTGCCCCACCGCTGGGGGGCCTCAATGGTTAGCTTGGTGAAGGTGGCAGACCCTTGAAATGGCTGGGGGGGCTCCCCATCAAGAGGGGCTGGGAGATCTGCAGAAATGACTGGGTTTCTGCACCCTCCAAGACGGCCAGGAGTTGCCCCCCCCCCCCAGAGCTATGGACCAGGCACCCCTGGTCAGGGCTTCTCAAGGCCATGGGATGGGCGAGGGGTTGCTTTTACTTCCCTGTGCTGTCCTCCATAAGCAGGAGCCTAAGGAGAAGCGACCTCTCCCTATGGCAACCAGGCTCCTTATGAAGTCACCAGCCAGCCCCACCCTTTCCAGCCGTGTGACTGATCTGAGATCTCATGGGATCTCAAGCCCTACTCCTGAGGAGCCCTGTGTCACTGGGACTGGGCCCGGGCGACAGGAGGTCAAGGGGGACAAGTGTGCCACCACCTTCCTCAGTGCCTCCCCCATTGCCCATTTTTTCACTTTTTTTTTTAAGGCTAAAGATGCCAATAGCATTGCTATCTTCTTTCACTTTGAAAAAAATGGAATGGCCATTCAGTACGGCATGCAAATGCTTCAAGTGGTTGCTGGGGGGCACCTCCCTCCCTCAAAGACACTGGGAGCAGTCGCACACCACTCTGAACAGCTGCCCCTCCTTTTTTTTTTTAAAAAAAAAGCTAGAGAATACGGTGGCGCTGCCAGCTTCCTTTGCTTTGAAAAAAAAAAAAGCAAAATGGTAGTTGTGCCCCTGCAGGAAACAGACACTGGCAAAGGCCACTGGAGAAGACATCTTGCTGGGGAGAAGAGTCCACTGGTACACAGAGCCAACTGCTTGCCACTTGTAGTGGTAGCCAGGCTTCACACTCCACCATGCTGCCTTTTGCGACAGGCAGAAAGCACCTAACTTGTTCCATTTGTTTTGGTGGTGCTAGGCACCTCAGGATTGGGGCATAAGTCTCTGCTGCCCTAGTCTGCCCCATAAACCGATTTACGTTTTAAAAGTTGCGTTTGTAAAAAATGTAAAATGCTGGCATATTTTGGGAGGGAAAAACTCTGCACATGTTCAAAGACATCCTGTCCTTAAATTGATTTTCCTGAAGCCTGCCTCCTTTCAGAAGTGAAATGCATGCAGCACCTGGTCAGCAGCACTTTCGCCTCAGGTATTCACGTGCAAATATTCTGCACAGGGCAAAAAGGGATTTGCTCATGCTCAAAGGCATTCTGTTGAAGTGCCAGCATTTTTTGATATGAAACATGGCAACCCCATATTTGTACAAGACTTAGGCCCAAATCCTAACCCATTTTCCTGCACTGGCATAGTTGTGCCAATGGGACATGTGCTGCATCCTGCAGTTGGAGGGCACTCATGGAGATATCCTCAAAGTAAGGGAATGTTTGTTTCCTTACCAAGGAGCTGTATTGCCCTTATGTCAGTGCTGGAAAGTGGGTTAGGATTGCACCCTTACTGACTGTTTCTGCCCATTAGGGAAATGTATTTTTTGACGCACTTTGGTGCATTTTTCATTTTCCTGTGATTTTTACATGCACTATGCGTGTCTCTTTTTGTTGTGTAAAAAGTTTCTCTTGCACCTGCCCCAAGTCAGGAATAGCTCCAGAGGACACTGTTATTCATTCTTTGTTCCTAAGAGACATCTATCACCCCCTCCCCCAGCACAATCAATCTCTTGGAATAATCTAAAACTAGCTAGAAAGTAGAAGGTTAATCTTTTCTATGTTTCGCCCAACAACAGAAAGCATTTCTGCAGTGATCAAGTTGCTAGAGACTTGAATTGCATCCAAGAACAAAACCTTCTAGGCCTTGGGCAAGGAGAAGGAAGAAAATCCCAGTGTGGCTCATCTTCAAGTGTGTGATACCACAGAGATAGCAGCAAATGCCACACCTGGCTGAACAGGAACCAAGAAAGTAGCAGTCCTGGGAAGTGCAGCGGCAAGAGTTTTGAGCAGCAATGGATTCCCGTCAGCCACAGCTGACCAAGGCCATGCCATGGGATAATGTCCACTCTTTGCTGTTCTCTGAGAAAGTAAATGAAGTCTGTGGCTGGCCAAGAGAGGAGTGGGAGGCCTGATGTGATGTAACAGTGATGATATTGTGATGTCAGTGTCAGGGAAATTACTGATTTTTGCTCTCATGTTGTGATAATTTGGGTTCTTTTGGCCTGTGTTACAAAAATAAGCTGCAAGTGCCATCTTAGGAACCTAGAGGCCAGTGATTCCCAACCTTTAGGAGCCTGTGGACCAGAGGCAAAAATTGGAATTGGCACGGACCACATGCAACCCTCCCCCACCCCTTTCACACAAAAAACACTGTTAAATTTGTAATAATTAGAGATTTATTAGAGATTTATAATTTACAGAGTAGATTTGTGGGTTGTTGCTTTGTTGCTGGGTGCGCCTGCAGGCAGTCCATTCTCTGCCCTCTCTGGTGGTCCGTGGGGAAGTGCACTGGAAGTGATCAAAGCCAATTTTTTCCCCCCGAGATCTCATAGACCACTTCTCAGGGTCTCGCAGACTTGGACCACAAGTTGGGAACCATCACTCTAGGCAAACAACAAGTATAGAGTGACCCTGTTGGTTGCCCTGACAACATTTATCTCACTTTCCTAGCTTCAGGATTGTGTATTTTATGGGTATATCTTCTTGAAGAACGCTGGTTCCAGAGTTCCCCGGCTTGTTAGAAGTGTTTGAACTCTGAAGGAGATGAGACACACATGTTCGTGGTGAAATGCTTGCACTTTTTCTGATGACTGATGGATAGAATGCCTGCCTTGTGTATCTCTTTGTCCTGTAAACCATTAAGAAGGGCTTGGATCTTTCAGTCAGGGCCAGAAACTGTGCTTCTGAGGGTGGTCAATACCCAAAGCACTTCAAAAAGCCAGCAAACAGTTTTACAACTCCAGCATTGCTTTGCATATTTTAATCTTTCCAGGACACTGAAGGACCAGAGAGGACATATGGAAAACCAGAGGACCTTTGTCATCAATGGGCCAGATGAGACAGGCACAGCAAGCAGGAAATCTGAGTACTTTTGATCAGCAAACCTCTAACAATCCTGGAAGGAAGACAGAGAAAAGCAGGGTGAGGGGAGGGGCCATGATTATCCACAAGCATTAGACAGACACATCCACCGGCTTCTGCCTGCCAGCATTATTCCTGGCTTCTGCTTGCCAACTTCCACCACCTTCCACCCGCGAATATCCACCAGTTATTCCTTTCATCCATTCTATCCACAATGAAGTGCCCGGAAGCCAACCTCCATTCGCTTCCAAGGGCAAAGCAAAGCTCCATTCACCTCAACCACATTTGCTGCCACACACACACAATCACACAAAGTTGGCAATGCTATGGAGCATCAAACCAACCACCATTCACTCCCTTTCACCCTCCATTAGCACACACACACTCCCCAGTTTCAATCCACAGATATCCAACAGCTTCCCCCAGCAGGCTTCAGTGGGCAGACTTCCACCAGTTTTCATCTGCTAACATCCACCTATATCGTTGCAACTCAGGCGACATATCCACACATGGCTTCCCAAAGCAGATGGCCACCAGCTTCTGTCCGCACATATCTGCCAGCTTCCACCAGGTCAGCTGGTTGATGTCCACCAGCTTCAGGCTATGGATAGTCGCCTGCTTCAGACCACTTCCTCGCCCCTCACTCTGCAAGTTAACTGGTGAACTTGCCTTCTCTTCCCAGCCACCACTCAGACATCACTTCTGCTGTCTCCTGTCCTTCACGTGCCCGCCACCTTGTGGCAGAGCTGGCAGAAACACCCCTGAGCATCCCTGTGCTCAAACTGAGGTCACCTTAGTTTCATCATATCATAAAGTTGATCATGTCATGGTGACACCTGCTTGGAGAAGTGGAGACTACTGTCTTCTCTAACTCCTCACCTAGTCAGCCATGTTTGACTGCCAGTATAAAAGTTGCTACCCGAAGTACCAGCTTTACATGCCAACATATCTAGGTTTCCTGTCTGACACAATGAATTGTTTTACCCAGAACCCATACACACAAAATGGACAGGAGGGCAGAGTTTTCCTTAGGGGGCACGACACTCAGTTCAGACATGGGATGGCCCCACCCCTTCTGGGTCATGCCTGTGCACCAATCACTTCCAGGGTGCACCCATTTCTTCACACAAGCTCCAGCATGATCTCGGGCAGCCCAAGGGTGAATGGGGCCTTGGGCGGCACAATAAAGCCAGGCGGCAGCTGCAGGAGTGCAAGAGCTGATGGTGTGCTCCTTCACCAGCTCCCCGAGAGGCAAGTGGTGCATGATCCTGCAGCTGCCAGCCAGCTCTTCTAGATTCTGGAACTCAGTTTCTATAAGGCAGTACCAGGATTGGACTGGATCCTAACCCCTTCTCACAAAGGCTGTGAAAAATTGCCCATTGGGATCCCAACCCACAGGTTGAAGAACAGGACAACGGTAACAGTTTGTAAGAGGGATGAAAGGAGAAGAGAATAAAGCCAAGAGGTGGTGTATGTCAGTCCTCCTTGACTACATCATTTAGAGCAGGGGTGGACAAATCCCAGCCCATGGGCCATTTGTGACCCTTGGGGACCCCCAAGCCAACCCACAAGGAGCCGCCAATCTCCAATGAGCCTCTGGCCCATCAGAGACTGTTGGAGCCCGTGCTGACCCGTGACTGCTGGTTGTGACCACCAGGTGCAAGCTTCGGGCTAAATTAAAGCAAGGCCTTTTATAGCTTCCATGTGTTTCTGCTTTTCCTTGGGCATTATTTTAACCCTCCCCCAACTGCCTTTGAACAACTTGTCTCCATGTGTTTGTGGCCTGATTTTGGGCTAACTGGACACTGTGGTGGGCGAGAGGGCCCTATGAGACCTCCACTCACTAAGCCAGCCTCTACGTGGAGGTTTACCTCCATGTGAAATACCAGTTGCAGCTGCCATAGCAGCTGCCAACTCTCTGCTATAGTGCAGCCCCACACCCACCCCGACATGGGGCCCAATCGACCTAAAGTCAGCACTGTTTATGCAGTACAGTACTCTATATTGTGCAGCCTTATCTTGAAAAGTGGGCTAACAGGGCTTGCTGGAATAAGATGGGTAGAGTAAATAATGTTGCTCAAAATAATGATTGAGAATGCTGGGAATGGGTACTCATATCATCTATGTTCTATTATATCAGGGGTTCACAAACTCTTACAAGGGAGTTGGGAATCAGGTGTTTGTGAGGGCAGGAAGGAGGACAGTGACAGTACTGCCTGCCACAGTCAAGGGGCTTTTTTACTTACCTGGGGGACAGCACTGGCCTCCTGCAAGGTCCTGGAAGCTTGCAGCACTCTCTGAACTCCTCCAAGTTTGTTTAGAAAGTGCTTATCTCCTATCTAAGGGCCAAATTCTATCCAATTTTCCAGTGCAGATGCAGTCATGCCAACAGGGCATGCGCTGCATCCTGCAATAGGGGGGCAGTCACAGAGGCCTCCTCCAGGTAAGGGAATGTTTGTTCCTTTTCGTCATGGCTGCATTGCGGCTACACCAGCACTGGAAAGTTGGTTAGGACTGGGCGCTAAAGCGACTTCCCGTTTTCAGGGAAAATCAGAAGTAGCTTTAGATAGAAGATAAAGGCTTTGTCAACAAGCTGTGGAGGAGACCAGAGGGGGCTATGAGCCTCAAGGACCCTGCAGGAATCCAGTTCAGCTACCCAGGTAAGTAAAAAAAACCCCTTGGCAGCAGCATTGCTACAATTGCTGCAGCACTGTCGCTGCCATCGGAGCAGGGCCCCTCCCCTTAAGGAGAAATGCCCTGCTTCCAGTTCCCCTAGCGCAGGGCTTTTCAAACTGGGGCGTCGTGATGCCCCAGCCTGTGAGCCCTGGCCTTTGCCCCCTTAAGGGTCTGGAGCAGCCTGGAGGCAGGAAGGAGGCAGCAGCGCGATCACCAGGGGGGCTGCAGGGGCTTGGGTGCACTTACCAGATCGTAGCCTTCCCCCTACCCTTGCTACCTCCCCTCCACCCACGCAAACTCTCCCAGAGAGTTTGGGAACCACTGCATTATATTGTTTTATTGTGTATATTTTATGTTAGTTGCCTTGAGTACCCACACCAGAGTGGGAGGACAGTGTGGGAAGGCATACTTGAATCTTACAAAAGTTGAGGGGATATTATTTTTGTGTGTACAGGCGCAAGCCAAGAGGCTTGCGCTGTATCCAGCGCAGGATAGGGGCCAAAAATGGTTCAGCCAGAGGCAAGCGAAAACTTTCCCCTTACCTCTGGGAAAGGCGCCCTTTCCCCTATGGGTCTCCTTGGACCTCTTGAAGGGGCACAAGTCCTAGGAGAGCGGAGCGGCTTGAAGTTGCTCCAATCTCCCCGGGAATGGGGGTTGGGCATGATTGCTGGATCCCAGTCCCGCCTCCTGCTCCCCACCTACCCGTCCCTAGGGCTGCCCACTGCCCGCCCTCCCTCTGCCCAGGAACGCCTCCCTCCTGCCTCCTCTCTGCCCCCCCCACCTCAGAGCCTTGCATTGGCCCAGCCGGGCAGACGCAAGCCTTGGTGCCTCCATCGATGTGGAGGCTTGTTCCAGCCTCCCTAGGCCGACGCACCTCTTCGCGCCAGCCTAGCCGACTCCCAAGGTGTCAGGATTGCGCCCTACATGTGTCTATTAAATTTGTTATATCTGAGCAGTTTTGCAGTCTAAAATTTGTGCATTAGTTCTATATAGACACAGTTTGGTTTAGCCCAGCCATTCAGCACTTATCCATTGTCTTTTTCAGCCGCACACAGGAAAAATCATTTTCTGATTGCAGTCTTACAAAACATTCATTTATATTGATTAAAATCTCTAAAGTTCCTGGGCAGATTGCATAAATATGTACAAGCCAAAATTTTTTGAAAAACAGAGAAAGACGAAAGGCACCAAGAACAAAAGCATAGAGTTTTCCATTGAACATTTGACAAACAGCCAGAGTTCTTTGGCACAGCCAATGTTCTTTGGCAGTCACCCAACAGAGCATCTGATGGTTGTGGTGGAGGTCTTAGGAAAGGGATGCAAACTCTCCTCAGCTGTTGATTGATTTTCTGGTTGATGATTGATGGGTGGGACTTCTAGTCAAAGGTGTCTGACAGTTTCTGATAAGAGATCTTGATGAGGAGGAGGAGAAGTTCAAGCTCCCAGCCTCTGCTGACTTTCCAGCCAACACACCAGTCCCTGCCCATACACTGTGATTTATGCCTTTCATCTCATTTTTCAGTGCCTCACTCTCAGGGACTGAAGACATGCTAATTACCCAAGGGGTGGTCCATGCACATTACCATAATTCAGTCTGCTGTACCAGGGGTCTTCAAACTTTTTGGCCAGAGGGCCGCATCAAATATCTGGTGTGGTGTGGAGGGCTGGAAAAAAAATTTAAATGTAATATTTAAATAAATAAATTAGAGATGGAACTTAGATAAGTGAATAAATGAATGAATGGGCTCATTCATTTAACCTCTCTGGCCTTTAGAACACCCTCCAGACACAATCAGAGCACAGCTCTGGTCATGTTCAGTTGAGTGGGCCAGAGGCTTTCAGGGGACAAGAGGTTGGCCACGGGCCAGAAAGAGGCTTGCTGCGGGCCGCATCTGGCCCCCAGGCCGGGGTTTGGAAACCCCTGTGCTATACAATAGAAGGAATAATCCAGAAATAGAGTTGCCAGGAAAAGGCTGCAGGTGGCATTCTGAGCCTTGAAGAGGCTCATTGCATCTGGAATGTGTTCAGTGGGGGAATCCAGCGGTTCGGCATCCATGGACCTCAGATAAAGAGGCCCTGCCTGTAGTATGAAATTCCTGTTTATGTAGTCCCCTATTCCAGCTTCTGTTTTCCTCAATAGCCAGTTGAGGTAAACAAGTGCCAGCTAAGTGCCTCATTCAGCTGCCAGTTAAGTGCCAGCTGGGTAGAATGAAGTGAGCAAGGGGAGGAACGGGGTGGAGACTGGGGCAGGAAGGGGTGGAATCAAGGCCAGGAAGGTGGTGGTATCAGCAGCAGCGGTACAGCTGGTATCCTTTTCCCCTTCCCAGCCTTGATCCACCTTCCTGGGCTCATTCGGGTTTGTGCCAGTAAAATTAGTGGTTTAGGTTCGAGTAGACCCATTGCAGCAGTGGAGGCTGCTCCCTAGCAAGGGAACAAATGTTCCCTTACCTGAAGGAGACCTCTGGGATTGCCCCCTCTGCAGGATGCAGCATGTGCTCCAGTGCCACAGTTACATTGGTGGGGGTGGTTAGATGGAATTGGGCTGTAGGTTTAGTTGTCTAGAATAGTTGGTATTTGGTTCCATCCATCAAGAGAAATTTGTATAATTCATACACCTCAATTTCTATGTACTATTTGAAAGGTGTTTTGACACAGAAATCAAAGTTCTTCCTTTGCTTCTGCTTCAAGCTTCCTCTTTCCCAGTTCCATGACAACTTCTTTTTCTGCTATTGGCTTCTTCTGTCATGTTGGAGGATGGCAAAATAGATACCAGTCCCGAAAAGTTTGGTATATATGTTTTGATGAGTTGCGGGGCTCGCTTGCAAGCCTACAAATTCTATGCCTATTTAGTGGATAATGGCTTTCCCCTCACCCCAGCTCCAGAAACATGTCTGCTTTGTATCGAGGTGCTCTGATCTCTGTGTCACTTGGGGGAAATTGGGGGACATTCTACACTTTCCATTACTAAACTGACTGCCCCTTTAATCATGAATTCCTGACATAATAAATTATTGTCTCTATTTTCTTGATATGGCATTGGCTCCATTTTGTTTATTTATTTGAAGTAGAGGGGACACCAAGTGTATTATGCAGTCAGAAGAGCAGGGGCTGTATAACAGAACTGCTGGCCATAAAACAATCAAATATAAATAACTCACATGCACAAAGTCATTTCAAGGGCTCATCTGTCATTACTCTGACTTGTTAGAATGAGTGCAAATGCTCTTGTGTTCTGCAAGCTTATTTTGAAGTCTGGCCACCAGGTGCTCAGAGGATGCTTTGGCCCAGTTTTGTTGAGCCCAGTAATGCGAACCTCTCCAAAGTTTCATCATATATGCCCGGCAGAACAGGATAAATGACACACCAGCTGTTCTCCAAAATGTGATAAATCTCGATGAAAATCTCAAGAGCTGTGTAGCTCAGACAAAAGAAGGGACGTGGGACAACAAATGGTTTCAGAGGATGCTGGAGGGGTTCCCCCTTTTTGGCAAAGAAGAGAACTGTTTGTAGCAGTATTTAAGTAATATAAAGAAATGAAATCCTGCCCACAGTGACACAAGAAAATGTGTACCTGGGTGAAAATGTGAAAACCTGGGTGGTTGCCAGGCCCTCAGTAAATAAAGTGCTACAAAAGCCGCTGGATGGGGCTTCCAGATTCTTCTCCTGGTGATGACCGTATTGCCAGGTGACAAAGACTCATGAGATTTGGCCAGCATCACAGCTAGCCATGGTTTTGCCAATTGAGGGTTAGGCAAGGTGCTGAGAAGTGTAAAGGGATGAGGGAAAGGCTAAGTGGGCGGGTGGGGGGGAAGATGTCAATACAGGTGAGATGGAAGACAAAATGACGAGGGAAAGAGAATTGGACTGAGATGGGTGACTCAAGGAAGAAGATGAGACTGGAGGCCACAGTGGAACAAGACACTTCTAAGGCAGAAGCAAGGCGGAATGGAGGAGCCTGGTGCAGAGGGGGCAGAAAAGAGAGAGAGAGAGAGAGCGCGCAAGAGGAAGAGGAGTGGAGAGAGAGAGAGAGATGAAGGCCTGAGGGAGAGGCCACTGGAAGAGATCAAGAGGCAAACACAGGGGAGGGTGAACAAAGAGTCCCATAGCCCTCCCCCAGTAGGGCTGGTAGGTGGCTCCCTGACACCTGGAACTAGCCCTCACCTGGATTGTTGCCCCTTAGGCACACTTGCACACTCTGGCTGATGCATCCAGGAACTTGTGCCCAGGTGCCTCCAAAGAGCCTCTATGCAAGCTCATTCACAGGGAGATCCCTGAGGTAGCAGAAGTCCTTACCCCCTCCCCCTCCCGCATGCATTGAAGAAATAAACCCCCCTGGCGACAGCCATTTTGAGCCTCCATGTCTCTTTATGCCTCAATATCTCAAAAAATGTAATTCTCCAAACCAAATGATGTGGAACTTCCTCTGTGGGAGAAGCAAGAGGGGGTGAAACTCCCTCACCTGGTACATTTGTGAGTCAAGAGAAGTGCAGGGTCAGTTCAAACTGAATTGCAAAAGGATATGAGTTTGGTGTTTTGTAGTTAAGAATATACTACCTATTTTTCACATTTTTATACTGCCCTTCCACCAAGGAGCTGAGGATGATGCACATGGTTCCTCCCCTCCTTTTGGATCCAATCCTATCCAACTTTCCAGTGCTGGGGCAGCCACAATGCAGCCCCAAGGAAAGGGAACAAACATTCCCTTATCTTGAGGAGGCCTCTGTGACTGTTGCCCCAACGCAGGATGCAGCACATGCCCCTTTGCTGTGGCTGCATCAGTGCTGGAATGTTGGATAGGATTAGGCCCTTTGTCCTTATTATTATGCATGGGAAGGATAGAGTGGATAGAGAGGTGCTCTTTTCCCTCTCACACAACAGCAGAACAAGGCGACATCCACTAAAACTGAGTGTTGGGAAAGTTAGGGCAGACAAAAGAAAATATTTCTTTACTCAGTGTGTGGTTGGTCTGTGGAACTCAATGCCACAGGGTGTGGCGATGGCATCTGGCCTAGATGCCTTGAAAAAGGGATTGGACAAGTTTCTGGAGGAAAAATTCATTACAGGTTACAAGCCATGAAGTGTATGTGCAACCTCCTGATTTTAGAAATGGGCTATGTCAGTATGCCAGATGCAAGGGAGGGCACCAGGATGCAGGTCTCTTGTTGTCTTGTGTGCTCCCTGGGGCATTTGGGGGGCCACTGTGAGATACAGGAAGCTGGACTAGAAGGGCCTATGGCCTGATCCAGCGGGGCTATTCTTATGTCCTCACAAAAACCCTGTGAAGTAGGTGAAAGATAGTGACTGACTCAGGGTCACCCAGGAAGCTTCATGACTGAGTGAACATGGATCTTCCAAGTCTAAGGGCACAATCCTAAGCAGGTCTACTCAGAAGTAAGTTCTATTGTGTACAATGGGACTTACTCCCAGGAAAGTGAGGTTAGGATTGCAGCCTCAGTTCAACTTCTAAACCACTACACCATCCTGAACCACTATACCATGCATGGAAATGAAACCAGAAGATACCAGAACAAGAAATAATTGACCCATTTGTTTGTTTAAGGTATTGCAGTAGCTATCCTGATGGAAGCCACTCTCTTGAATTCATATAGAACAAAAATGTTAATTCATTCCCATCTTCCCTAGTTTCTTTTCTCCAGTCATTGCCATATTTGAACTGAGTATGCAGAAGCACCGCTGCTCCAGAGACCCAAGGTCAGGCAGTTACTCCTGGAAAAATGATGCACAAACACAGCAGTGCACCAGCACCAGACATCCTTTCACTGATGTCTGATCCTTTCACACAGTATGTACAGTGCTGAAGCAGCACCGCAAAGATAAAACTTGCCACAATCTCCAATCACCAACTCCACTAACATAGCTTCCCACAGACACTCCACTTAACATTTCCCACACAGCACCTCATACAGGCCCAAATATATACTGGCACTGGCCAATGGGAAGTGGGCTATGGTCTGGTGACACTATGAGTCATAGTCTTGTGACATGGTATTGCAGGCTATTGCATCATCCATACTATGCCCTGTTGCATCAGCCAATCCCATGATACAACAGGGCTACACTGCATGCACTCAGGCCAAGACATCAGGGCCTATCCCTGCCCTATCCAGCCTGTAAATTCATATAGGCTTGGGGCATATATCACAACGGTACTATCAATAACCTTTTAAGATCCCACATCTCAAAAAGGATATCGTGGAAATGGAAAAAAGTGCAGAAGAGAGCAACCAAAATGATTACTGGGCTGGAGCACCTCCCTTACAAGTAAAGGCTACAACATTTGGGGCTCTTCAGTCTAGAAAAGAGGTGCCTGAGGGGGGAAATGATTGAGACATACAAAATTATGCAGGGGGTGGATAGAGAGCTGCTCTTTTCCCTCTCACATAACACCAAAATCAGGGAACATCCGCTAAAATTGAGTGTTGGGAGAGAGTACAGACAAAAGAAAATAAATCTTTACCCAGCGTATAATTAGTCTGTAGAACTCCTTGCCACAGGAAGTGGTGATGGAATCTGGCCTAGATGCCTTTAAGAGGGAATTGGACAAATTTCTGGAGGTAAACTTCATCATGGGTTACAAATCATGATAGGTATGTGCAAGCTCCTGACTTTAGAAGTAGGCTACCTCAGAATGCCAGGTGCAGGGGAGGGCACCAGGAAGCAGGTTGTGTCTTGCTGTCTTGTGTGCTCCCTGAAGCATTTGGTGGGCCACTGTGAGATACTGGAAGCTGGACTAGATGGGTGTTTGGCCTGATCCAGCAAGGCTCTTCTTATGCTCTTATGATTGAAATTCATGATACAATAGGTTCCTTAAAGCTAATCTTAAAATGAATGAGGTTCTTCTCTCCCAATCCCAGAGTAGATCAAAAAAGATTACTCCAGGGTATAGTATATAAGAACTTTAAAAGCATATAAGAAAATTCAGAGGAGTATTTGCAAACTCTGAAATACTTCAATGCATCCTTTTACCACTAGGGTGTACTATTGTTCTAAAATTGAAAATGTTCCAGCTTCTAGGAATCTAGGTTCCTTGCAGGATTACTGGAAAAAGAAATACAGAATACTGATTTTTGTACAAGGAACTGTATTAGAAGTGTTAAGGAATGGGATGTTTCTATTATGTAAGTAATTTTATTTGTTATTTGTTGAAAGGTTTTCTCACTTAAGCTCCTCAGGTGGATAGCACTGTTTTAATTCTGTGTTCAATACACGTCCATCAAGTTTTGTATGGGATTGAAAGACATTATATTAGTGGTATAGCTAGGGATACATCAAGATTGTTGTGTGGCAGATGCTTGAAATGTATTTGTGTAAAACCACATTTCAGACACAGAAGGAAAGGTGGGACATAAAGGAATAAATAAACCCCAGTAGAATATACAACTCCCACCATCTCACAAAAACCTTAGACGAAATAATGAAAAATTAAGGAAGAGACAAACATTTTATGGAAAATATGGGGAAGATATATTTTGATCATATTTTGATCCAGCTAATGCCAGCCAGCCCTTGCTTCCCCTTCTATATTGGAGGCTTCTACTTATCACAGCTTTCCAGTACAGAACAATTCTCCCATCTACGCAAAATTCCTACAAAGCCAGGACCCGTTTCCATAAGACTGATTGAGGTGGTCATCCCAGTGGTGAATTGGGGGGAGGGGGTACCTTCTTATCCTTGAGACTGATTGAGGTGGTCATCCCAGGTGGTGAACTGGTGGTGGGAGGCACCTTCTTCTGCCTGCCTGCCCACATCAATTTCACAGCTCCTCTTTCTGGTCCTTTGAGACTTCCCCAGGATTAGGTATTATAAAGCAGCACAGCTACTGCTGGCCTGTCTCCTGTGTAAGAAATTCTCTCCTTAATTTCATGAATGGAAGGAAGGAGAAATTTTAGAGGGGGAAATAACATTCAGTGGAGTCTTTAGGAAATACAGCGACAGAAAATAAACTATGGAGGTGAAAACAGAAACAAAAAAACATATCTTGGTACAATACAAGAATAATTCCTCTGGATCAGAGGCCCAGTGAACCTCCACCACCTCCTGTTATTGCTGGAAAATCAGTGGTGGGAGCAGTTGGAGGGGTTGATTGGAGCAGGGAGCGGCCCCAGCCAGGGGCAGTTTGTGGGTTGAAGGAGGAGGATCTGCACATGCTGAGATCTAATATTCTCTTCACAACCTTGACCTACCCCAGGAGTATCCTCAGATTTATGCCAGCAAAGGGTTGGCATTGGTCTAGGAAACCCATTGGAGACCAGGTGGCCTATAGAGAGGTAAGTAAAAATAGTATTTATTTACTTCTCCCTGGCCATCTGCCCCCCCCATTGCATGCAATGTATGCTCCATTGGTGACACTGCATGGCCTAGGCAGGCGCATGATAGGACTGTGCTATGAATGAATGAATGAATGTTGTGCACCAACTGCTGCTCCTGACTTCTGGATACAAATTTTGCACTTTGATTTTCCTGCACTGATGGCAAATTTATACTTCCCTGTTTAAAACAAAACTTTTACAAGGAGTACGGTGAAGAATTTTGACTTGAATTGTCCCCAGATTTGTTTGGTAGAGTTTCAAAGCATAAGAACAAACAAACCAAAAAATGAATCAAGTGGTTGATACATGCATGGATTTTCTTTTTGTCTTTGCAGACTTGCAGCCCAATCCTATTCATACTTTCCTAGGAGTAAGCCCCATTAACTCTAATGGGACTTACTTCTGAGTAGACATGCATAGGATTGCGCTGTTGTTTAGCTACAGTTACCAGAAGAGTTTGGGCATATGATTCACTGTCACTGGTCATCAACTGAATGAAATGGGAAAATGACCAGACTTTTCAACAGAACCGTGGAGGAAATATGATGGTGAAAGTAGACTTTGAGCCCAGTTAATGTAGCAAGAACAGTGTGGCTGAAAAGCATCCTTCTTGCTAAATGCCTTTCTTTAAATCTTGTTTTTTGGAGCTTACTTCCTGATTGAAAAACATTTTTGAGCAATCAAAAGAGGAATTTTCAAAACCTTTCTGGAATAACAGCATTGATTAATATAGTAATGTATTCATAAGCGGCTGTGCTAACTGTTTTGCTTGGTGTTGACCTTTATGCTGGGCACCAAAGACAAGTATAAGAGCCACTGAAAGGGGGCCTCTGCAAAAACAAATGTCCTTTATATTTTTAAGTGGCTTGTTTGGCTTCTTGAGCCTTTCTGACACATCATTCTCAGACTCTTACTGACTGGGATCCTGCCAAATAGTGCTGTTCCCACAAAACTTTAATGAACTTTGAGAGAAAATGAGACTTCAGGCATGCTTTTTTCCAAGAAGATATCCTGGTCACTGAGTTCTCACTGAGGTGGTAAACGGAGTCTGGGCTGCAGCTTTTCTTGATTTCTTTTAGAAATGTCTGCCCTGTGCCTTAGGCTCTTGCTGTTTCATATGGGTCTGTGTCCTGCCTTGCTGCTCTTCTCCCAGCTGAAGTCCTGGCTCTGTATACAGTACAAGCTTCTCCTGAGTTTGCTGACTGGATTATTCTTCCTCATGATTTTGCTTTAGTTGCTGCTGTTTGTTGGATTGTATGTTTGTTATTGATTGTGCTTTTAATTACATTGTAAGGGTGCAGATCTAACTTGCACTGGAACAGGAAGGCTGAGTTGCCTGCACTGTATCCAGTGCAAGATTGGTGTGGGCTGGACGCAACTTGGAATAAGGAGATTTTTGTTCCCTTACCCCATGTTGTACGCCAGCCCGCCCTAGAAGGATACTTGGATCTGTGCTCGCGATTTCGTGGGTGCAAATCCGAGCAGACCATGTAACGATGGTCAGGGGGTAAGATCTGGCCTGCGCTGCAGCATCTGGTCCCACCTCCCTCCTGGGCCAAATCTTCCTCCCAGTCTGCCCTTCCCCTGCCCAAAAATGGCCCTTCCCCACCTCCATTTTGCCCTCCTGCCTCCCGCCACCCTCTCCCACCCTCTGCACTGACCTACCCAGGATAGCACAAATGTACCCCTTCTGGGTGAAGATCTGGCACTGCTAGCCCAGCACACATCCTTGTGCTGGCTTAGCTTGCTCTGGAGTAGCCACCAACATGCTTTATGGCACATTCGCAACATTCAGGAGTCAGTGCTCAGGAAGCATTTGGATTGTGCTGCCCACCTCCTTGAATTTTCCAAAGGGAGAAAGACAAGGTAGAAAATTTCAAAACAATAAATAAATGTGCAATTGCACCTGCGCGTGGGCACACACAGACACATAAGCTAAACTATCATTTGGGGAAAGGGTTAGGGTAGGCTTGGCCTCTTCTTCTCCCTGCTGGTAATCAATGGAAGTTTTAAAAAACAACACTAGGATTGGGATGCAATTGGGATGGTAATCACAGTGGGGGCAAAGAGTGAAAGCCCTCTACCTTCAGCATATTTTCATGTTATTTTAGGCTTCCTTTGGTGCACTATTGAGCAGAAATAAACAAAAAGCACAGGGTCACATTATGCATTTCCAGAAACATATGATTAGTCTTCGGATAAGTCTCAATAATCTCTCCCTGCCTCCTTTTTAGGTCTCTGCAAATATAGGAAAAGTAAACCAATGTCTTTCATTGATTCAGCATTTTCCCCACATTTCTTCCAACCCTTTAAAAAAATAGTTCACTAGTTTGACATAATTGCCCTGCAAAGGTATGAATAAATTTTTCATAGCCTTTTTATTTAAAAAGGTAATTAATCAAATCAAAGACCTAGATTTTCTTCAACACCTTTAGATTATTATACTGGAAGCAAATCAGACATACTTTTCTTGTTTTAAAATGCTAGTAATTTGCACTCAGGTTGAAAATGAACCATCATTAAACATTTCCAAAAGGCTATAATCAACACCAGCTTTACTGACCTACTTGCTTTAAAGTTTTCCTACAAGATATAATTGAGGGAAAGATTTTTTTTCCTTCAAGTCACTGTGATTTAAAAGTCTTGCTTTCAAAATAAAAGACTATAACATAAATTATAATAACAGCAATTAATTGAAAAGTAGTAGACATATTTATGTATTTTTGACATTTATACCCCACTTTCCTCCATATGGCCTTAAACTATTTTCCCAAATCTAGCTAAAACAAGTACATGTATGGGTCCTTGTATATCTTACCTCTTGGAAGAAAAATAGTTTGAGGTTGTGTACAATTGTGAATAGACAAATGGCTGTAAAGGAAAGGGTTAAAGACTCTTCAGATAAACCAGTTGTATGTTCAGCCTGAAATCTCCTACAGCTGTGTTATGTGATAAAAGAATCACGGAACTCTGCATTATGTATATAGACCCAATCAACGCATTAGGCACAGTGAGGTGATAAGCTAAGGTTGTAGCAGCTGGATTGTTCCACTTCAGAGTGCCAGTGCGCGCGTGCACGCGCGTGTGATGTAGCAAACTATCAAATCAGGGAGGTTATACTAAAAAATTTCTCCAATGTGTTTATTTACTACATGCAGTGAAGGTTTTGCTTATGATCACAAACCTGTGGTTTAAAGTGAACCAGCCCAGAATTCTAACACCTCACTGTTGACCATGTCTATTTACATAATGAATAGATGGAGTCATAGTTCCTCCCTAAAACTGATGCATTCTTGGACTGCAGTCAGAGCTGACCCACCTATGAAGCCAACTGTTATGGCTGTTTCGGGCAGCAGGTGGGGGGTTACTCATTTCTGTCCGCCAACTTGCCTCCACTGCTTCTCTTCCTCCTTGCACTTCCTGGATTGGAAAAGTAAGAAAGGGATAAAGAGGAAGAGGAACTGTGGGGGAGAGGAGAGCGCTGAGCTAGAACACTGGAGGGGCTGGCACATGATCAACATTTCACATGTTGCCTCAGGTGTCAGAAAGTCTTCAGCCAGCCCTGCCTGCAGTCACTTTCTTTGATACAAGATTAGCAGTTATGCAACGGACGTTTGAGACTCTGCTTGCTTTCAACAGGTTCTGCTTGCGTAGTTGTACCTACACTAAAGAGATTATAAAAACATTTTATAGTCAAGTGTTCTTCTCCAAAGGAAGCTAAACCCCATTGCCCTATTCCTAAATGTTTTACCACTTGGTGCAGTGGAAAGCAACAGGATCCTAGCTTGACATTTGTTCCGGTCGAAGTGCTGTTTCTCACTAGGGGCATTCAGAATAATACTGTAACTGAGCAATATTGTAAGAACTATGACAGTCTAATCCTGTTTCTAGAAAGAAGACACTGCCATTTTCTTCCAGCCATACGCAATAACTTTAATATAATTCTACTGTTTTATTTTTAGATTTTGCGTAGAGATCACGGTTTCCTCAATCTCCTGTGGCAAAGTAGGAATGACTAGCGCTGAAGGTCTCATCATGCAATGTTTTATTAGTGTAAGCTGTATTTTCCCCAAGCTTGTAGAACTCATCTTTTGCTAGGGTAATTGGTCACAGGAGATAAAACTTTCAGACAATGTTGTATGTATACGTTTAATAGGGAAGCAAAAAGAAAACCAGTCCCCAAAGTTGAGTTCTTTCTGCTAGCCCAGTAATTGTTGGTGTGCCAAAGCATGTTGGTGTGTGGTGAAAGGTCCGCAGGTGTGCCATGGGAGTTTGGAGCACAGCATCGAAAATTGCTGAAAAACTTGTCGGGGTTCTGAGACTATCTGTAGTACCAAATTGTTGCTCTTCGTGACATCACAAGAAGCAAAGCCCATAGAGAAGACAATAGAGGTCAGAGTGCCATGAGAAGAAAAACAGCAAGCCGGTGTCAGCTAGCCTAACGGGCTTCAGTTGCACTCTGCTGTTTAAAAAAGCGCATTAAACTGCCTGACCCACAAACTACATAAAAAAGAACATGACTTTTAAGAACATGTAGCCCTTTAAAGGGAAGACATCATAGGTTGACCACTGATTGAGGGTCAAGCCATCCTGGGGGCCCAGCTGACAGGCAGCCCAATCCTAGCTGCCTGGCATATGGCAATACTGCAGCGTCAAAATGACTGCTGCAGCATCCTATCGGCATTCGGGCAACCACTGGCGGCTCCAGATAACTCCTCAGTGGTAGGGGACATTTGCAAGCAGTCCACAATGGGGCTACTCAACTCTGCATTGGCTATTTGACCAGCGCAGAGTAAGGACACCTTGTGTTGCACTGCAAGGCCCAACCCAGGGTTCCAGATCTGGCAAAGCTGAGCCCCCTCCCGCCCTGCTCCCTCCCCCACCACGCCTTCCCCCGTCCTCTGCCTACCCTGGAATGCCCCCTCCCTGCCTACCCCTATGCCGCATCTTACCTCTCCACCACCTGGTACTCAGAGTGACCGCCAGATACCTGAACTCCAGCCTCTGACCAGGGCTGTCCCAGCGCAGGCTTTCACTGGGCCAGCTCCAGTGCTGGGCCTATGCTAATGCCTGCAAACATGCCTTACGGCACATTTGTGACAGTGCATGTGGACAGTGAGCCAGTGCAAACTCAATAGGATTGGGCCCTAAGTCCTGAAACTTCTGTACACACTCAGGGCACCTGAGACAGGAAGAAGAACTGCAGGCAAGCGATGGAGGAAAATTCATCTTTGCTCCATGGCTGCTATCCTCTGTGGCAAACTCCTCTAGTGCTTACTGACTGATGGAGACAGAGAAGAGTGGCAGCCACAGCAGCCTGTCTTCCTTCATCTTAAAATGTGTAGATGCCTGTCCCTGATTGCAGAAGAGCAGACACCTGAGCATGTTCAAATGAAGGCCTAAAGACGAGGTGGAGGCAGCAGTGGACTCTTCCATAGATGAGCAGATTGCCTTTCCCTGCCTAAAATTCTAGGACCTGACCAAAAGTCCCAGAATCTCCAGTGGGAAAAGATGCTCCCCATGTGTCTGTGGGAGTACCTGTGACCACAGCTGCCTCCTTCCCACCCCATGATATAGTATTTTGCCCTGGGGAGGGGGAAGGGAGAACTTTCAGCAGGAGTGCAAGCCAGTAGTTTTCTCAGGGGGGACGGGACAGTGCTAGGTTTTGCAGACACCTCACTGTGCTGTGTAAGTCCCCCCCCCCCGAGTCATACTGGAGCCACATTGAGGCTTCTCCTCCGCATTGCTCTCTCCACCAGGAATGACTCTGAAGGTGCAGCTTACAGTGCACCTTCAGTAGGTGCACTGTTAGTAGTGCACCTACTGAAGCTAGGTGCAGTAGGGGCAGCTTACAAGGTACAATGAGGTGCATGCAAAACTTAGCACTGCACTCCCCTCTGGGAATGCTACTTGTGCAAGCAGCAGAGCCAATGTCAGGTTTCTGAGCGTACTGGGACAGAGTTTCCATGGGGAACACTGTCTGTCCCAAGTAGTGTACTGGGCACCACTTATACCAGGGGGGGCTCAGGGGTTGCCCTGGTCAATCAGATCCTCTGATGAGCAAGGCCCTCAGTGCCTGATCAGACCAATTATCTGACCAATTTCTGACGCCACCCCTGGCAAGCAGAGTCAAGGGAGGGAGACTGTCATTCAAGTAGGGGTATCCCCATATTCAAATATCCCTGCTTCAAATGCTTGCCCCATCCCTAATTGTACTTATTGTACATAGGCTGTGCCCATCCCAAATGCCAAGGAGTAATCAATTCCTCCTAATCTTAACTGGTTGAGTGCCAATACGTTTTGAAGTGGTGAAAGCTCCCCAAAATGGAGGATGTTTTTACATCCTTGGGGGACTTCCCTGGTTCAGCATATACGGTTTTTAGATTAAAAGAAAAATGCATATTGTACAACAAAAAATCCAAAAATGGTCCTGTTAGATCTCAGGATCTATCAAATTACCTGTCGAATTAGTATAGAGCTAAGAAATAATGGAGTAATTCACCACATTGTCTTGAAAAGGAACTTCTGGGTTCACACTGAATATTAAATGCACAAACTCAGATTACAGCAAGTTTCCAAAACTAGTCAGTTTCAGAAAATGACTCTCTCCTGTAAAGTCTCCCCTCCCTGTTGTCGGTTATGTTTATACATGGACTGAGAGAAGAATTAAGTTGTGTTTCCAAATGCCAAGGAACTTTATGATGTGAAGGCATAATTGTACATGCTGACACATTATAAACAGTATTCACAATTTCCTGTGAAGAAAGGAAAGCAGTTCTGCGGAAAGTCAGATTTTTAAAAACTGCCTTCAAAGGATGGCCTTTTTTTTTTTTTTTTTAAATAGAACTGCTTGTATGGAATGATAGAAAAAGGTGGATATTAAATGTGTGTGTGTGGGGGGGGGGGGAGGAAGTAGCAGGCAGGCTATTCCATATTCCTTATCTAGCTATTTGATTACTCCACCTGGCCGGCTGTGCTTTGTGAAGATGAAGCAGGTATTCGATATCTTCTGGTACCTCAGTAAACAGTCATGAAAGCAAACAGAGTATGCTTGTGAAATAGGTACATATCCGATTAGTTTGTGAGATAGTTGAATTTTTTCAGGTGGGATGTTGACAAGCCTGATTTTCTCAACACAAGAAAAAATATCAGTCTAATCCAGGACAAACAGAAATGGGACTAAATGACAAGAAATGTTTGATCAATGAATCTGGGGGACTTAGAAGTCCATCCCCCCACCTTACAGCATTTTCCAAGGTGTAAATATTTGCTCTTTGAATTTCAGAAGATGGGATAACCTCACAGCAGAAGCAAGGTCTTGATTATAACCTTGCTTCTAAAGGTTATAAAGGTTATAAAGCTTCTAGATTATAACCAACAAATGAACATCAATATATTGTAGGAGAAAACTATTGTGTTGAAAGGCCTTCAGCAAAACCTTACATATTTGTTTATGTATGGGTTTGTGCTTGAAAAGACAAATGTAGGTACACTTGTCATTCATCTTTTATAAGGGAATCACAGGAAAATCTAACTGAAAAACAGGTTTGAGATGGTTGCTGATTCATTCATTTCTTAAAGGGATACCAACCACAAGAGTCTCCTTGATCTGAAATTCTGTCATAGCATTTCTGTCATAGCATTCTGTCATAGCATAGTAAGGTTCCAATGGCATCTGGGTTTTGGACACACATTTTTGTACAGAACAGCCCCAAGAGACTAACACTGAGAACAGTAACACACAAAGCTGTGAAAGTATGAAGCAAGCAGCATTTTGATTTCAGCAGCAATTATGTTAACATGGATGGAAAAAAGATCTTGCTGATGGGAGATGGATGTCTCGGGGGTTGGTTTACTGTCTTTTGAGAAAAGGCTGTTGACCTATGTTTTTAGATCACTCCCTCCTTCTCCCACCACAGTCATATACAAAGAGTGTTTACTGCAGCAGAATTTGGAAACAAGTACAAAAACACATTTTGTTTTTTCCCCACAAGCCTCCATTCCCCACAACCCTCCCCTCTCCCCCTGCAGTCCTCCATCCTCCACAATCTCCCTTTCTGCCCCTCCACTCCTGCATCACCCCCTGGGGCCTGGGGATAAGAACAGGCCCTCAGTTCAACTGCACTTAAGAGGTGACTAAACAGCCACTGGATAGATGGGACTCATCAGCCTGGGAAGGCAGCTCATCTGAGAGAAGGAAACTCTGACCTCAAACCTCCACTGCTTTGTGGCTATATCCAATTGTGGAAAAGGCTTCAGGTATCAACCTCGAGGCAAAATCAGGAGCCCCTGAGGCAGTTCGCGGCTGTATACAGTCACGCTCTGGCAACTCCTGCAACACCGCTGGAACCAACTGTATTGGTTTCTGCCTTTCCATTGGACCATTCCAGCGACGCAGAGAGGGGGGATTTGCTACATGGGTAATAGCCTAACCTCCATACCTACTTTACCCAGGCTTCACGCACTGGAGAGGACACTCCAACTTCACCATTCGGCATCGGCACAACATGGGAAGCAGCAGTTTACCAGTTATAAGTCTTCGCTCAATTGGCGTAGAGCGTGACTCTGGGGGCTGCTTCCGACAGTGGGAAAGATCATTGCATCTCATTGGGCAGCTACCGCCTGCCTTAAGCTGGGCAGACCTCAGCCAGTAAGGTGCTGCCTCACCACGGTCCGTTAACCTCATGGGGTGCATGGGGTTTATTTATTTTATTTATTTATTTATTAGATTTGTATTCTCCCTTTCTCCCCAAAGGGCACCCAAGGCGGCTAACAATCAAGTTAAAATACAAACAAACAAAGATTTGTTTAGGGTGAAAACCAACAAGTGGATCGACAACTCTGCACCAGGCAACAGAAAACAGAAAACTCCTGCCCTAAAGCTGGGCACCTGGAACGTTAGGACAATGACACCTGGCTTCTCTGACGACCTGCAAGAAATAGACGACATACCCAAAACAGCTATCATTGACATGGAGCTGAGCAGACTGCAGATGGACATTGTCGCCCTTCAAGAGATGAGATGCCAGATTCAGGATCCATCAAGGAGAGAAATTTCTCATTTTTCTGGCAGGGAAAACCACCAAGCAAGACCAGGGAACATGGTGTTGGCTTTGCGGTCAGAAATACCCTGCTGAAATCCATCATCCCACCTACTGCAGGAAGTGAAAGAATTTTGTCCGTGCAGTTCCAGTCATCAGCAGGACTTGTCACTCTCATCAGTACATATGCACTGACTCTGTCGTCTCCAGTAGAAGCCAAAGACAAATTCTACGATGACCTGGCCACCACTATCAAGAAGATCCCCAGTAAAGAGCCATTGTTCATCCGCGATTATTTCAATGCTAGAGTTGGTGCTGATCACAGTTTGTGGCCCACTTGCTTAGGTCAGTTTGGCACTGGGAAGATGCACGAAAATGGCCAACGCCTGCTAGAGTTTTGCTGTCATCACGGTCTCTGTGTCAGCAACACATTCTTCAACACGAAGCCCCAACATAGAGTCTCTTGGACACACACAAGATCAACGCACTGGCACCAGCTCGACCTGATTCTCACCAGACGCTCCAGCCTTCCCAGCATCAAGATCACATGCAGTTATCAGGGTGCTGCCTGTGACACTGGCCACTCCCTGGTGTGCAGCAGAGTAAACCTGCGAGCAAAGTGACTGTATCACTTGAAAAGGGAAGGAAGACCTCGCATTGACACCAGCAGGACCTGGGATCAGGGAAAAGTGGACGAATTTGCACGAGCACTTGAGGAATCTCTTCCAGGCCCAGCCGATGCAAACGCATCCAACAGATGGGAACATTTCAAGAATGCTGTTTACAACACCACCTTGTCCATATTCGGCAAGAAGACCAACAAGACGGCAGAATGATTCAAAGCCCACTCTGAGGAGTTGACACCAGTCATTGAGGAAAAGAGGTGAGCTCAAGCAGCATACAAGGCCTGTCCCAGTGAGTGCAACCTGCAGGTTCTCCGAGCTGCTCACTGCAAAGTCCAGCAGATTGCCAGGAGATGTGCTAACGACTACTGGCTCCAGCTTTGTTCCCAGATACAGATACCAGCTGACACGGGCAACATCAAGGGGATGTATGATGGTATCAAGCAGGCCCTAGGTCCAACACAGAAGAAAATTGCCCCTCTGAAGTCTGCTGCAGGTGAGGTCATCCAGGATCGGGCGCAGCAGATGGAACGCTGGGTGCAGCACTGAGCTGTATTCCAGAGGAAATATAGTCACTGAAGAAGCACTGAACAACATTGAGTGCCTGCCTGTGTTGGAGGAGCTTGATAGTGAACCAACCCTAGAAGAACTTAACGTGGCTCTGGACTCCCTTGCCCTTGGCAAGGCACCAGTGAAGACAGCATCCCTGCTGAAGTCCTAAAGTGCTGCAAATATATCATCATCATTGAGCTGCATTAAATCCTCTGCTGGAGAGAAGGTGGAGTAGCTCAGGACGTAGGGATGCAAACATCATCACGCTGTACAAGAACAAAGGCGACAGGGGTGACTGCAATAACTACCGTGGCATCTCTCTCCTTAGCGTTGTAGGAAAGCTGTTTACACAAGTTGCACTAAAGAGGCTCCAGGTACTTTCAGAGAGTATCTATCCAGAATCGCAGTGCGGATTCCGAGCCCAACAGGTCCACCACTGATATGGTATTCTCCCTTAGACAGCTGCAGGAGAAATGCAGGGAACGACGACAGCCACTCTTTATAGCCTTCATAGATCTCATGAAGGCTTTTGACCTGGTCAGCAAGGACGGCCTCTTCAAGATTCTCCCCAAGATTGGATGTCCACCCAGGCTCCTCAGCATCATCAGGTCTTTCCACAAGGACACGAAAGGCACTGTAGTCTTTGATGGCTCCACATCAGACCCCTTTGACATCCGAAGTGGAGTGAAGCAGGGCTATGTTGTTGCGCCAACCTTGTTTGGGATTTTCTTCGCTGTCCTGCTGAAGCTTGCCTTTGGAACTGCAACACAAGGCATCTATCTCTGGACCAAATCAGACAGAAAGCTCTTCAACACTCCAGATTGAGAGCAAAGTCCAAAGTCCAGCTGAAATGTCTGCATGACTTCCTCTTTGCTGACGATGCAGCTCTCACTGCCCACTTTGCCAAAGATCTCCAGCAGCTCATGAATCGTTTTAGCAAGGCCTGCCAAGACTTTGGACTGACAATCAGCCTGAAGACAACACAGGTCATGGTTCAGGATGTGGACTCACCTCACTGCATTACAATCCCTGCGCATGAACTGGAGGTTGTCCATGACTTTGTGTACCTTGGCTCAACAATCTCCAACACTCTTTCTCTCGATACCAAGCTAAACAAATGCATCAGTAAACCATGTTTTCCAGACTCACAAAGAGAGTATGGTCTAAGAAGCTGACGGAACATACCAAGATCCAGGTCTACAGAGCTTGTGTCTTGAGTACACTTCTGTACTGCAGCGAGTCATTGACTCTTCACTCACAAAAGGAGAGGAAACTTAACGCTTTTCACATGCGCTGCTTCCGACGCATCCTCGGCATCACCTGGCAGGACAAAGTTCCAAACAACAGAGTCCTGGAACGAGCTGGAACCCTTGCATGTATACACTGCTGAAACAGAGACGCCTGGGTTGACTTGGTCATGTTGTGAGAATGGATGATGCCTGGATTCCAAAGGATCTCCTCTATGGAGAACTTGTGCAGGGAAAGCACCCTACAGGTAGAGCACAGCTGCAATACAAGGATATCTGCAAGAGGGATCTGAAGGCCTTAGGAATGGACCTCAACAGGTGGGAAACCGTAGCCTCTGAGCGTCCTGCTTGGAGGCAGGCTGTGCAGCATGGCCTTTCCCAGTTTAAAGAGATACTTGGCCAACAGACTGAGGCAAAGAGGCAAAGAAGGAAGGCCCATAGCCAGGGAGACAGACCAGGGACAGACTGCACTTGCTCCAGGTGTGGAAAGGATTGTCACTCCCAGATCGGCCTTTTCAGCCACACTAGACGCTGTTCCAGAACCACCATTCAGAGCGTGATACCATAGTCTCTCGAGACTGAAGGTTGCCAACTTGTCAAGGCTCCTTTATGATGCATCAGGTGCTTCCCACAAATTATAAAATTGATTGCTCTTTTTGATCGACTGGAACAGCATAAATTGGAAATAATGGCTGACCCCTGTTTCCATTAGTACTGTTCCCTTGATATGATGGTAAAAGCCAATCTTAGGATGCAGGCTCATAGACAATGTCATATTTTGGAGACTGGTACATTTAAACAACCGTCTTCCAATTCCTGCTTCTAGAAGTACAATAAAATAGTATCACTCCTTAACCTCCTTGCACAGGTGAGCTTAAAACTTCCACCCATGAAAAAGTTAAGCCTTGAACTGATGGGAAGTGAACACCCACAGAACTTGTACATTGGGGCATAATGAGGGCAAGGGGCAAAAAGAAGGCATGGTGGGGGAGACATGGTAGGGAGGAGCAGAGCTTCAGAAGAATCTCACCTTGGTTCAGGGATTGCTCCCATAACTTGTTATGCCTGCATGAGATACCCCCAATTGATGTCACTGAAGTTAACATGCTCTCATTGAAGTCACAGGGCAGATTAAAATGGGTCCCCACCTCATTCCTCTCCCATTGCTACAATGGAGGATATGATTCAGATTAGCTCTCCAGACAATCATGGTGCACCATGGCACACCACCCGGAAGTTATAAAACTAAGCAAGAATTTATATATAAAGGCACAGAGCAGCATGGGCCACTTTGTTCTTGTATTAATATAACCTGGAGACACAAGGAGCAGTATTGTAGCTATGGGGGGGGGGAGCATTAAGTTTCACAGGGCACCTCAATGTGTTGTATAAGCTGCCTCTTCCCCAAGCCATCAGAGCCATTCCCATGGGTGAAAGGAAAGCGAAGGATACATCCTCCAAAACTTAGTGCTGTGCTCCCCCTGTAGCCACAGGACTGACAAGTAGGACCTTGCTGACAGGTACACATTTTGCACTGTTGAGCCTCTTATCAGAGTAGAAAGCTGTTGTCTTCTCAGAACCCTACAGATTCAGACAAGATGGTGTGAACAGTTGTCGCTCTCTGGGAAGAGAATGGCTGCTAGCTCTTAGCACAGTCATTTTCAACCACTGTGCCGTGGTACACTGGTGTGCCCCAAGTGGTTCACAGGTGTGCCACAGGAATTTGGGGGAAGGTCATTTATTAGTAGGGCCAATGGGGAATGTAAGCCCCCCACTGGCAGCATGGTGTGCCTTGTCCATTGTCAAAAACCTGATGCTGTGCCTTGACAATTTTAGTCAGTGTGCTGTGAGATGAAAAAAGGTTGACAATCACTGCCTAGCTGTTTGGAACTGACAATGCTGGAGAAGGAGAGGGTTAGCAAGAGATCTGCTGAAAGAAGGCCCTAGCTCAGTGATGGTGAACCTTTTGGGCTCAGCTTGTCAAAACATTGGAGAATGCTTAACTGCTCTGCTGGTTTGTCACCCCGCCTCCTGCCCCCCCCCCCCCAAGAAACAATTCTTTCCGAATTCATTAAAAAAAAGATACACACACACCACACATGATTGGACTGTATGTATTATAAGCATGTGTGGTGCTATGTATGTATTTCTGATTTCTCTAGAGAAATCAAAGTGTGGGCTTATGTTCTCATGTCACAGCCTACTCTACTATGCTGACAATGAAGCTGACTCCACAGAGTCAAAACCCAATAAAG